>NC_140563.1:43880160-44480160 GCF_057381845.1 Rhamphochromis longiceps
ATCATCATCATCATACGTCAATGCAAACAGTGGGCTAACACAACAGATATAAAGCTGCAATGTCGTGCCAACTTACCACACGGACAAGGTAGAGTGCTTTAACAAGTTAGAAATAAATAATTATTTGTTGAATATCTGTTGCAAACAATATTTCGTTAGACAACACGGTTTAATTCAAGTTTTTCTTCCATTTATATCTAACCTTTTATTAATGGGGCAGTGTTTGTTTGATAAATCTCAGAACTTGCATTATGTATTTTCAGAGGACGTTTCCAAAAATGTGTAAGAGATACTGATTTGGTCCGTTTTAGTGTTTATTTCAGTTCTGTTTAGTTTCATTTAGTTTACACGTTTTTATTTAGTTAGGATTTACTTTATTTAAATGTTCGTTTTATTTTTGTTTTGGGCAATATTTGTAAAAGTCAGTATTTATGAATCTTAGAATATACCATATAGAACATACCATAGCAATATACCAATATATCCAGACATGGACAGAAATATGTCAGATTAGTGTGCTTTCTTCAGCATATGAACAGTTATTCAGTGGTAAGCTTGGCTCAGAATGAAGGCCTGATAGTCAGAAATAACAGGAAAATCCAGAGTATCTGATAAACAAAAGTGCATTATACGTGAGTAAAACTAACATTTCTGATGATAAAAGCATCTTTGTTTTTAAAGTTTTTAAAGAGTTTTACAATGAAAACACTTAAATTGTTCACAATTTAGTGTTTCATTCGTAAGTGTTTCAATTGAATCACGTGGTTTAGGTGTTATGTACGTAGTCATGTGTCAGTACTGCCAGGTTTTTATTTGTTTTTGTGATTTGTGTCTCATTGAAGTTTGAATTCGCTGTAGTTTCTAATAGCTGCCACTAGAGGCTACTAATCCCCTTCTCCTAAAAAACAAATAAATAAACAATCCTTTGTTGACTCACCACCATCCATTAACCAGCCAAACTTACATTATTTAAGTTCAGAGGTACATATCGAAAGATGCAGTGCATATTAATTTGGGGTCTTTATTATCTTTCTCAGGTATTGTCTTATTGCAACAACAGGACAAAATATAATGTGTTGAGAAAAAAATCCAAATAAATCAAAAAAAAAAAAATACAGGAAGTTCTTCTTAACTTTCTATACAGTGCATGAAAAGTACTTTGGCACAGAATTACATTTGTCTAAATCTTTAGTTAGACAAAGATAAATGTTTGAATTGGCCTTATAGAAAGGAATATACAAACAGTACATCATCCGCCGAAAAGACAACAAAAGTACAATCTTTTTATTAGCTGTATACTGCAAATATTCTTAAATTTTTGCAAAATCTTTGAAGCAAATTCATAAATTAAAGCCCAAACGAGGAAGAAATGAAGAAAACAGACAGAGAAATATATTAAAATACTGTTGTTTGAACAAATATTTGACACATAGTTTGATTTAGAGCTTTTTTGGGGGGTGGGGGTTAAAGTATGAGATTGTATGTGGCTAGCCTGGCTCCAGCAGTTGGAGCCACCAACCACACATTTTTTTCTGTCTAATTTCGATGATATAAAGAAAAAAAATAGATTGACACCAAATGGCCATTTTATACCAACTCCCAGTGTATAGCAACAGTAAACATAATAAATAACAAAAGATGCAAATAAGCAATATAAAACAAAAAAGCTGGTGCAGGATGTTCTTTAATCGTTGTCGTAGATGCACTCTGAAATGAAAGCAAAACAATAGTTAAAATGTATTTCCTGTGAGGGTCGTATCCACAGCCAGACAAATAAAATAATTTTTTTAATATTAACCCACACTCAACACACAAATCAGAAGTACAGCTTTTTTGGTTTCACACTCTTCTACTGGTTTCACATTTGTTTGGTTTAGCTGTTTTGGTTATTTTGTTTTAATACACTGACACCGCAAAGTATTCGACATGATGACAAATGGATTTCGTTTACATAGTTTACAATTGATAAGTTGAATGAATTTCTTTTTCTCAGTGTTTTGAGTCATGTGTCTGCTGCTCAGGTCCTTCCCACTTTTGTGAAAGAGGAGGGAATACACAATCTTAACCAACCATCTTAACCATTAATAGTACTGCACTTGTTTTGCAGTCAGAGGACCTGGGCACTGTGCAGTCGTTGAGTCAACCATGAACTCCCAAAGTATTGTGGAGTTAAATATGAGGGTGTGTCAAACACTGTCAAATTCCAGAACTCAACCATATAGAAAGTCTGTGGTGGGACCTCAAGAGAGCTGTGCATAAAGAGCCATACCTGCAAACCTCAATGTACTGAGGTTTGTGGGAGGGTTAAAATAAAATCCACTTTTTAAAGACTGCTCTGTCAGCAGTTATACTCCTAAAAGTTCAGCTGCACAGCAATGTATTCAGAACGTACCGTCTCCAATATCATCATAGATATCTCCATCGCTGTAAACAAAAACAAAAACATCAGTACTGCCAGTATGTTGTTTAGTTTCTAGCTTAGCATAAATGTGTGAATGTCTGTAGTACTTACTCCATAGCAATGTGGCTGGTCGAGACATAACCAACTGTAAAATGCACATTTTAAGGGTTTAATGGTAAATAGTGCTAGGATTTGTTAATTGGGTAAATGGAGATCTTAAATATATCTATCAATTAATCAATATAATTGAGTAAATAGATACTCACACTTGCCGTCTTCATTTCGACAGATCAGTTTGTTATCCACAGCTTTAGCAATCACATCAAGGGCCTCTCCTGCTTTTACTGGCAGCTCTTTGCCACTCCATTTTTTATTTGTAAGATTGTGGATGACATTCACCTGGTACAGCACCTGTATTTCTCCTTCATACTGAAACAGATTTAAAATTTATATATCTATATATGTGTGTGTATATATAAAAACATGCGAAATAAGATAAAAGATATTGTAAGTGTGGTTGAAACATGTTAGAGTGACAAACCTTAAACTTCTTCCTGAATTCCTTCTCCTCCTTCTCAAACTTTTTCTGCTTCTTAGGGTCCATTTCGTCAACTTTGGTTTTGATTTTCCCAGGTGGAATACTTGATGGGAAAACAAACAGAAATTGGAAAGAAATAACAGCTGTATTAAGACATTTCAGTTCATGGATCTAAACAGGTTGGAGTTGATCTTAAATACAGTCTTTTGTTGTGAGGTTGATCTACCTGCTGATGGGAGGTGGGATAGGTGCATTTTGAGAGTCGACGTCATCATATATTTCCTCATCAATTGCTTGACCCGGCTTATCTGTGTTAACACAAGGAAATGGTCGGTGAGTATTGGATTGGATAGTTTTCACTAAGCCTGAATGAAGCTTTAGTTTGCAAACCTTTCTTAAAGGAACACCGTAGACATTATAATAAATGTTACAAAAGCGTAAATATAACAAGTATAACTCACAGACCATCACTATAGTGTTACAGTGGAAAAATACTACAAGTTAAAGTCAAGAAAGTGGGACAGAAATGGCAACGACACAATAGTATCAATATAAAGTTGAACGATCTTAGAACCGATTAGCCTCAATAAGCCTTTGGGTCCTAAAAGACAAACCAACCTGTACCAGAAAAACTTATGTGTGCATTAACGTCTTGTTATGTTAGAGAAACCGTGCCAAGTTGTGTTATTTTGAAATGGACAGTAAAGTGGTCAAATGAGTCAAATGAGTTATACCTGAATTCCCATCTGCTGTAAATTGGCTGGGTGGAGGCACTCTGGGACAACAGAGGAAAAGATAGTTAAAAAATATTATATCCTTTATATTGCTACAGTATCATCAGTTAAAAGTGTGTTAATGTGACTTAAAGCAGCCCTGATTAACAATCATATTCAACTCTGGTTAAAACATGCTTTTGACAGTGTTAGCTGTTAATACATTGATTTTTCTGATTGAGTTGTACAGCAGTCGCGCACATGCAAATTACTCCCAAAGATTAGTAAAATCACAGGTAGTCAGTGATCAGACACAAACATGTAAACGTGACCGTTAGACTCCAGCTTCTCAGACTGCGGAAGTTAAACTGCAAATTAGGACGTTTCAGTGTTATTCAGACAGAGGTGAAGTGTTTTTTCTGATGCCGATGTCGGGAGAAATCAAAACTGAAATGCGGCGTCACTGATAAAAGAGGAGTGACGGCTGAAAGATTAAGGATTAACAACAGTGGACAGTAGATCTGTGGTCAGTCTTACTACTGAGTGTATTTTACACTTTAGAGCTGGCAGGGCGTCTGTTTCGGTCAAACATCCGCAGGAAGCTGCGGGGCTTCAAAGAAGACCTGGGATCGAAGGGACTGGAAAGCCAACCAAGGATGTAATGATCTGCTCTTCTGTCATGTTTTCTGAATCTTTCCAGAGTGTCTTTACGTTTGCATTTACCCGTTTTTTTAAATAACAAAACCAGTTCTCACCTGACTTCTAAGTTTGGATCGACAACATCATCATATATTTCTCCTTCTTCTCCTCCTGGTAGAGGTGGTAGGACAACTACAAGGCATAAGAGATGTAATCAGCAAGATTTCATTGTGTGAGCAACAATATTATTAATATAATAATATATAATAATAAAATGAAACACAGTATTGTAAAATGTACCTCCTGGTCCTTTTTTAGTGCTGTAGAGAAAAAAAAGAGAGATATTAAATGAGAAGCAGGCCAACTTGGCTAACTTTGTTTTTTCACAGTAAATTGGAGAAGTGCTTCATGGGGTAACAGCAAGACAGTAACACTGGAGTTGCCATTAGCGTTTCATAACCCTGACTGACTAGCATTTTCAAACGTATTATCTACGTCTGTGTCTGTGAAGAAGTGTTGGGGCCACATTAAGGACTCATCATTTACAGTTGCAATCCCGTACCTGTTATCAACTACATCGATGTCATCGTAGACTTCGGGTTCGTACGCCTGCTGAAGTGAGGCTCCTTGATTCTTCAAGGAGTTAAAGTCAATTTCTACTGAAGTCGTCTTCACGTAGCCAACTGTGAGAGCAAAATGAAGCATTGACGAGATGTTAGTGTTGCTCCTACAGTCAGCTTTGAAGCTAAAATATTGACTAAAAATGGAAAAAAAGACCATAGATGGTGCATAGAGAGATAGCTGATCCTGTATTTGCTGATACAAGTGACAATTTATCCTGTCAGCAAAGAGTTAGAGTGGAAGGTGACGAGAAACTGAGAAAATTGAGGGGTAGATTGTGAACCTACTGGATCCATCCTGTGCTCTTCCCAACCATTTACCCTCGGGGTTTCCCTGGACTCGAATGATGTCCACGGGGTCTCCCTGCTTCAGACCAAGGTCAGTCTTGCTGCTTCGACAATCTGTGGATGCCTTTCCTTTCTGAAGGACCTCCAGGGGACCAACCAACTAACACACAACCACGCATGCACATGAATTCAAATGTGCACATGACAAATAACTTGGTTTTGATGACTGAGGTGTGACAGTCTTATTGATTCTACCTGAGACGTTCACTCACTTTGAATCTTTTCCGGGCCTCTTGTTCCTTCTTCTCGCGTTCCTTCTGCTCCTTCTTCTCAGCCTCCTGACGTTTTTTCTCCTCTTTGTCCTCTTTCTCTTTCTTCTTCTCTTGCTTTTGTTCCGCTGCTTCCCTTTAACACCAAAAGTACAAAGCATTTAAAAACAAAAGTTTTGATAGATGGATGGATAAATATGTTTAAGATTCAGTTTTATTGGGTAAGAAAGGTGAAGAAGAGCTTTCAGACTGGGTGGAGTTTGTGACAGAAAGCTAACAGGAAGCCTTGAAGGGAACGGATTACAAGATGGTAGCGATGTATAGTTTAATGAGCCACACATCAATGCTGAAGATGCTCAGATTCTCACTGGGAGTAACAGGGATTGATTGTACCAATTTAGTCAAAATAAACCTGGTTTATAAATGTATATAATTTATGTTTATGTAAGATATTCTTAGGTTCTATAAAAACAAGAGCTTTATTTGATATCATTACCCAAAATATTCCAAGACTTCTGATGTCCCTTAAAAAGTGAAGTTAGAAAGGAGATTTAATTTACTCTAAGTTTGTCTGCTCCCTTGTTTTAATCGGTTAAAGTGCCACAGACCGAAAAGCAACAACATCTCATAGTGATGCAAAACAACCACTAGATGGTAGTGTTAATAAGGTGTGACGTGGACACAGCTGAACATTTACCGCAGACATTTTGAACTTTGGGTCTAAGCAGACTTATTTCATACGCAGTCCTCAAACATTGTGTATAAAAAGGCCAGTTATTCTTTCACACTTTAAAACCTAGACATCACGAGTGAGGTGTGGGATAAGCCAATGGAGGTGTGACAATCTCTCACCATCGTTCATCAAGATCTTCATACATCTCTCCATCATCATCATCGTCGTCATTAATTTCCTCCTGGGAGGAGAGGACATAAAGCAACAGAAATATATAAGGCTATAACCTTAGTCAAGTTAAGACACGTTTAATTTTAGAGTATAAACTTTTCAACTTAATTATTTGAATTCGTTAAAGATATTTAACCTCCAGAAGTTCTGCTTGGACTACAAAAGCCTCTTTGAAGCAGACCTACAATCTGTCAAAAGTCATGTTTTTTTACCCATACGTTCATTTATAATTACTTCCAGGGCTCGTGTTATTTAGTCACTATTCTGTTGCCGTTTCCTTCTGTGGTACCACTGGTGGTGATGTGGTTTATTCTGCACTTTCACCTGCATGGCAATCTGTATTTATATGAGTGAAAGTAATTCAGCATGTCTCACCTTTCCTCTCTGGCTTGGGTGGGCTGCAAAAAGAGAAACAATAAAGCAGCGTTACAATGAGACCCTTTTGAAGCAGATATCACTATCTGAATTCATGTTCATACTGTGAAGTTTAACGTGCTCAATGCTGACTGTCAACTGTACCAAAAACATTTTAAGAATTAGTCTTTTTTTAAGTATGATATGAAAATACATAATATTTAGAAAACTAAATCTCTTTAGCTTCATGCTAACTTTTTCATCTTTCAGCTGCTGCCTTCAAGGGTCGCCACAGCAGATCATCTGGGTCCATCTCACCATATCCCTAGCATCTTCCTCACCATCTTGTAAACTTTCTCTTTCAGTCTAGCTGCTATCCTTCTGTCAAAAATCACTTGTCTCCATCGGCTCCACCCTGCCTGCACTCTCTTCTTCACCTCTCTTGTGCGGGTCTGTTGCTTTGTACGGTAAAGTATTCATGTTCACTGCTTCTGCTCCCTGCATCTTATCCTTATGCTAACTAATGTAGGTAAAGGTAGGTAAACAGTGATGGTGAGGTTGCACTAGAATCCACTGGATTAAAAAAATATTTTGGGATTACTCCAAAATGAAGCATTTAAAATAGTATACTTTATACTTAGGAATAGTTGAAGCCATAACATTTTGAGTTCTAAAAATATTCTTTTCTTTCTTTCATACAACTCCACACATTTTCAATGCCAATAAAATGCATTTTACGTATTTAGAAATTACCACTGTCTCCTAGCACAAAGTTCAGCTTCTTCTGTTTTCCTGTGATGTTAAAAAAAAGTTGTGCAACACTAGTTTTAGAGACTTAGAGACTTTTACTGGACCTGCAGATGGTGGTAGAGGCGGAGGAGAATTGGTCACGTGATCGACATCGTCGTAAGTGTCTTCTTGCTGGTTCCTAAACAGCAGGTTAGGATTTAGCTGTTATTAATTCGAGTAGCATTATCCAGATAATACACAGCATGTCCAACATTTATCACCGTGTTTCTGTTCAAACAGGAAAATGAAAAAGTGTGTTTAATGTGTCACTCACATGGCTCCAGGATGTCGTGGGGGCAGATTTGGCAGTGCAGGTGGTGGGGCTTGATTCTGGGCCACATGGTTGCTCGCAGCAATGGGTTTCTTAAAACTGGGACCTGCAGCAGAAACATGCAGTGTTGACGCTGTGTTAGCCGATTACTCTTTAGGTGGTTTTGCTGTACTTTACTTGCTTCCAGTGTAAATTTAGCACTTTTTAGACCAATGCAAATGAATTTCACCAACACTGTCTGACACCATCTCTGATGACCACACAAGACGTGTACATAAATAGATGGGTATCTATGTTTCTAAATGTGAAAAACTTCCATTTTTCTTTGAAATAGGTCTCTCTAATTTCTGTGATGATTATATATGTCAAAGAGTCACATCAGTCTCATCTAGACACATCGAAACTGGCGCAAAGATGGTCCTCTGTACATAATCTTCAGAGACTGTTGACGGTATGTGTTAATAGGACTCTGACTATGATCAAGAATAATATATAAAAAATTTCTGCAACGAGGCATTTGAATCTCCTAGAGTGTTTTTCCTGCTTAAGTAACCCTTGTCTCACAAGATTTCGAGAACAATGACCAATCTTCGTTCACTGTCCACATAAAAAAATGTCCCAGGAACTTTAAAATGTGACTCACGGAGTTTTGAGAGTACTGAAAGTAAAAGTGAAAATGGCTACGTCTTTATGGAGTCTTTTTTGCCATGAAATGTATTCAGGTGTATAATGTGTAATGCACAACAACCAGGAAGTAATTAACAGTAAGTGCTTCAAAATGGTGTGTCTGTAATGTCGGTAAATGTGTTTCTTTGGCCACTAAATTTGAATGATGCACCTAAAAACAAACTCCAGTAATGTAGGCGATGCGAATTATGTAAATCTTTATAACTTTACTCAAGATCAATATAGGATCACAAAAGCCATAAGAAATAAAGGAAAGAAAGTGAGAGTACAGTGTTATTATCCAGAGTTATTACTAGTGGACGCTAGGCAATGTGGTTTGGTGGAATGAATCTCACAAAACTGCAAAACTGTGATCAGAACATTGCTCTCTTGGCCTTTAGAATTCCAGCCAAGACAGCCGACCCGACCTCTGACTAGAATATATTCACGTATGTTTCTATAGACAGAGCCTGTCTTTAAAAAGGCTCGCTGGCTTGCTGGAACTTACTTCCCCATGTGGTGAAACAAACTCAGCTGTCAGAGTGGCGAGTGAAGTGGGGGTAGAAAAGAGAAACTGGACAGGGAACTTGCAAATAGAGGAACCTAGTGTCACTTTAGTCTCTTATGTGAAGCTCGGAAGAACTGCAGCATTTGTGTAAACACACTGAAAATACACAGAGTATCTTATGCAGTGCAATATTTCATGCACAAGCATACTTTGTGTATTTCTTTTAGGTCTTATAAGCTAAAGTATGCTCAATAACTGCTGGCCAAACACTGCCCACGTCACTGAAACCACACTGACTTGTGAAGCAACTTCTATTTCACACTTCAGAAATGCGTTAACAGATCCTGTCCAAAGTAGCATTGCGGGCGATATAGAGGAAATGCACTTCAACCAATAAAATAAGAGGAACACCTTCTTTAGACAGTCACGAGAGCTGCATGCTCTTGAGTGCCCCACATTAACTCTTACACATTTAACCCTTTTCACGGGGGTGGGGAGACTGACTCTGCTTCTATAGAGAGTCCATTACATAAAATGTTGCTGGGGCTTGTTTTCCTGCAAATTCTGCTGTGTTTAATTTGCCATATGTGTTGTATACAGATTGAGATTAGAGAACCAAACACCCATGAGACCAAACTGAAAACAAAGGATGTAAAATCAAACAAAAAGCTGAAGTATTTCTGACTGGGGGGGTGGGGGGGCGCACATGTGCATCCCTGCTGGCTGGCAAAAGTTTACTGCCTGAAGCTGAACTCCCTGTCTCACATATGTAGAGCATATTTTCTACTTTCTTGTACGTTAGGCCATACTGCAAAGCAATAAAATGTTCATTTTCATCTCATTTTGAAAAGCCTATTTTGTGAGTTTGTTAAGCATTTTTTTAGAGTTCTCTTTTGATAGAGATACACATGATCTCATCAAGATTTGTCAGCAACCACAGCGGTCATCCATTTTTTATTAATAAAAAACAAATCCAAGACCTAAGTTTGGGTTTAAATGCTGTTTTCTAGTATTTCTTAGTGTACTCTTTGGATATTCAGCATTTCTTTAAACTAGAAACACCGAACTGTTCATCTATCAAATAAAATAAGTTTTTTTTCTAGTACAAGTGTATTTATTTACTTTCAAATAGTAAGGTTTCTTGTTCTGTATTGAAAAGTACACATTCTAGTCTTGCAACACTTCTGCTGTCATCTTACAGTAATGGGTGATAACAGGTAATTAAAATAAACAACAAATATATTTACATCTATGTATATTTTTTAAAGTAAAATTCTGAACTCTCCTTCGATTCTGAATAAAGGAAGTAGCTAACGTGCTGGGTTAACTTTAGCTTCATGAAGGTGTGATCACACGTGTCTGGGACAACGTTAAACTGTGAAAGCACGCCTCCACTGCATACTTGTGTAGAAAACACCAGACTGCTTTTCATTTAGGTTTAGTATCTTGCCCTAAGATCCTGTGTCATGCAGACTGGAGGAGGGATCAAACCACTGACCTTCAACTTAGTAGAAAACCTGCTTGACCTGCTGAGCCACAGCCACCATAAGTGGTACCATATAAATGAAACTGAATTGAATGATTCAGTAGATGATTACATTTAACTTTTACAAATATGGAAGGCTGTCAGCAGGTTTCTGAATGCGATAACTCGAGAACAAAGCAACATAGGAGTGCCAAATTGATACAATTGTATCTACTAAAACTATTAGGAGTTGTTTAAATCTCAGTGACCTCGGCCTCAAGGTCAGGGGTCAGGGGTCAGAGGATAAGTTTCCTCAAAATCTTGTGAATGTGACAACTTTATCGTGGCTTGCTATACAGGTGGATGTCAGCAACCTGTCTGCTATCCGCCTAACTCAGTAATTCAGTCAATTTATGCTCACGACACCCTAAACAAACCAAAGTTTCAAGGCACACTTGTGTTCATATTTGTGAAAAACAGCATCTCAAACATTTTACATGCTCGTGGTGCTTCTTTTGATTACACTGTCAGATTAAAAGACTTTTGGTCATTTGGACCTGCAATAAGTTCCATTAGTTTATAACTTGCCTCAATAACCTTATCAGACCCTTACACACAGGCCAACAAACGGTCTTGGTTCAGATCCACCACTCTATTGAAGCAGGCCAAGTTTTCTCAAAATATATATTTGGCTTCTACGTGGCTTCCTTCCTTTTGACACCCTGAGCCAGATGAAGCCACAATCCAAAAGGCAATGACCTTTGGCTGAAACGTGGCCCATCTCTTTACTTTTCTTTGGGAGTTGACTCAGGATGAGTACAAACACCACATGTCAGCCACAGGTCTACCAATTATGGGCCAGATGTCAGATGTGTTATAACATTTGGGTCACATCATGTACATGCTTGCCATAACCCATATCGAGCATGGTTCATGACATTTAGCTCAGGGCTGGGCCACATATCACAACTAAAGGTGGGTCTTGATACATCATTTGGTCTCAGTGTTGCTAATTCAAGTCAATAACCTGGACTTATCTATAGCTTGTGTGTCATTGGGGTCTTTTGGGGCATATTTATAACAAGTACAAAATCTCTCAGCTTTGTGGTTATTTGTGGTTAATTATATTAATAGCCTGCCTGTGCAACGGTTTTGGTTGAGCGAAATTATAGTATTTTATTTTTATGTTATCCCTGCATAGTACTACTTTTCAAGTATATGCGTCTGTGCAGTGTACAGATCCAGAGTGTACTATCCGAGATTGCTAGTGTCAGCAGACAATTTAGCATCCAACCAAACTGTTACGCCTCTTGGCTGTATGTATGGCAAAAAGTCAGCATGCCACTGACCAAAATGATAGTGTGGCTTTGCGGTTACAAGGACAAATCCAACTTACCCTCGTCAGAGGCCTCTGAGCCTCTTTTAATGTTCTCCAGGTTGACTTTCGGAGGTCGGTTAGGTTTAGCAGGAGGAGGACCCAGAGCCAAGCTATTGGGGAGAGGGTTACGCTTTGGGCCTGATGAATCATTTCCGTTAACACCACCGCTGGCCAGAGGAGAGGGCTTGACTGGCTTCTTAAAACTGGGCTTCTTACTGGCTGGAGGTTTTGGAGGAGGAATGGAGTTAGTAGCTGTAAGGCCAGGTTTGCTGGTCCCACCACTCTCTGTCTGCTCAGTCTTTTCCTCCTTGTTGAACAGATTCTGAGCAGTCCTGAAGTTTGAAGTGGGCTTAGAAGAAGAGTTGGCCAGTGATGAAGGTTTGATCACATTGTCTTTGTTCCCTCCTGCCTGTTCCTCAGCTTGCTGCCGTAATTTTACAATGCCGCCAATCGGTTTTTGTTGCACACCAGGCAATTTAAGTGGCGCAGGACTGCTGTTTGGTGCTGCATTGTTTTCGTCTTTAACCCAGCTGGGCTTGTTGCTGATTGCTGGTGAAGGTTTAGGAAAGGCAGGTTTGGACTCAGACACGGTGAAGGTAAGAGGAGGTTTGTTGAATGGAGGCTTCTGTGCCAGGCTTTTAACTTCAGGAGCCTGTGATAAGGGTGATTTCAAGGGTGTCTGCTGTTTATTAACAGTAAAGGGTTTGCTGTTCGTGTTGCTATCATCCTGGATGTTGGCAAATCTGCTTGCCAAGGCTTTAGCTTTATTTGGCTCTTGTACCTCTGTGTCACTTTTAGTAGATACTGTGTTTTTTAGGAAACTTGGTTTTGGAGCCGTATTTACTGCACTGCCAGAGAGGCTTTCCAAGACTGGTTTCTTCTGTATAGGTGGGCCAGAGGAGAGGGTCGGGTGCAAGGGTTGTTTGATACGTCCAGGGGGCGCAGAGGAAGTCTCGTCAGTGCTTCCCCCACCTGCTTGGAAGCGAGCCATGATGGCCTTTACATCTGACTTATTGTCCTGAAGGGAAAAAAAGACATAAGGGGTTCAGAAAGTGAGTTAATAAGAATCCAACACCACAGTAAGGATCAAACAGATGTTTACTTAAAGAAGAATCTAAGCTAAAGGAAAATAAGACCGTGCTTGCTAGAACATAAATGGCTTCAGCAGAAAATAAAATCCAGACAGAGCAAAAAGGGAATTTAAAAAAATGAGTTGCTCACACTGAGCTGCCATGAAAGTTCAAATAGGAACAGAAAGTTTCATTTCCTCTCATTTCCTTTCATTGTCCAGTCAGTAGAATTTGTGCTTTCTCTTCAGTTTCTCTTTCACTGCTCAATTAAACGGTCTTTTTTTCTCCCCAGTAATTTACCCAAGATCCCTCTCACACTATTTTTTTCTATGCACACATAGAAACTTAATGCACAGAGCTTTGTCTCAAAAGGTTAATCACAGGCTTTGTGGTTCAAACATGTTCAAATGACACTACATCTCAAAGTGTAGTAGTGGTTAGGCCAGCACCTTGATTGCAGCTACGGATTTGCAAACGTGACCCTGTTTGTTAGTGTCTCTCTGTTAAAGATTTAATGTTTATAACAAAATATCCTCTGTCATGAAAATAAGGGATTTTATGTTCCTTGACTATAAGTATTCTCAGCATTTACAGGATTGTGTAATACAGGAACTTTGCAGATGACTCATGTCATTATTTTTCTATGTTTGGCACTCTTAAGCAATATTTGGAAAAAAAGAGACTATTTTCTGTCTTACAGTATTTTACCTTGAGAATTGCCAGCATTCAAAACACATCTGTTTCTGAGTCTGTTGCATTTGGCAGCATGGTGCAGTGGTTAGTATTGTTGACTCATACCTGGTATGAGTTCTGACCCTTGTGGTCAGGCTTTGTATGTGCATGTTCTGCCTGTGTAGGTTTTCTCCAGGTGCTCTAGCATCATTTCACAGTCTAAAGACATGGATATTTGGCTAACTGGTGGTAAAGTTGTTGTAGGTACACTCTTATGTTGCCCTGTGATAAACTGGCGAGTTATCCCTACTCTCACATGATGTCAGAGTAAATGTGCTACATATGTCTGTACAACAAAAGCATCCTATAGGTTAAGATTAATAAAAGAAAAGATAATCAATCGAAGGATTGAGTGATTTTTCTTTTCTTCAGATGTTTAATATACTTGTCTTACAATCCCACACAATAATGTGGAAGTCTTAACATCAACTACTGCCCAGTTATTGTCTTCACTCCAGGTTTCATCATTTAAAAAACACACAATAACTAAAAACTTCTGACTAAAAAAAAAACCCTTCTCTCAAACCACACTCTGTACCAACTTCCTGGTTTGTCACTGTCATAAACACAAGTTTCAAATGGCCCCAGTTTAAAAGCATTTATTACACGGACCTTTGTAATATACCTGTTTCAAGGTAGCTGCAAAATGGTGTTTACACTGGAAATAATTTAGATGGTCTGTGTTTTTAGAGTGGCTTTGAATGAATGAGGAGTTCAAATATGTGAACTGGAACAGTCGGTCTGTGAGTATGTAAAAGTGTGAGGCAGGAATAAGCTGCATTACTAACCTGAGGTACATTATTAACCACACTTTCATCCAGCGTCAGTTTAACAAAGTGTCATATATTTGGCTCGTGACCAACTAGGAGCCACACCTATTCTAATGAAGCTGGCATGAGCAGGAAGTAGAGATAAGAGCATGAGGACACACAGCTGCAGCTATTCCTATGGAGCAATAAAAGCAAGGGAACACAATGCAATGGAAAGTGCAAATGCGCACCGCTATAAACAGAAACACTTAGCACACAGTGTTAACGTGCACTTATGTGCTGAGACTTAGACACAAAAACACAGAGTGAAGTGGAAGCTGATTTCTCTTGCTGACTTCTCATTGTAATAATGTGATATTGCATATGATGGCTCAGTGAGTTTCATAATCAGCATACAGTCCTGTGAAAAAGGAATATCACCCCATGGTTCAGTAGCTTGTAGAAACACCCTTAGTAACAATAACTAAAAATAGTTCTCTTCTGTATTACGTTGCAACGTTATAGAGGAATTTTAAAACACTGCTTCTGTTCATTAAAATTTGTGGGCATTTTTGCATTTGTATTGGTTTTGGATGCACAGCTCTCTTAAGGTCCCACCACAGCGAGGTTGAGGTCTGGACTCTGACTAGAGCATTGCAGTCCCTTGTGTTTTTTCTTTTTCTATTTTAGTCATTATATGTGGTTTACTGCTGTGCTTGGCATCATTGATCTGTTTCGTGACCCAATTTCAACCAAGATTTAGCTGAAACTGCACATTTAATTCTAGAACACTTTGGTATACAGAGGACTTCATGGTTGACTCAGTGACTGCAAGGTGCACATGTCCTGTGGCTGCAAAGCAAACCCAAATCATCAGCATCATCCATCAATAAGCTTGAAAGCTAGTGTGAGCCGCTTGTATCAACATGCTGTTTAGTTTTCCCCAAGCATGGTACAGTGTATTATTATTGCCAAACATTTGCTCTTTGGTCTCATCTGTCCAAAAGGCACTGTTCCAGGAGTCTTGTGATTTTTTCAGATGCAACTTTGTAACCTAAGTTGTGCGGCTCTGCTCTTTTTAGAAAGAAGAAGCTTTTTCTTTCAGCCTTTCCAGACATGTCATACTGTAGCGTCTGAGAAATACACTTCCAGTATATTTTACTGATGACATAATGCCCCAGTACTGTACATGGATCTATCTACTCTGGCGACCCTCTCTCTGGAAAGTAAGGGAGTGACAAAAAGTACCAGTCTCAGTCTTTAAGATGATGACTTTAGTCACCACCAGTGACCATGGACCAGACCATGTAGGGAATTTCGAGTCTTTAAAAGCTACACTGTCTAAAGAACTGAATCAGCAGTGGAGAAGTGGATGGTGTTTTATTTGATACATTTGGACACATTTTATTCTGAAATGTGCATTCACTGTTATCAATGAATGCACATCCACTGTCAACAACATGGCTTCAGTGTTGAAGAGAGAAATGTCAGCATATGCTCTTTAACAGCCAATCTCTCAGTAAACTGAGAGAGACAGTGGGTGGAACTTCACTGCAGTGGTGCCAGTAACATCAAGCGTTAAATATGTTAACGCTGAGCCTGAAATGCGGTTGAATATTAAATCGGTAGAAAGAAAAAGAGGAAAGTTCCCTCATAATACTTCTGTTTTTTAACCGCGGTAAGCTATAAATTGCCCAATATGTTATGTACAGGATTATTGCAGTTGCTTCTTCTCGAGATACGGGTGCACTGCAGTTGCAATTTTGTAAAGGACCTGCAAATTTTGTCACATACCAGAAACACCTCTTGATAGGATAGCCATTTATTGCACTACAGCTCAACACAAAGCTGCCATAGTTTGTGTGGCACCTATATACTTCTCTGAGATGGTTCAAAGGTTTGAACCATAAATTTAATGCAAAGCTGTTTAATGTAATTCTAGCTATGAAAATAATTATATGTAAATAATCCATTGTTATGGTGCAGGGTCAATGCACAAATAACATAATAAGCACAGAGTCTTGGATGCTAAACCAGTTACTCCAAACACATTTTCTCTTTTAATGTTTGTTCTTTCACAGAAGCCTTGTGAAAAGTGACCAGCTGAGAAACGACAGAGGAAGAGGAACCACGATTTCTATTTACAGTGTGATGAAAAGTGCAGAGCAAAGGTGCCTTGCTTAATCGAACTGACACAAAACCCAGAACCACCAACCCCAACTGTGAGGTTGAACTTTTCAGTTTTTACACAGTACGTGAAAAGAAAATTGGGACAAAAATGCTTTAAATATCAAACTATTTTTAACGAGTTTAAACACGTGGTTTTAATTCAGCATTTTACTTTACTTAACTTTAACGATCACTGAAATGAATGAAAGCTTATGTTGACTGCTCAGAATACAAATATGACAACTCTGCTTTTGTCAGTGTGTACACATTAACTCGCTCAAGCAAATTAAAATGTACCAGTTTGTAATAATAATCAAGTATGGCTGACTTCTAAAAGATACAAAAGCTCATGCTATCCTGTCACGATAAGCCGTCTATAACACACATAACAACCATTCTGCAGTTTCAAGAGCAAGTTCCTTCTGTTAAACCCACAGTGCCCACTTAGAGTATTTCAATCATTTAAAATGTGATGATTAATTATTTAAGTGTCTTAAGTTTTACTCACCATCTTGAGGAAGACTTTCCCAGGCAGAGAGCTGGTCAACGACTGGCTGGTGGATAAAGGAGAGTGTTTGTTCAGTGCCTCTGTGCGAGTTTCTGTTTCTGTCACAGAGAGAAAGGCACTGAGATAGTGAGTGTTGATAGTGAATGACAAAGAGTGTGGCTGAGCATTGAGCATGTATGTCTGAGGGGGGGATGTATACTCCCGTTCTTTCAGTGACATAAGCATCTGTCTACAACTGACTACTTCCTCTCTTAGTAGTATGTGTGTTTTGTGTGACTGTGGGTGTCACAACTCCTGTTATCTCCGTGTTTTGATCTCATTGATTTGCCTATCCCTGGCAAATTCCCTGCAGTTTCCCACTGTCCTTAACAAATGATGTTCACTCAGTCAGAGGCAGGTCAAAATGAAAAAACAAACCAAAACAGCCACAGTCAAAACTGTTTCATGGCAACTGTGTTAAAGAGGTGTTATAGCTTGTATGATGAAAAGGTTTTTGGTCAGCAGTGCGGGAAGACAACAAGCCATAGCCAATGAACAACATTAGAAGACAGCACAGGAAACATTGTGGTCATATGAGCGGCGCAAAGACAAGACAAGCGTATAAGACCAGCATACGTCCATGCTAGTGGCTCTTTGAAGCCTTAGAAGTGCTTTGAGCTAAAGCAGAGGTGCCACAGTTCATTTCACAGAGGGGCAAACTGGTAAATGACAATCACATAAAGGGCCAAGCTTATATATTGAATTTATCACATGGCCTCATGTACTTTATGCAATTGTGTTCTCACACACTTATCTTTAAATATGTGAGAACACTTTAGGTTTATCTTATCATGTTTTCAAATGATAAGTCAGTGGTTTTATGGAAGAAAATGGTGTTATTTACATGCACTATTCAGCCTTCTGACATGAAAATTGGCTGCATGTTAGGATTTAAGAATTGCAAATGCGCACAGTTTTTCTGTTGTGAGAAAGTGAGCTTTACAGCTTCACTAAAAGAATACTTATAGTACTAGGCTTCATTTAGAAAACCTCTGTTAACGCTTCATGGCTTAAGTTTTGTTGTGGGTGTGTAGATCAAAAATGGCAATGATGATTACAAATAATCTTGTAGGAAATGCACAAGGGTTGTCATGGTCCTGGGTCGGTGACCCAGCGCTTTAAGTTTATTATTATCATTTTCCAATTTATTATCATGATTATTATTATTGTTTGAGTTCTACGTGTTATATTCGGTCTGCCTCTGAGTCTGCGTCTGTATCTCTGTCTGTCTATGGTGTCACCCCGTCTGTTTGTGAATCTGTCTGTTTAGTTCAATGTCTTGTCTGGTTCCATGTGTCTGAGTTTCCTGTTTTATTGTGAAGGTCTGTGTCGTATGTGAGTGTGCTCTGTTTACGTTTCCCCTGTCTCGTCAGCTGTGATTTCTCCCCGGTGTGTTCCCTTGATTACTGCCATCTGTGTATTTAAGCCCTGTGTTTCTCTGTGTCAGTGTCGCATCGTACCCTCAACTTGCTGTGTGTTTGTAATGTCCTGTCCTACAGCACCTCGGTTTAGAGTTTTGTTTTTGTAAGTTTTATTTCGTGAATCATTCCTCCAGCAATAAAGCTGCATTTTCAGTTTATTCCCATCTCCAAGAGTCCTGCAATTTTGGGTCCACCACTTCTGCTTGCCTGCCACACAGCCAACCATGACAAGGGTGAAGAAGTAATTTATGTAGTCTGCCACTTCATGAATTGTCTGCCTTCAGCATTAGCATTCTTCTTTTTTTGCCAGTCTTTATTAGCTAGGTTATTACTCTGCATATCCAGTGTCTCATATGTAACTGCAGGCGACAGCTACAGCTGGGTGGACCGAAATTTAATGAGAAGATGTAGTGATAAGTAAAATTTGTAGAGAAGTTTCAGTTTCAGCATGCTAACAGCTAATAAGCTCAATTTAGAACTGAGAACACACTCTGTATAAAGAGCAGAAAATACAAGTGTCAACACAGGCTTTCTATGTGAAAGTTGAGTAACTCCACCAGTTGAGGCTCATTAACCCTAAAGAGAGCTAAGCAGCCCCCTAGTGGACACCAGTATGGCATTTTCTATCTTATTTTGTAGTAACAATTTAAAAAAATTCATGCAACATAGAATTTGTACCCGGAATCAGAACAAGCTGTAAAATCTGGACAGACAGTATTTTTAATGATGGCTACACATATCTTGTTGCATCCTTTCATGTTTTGTAATTTGCTTGTTCCTTTTCTTATCTGTCCCCCTTCCTCCATTGTGTTTGACATTCTCTGTATTTGTGGTTACAGGCCTGACCAACCTGCTGTGTTTGTCTGTTGTTTCTTTTCGCACCAACTAGTCCGGTTGGTGGTCAGTGGGGTCAGGAGGGGTCACTCCTGGTAAAAGTCTGTTACGCCACTGTCAGTGGAAGCTCAAAGGGACTATTTGGATTTCTCTCCAAGGTCTCTAATCGACCTGGCTTCCTTTTCCTTGGAATTTGTGAGGCACATAATGTCAGCATGCAAATTTGACACAGAGACAGTTTAAAGTGACTTTCTGTCTTACTTCAACCTTCATTCTTCTTCTTCTTACTTATAATTCACATTTTGAGGTGAAGGCCAGAGCTGAATTTAGAGCCAGTTGTGTGATGGATGTGTTTTTCTTTTCACTTTTTTTGCTTTGTTATATTGTACCATGTTTTGATTAGACTTATTGTTCAACTTATTGTACATTCACTTTCTGTTACACATCATAGTTATGTTACAACTATTCTTCACATCTGTTATATTATGTGGGACTACCTTTAGCATCAACCCTCATTTTTAAAGTAAAAATGCTTTTACTTTCTTTTCTATTTTCTTTTGTGATGTATAACCTCTATGTTAAAGGTTTAATTCACTCTTTTTGCACTTGCAGAGTCAATATTGCAGAGCCATATTATTGCATGTGAGGTGTTTGCTATTTTGGACACTTGCATTTGCTCTGAGCTAAGCCTGCATATCTTCTTCTTGTGTTGATTTTACTAAACATTGCTTCAGGATATATCTGACATGAGTTTCATTGTAAACATTTGCTATTCCCCTTGCTGGATCCCGGTTTGGTTAAGACCGATGGCTTTGTTTGTTAGTATTTGGATGAATGAGTCATATCATGTTCTGGTCACAACTCGATGTTAAACTTTCAGTGTTAGGACTTCTGAATTCAAGAAATCAGTCCATGCAGGCAAGTGAAGAACTCATGTAAAACTTTTGTTAACATCTGTATTACTGACCACGAGGTTTATGCGGCTCTTTAAAAAGTCATGGCTTAAATAAAAGAACTTCTCTTCTATTTCAATACTTTGTTCGTTTTAGTATCAGCATATTTCAGTAGAGAACCTTTCCTTTTTTGTACTTGCACAGTGGATGTGTTTGAAAGGTCTACACAGACATATTAGTAAAAAGCACCGTCTGCTCTGTCTTGAAATTACTTTCTTCCCTTTTTACATATGAAGTCAAAGAGAAAATTGCTTTTTTAAAGGGCAGTTGAAATGCTTGAATAAGACCACGCCATTGTCGTCTGCTTATCTTTTCAAATGTATTTATTTCTTGTAAAATATCCAGCTTATTATTGTACGATCCAGCAGATCATCATCTATACATCGACTTTATCGATTCTTATGAGTCCAGTTTTGAGGTCTCATTGGCTCAAGTCAAATCCACATGTTGATACTTTTTGTTTCATATTAAAAAATTTAGGTAGATAATCGCTTCTTCCTCTTTTTGTCATTATTCCTCGGATTGGCTGTAGAAGTGCATCATCTCTGCCCTCTCTTCATTGTATCCGTGGGAGTGTTCCTGCTCATTGCCTCCTCTTCCTCTGTCCTCCTGGCAGTGAATCCCCAGCCTCTTCTGCAGCTTCGCCTCCTGGAGGCGGAGCTCCATAGAGTCCACCAGGTCGTAGATGTTATCCAGGGACCACATAGGTGATGGAAACCATGTTTTGGGGTCACCATCCTTCCCCACAACCACCATGCTGAAATAGTCCTTATCGATCTTTAGCTGTTCCCTCATATTGTTGACCAAGTCAGGCGTCAATGACTCAACCTCAGTCTGACTGCGACCTGGGGGAAGGAATGGAAGTCATTTAAATTACACAAAACAGTGAAAAGCGAAAGAAACGAAAACTAGGATAACCCAGATACTTTCAGATTAGATAAAATATTATGACAGCTCAACCTTAAAACCACAGTCAAAACAAAACTTTCGAAAGCATTTCCTCTAGGCTCCAAAAGGGAGAGAGTCCCATATACTGCTATGTTGAAATGCTCGACTTTACAGCAAAAATAAACTTTTACTACCTGGAACAGAAACTTTTTCGTCCTCTGCAGCTAAATTTCCCCTTTGTGTCATCTGTGCTGACATTGATTTTATTTTTGCATTTTTAAAGGAAACATACAAAAAGGAGTCAAAAAATTAATCAAAAGCGCGTTTTTGTTTTTGTGCAGCATGTATTGCTATTTATCCATTGGGATCATTTTTGGTCAGCTATATAGATCTCTTTGCTATAATGAAAGGGGAACTCCAGGCATCAAGGGCCGGTGTCCTGCAGGTTTTAGATGTGTCCTTGATCCAACACAGCTGATTAAAATGGCTAAATTTCTTCCTTAACATGGCTTGAAGTTCTCCAGAGGCCTGGTAACTAACCAATCATTTGATTCAAGTGTGTTGACCCAGGGTGAGATCTAAAACCTGCAGGACACTGGCACTTCAGGCCTAGAGTTCCCTACCACTGATGTAGACTACACCTGCCAACTGCATCTCCATCTCTGTGCAGGCCAAACCACATATCTACATGTGGCAAAAGGTTAGCAGTAGTGACAGCATGATAGAATATAAATACTGAGTGTGTCTTCCTCAGCTACAGGCTTCCTTTGGTTGACAGATGTAGCCTTTTGCAGTCCACAAAACCTGTGAGATCATGCAAGCCACATCAATCTTTTTTCTTTTTTTTTAAACAAAGAATGCTCTTAAACCAAAATGTTTATTAAACTACCTACCTTAAAATATACAATATTACTAATGATTTCAAACGTGTATGCTCCATTACGTCTCATACACCTGGAATGCCCCACATTACCATGACGTACCATTTAAGGGAAATAACTCAACAGTTCCTGATGCTTTTTCTTCTGTTCCTATCAGCTTTAGCATGGCAAAGTGACGAATACCTGAGAAAAACACAAGAGAAGGTACATTTAGACTCATTAAAAGGGACACATTCAGCACAGATAATCAAAACGATCCCTTTTTATAAAGACAAAGAAATGATTTTTGTGTCGATGAACCTATTTAGCTAAGTGCCTGTCTAGCTATGGTTATATATTTCAAATAATATGGCTCTTGTACCACACAATTTTATAAATGCATAACATTTTTAATACACTAATATTCATATTATAATATTCATTGTTTGATTCTGTCATGATCCGTACAGTTTTGTTTAATGGTATGCTTTTTCAGGTCCGAATTTCACAACCATGACAAATCTACCCATGTCTGACTTCTGGCTTCCTTGTAACACTTCCTTGTTACCGCGGGTCTTTTAAAACACGTACCCAGGGGACATTCCTGTCCTCTGACAGCAGAGAGCTGCTGCTGAAACAAATAGTCATCCTCAGAGGGAGCAGAGATGAGCAGCAGTCTCCTTTTAGAAATGAACCTAGAAATGAAAAATATAGATTTAAACTTGGATACCTGTCAGTTTCATTCAGTCATTAGACCACCTTCTATAAAATGGAAGACCATAGATTCAATCATACTTTTACTCAGTTTTCAAATTTGAATTATGCTGCACTTTATATCATGATTTGTATTAATAAAATAGAAACAAACATAAACTTACACAGGAATCAATAAAGACGAATATGAAGAATAATTACACGATTTAAGATAAAGATAGGAGATTGGACTGTGAAAGCTTCAGAGATCCACGCTCCACTAAAAAAAGGTCGCATTAACCACATGGGTTTTTTCACTGTTGATAATTTAAGGTGACGGAGAGATTAAAATATGCTGACCCTGTTTACAGCAATCTTCAAATTTATTTTGAGCTTGTTTTGTTCTTAGTGGATGGTGCTCACTGCAATAAAAACAGATTAGTTATATTACCTGAGCAGTGGGTTTTCTACTACAGGCTGTCCCATGTCTTTAGAGCACGCTGGTGGATTCTTTCTTTCCTTCTCTTTTTCTCGGTTCCTCGAGGGAAAGTTGTCAATGTAGTCAAACAAAGCCTGGCTTGATGGTGGAGCCTCAAAGACTCTCTGGGGGGGAAGGATAAGAGCAGGTGAGGGATTAGATCTTTAGTCTTTATGGGCATACATAAGCAACTAAACAACAAGGAAAATGTATTGCGATACAACTGTATTATTTACAATTTTTTTCTTTTTTGGTGAATGTCAAAGTTATTAAGTGACCAACACTTGGTCACATAATAAAGTTGTTCCCGATTACTTTAAGTGTTGCTGGAGTCATCAGAACTTTGTCTTCTCCATGCACCCTGGAAGTAGGTGAAGTTGTGCCAGAAATATTTGTTGCTATGAACATCAAAGTCCCATCTTTACCTGGTTAAATAATGGGTTCCTCGATGGGTTACTTTAAGTTCAAATATTGCAATGGTTTTGAAATATGAGTGTGTTGTCCTTTTAATCGCTAAACTTATCTGCTATCAGAAAGCCAAATAAGCAAGAAAAGGCCAAACTTGGAAAGCTCAGGTGAGATTTTCTTACACTGGCCTTGATGTCATAATCTGTGACAGTCATTGAAAAGAGGTCGGGCGACGACAGGCCGAGCTCTGCCCTCAGCAGAGAGATGGCCCCTAAATCCAAGAAGTGCTCTGCTTGGCCACTGAGTGGAGGCTCTGAATCTGGAGAACACACATACAAAGGATATAAATCAATGTGTGCACACACAGATGTTAGAGAAAATACCAAGTACACGTTACAGTGCATGCAACAAAAACAGTAATTATAACCACTATATCCCAAATCAGTGTCTCTGAACGATGTGTGAACTTGAAGACAGTGAGTACACAGGGCTTTTGTTTGGCTGTGTATATTCACCAAGTCCTCTTGTGGAAAGGGACTACTGTGTTAACTGTTAAAATGTAACTACTGAAGTATCACAGTGTAAAGGTTAAACTAAACATTTACTACATTCCGCAGTGCAAAATTAAACTGTTACTTCCTGGTACACAAGTTCAGAGAACTATTACATTTTGCTTAGCAGTAAACCTGAGCTGTTTATGTTATTCTGACTAAACCACTTCATTTTATTATTGTGTATTGCTATATGCTTTATTAGATACTATCTGCTTTTTTATGGCTGATGGGAACTGTGTATTGTATGGGTTAGTTCCCTGATGATGAATTCCACTGACTTTGTTGTGCTCTTGATTTTGTATTCAGCGTCATACTGAGGCTGAACTTTGTAGTTTTGAGTTAAATGTCTCAACGCACATTGACTGGATTAGGCTAGCATTAAATTTGGTTCAGTAAGGCGCCCGCTCACACAGGTCTACAGATCAGCCTCCAGATAAAAATGTGCATTCTCTAATCACTTAATGCATGTTTAAATATTCAGTCCTGCAGGTCTATAGATTGACGGTGACCCTCTGGCATATATATTTTTCCTGGGGAAAATATATATTCCCTGACTGGTTGGCAAGTGGTTGCAATCGCTTGGTGACGTTGGTGGCAAAGAGGAATATGGTGCTGCACCAAAACTCTCCTTATGATTTCTTTGGTTGATAACAGTTTGCATTGAAGATGTTGTCATTGCAGCAACTCTACTACCAACCACAGTGATCACAAGGAGGTTTTAGTTTCAGCACCTTCTGTACAACTTCTAGCAACCACTCTCGACCCAATCATGGAATACACATTTTTCCCGGAGGACGGGAGGTTGCTATGCCACGTCTCTAGGCCTATGTGACTGAGGGATAATTTATGTCCCTCTGAAGTTGAACTGCCTTACTTTACCTTCAACCATATGTTATTAATAAATGATATACTGATATGGTGACATATGGGAGTTAGGCTAAAATGTTAATCGAAGGCTCAAAACAACAGTTCTTCAAAAACAAGTCCACAAACAATTGTGTTCAAAAGTTTACATACATTCATCATGGCCATGAATGTCATGGCAGTTGAGGGCTTTTCAGCGTAACTGGTGCTGAAGGTTCTACATTGTCTTAACTTGACAAGGCCAAGACCTATTAGGTTCTTGATTGACTACAACTAGTAGTTTCTCTTTTCCAGAATAAAAAGAATTTGTTTGATGCCATTAATTGGATTGACCAATATTCAGAACAATGAGAAAGTCCAACGAACTCAGTCAAGATTAAAGAAAGACAATAGGAGACTTAAATTAAAACCTTTTGAAGCCATTTCTAAACAACTGCAGATTCCAAGATAATTAACTTAAATGACTGTAAGTATGTGCCATCACTATGTGGAAGAAGACCCAAACTGTCACCCTCAATAACTGAAAACATCCATCCATCCATTCGCTTCCGCTTATCCTTTTCAGGGTCGCGGGGGGCGCTGGAGCCTATCCCAGCTGTCATAGGGCGAGAGGCAGGGTACATCCTGGACAGGTCGCCAGTCTGTCGCAGGGCTAACACATAGGGACAGACAACCATTCGCACTCACATTCACTCGCACATTCACACAATGGCAATTTGGATTATCCAATTAACCTATCCCCACAAGTTGCATGTCTTTGGACGGTGGGAGGAAGCCGGAGTACCCGGAGAGAACCCACGCAAACACGGGGAGAACATGCAAACTCCACACAGAAAGACCCCGGCCTGATGGTGGAATTGAACTCAGGACCTTCTTGCTGTGCGGCAACAGTGCTAACCACCGCTAACCACCGTGCTGCCTTTATCACATGATAAATGTTTTTATTTACACGTAATCCACGTTGAGAAATGGGGACGAGACAAACCAGAAAGAAGCAGACCAACACCAACAACCTCCTGTGAGTTTTGTAAGTTATTCCAGGCCATTCCTCACTTTGTACTGTGCTGTTTGAAGAGCAAGCCCCATAGAAAACAAAAACAAAAAAACAAAAAACTGAAATATCAGAATGACTATGACATTCATGCGCAGGGTTAGTGTGTATAAAAACAGACTTCAGACCAAAGGTTAAAATTAATTTATTAATAATCCATGTCTGTACACGCATAAGGCGTATACCAAGATGGCTATCTCTTTACTAACAACCTTAAGGCTTATAAACAGTCTGTGTATTTTACCGTTAGCTATTGTTAGCATGCTAAAATAGCTGGCAATAGGTCAACACCCACGGACAATTTTGTTACTGTTCAGTTTCTAGGAAGCACTATATTTGCCTTTGGTTGCATGTTAGTAAAAAACAAAACAAAACCAAATACGTGTTGGTTCAGTGAACCCTGAGAGGATTTGTAGTTTTAAAAGCATTCATGAAGAGAACCTAAACAAATGTTGAAATGCAAATACATAACTGGCAACAAAAGGTAAAAACCCTTCCTACCTAGGTGGTAGTGCTGAATTATAAGTGTGCCATCACTTCCCTGTCCAGTAATGGTTGCCACTGTGATCTTCCTTATAGCGAGTTCACAGCGATACTTCTCATTCTCCTCAGTCTGCTGGATATACAGTGTTGCCTCTCTGTTGGGTGTTGAGATCACCTTGTATGAGGCAAAACAAAAACATGAAAATTGGTTCAGGTACAGCCGTGAAAACACATGATTTAAATTCATTAACAATCTGGAGGCAAAGAGAAGTGCAACGATTAGACAAAAGGTCTTACCATCAACCTTCTTGTCCCCTTTAAACTGTCCAAAAACTCCTTCAGCGCTGTTTTATCCTTCTCACTTGCCTCTCTGTTGGACTTTTTCCCCCTTCCTTTTCTTTTCTTTCCTTTTTTCCCTTTGCCTATTTTCTTAGACCTCTGTTTTTCCTTTTTGTTCCCCTTTCCACTCTGACCAGTTTTATTTCCATTATTTTTCTCTACATTTCTTTTCTTTCCTTCTTCCACAGATGGATGAGTGCTGCAATACAATATATAAAAAAGTCACTTTGATGTCCATCCAGCACTAAAAACAGTATTTATGTGCTGTAAGCAGAAGAGGAGGCAAGAAATACCAGATGTGAACACAAATCAAAACATTCAAAGGCATACTCTTCACTCTGTTTCAAAGTCTAACAAAACATACTAACTTAAAAAGACATTACCTGTTTTTCTTTACTTCCTCATTGCTCCTTGAAACAGATGGAAGACTGCTCACCCTTGTTTTCTCCTGTACTTTAGAATTGATGGGATCATTGTTGCTCGAAGGCTTTCTCATTGTAGACGGCTTACGAATTACAAACCTCGACCGACCACTCAGTATATCCTGGATCTTACTCCTCAGAGCAGCTTTTTTGTCCAAAGGTGGTCTTCTTTGTAATGGCACCACAGAAGTCACATTTCCTCTCCTCTGAGGACTAAGTGTCATCTTTTTTCTTTTTTTCACAATCTTCTTTTTGGTGGTTTTACATCTAAAACATGGCATAGAAAACAAAAAATTCACATGTGTGTTCACTTGGAAAACTATGAAATCTTTATCTGTTTTTAATCATCATTTTTTTTAAACTGATGAACGTAAGTGTCAGGGATTGTAAAAAAAAAAAAAATACAATAAAATAAAATGAGGGGGAGTTGTTTAGCAGGAAGTCTGGTGAGCAGATACTGCCCATGGAATAACGTCCTGTTCATGTCATGGTCCTGCGACCATGACTCAGTGACTTTGTGTTTGTGTTCTTTATTGTTATTATTCTCTTTATTATTCATGGGCTGTTTTGGGATGGTTTGTGTTTTGGGATTTTAGATACTGGGTTCTGGGTTTGTGCTCCCTCTATTGGTCCCTGGTGTTAGTGTTCCCCTGTCTCGTCAGGTTAATCAGGTCCAGCTGTTTCCCCCCACCTGTGTGTGATTTCCCAGTGTCTCTCTGTGTACTTATAGTGTGTGTTTTCCTCTGCTCCTCGTCGCGTCGTCTGTGTTCATACCCTGTGAAATCCTCTGCGTGCTCTCCCTGCTGTTCTCCCTTCATGTTCAGGTTTGCCACTCCTTTGTGTAGTTTCTCCCAGTTTAGTTCGTCCTTAGTTCAGTTTTGCCATCTCCCTTTTATGTTTGGTATTGTCAATAAATCACCCTTCACGTCTGAAATAGTGCTGCGTTTGAGTCCTCCTTCCACTCTTCACACGGCCGCTGACCCGGACCGTGACAGTTCACCAATGAATCGCTTCACTTGTTCCCCATCGCTTTGTCAGTTGCTGCATTTGATATTCAATATTCTGGTTGTGTAGATTAGTCTTGCATATTTTCCAACCTTATTAGTCCATAGTATCCTTCTTTCCCATTGGTAATTAATTCAGTCTCTCAGAAGTGAGTTTGACTTAAGCTAGTGCCCAACTTCTTATAGGTGAGTTATAGTTTCTGTGTTCTTGAGTCTGCTAGAGACTACTCTGATCTGAGTGACGTCAATTTCATCATCAGACGGTGAAAGCAAGGCGGTCATACACTTAAGTGACCGGATAAACTAATGAGACTTTTCTTTACCTGCATCAACTACTCAGCAGCCTCCAGGTGGAAGGAGGACAACCGTTACTCAGTCTCTGTAACTGCTAGTCTTATTTGTGTGCGTACGCCATATAATGGTCTAAAGATCTCTGAAACTCTTGTATATAATTGTTTTGCACTGGGTACAAATATCCTTGCACATTTTGTGACTCTTCTGTACTTATTGTTTCTGAATTCACTGCAGGAGCCTGTCTAGGACTGTTTGGCAAACTTCCTGACACGTTCCTCTCAAAGCTCAGAAATATTACATTAATTTAATTTGTGATGTTGACTTGACCATAGATGTGCATGTCAGAGTAAATTGTTGTCTGACTCTCTCTGCTAGCCCTGCAATATACTGGTAACATGTCCAGGGTATATCCTGGCTGTCACTCCATGACCGCTGGGATAGGCTCCAGACCTCTATGACCCTGAACTGTGTAAGTGGAAGAAAATGAATTATTGATGCTAAACAGGACAAACATTTCACGGTGTACAGCTGAAAAGGAAGCATGATCATCATATATAGGACCTTTAAAATTAGTCATCACATAAAAATAAAAGTAAGGTAGTGAAACCTGAGGTGAGATCCTTTTCTGGTCATCTTCTCCAGCTTCCTCATGGGGAACTGATCGATGACCTCCAAAACGGCCTCGACACGCACCGGATAAGGGAAGCGCTCGCTGACCCGTAGGTTCTTCTTTATAACCAGCATGGTGAACTTTTGCTCCTGACATGATTGGTGTTCAACACAAATCAGAAACACATCAACTAGTAAACCACCAAGAAGCATTTCAGTTTAAAAAAGAATTAAAAACGCAATAACTTTTTTATATGTTGCCAAGAGTTTGAAATGAAGCACACTGGTTACTTGGCTGGTAAGCTCCAGGTAGTGCAGCAGTTTGGTAACCGTGTCGGGGTCCAGGTTCTCGACTGTGGCATCTCCTTGAAAAGTTGTTTTCTGGATCCGTCCCTCCATCATAGCATTCTGAATGATAGTTACAATGTACGTATCTCTTTCTGCTAAATGGCAGTTCAGGCCTTTCTGAGTAAGGCAGAGAAAGAAACAATCAAATAAAACAAGTAAAAATTGATGGATAAGCAGCTAGTTTAAATTTTTTTTTAAATCTGAAAAAAGAGTAAATAATGTGTATGTATCAGAATAAATTGCAGAGAAGTACTTGCTCCATTTCTTCTAGCTGTTTCTCCATCATACGAAGATATTGGTCACTGTGGGATGGAGCTGTTATCACCCACAGACGCTTTTTACCTGCAAGGGAAAATCGGTGACTGTAGGGACATAAGAACAGGAACATCTGCTGGTCAATTAATTCCTCTTACCTGCAAAGTCAGCCAGGAAATCCATCTCTGGAGCCAAGCTTGATGATGACTCTCCAACTTTTCTGTTATATCCATCTTCTCTGCTTTCTTCCAGCCCTAATCCATGTTCAATTCCAGGAGGAAGGTCTGAGTAGTCTCCCCAGTCTCGTACATTTGGGTCCAACAGTTCCTTTGGCTTACCGTCACCGAAGCCCTGCCATGCAGCCAGCAAACCCAGGTTGTTGAGGCTCCACAAAGCTGCAATCAGCAACAGATAGTGTGAGGTAAAAAACTGAGGCATCTTCACTGATGTTGCAAATAAATTGGTCTGGCGATCAGCTGGAACTGCTTAGCAGCTCATAAATCCTCATCTGAAGTAAAAATACATATGTGCAGTGTTGCTTTCACCACCGCTTGTTTAGAAGTGATGTGCAGTTATTTTAAAAAAGGGGGAAAAAAAGTATCCAGTTAATAAAACAATAGCCTGAATCCCAGTTCAACGCTCCACTGAAGGCTTTATGGTGAAAAACAGGTGGATCCAACCTGGAATCTGTAAAGGAAAGGGAAAAGCAAAGACTATCGTGGTGTTAACGTCTCTCTGCAGCAGAGAAACTGACTCGAGAGACACTCCTCTCCTTACACACAGACACACACTCCTGGATCGAATTAAACCCCAGACCCTTTAACAGGAAACTCCTGGAATTTTCTGCAACTTCAAAGCATTTTCTCCCAGAAAACTCTCTCTCCCTCTCTGTCCCACACACTACCATACTATTACACACACACCCCACAAAAAATAGTCATTGTTGCATAATTGGCGCCACACATTGTCTTTGGTTTGAATCTCTTCACCAGATGAAATTTCATTGTATTCAGCATGTTTGATTTACACATATGTCACTATCTGTCAGACAAAAGGATGAACTTTAATCACAAACTTTGTTACCGCACACATGATTTGTGAGAGGTGATTTCCTGGGGTTTTCCCAGGAAAAGGGCAAAGACAGTGAAGGTCATAAACTTTGGGAAGTTCAGGCAGTTCAGACCAAAGCCATTTGTTCAGGAGAGTCAAAGCTTTTAAGTGATGGGAAATGGCAATTACCATAAATAACCAAGACCACACTGCAGATGCCGATGTCTAGAAAAGGTCACACCAGTTCAAAATTGTCAATCTGAGACAAATGTCCTCACAGGGCAAGAGCCTTCTGTCAGGTAAAGGCACTCATCTTTCTCCAACCTCACAAAGCTTAAAAACAACAAAGCTAGATAGCTTACAACCACCTTCCTCTCATTAAAACCTCCAAATCTGACTTGAAATAGCTGCAATTTGAACCTATAAACCCCCAGATCTCTTCAAATGCAAACATAATCACTGAAATGGTGACAGAAATTCTGTTTTGCAGAATATTTAGAGCATTCTTAGTAGTGATCTTAGTAATTATTGTTATGTTCACTAACTGGGCAGTTTTTATTAGGTAAACATTGCTACTACTGGGTTGAACACCTTTTAATTCTTTGTGGTGTAGATTCAACAAGGCGTTGGAGTTTTTTTGGTCCACATTGACATGACTGGCATGCTATTACATGGCCAACAGCTTAAACTGACAGGGTGGATCCATGCTTTTCAGGCTGTTTATGCCAGATTCAGATCCTACCATATGAATGTTCCAGTAGAAATGGAGCCTCATCAGAACAGGTAGTCTTTCCAGTCTTCTGTTGCCTAAATACAGTGATAACCATGTGATGTGACTGGCTGATTAGATATTTGCATTAAAAGAGGTTGAACAGGTTTCCCTAATAAAAGTGACTATAAATGGCTTACTCTAGAATTATTGCCCTTATTCTATAAAACAAGCAAATATTTCATGTTTTGTACGATAAATCAAATGCAATTTTTTATATTATATAAATAAAGTATCCACATAAGTATGAAAACTGCACATTGTTAGTATTTTATATGTAATTTCATTTGTAACAAATCATTAGTGGATCTACTGCACATAGCGAGGAAGTGCAACAGGTAGAATTTTTTGTCAGATGGACTGAAAAACACATGCTTTGAAGAGTTATGACTTTTTAAATATTCTTGCACAAGTTTCTTTGCCTCAAAAATGGAATTTAGTGAGAATAGGGACAAAATAAAGACAATGGAAGAATGCAGGCTGTCAGTGCAATTAGAAGAGCTGTCTGTAGGGTGAAATGAAATACAATGAGAACCAGGTGCAGCCACAATGCATCCCGCTCTGTGGTCCTGATAAAGAGAACCAGATGATCACTGTGTATGAGAAATAGAGGATTTGTTCTGTTTACATGTGCTGTGCTTTAAGTGAATGAATGTGAGAGAAAAGAAGCTAAGAATAGCATAAACAAAGACACATAAAGAAGCTGCTATCTTGTTGTTTAAGTGTCAAAACAGGTCGTGTATCAGTTTTTGTAATAATGATACACAGTTAAAAGGTAAAAACAGTAAGAATTCACCTCCCCGTTAGCACAACAATGTGATTTTTCATAGCAAATACATCATTTAAGAGACAATCATGATGTCAGATTTCATTTCAGACAGTGTACCAGCTTACATTTACCATGATGAGAGATCTTTGGGTTAAGACCAAGAATAACAGAGTGAAAGCCTCCTTCCGCTGACTTCACAGCACCATTCATATTACACTTTGCACGAGAACGCTGAATTTCATACAGCTGTGCAGTCTCCAACATACCAAATGAAGCCCAGGTGTTGAGTTTAGTGTTTTATATGTAAGATTACAATGACATGCTAACATAATCAAATGCACAACAGCCTCAGGTCAGTATGAGGTCGCACATGATGACATCACAAGGGGGAGGACACGTATAACATCAGTCTCCAAATCATAAACACAGACAAAAGATTTAAATTTGTACAAATATATTTGTATGCATAGTAAATTGAGATAACTGACCTGCCACGATGAACAAAAAAACTCCAGGGACCCCCAACCTTCTGGTGACCACAAAAAACTTGTTCTAATCTGAATAGAAGAGTATTTTGGAGTCTGGATTGTGAAAAACATTGTCAGCTAGGTTTACTGAAAAGATAAACAACTCAAGGTAAACACCTTAAAAAAGCCCCTCACTAATATTGACCAAATCCTATGAATTGGACCTCTGTGTCTACCTTTGTGACATCATGAATTTTTTGTTTTGCTTATATGATGCCTAGTAGAGCCACAGAGAGGGTCACCTTAAAGCAAGGACATCCTAGTTATTAACAGTGGGCATGCCAAGTATGCAAAGTGCACAGCTGACTTTGTGACTATGTGAGACTGTTACATGTGCACAAATTAATGCACATGAATCGCACACAATTAAATCAACCTCAGTGCAAGTCTCAGCCCTGAAAGTTGGCCCTAAGTATATTTTTTTTAATCCAGGTCCCCAAGTAAGCATCTGTAGACCCATGCAAAAGTGAATTTTGTAATGTTTACTCCAAATGTAGATGGGGCTTCTCATAGCTCAGAATGAATCTTTCTGGGGTAACCTGAGATATAAGCACATGTGGGTCCTCATACATTGCATTTTTCAGTGCTTTGAAAAAATATCCGACCTCTTCCTGCTTTTTATTTGCAGAAAGGAAGGGGTATATACTTTTTCACAGCACTGAGCATGCATTAATGAAACACAGCTGGCAATAGCCTATTTTTTTGGCTCAGTGCTACTTTGGGGAGACCAAGAATTCCTCTGTGCAGGAACAAAAAGAATGAGAGTATTGGCTGCGGGCTGCTTTATCCACGAAATGAAAGCAAATGCGAATAGCAACACAAAAACTGTACAGTAAACTCTATGAATCAAGCGGAGCCTCATATTTAGTAAACTGTAGTAGAGCGCGCCTCAGTGGGGCCATGCAGAGTTGCACCTTCAACGTTTTTTTATGCATTTTTCAGGTACATTACAGAAATGTGCTCATTAGTCTTTTCCAGCACATGGAAAGGCTTCACCATAACTTTTCGTCTGATTTAAGGCTGTTAAGGCTGTAAATCTGATGACATATAATATGTGGAAAAGTTATCATAAAGCATAAAAGGAAACGTTGACAAGACAGAGAAACGGCACTGACAGTAACAGCGCAACATGCGCCGCCTGATATCCTCTGACGCATCTCCCGTGGTCCAATCACGTCTCTGTGCCGGCCGCTTCTCCTCACTCCTTCCGGGTCGTCGCAAAGTTCGCCTGTGCTGCACAGAGCCGGGGACTGTCTTCAAAGGTCAGTCGAGTTATCAATCGTTAACCTCTCCACTCTCGCTTTCCACCATACATTTGTTTCGGTTTGCATTTCTGCGAGTGTGCGAGGGGCCTTTTTGACTCACACGTCGCCTACATGTATGAATCAGAACCATATGACTTTGTATGCAAGCTAGCGCGCTTTATGTTAGCTCGGGTTAGCTTCCTTACACCCCCCCCCCCCTCCCCCCGTTATATATTTTGTCACGGGTATAGACAAAAAGAAGCGAGCAGCCCGCCTGGATTGTGAGCGTGTTGTCTCTTGAGTCGCAGGGGAAGCTGTGTGAGAGCTGGCCCGCCTGAAATGCGTTTAATGCACCAGCTTTTATGCTCCAGATTCTTTGAATGACACCGCTGTGTTGTTGTTATTGTAAGGAAGCCATTGATATGTGGTTTTGTTTTACTGGTGACTCACGAGGTGGTGGAAAGGTTAACGGTGCTCAGAGCGGGTTAAGCATAGAACACAAAGCAGCAGACCCAAGCAGCTTGATGATGATGTTGGTGGTTATTTTTATGTATCTTTAGCTAACTGTTAGCTGAAACTCAATGACGTGGTAGTTACAGGTTAAAAAAAACAAACAAACCCTCAACTACTGCCTTTAAATGATCCACAATTAACTTTTATCGACCTTTATTCGTGTTGTTATTTATTTATTAATTCATACACGTAGTTCAGTTTGCGTTTATGTTGCCACGTTTCATTCAGGCCTGTTTAACTTCAGCCTTGGTTTACTGAGGACTGCTCAGCTTTTGTGCTCCAACTGAATGCCTGAAAAATCAATAATAATGATGATAATAATACTACTAAAAATGTCTAGCATGAATATCCAAACAGTGTATGCACATCCAAGGCTGTACACTGAGAGATCCCATTGTTAATGAGCTTCTTAATTATCAGTAAACATCAAATGACTGTTTTTTGTTTATGAAGTTGTACAGTTTGGTTTTCTTGGGTAGTTTTTGAATATTGTTGGTCATATGTGGCCTGTTACATTTTCACTACTGTTTAACTCTAGATTGAGAGCTTAATTCAATAATGAAATAACAATAAATAACTTAATTTAAAATGTTTGCAGGCATATTCATTAATGTGCCTACGCTATGATTGTATGACTGTATTTAGATTTAATGATGTATTGATTGCTGTTTATAATTTATCACTTGTGTTTTTTGTGTACTAAGACATTGTTATTAGCTCTTTAAACTTTTTACAAAAAAATTACGAACAGCTCAATTAATAGCATTGATTGCAGTTTACACAGTAACTATATTTTCCACTCACAAAGGTGTAGCAGCAAATAATATGATTTTTTTGCTTGACAAATTACTTGAAATATTGAGGATTCCTCAGTTCATTGAGTCCCTTGAACGCCACTCTCTGCACTAATGATTGGTGCATGTTTTTAACCTTTACTCAAGACATAAAAAGTGTCACAGTAGAGCTTGTAGCCAGTGCGGTCTAGTTTGAACCCTTCTGCACCAGCCTCCTCTCCTAGTTTATCCCAGTCATATTATCTTCTTTTAAAGCAAACATACTACGCCACATATGCTGTTTACTGCCTTTGAATCATTTGGTTTGTTGCAATTAAAATAAGTGATTGTAGTTCTCTGTGGCTTTATTAGTGCACAGTTAGGTTGATATGCGATCAAACAACGCACTCATAATAAGGTGCTGAATTTTAGTGCAGCTATGTGACCTGTTGCATAAACAGCGGTCACTTGCATGTCCTTGATGTGCAAGGGAAGGACAGTTTTCTGTGAAAGGATTTGGCATGTGTGTAGTTGGATTCTAGTTCTGGGATCGAGAAAAATATTCAACATGCTTATTTTTTCCTCTCACTTCAACATAGTTTCATCCTGCAGTTCTTCTTAACCTCTAACCACCCTCCCCTCTCTCTCTTTTCATGTCTCCTCCCAGGAGGGCTGTTGTCTGTCCTCTATAGTGTGAGTGTCAGGTGTGTGTGCGTGCACCATGGCTAGCCTCCTCCGAGTTGTGGCAGCCAGCTGCTCAGCGCCTGTGTTCAGCGGGGTTTCTGCTGTAAAGCTGCAGAGTGGCCGTACCATCAAGTCAACATGTCTGCGTTTTTTTAGGACCCATCAAGCCCTCGGGCGATGTGCTAGTCCAGGTAAGGCACTGCACAGTGAGGAGCGTAAGTTAAAGAATCATTAATGCTATAATCAGTGTGGTGTGACTCTTTGTTTTATTGACTGTCTTCGTAATCCATAAAATGGGCAAGGTGACCCAGGCCTGGAACAGTGTTTTATTGCTAGGTGTAAGCTTTTGTGACCTAGTGTTCCTATATAAGAATAATGCCATGAAATTCACAATTATGTATGATTGGTCATTCTTTAATAGCAGGCTGGGTTTTTCTGCTGTTTCATTGAGACATGTCTTTGAGATATAGGTAGATATTTAACCGCTGATAGCCACAGGAGCAACACCACCTGTAGCATCCATGTCTTTTCTCAGTGTCAGGTGTACAGCATGAGTGTTACAGGTGTCTGCTACGCATTATATAAAACAGATAGAGGGTTATTCAGTTCACCTTAATCACTGTTGCAGCATTCTATTCATTCATTCTTGCATGCTTGTTTTGAAGGTCAGTGTTATGAAATAGTTAATGTCTGCGTGTGCTGGTTTCCTTTGCTTCATGGTGACATGGGTTGATTTTCTACAGTTCAGCTCGCTCCAGTAACAGCTGGCAGCGTTTATTCTGGACACACAAGTGTCAGATTATGATCTCATGTAGGAGGGGCACACATGCTTACGTGTGATTATGCTTTGACCTCCAGAGAACCTATATACTCACAGCATAACCTGAAAGCATGTGTTTACGTGAGACGGGTTTTGTTCTTTAAAGTGGACAAGATCAGACTTTGCTGCATGTTGTGTATGGTGTTGGCATAACTTGCAAGCAAGCTTACAGACATAACTGACTGTGGGATTAGAGTTAGCAAATGAGCACAGCATGATGCTTCTGACTTCTTTTGTAAAATTGTCAGAGAACTGCTTCAGCACTAATCTAAAAAAATAAAAATCACCGTAATCTTATTTGTAAGTTTTTATCTCAGCCCAATCAATGATTATAATGTCCCTGTATAATAAAAGGCTGGTTTGCCGTACGTCTAAGCATCCCCTCCTTTGAAACAACCCAGGTCTGTCAGCCTCTCAGCATTTCCTCTTGTCCTCATTTCCAAGAAAATCGGCACAGTGTAAACATGTTTATTTAAAAACAACAATCACGTGCCTCTGAGGGTCTGCCCTTTTCAATGTTTCATTCATAGGGGAAGGTGTCGAGGCTGCAGGCTCAGGGTTTCAGTCGTGGAAGCTTTCATTGCTCTCACAGTAACGTAATAAGTTATCTTCAACTCATAAGACTATCTTCACTTGTCTTGTCTCTTGTGTCTGCACCGGGTCTTCCGAGCACGTCTATGTTGCAAGTGTTGTTGATATGTGAAGGGATTAACACGGATCACTTTGATCATCATCATCGATCTATCCGTATGTTTGCAATCGGACTACATTAGTTTAGTTTGTTGAAAATGTCACGTTACATATGCGGTAATTGATTAGGTCTTTAGCAAAAAAAGGTAATCAACAGCCCTTGGTCACTGCTTTTAGTGAATGGATTTATCTGCTTTTGTCTACTCAGCGTGCTTATTCAGTAATCCTAATTTTTGCCGGAAGGCTACCTGAGAGCATTTTATTTTGGTAGATAGGGTTCTTATATCAGTACTGACCTTTGATTTATAGACCATATTCACATGGTTGGCTCAGAAAAATAAATTCTGAGCCGTCTTGTGCTGCAACGCTTCCTGTAAAAGTGGCCATAGGATGGGTCACTGCAGCAGCAGGAGCAAAAAAGAGTAAAGGTTCATGTGTATGGGTTGAGGAGGCAGCAGGAAGGAACTGCAGTGGAATTTCCCATAGGAGCCAATAAAGCATGCGCCTGCCTGTCACTTGAAAAAGAAAGTATTATAAAAAGACTCTGACGTTTTCAGTTTGTTCTTTCTGTTGTTTTCTTTTCAGTTTCTCTTTTGCTACTAATTTATCCCTTGTTATTCTCTCATATCATACTCCCCTTTTTATGTCACCATTTGAATCAGTAAATGATTTGATTAGTAAATGAGAGACTCAAAATAACTGCAAAACTGATGAATTTACCAGCAGTCCAAGCTGTAGTTTGTGTTTACTGCTAATTTGCAAATGTCACATGAAGAGAAAAATCTTATCAGGAATGCAAACAAAGGCCGTTATTTATATGTTTATGGTAAACTCAGCTAAGTTGTCCTTTCATGTAGTAGTAGCAAAGATCCATAGCATAAGCAAAATGTTGTGGCTTGTTTATTGTCACTATATCTTTCTGCTGTTTTGGAACATGGCATCTTCAGTCGTACAAACCCAGAAACACACTGCACATTTCTACCATCTTTCTTCATTAAGGATTCAATATTTATTTATTTCACCTTAGCTTTTGTAGCTCATTAAAAAATTTCCTTCAGTTTGTGAGTTTCACCAGATCATTTTCCCCTCTCTAGGTATTCCATACAAACAACTCACAGTCGGCGTTCCCAAAGAAATTTTCCAGAATGAACGCAGAGTGGCGCTATCGCCTGCCGGCGTCCAGGCACTCATTAAACAGGGTTTCAATGTTGTTGTGGAGTCCGGAGCTGGAGAGTCTTCCAAGTTCGGTGATGAACAGTACGCCCAGGCTGGAGCAACAATTAAAGACCTCAAAGATGTCTTAGCCTCTGATGTGGTGGTTAAGGTAAGTCTTAAATAAAGAGAGGGTGTGTTGTGTAGAGAGGGAAGAGGAGGCCACAAAAGGCGGTTGAATGAAACCTGTGCCAGAAATGTATCACTATCTGACTGACTGGTTAAGAAGAGGTAATGAAGGATAATAGAAGGAAGTGGGGGAAAGGAAGGAAGTCATAGTTTTGATGATGACAGCAGCTTTTGGCGTGATGTGTGTCTTGTGGTGTAAGTGTAGGAGGATGTGGAGGGATGACAGAGTATGTGAATGCAGGGAAAAAAAACATGTCACTATCCCAAAACAATTAAACTGTCTGTCTTCACGTCAGACATGGTGGTTGAGGATGAGAAAAAGGCAGCGATTCTAAGAAAATGAGAAGCAGCTTCATGCTTTTACAGGTTCTTATTTGATAATCATTTATAATTAAAGGTTTGTTATTTTATAATCTAAACTAATATGAAAGTGGAAAAATGTCAGAGAGAAGTGAAGGTTGCTGTGGATGACTTACTTTAAACACAACCTACTGGATCCTTACTTCCTTGGATACTATACGTACCAGTATGGACCTGAGTTTTAGTACATTGGTCACTCATGAAAGAGCCTTGGTAACTGTAATATACTACTGATGAAACCAGTGGGTGAGTCTGGACTGGAACTGATGGTGTTAACTTCATAGCATAAAAAAAGTCAGAACTAAAAAACACTAAAACTAAAACACTGCACTGTAGTTGGCTGATGTCGAAGAAAAGGTAGAAATATACATATCTATAAAAATATAGGAAACACTTGCAGTACTCTATAGTAGCTTTGATATATACTCTGGGATAAACTGATCTCGATAAGATCTGATCAGTTATTTCTGGTCACACTACGTTCGTTTTGAACTATGTGAGCTTTGTCTGCTTCCAGGTCCGTGCTCCTATTTTCAACCCTGCTCTGGGTGTGCATGAGGTGGATATGATGAAGGATGCATCTACTTTGATCAGCTTCATCTATCCAGCTCAGAACCCTGAGCTGATGGACATGCTGTCCAAGAAGAAAGCAACTGTCCTGGCTATGGACCAGGTGCCCAGAGTCACCATTGCCCAGGGTTACGATGCACTGAGCTCCATGGCAAACATCGCAGGGTATGTTCACGGTGTCTTCAAGGCATGTATTGTTGACTGCTTGCGTCCAGTTGAATGATCTGCTCCTGTCTTCCTGTACTCTTGTCTTATAAACAAAATGTTGAATTACAGACCCAGACCAGAAAAAGGAAAACATTTCTTCAGATGTTTTAGCAACTGCTCAATTTTTCTTTCTTTTTTGCATGTAGCACATCTATATTCATTGTTTTCTTTGTTATGAATTCCCTGTCTTTTCAGGTACAAGGCAGTGGTGCTGGCAGCTAACAGCTTTGGACGGTTTTTCACTGGACAAATTACAGCAGCCGGGAAAGTGCCTCCTGCAAAGGTGTGTAGTCTGAGTCCGTGTACTTTTGGAGGTAGCATTTCTTTTATTTAGAAGGTATGCGTCTGTGAATGTGACTCTGCCAGTTTTAACTTTAAGCATGGGCCATAACTCTGGTCATCCTTAACTAGTATTTGTACGCCTTCTTTAATAGGTGCTCATCATTGGAGGTGGCGTGGCTGGGTTGGCAGCAGCGGGCACCGCCAGAGCCATGGGAGCCATTGTCAGAGGATTTGATACGAGGTTAGAAAAGTTATTGACTGTAAAATATTATTTGTTATTGTTTTTTGTTCACCAGCTAATATAGTCAGTATTATTAATTTAGTGTAGAACTAGCGGCTACAATGGCAACATCTAATATCGCAGTTAATCACAGCGACAAAGGCGTTGTGTCTCCTTTGGCTTTTTCACAATAAAAGCTGTCTTTGGCAGTTGAACACTTTGAAGCAGCAGCAGTAAAAAGCTAAGAGAAAAGTGAAGGAAATGTGCAGTAATGATGTAAAAAATGGGATAAAATTATGACGCATGCCTTCTTTCCTTTGAGTTCCTTATACCTGCTATACATGGAAAATTCAAAGAAAACAAGGGCTTTGTAAATGTAAGGGCCTTCATCCCTTCATATACTATACCGTTCAGTTTTATAAAGTTAATTCTACAGTCATGCTAATTTTCTGTGTGCAGTGAACTTGCTGTCCTATAGATTTTATTTTACAGCAGTTAAAGTCAGCAACCAGATCTCGGACTTGTCTAAGGAGCTTGGAAAGAAAAGCGTCTGGACTTCTTTGAGTTGCTTGAAGAGAAAGAAGTCCAGACGCTTTTCATTCCAAGCTCCTTAGACTACGATGACCTGGATGACTGAAAACAATCACAGACAGATCTCTGACTATTTGCAGACTTTGTAGACCTAACAGATAAAGTCAAAATTAAAGCCACTATTAAGCCAGATTCAGTCTGCAATCTGTCTGCGATTGATTGGGGTCCAGCTGGCATACTCTGTTTGTGATAATATAGTGATTAGCTGTGATAAATTCAGTCACAACCTCATCAATAATGGGGACGTAGTTGGTGCAGTTGGTAACCATCTGAGTCACGTTCCCTACTGCAAAAACATGCCAACGATTGCATCTGAGAATGGCTGAGTTGTGCTCATTAAGGGTGTTGTATGCTTAACGTCTGGTTGACCAGCTTGTCGCCACAGCTACTGCACAAAATTCAGTGCAATCACTAGACAACCACCAATTTTGTTTTTCCTAGTCACAAGGTTGGCTTCCTATTTTTACTCTAGTGTGACTGAGACATTAACACATGTTATTGCTGTAACACAGTATTCACAGTGTGTTTCTCTTCAAGTTTTATGGACATACAGTGTTTCTCATATTGTACCACATAATCATTTTTAGAAGTGATTATTCTTCTGATATTTTCATGATTATTGTTTTTCTTTATTGAATGTAGTGCTTGTTATCTCTCATATCCCAACTTGATATCTTGATTTGGGTGACAGTTACTTTATTTTCATGCACAAAGTGGAAAATAAAGTTCTCTGATTTCAGAAGGCAGAACTGCTAAATGTTTGGGACTTTTTCCTTTAACAGAGCACAGGAAGGATGGTATTTCCTTCAGTAAATGGTTACCAAATAGTTTTCCATTAAATAATATATTAATCTTTGCAGTTTTTATCACACGTGTAATCTGCTCTCATCTGAGATTTCGAAATTACTAGTAACCTCTCATTTTCCTCTCTCCTAGAGCTGCAGCTTTGGAGCAGTTTAAATCTCTGGGTGCAGAACCACTGGAGGTGGACATTAAGGAGTCAGGAGAAGGCCAGGGAGGCTACGCCAAGGAAATGTCTAAGGAGTTTATAGAGGCAGAGATGAAGCTGTTTGCTAAGCAGTGTCAGGACGTGGACATTGTCATCAGCACTGCTCTTATCCCTGGTATGCAGAGAAGCGCAGTGTCAGGCAGAATAAGAATGTTGGCTGTGGCCACGAGCCCTGTCCTCAGCATCAAGGTTGCATAAAGAGATTTCTCTCCATTTGAAATAGGATTTGAGATGTGTATTCTCGTCTCAACTCTTAGAAAAGTGCCCATTAGCTCCAATAATCTTTTGGTTTTAACAATTTTTAAATGTAGTGTGGGCACAGTAAGCTTAACTGCAGTGACTATGAGTTACTTGCTGGGTTATACTTTGAGATTGAGGTTCCATTGAGGCTGATGTGATATGATACTTTGTAAATGTGGGCACATTTTAATCATCTTTCCAGTGATGCATTAATAGCCTAGTCTTTCTGTTTTAACAATGCAGGTAGGCGGGCACCCATCCTAATCACCAAGCCAATGGTAGAAAGTATGAAAGATGGCTCGGTGGTGGTGGACCTGGCTGCCGAGGCAGGTGGAAACATTGAAACCACAGAACCTGGAGAGCTGTCTGTATACAAGGTCAGTGCATACACTCTTCAGACGTTCTCACACTTAAACAAAAGGAAGTTTTTGTTTGGTTTTCTTTAATTGATTGGCTTGGTTTAATTTTTTTAAATATTAATTTTTTTGTTACAGGGCGTGACCCATGTTGGCTACACAGACCTACCCAGCCGTTTACCAACTCAGTCCAGCACTTTGTATTCCAACAACATCACCAAGTTGATCCGGGCGATCAGCCCTGACAAGGAGAACTTTTACTTTAATGTCAAGGACGAGTTCGACTATGGGACCATGGATCACGTTGTCAGAGGATCTGTTGTCATGGAGGTATGAGGTCTTGTGCAGTCCAAAGCCAAACGTGCTGGTATCGCCAATGTGATCTTTGGCTGGGTGGACATTTTCTGCCTTTTCTCTGGCTGTCCTTACCTAATATTTTCTAGCTGTTCTTTACTGGTCCTTTCCATCCATCCATCCATCTGCACATGTTGTAGGATCATGTCTCAGTCACTAGATGTCACTCTTAGCATGCATTCTTCTTGCATCATAGTCTCTATAGAGCTGCAAATGAAGCAGTGTCCTCTCATTACACCAAACCCCAAGGCAAATTAAATCTTTATGCCACATGATATACTCTAATTTCTATGTTATTTAAATATTGCAGTCAGAGGTTCTCATTTTTGCTTTGTCTAATGATTTACAAGCAACGCTACCATCAAGTTTATTTTTCACCTCCTGTTTATGGAATTCTTCTAAGAATTTTAGGTTAAGCAAAGTTAATGCAATAATCAGCTGAAATATTGACTACAATATGGATGTCCGTATGCAAACCACACTACAGCTGCTGCAGATTTCTTCAATCCATGTTTTTTAGCACAGGAAAAGAGAGATAAGAGATTATTTTGCTTATATTAGTCTGTAATCTTATTCACTTCTTCAAAAGAGCAGATTTCAGAGATGAATTAACTCATATAGTAATGGTCTTACAAATGCTGCTGAAACACAGCAATTTTTTATTGTACCTGTCCATTAGCTTGCCTCATTGATCTGAACAGTTAAAAGGGTAAAGATTGACCATTCGTGAGGGGGGTCAGGGTAGAGCTGCTATCCCTCCACATCGAAAGGAGTCAGTTAAGCTGGCCTTGGGCATCTTACTGGGATGCCTCCTGTTATCACCATCAGTGAGGTCTTTGCTTGGACTGCTTTCATGATAAGTGTCATATATTAAATTCATAACTTTGCACCGTTTTTTTTTTTTTTTTTAAATCAGACAAAGATCATCACCAGCTGAGCCATAAAAATGGTTTGCTCTTTTTGTTTCTCTATTTGTCACCTCCAGAAAGGAAAGAACCTGTTCCCCGCTCCTCAGCCTCTCAACGTGCCCGTCGCAGCGCCTCCTAAAACGAAGAGCGTCCAGGAACTGGAGGCAGAGAAGGCTGCACAGATTTCCCCTTTCAGGGCCACACTCACCAGCGCTGGGGTTTACACTGGAGGTTGGTTGTTGCAGATAACTGTGGGTGTACCATTAAATTTAGATTTAGGGTGGAGTAATTCAACTAAAGTGTTCTTTAACACAGTTTACTCTCATATATTTTAACTGTCATCAAAGGGTCTTAGGGGAGGTCGAGGTCTTTCAGCTTTTTGTTAACAGTTGGAATGTGTACAGGAGGCGAGAAGTGACAGAGGCAGGTTACAGATGCACACACCGGCACCCTGTTAGTGTCAGGAAGTGTGCATTGTAAAAACAGCATCACGCTGAGTGTTGGTTTGAAGTAGAGCTGTGGTGAGGTGTTCCTATGGTGCCTCTGTGTCAGTGCAGCACATGTAGTGGATGCGGTTCACACATTGTTTAGGTGCTTGAGTAGTTTCCTACTTAACACCAACACACAACTACTGATGTTAGCTCCTCTTAATCAGTGTGGACTGCCTGTAAATACCCATTTATCTGCAGCCATTTAGATCATCATGGATGTGCATTCAGTGTGTAAAAGAATAGTCGCCAAAGTAATAAAATAAACTTGTCTGCTAAAGTGAAGGGAATTAGGACAACATGGGTGGTCAAGTGCCCACCACATATGCGCCCTTTATTTTTCCAGTTACGTATATTTGAGATTAAAATGAAGACAGAACTGTTTTCTTAGACTTCAGCTCCAACATAAACCAGTCCTGACAGTTTCAGCTCCTTCTATAGAATATTCCAGGAAAAAGAGCCAGCACATTTAAAACACTTTCTCCACCTAATTCTGTGAATAATAAATAGGAGCTTCTCAGTAGGCATACATTTTGCATTTCACTCTTAATGTGTCCTTCAGCTGTGCAGTCAGAGCTACTCTACTTCTTTTATTTCCTTAACTTCTCTTCTCTCTGTGCCAGGCATCGCCACCCTGCTTGGTCTGGGCCTGTCAGCTCCCAACGCTGCCTTCACTCAGATGGTCACCACCTTTGGTCTGGCTGGCATCGTGGGATACCACACAGTGTGGGGAGTCACTCCTGCTTTGCACTCTCCTCTCATGTCTGTCACCAACGCCATCTCAGGTCAGTTATTTGCGATGTGTCTCATTACAGTTTGTGAGTTAAACTTCCCATAACGGAAGTCATTTTTCTGTCTAGTATGAATGAAGTCATCGTTTCTCCCCATCTGTGTAAGCACAAATCACAGATCCACACAGTGCCTGATTTATAGCCGCGTGATACACATTTATCACGTTTACATTTCTAAGAATAATTGTAATTACAGACATGAATATTGATGTTTCCTTATTCAGTCTGAATCACACGAACCGGTAATTTTATGCACTTCTTGACTGGACGCTGGATGTTTTAACTAATAAAAAAAGAACTTTTTTGAAAGTTTGACTTTAAGCTGTTTAACCAAAATTATTAATCATGTGTACTCACAAGTGTCATTAATCCCCACTGACACCCGTACATCTTTACTGTCCAGCAGAGTAGAATTCACTGAAACACAACATCCTCTACCTCGTGGTATATAGATATAGAATAGCAATACATTAATTAAAAAAAAAAAAAAATAATAATAATATATATATATATATATATATATATATATATATATATATATATATATATATATATATATATATATATAAAAAGCATTAACCTTAATCTTTGATCGATCACACCCAGCTGGCTGCTGTAACCCTGCTGTTGCCTTTTTGCCCTTCGTTCTAAAACTTTCAGGATCGAGTTCTTATTGCGGCTGCTGCTTAACACAGAAGGGTTAAGAGGTTAGAGAGGTAAATGGTACGTGTGTGTTCTCACAGCTTTGATCACTCCACAGCTACACACTGAGGTAGGAAGTAACACGCCGTTGGTGATCTCTGAGGGTCAGGGAAGTCTTTTGCTCGTTTACTCGTGTGCACAGCCGGACATCAGAGCTCGCCTGCAGAGCCAAGCAGTGTAATATCTAAGAGATAGTTTTCACTTTCTTTGAAATTTTATTAGCGACACCTATATATCATTTACCCTTCTGTGAAGTTTGTCCAGTGCTGTCTTAAATGAGATGGCTCGAAAAGGCACATGGGGTTCATGGGGTTCGTCGCTTAATATTGGTAGAACTTGATAGATTTCCCGAAACGTTTTTTTGTTTTTTGTTTTTCTTTCCATCTTGTCTGCTCCCTTCACCTCCTTTCCCCTCTCACCTTCCTCTTTGTCCAGGTATTTTTTTCCTCTCATATTTGGCAGGGACTCACTGGCTTTTTTAAAAACCTCTGTCACTGACTGTGGTTATGGAAACAGTGAAACCTGCAGAATTGTTGTTGTTGTGCCAGGCATCATAAAGACACACACACACAATAACTTACAGACATTAGGGAATCATGTTGGAATTTAGGGTTGCAATGAGGGACAGTTTTATTCTTTTCAGGACATTATTGTGTTACAGCCAGTAGTGACTCCGACTGGTGGGTCATCTTAGATTCTTCAGATACTGGTTTCACATCCAGTGGCTCATTGAAATGTATCTTCATATCTGGTGACTTATAATAAGGCTTTAATCTACTTGAGAGCCCTGATTTACTGCCTGAAACCTAATGTTTGATACATAGACACACACACAGGGCGTTAGGCCACCCAGTGCAGACATCTGTTGATACCTTACAGTTTGCATGTGTCCACTGATGCCTATTGGCTTGCTTTTGGGCTTATCCGTTCATTAAGTTGGACAGGAATGTCTTTGATCTCCACCTACAAGATGTAACTGCATCTGTTTTCTTTTCTTTAAAAAATAAAAAATCAAATTCTCATTTTCCCCCCTTTTTCCATTGTTAGTGACTAGTTGCAAGGAGTTAACTAGTTATTTGCTGTCCTCCTAGTGACTGATCAGTTTATTCTGTAGGTCCAGTTTAGTTTTATTTATTTAGAAGTATTTCAGAACAATTAGCTCAAGGTGCTTTCTATATTAGAGAGAAAACCCCAGCAGTCACATGCACAAGCCCTTGGAGATGGTGGGAATGAAGAACTCCCTTTTAATAGGAAATCTCCAACCAAAACAGGCCTAATGGCACTTTTATCCTCGCTGTTAACCCCATCTTGTTTGTTTCTCCTGTGAATACTGCAGCAGCGGCTTGTGTGTCATTGGCGAGCATAAAAAGACGTCGGTTTTATCATAACAGTGGCACACAAGGCGACCAACATGGCGGGTATACTGGAGTCTTAAGGAGGGGCACATTCTTGCCATGACTAATTACAGCATGGACTTTTTTTTTTATTGTGCAGCTCAGTTCCTGTTGACAAGTGGCAACATTGCTTTTGTTTGTTTTTTTGTTTTGGTTTTTTCAGTCAGGTTGCATTTGCACACATTATTCATTGATCAGGAGCAGAAAGAAGTAAAGACCGTAGTGCCCTAATGTAACTCTTTGTTGAGTCGTCAAGGCTTCTAACATCAACATATATATGTTGACATTAGCTGTAGGTAAAACAAAAACAACACACACAAAAAACCTCCCCTGAGAAAATGCAAAAAAAATCCCATTCAGATTACGTTTAGGAAGTGGGCCCACCTGGTAATTTTATTTAACCATTTAACCATAACAGATACCCATCTATATGGCAAACAAAAGGACAATAAACATTAAAATGAGTATGTGACCTAAAAAAAAAAGTAGAAAGAGGGAAGGAAACTTGAAGAATAAGCTTGAAATAATCAAGGCCATGCTTAATACGCTGCAACTTAAAAGCTAAAAGTTTGTTTGTTATCAAATTTAAAGCAAAGTTGGAATTCTAAGGACATTTTTAGATATTAAAAAAAAGAAAATACAGTTAAAAAAGGCTGTTAGTTAAAAGAGGTGAAAGCCAAAGAAAAATGTAACACACCTACTGGACGTATATACTTGCATCTCAAGAAATTTGCATGTGGTATAAAAAAGTTTAAAACTATTTGGTTGTTAAATTTAAATAGTACCAACTTCAATGTATTATGTAACTGTTGCTTGTTAAAACCTCAGTATTCAAATTTGACTTGCTTACATTGTATTAGTATCTGTCGGTCTAGTTCAGCACACGCAACCACATTCATGCAGAAGACCGCTGACTTGACAGATGATTGTTATCAACGACCAGTGTCGAGGCTGGCTGTTTGCAGAATGCTGTAGTAAGCAAATTAATGGAAAACTGACTGGATCAGCGTGGTTGGAAAATGTGGACAGTTACAGGGATCATCACTAGGTTACATACGTAAATACAGAACATGGATTCAGTTTGTGTGAGATGTATACAGAGTGCATACGGTCACTTTGTTCATGAGAGTGTAACATTAATCATTATTAAAAGAAGATTGATTAGTGGCACCCTGACTCATTTTTTGCTGGTTTCTGTGGGGTGATTAAAAACCAACTTTAAAGTATTAATGCTCCAGGTTATCCTGCAACAGTGGTTTCTATTTGCGACAGCTAATTTAAAATGAGGTTGTATTTACATAAATACAAGTGGCGAAAGAGTGTTTGGCAGCTTTAAAAGTTGAAGCCGACATACAGGCGTGTTTATAAAGCTGCATTTTGTCTGAGAAAAAAGGAGGTCAGACTTCCTTTTTTCCTCATTTGAAAGTCCAATCTAACACTGTTGACTTCAAACACACAAACACACACACTACCTGTTAGTCAACCAAAATAGCACACAGTCACAAGCCCATGTGAATGCAGGCTCCAATGGTAGTTGTGCATTGCATCCTACTGCCTGTAAATCATTACAGGACTGATGTTATCGAGGTTTCCTGAGTCTCTTTTGGTAAAAACGCACACACTCTTTTCCTTTCCATCCATTTTTTTTTATCTCCGTATCTTTTTCCTATCTGGAAAACAAACAGTATTCCGAGGAAACTGTCTGATTAAACCAAATCTAATAAGTGTCAAGATTAACTTTTTATTTTTTCGACAACTGAATTCATGTTTTGAAGTTCTGTGCTGTTTTTGTGACATCTTCACCAAATTTTTGAACACCCCCCCCCCCCCCCCCCTGTATTATGTGTATTATGAAAGCGTAGGTTCATGAATACTGAAATGTCTGTGGTCTACAGGTCTGACGGCTGTGGGTGGTCTGTCCCTGATGGGAGGGGGCTACGTCCCAACTTCGACTGCTGAGACACTGGCTGTGCTCGCTGCCTTCATCTCTTCGGTCAACATTGCTGGTGAGTCACCCTAACACAGACACCTCACGGTAACCCCTGCCAGTTACAGCAACCCAGAGCCAATAATATATCATCTTGGGCTGAAGATTGAGGTGTTTAATATTGATTGTGCAATAACATCATTTCAAACCCAAGTTTTGCAGCTGCCCTCTCTGCCCACCTGCTCAGCCCAGAGTCGGTGGCTCTCGCTCGGACCACACACATCCATTCCTGCTATTAGCCTCAATAATTTCCATTATAATGACAAACTGTTCCTGGAGTCATTATAATACTCATCGCTCTGTAATAGTCCTGGGAAAAACAGAGTGTTCCTCCAGGGCTGAGCCATGATTTAGTTTTAATTTCTCCTATTAGCTCACTGCTAGACACCAGGACAGACTTTGATGCAAGCAAATAAACAGTTGACTTGCATAACAGATACATTTGGTTTGTTTGTTAAAATATACTGATGCGTCAGTTGAGTGTTAGAGATGCAGAGGGCATTAAGTGGAATCTTACCACAGATCAATCATTGCTTTCAAATGCATCACTGTACAAACAACTTTTTAGCGCTTTCACTTAACTTTGCTCTTTCTTCTGAAATACCACAGCCTTCATTGACATACCTACCAGTTATTTTTTAATGTTCCCTTTGAGTTGGGTTCCTCAGACATATTTCATAGCAGTATACCACATTACCATAACCCCATGGGAACAAACTTAACACGCCATGGAAACGGACAAACACAATAAAGACAGAGCGCAATTAGGTCTATGTAAAATGTGAACATGCTGCCTTATCAATTCCATCTGTTAGCAAAAATCTGAAAAATGCCTGAAAGCTCCAGTGTGGTGGTTGCACTGCAAGAAGGGTAAAAAACCCAGAGCTACGTTTTTCTAAGCTACCGAACTGAAAAAATAAAACCAAAAACATGCAAAACTGGGATTCTGATATCTGCATGTTCAACAGGCACTTTCTTGCTGATAAGTCAAATATTCAAATGCCTCTTTAAAGCTAATATCAACTAATTGGCCAGTTTATTACGTATACCTGTTTTACTGCTCACTAAAAGCAAATTACAGTAATAGAAGCAAGTAGCAAGTAAGTATTAGTAGTAAATAACTACTTGTTACAACCAAAGTACGCAGAAAAGTATCAAGAATGAACAGCACGTCATATCTTGAAACATATGGGCTTTAGCTGCAGAAGATCACACCAGGTGTCACTCCTGTCAGCTAAGAAACAGGAAGCTGAGGCCACACTTAACACAGGCTAATCAAAATTGAACAACTGACAATTGGAAAAACGTTGCCTGGTCTAGTGAGTATAAAAAAGCTCAAACTGGTGTCTTGAACAAGAAAATTGGTTCACTGTACTCCATAGTGAGCAACTGTGTGATGATGTCATGTCAACATGGACTAGAATCTCTGAGGAATCTTTCCAGCACCTTGTTGAATCTGTGGACCAAGGAATTAAGGACCAACCAAGTATTAGCAAGATGTACCTAACAAAGTGGCCATTAAATGTAGTCATGTAAGCGAAGCAAAAGCATTTTGACATTTTAAAGATTGTATAATTGATGTTTTAACATTTTGAGTATTTAATTTGTTTGCTATCACGTGATAGCACGATGAGCTTTTTTAACAGCTAGTTGCCTTTTTCTTAACTTTATTAACGGGTCAAAGTTTTTACTGGTCTTGTGAAATACCTCATCTTTTACTGAAAATAACAGGCTAAAAATGTTGTATGTACATTCTTTGGTTACCGGCAGCATTCCCAGCACAGTATTTAGCAGATGTTATCATGGTGAGGTGCTAAATGAAGTAAGATAAGCAGTGTTTATCAGAATTTCACAACTCTGTTATTGCTTAATCTGACACAGTAAATCAATATTATGCTGTCTGAATGAGTTCAAGCACAACTCTTCCAGCATGAGTGTAAACTCTTAATCTTGTTTATAGGCTGTTTTTCTTGCAAGCTTTCCAAATATAGTGCCACTAGCCCCATTTTTGGTTAAGAATTACCCCCAAAAAGAGACCATTACTGGCTCAGCCCATACACAGACGTTCCTCCATATTAATATACAGTTAGATCCATATATATTTGGGCACTGAAACAAGTTGTTTTTTGTTTTTTTTAAAAACCTGTTTACTGAAACATATTCCAATTATAGTTATATAATGGACATGGATATGATGTGTACACTCAGTTTTCATTTGAGGGTGTCTACGTTCAAGAGGTGTAGGACAAAAAATGAACGACACTCTCCAGGAGGTAGGCGTATCGATATCTAAGTCTACAATAAAGAGAAGACTGCATGAAAGTAAATACAGAGGGTTCACTGCAAGGTGCAAGCCACTCACAAGTCTCAAGAATAGAGAAGTTTGACTGGATGATGCAAAAAATCAAAACAAAAAAATCCCCAGCAGTTCTGGAAAAACATTCTTTGGAAGGATGAAACAAAGATCAACCTCTACCAGAACAATGGCAAGAAGAAAGTATGGAGAAGGCGTGGAACAGCTCATGATCCAAAGCAACCACATCGTCTGTAAAACACAGCAGAGGCAGTGTGATGGCTTGGGCGTGCATGGCTGCCAGTGGCACTGGGACACTAGTGTTTAGTGATGATGTGACACAGGACAGACGCAGCCGAATGAATTCTGAGGCGTTCAGAGACATACTGTCTGCTCAAATCCCGCTAAATGCACTAAAATTGATTGAACAACGTTCCATAATACAGATGGACAGTGACCAAAACATACAGCCAAAGCAATCCAAGAGTTTATTTGAGCAAGAAGTGGAATATTTTTGATTGACCAAGTCAGTCACGTGATCTTAACCCAGTTGAGCGTGCATTTCACTTGTTGAAGACTAAACGTCCATGAGTTCAAGACTTCAGACTGTTATTGCCAGCAAAAGGTTTTCAACCAAGTATTAGAAACGAACGTTTTATTTTCAGTTATTTAATTTGTCCAATTGCATTTGAGCGCCTAAAATGAAGGGATTAGGCTTAAAAAATACTTCAGTTCCTCACATTTTATGCAATCTTTTTGTTCAACCCACTGAATTCAAGCTTAAAGTCTACACTCAAACTGCATCTGAGTTGTTTCATTTAAAATTCATTGTGGTAACGTACAGAACCCAAAATTAGAAAAAAGAAAGTTGTCTCTGTCCAAATATGTAACTGTATTGACCCAGTCTGGTCTGGAATAATAGTCGATTATTAGTACATGTTATAAATGGGACATTATGTGACTAAAATTACATGTACGGGACAGAAAGAGATGCTAACCTCCGATTCACCCCTCTGTGTATTAGTGCATGTGCATGCACGTGGCTACAGCCATGCCAGAGGGGAAAAGGGAGGCATACATGCAGTAATGTGATCTTGTCCTGTAAAGCAGTAAGACACTGTCTGCTCCCGGTTTGACACTTTTGAGGTTTTCTACTTGAAATATTTACCCTGACATAAAGTAGACTCATTAAATTCCTAACATTGGTTATTGGGCTTGGCAACAAATTTTAGCTATGGCCTATAAAACACCTGTTAGTCTAAAAATGTAGAAACTGTTTTTCAGGTGCGTCAACTATTTTTACTCTTTTTCTTCTTCTTCTTGTTTTTAGTTAAAGTTTTTTGTGTTTTTCTGTATAAATGATTATTTTGTTAATTTTAATTGACTTAGCAGTTGTCAATATAAGTGTCTTCATTTCCTCATCAGGTGGTTTTCTGGTGACTAAGAAGATGTTGGACATGTTCAAACGTCCCACTGATCCCCCAGAGTACAACTACCTCTATTTGCTTCCTGGTGGTGTCTTCGTCGGAGGCTACGCTGCTGCCCTGCAGTCTGGATATAACATTGAACAGGTGAAAGAGGACATTTAAGTTGTGTCCGTTAGTTAAAGTGTTTTCATGTTTTCTCACTGAAGCTATTTTCTTTATCCATGTGCATTGATGCAAAACAGCTCATGACTATATAAAAGTCCTTGAGACCTCCAAAATGTATTCTTTGATTCCACAGATGTTGTGCAGGAACTCTAAGTAAAATCACTTGGACTTTTCTTTTTTTTTTCTTATTCATCCTGTGGTTCCTTAATCCTTGTCCACCCTTCTTTTCCATTCTCGCTCTTTCCCTGACCAGATGATGTACTTAGGCTCAGGCTTGTGCTGCGTTGGTGCCCTGGCTGGCCTTTCTAACCAGACCACAGCCCGTCTGGGTAACACTTTAGGTATGATGGGAGTCGCAGGCGGGATTGCAGCCACTCTGGGTGCCCTCAAACCAAGTCCTGAGCTCCTGGCACAAATGAGTGCAGCCATGGCTGTGGGTGGCACTGCTGGTGAGTCTGTTTGCATTTAGAGTTGCAAATAAAAACTTTAAAATTACCAGGATCTCAGTACTGATTACTGATGACATGCAGTCTGATATTCATCTAAGTCACAAATGGAGATAAAAACAGTCTGAGTAAAGCAATGACACAGAGACATTTGTCTTTATTTAACATGGTGAGTAATAAATTACACTGCAAGCTTAAAACCTACTAATGTCTGGTGTTCAGATTTAAGACATGAGATTTGATGCGTGGGCTGCAGGAGGTGCCATTCCTGTAAATAAAGGCATGCAAAGTCTGCTCCTCTTAAGGAAAACCTGCTTGGCATTTAACATGCTTTGATTGCGACAGCTTTCACAAGATCTTAGAAGCATTACTGAGGTAAAAAGAAGTGGGAAAGGCTAGAAAACTACAGGGACCTGAATGTTCATCAGTCTACAATGAGCCAAATTGTTTTAGACGTACTGCAAAGATCATCCCAAGGTTTCAGTGCAAAAAGAGGTAAGCACAAGGGTAGCAGCAAAACACCTGCAGACATCTTCACACACACACACACACACACACACACACACACACACACACACACACACACACACACACACACACACACACACACACACACACACCTTGCAACAATATAATGGATATATATCTAAATGAAATAATGAAGCTAAATTGTATGAAGTAACTTTGTCAAGGCAGCAGTCCATAACCTTGAGATTGGGAGAGGTTGGGTGTTGCAGCAGTATTGATGCAAAGCAACAAGCACACAAGTTAATTAGCACCAGAAGAGCTGGAAGACAATGAAACAAGATTCAGGTTTTGATTAGGTTTGACTCTAATCCAGCTAAGATCCTGAGGTATGACCTTTAGAGGGATTTTTTTGATCTTGACATCCCGGGAGTTTTGTATGAAGGAAGGCTCCACTGTTCCTCGTCAGCATTCTGCATGTTGCAAAAGCACTTACTGGATATACTCGATTGTTAAAGGATGTTCCACAAGTTACTGAATTCAAGAGTTAATGTTTAACTCTTTTCAGCTTCCACCATAACTACTTAATGTGTTCAATTAAGCAATGAAAAGCACAACTATTTGTGTGTTAATTAGCTTAGTCAGGTTGTATTCAAGTTGATTGAAATCATCGTAACTCCAAATGATTCACAAACTCCCTTCTTGCAGCTGTGCATAGATTTTAAAAGATCGACTTGTCCTTCTCCCCTACACAGAAGTAGGAATGTCTCTTGACTCCAATATATTGAATGCGGCTTTTGCATTGTTTGCATGTATTCTGGCCTTGGCTACATTAGGTTAGCAGGTGTGTTAAGAGCAGTGATATTTACATCATGACTAAATCTCTGCCAGACAAAGCAGATCTGTCAGAATGGTCAGCATCACACATTACTCACTTTCTCTCTCTTTGAGGATTGTTTGATCATTTAAATGCTAATTGTTCCAGCCACAAAGCCGAAACCCAGACTAAACTATCTACACAGACAATAATGCTGTTTTTCTTTTTAACCCCAGATACGGGAATGTATTTCACACACGCACATGTACAGAAAGTGTAGACCAACTCACACACACGGAATTTCCCCAAGCAAGCCTCATCAGCAACACCTGGCTCTTTAGATGGGCCCACTTCCCAGCAGTCCTGAGTGCATGTGCATGTGCTTGTGATTTGCATGTTATTTGTGTGTGGGTCTTTCAGGGCCACTAAACTTTATTTACTTCTTATCTCTCCTTCTCTCTAGGCCTGGCCATTGCTAAGAAGATCCAGATCAGTGACTTGCCCCAGCTGGTGGCTGCTTTCCACAGTTTGGTTGGCTTGGCTGCTGTGCTCACCTGTGTGGCTGAATACATGATTGAGTACCCACACTTCGCCACAGACCCTGCAGCCAACCTCACCAAGATAGTTGCGTATCTTGGAGCCTACATCGGTGGAGTCACTTTTAGCGGCTCTTTGGTAGCATATGGCAAACTGCAAGGTGAGAGCTGCAGTTGCATATACTAAATATTGAATGGAAAAGAAACATTTACACTTGCTGATGTACAGGCACACTTTGGAATAATGCTGACATGTTATTATAAAGCATATTTATTACACTTTTGATCATCCTGGTTGCCAGAGAGGAGGCAGATACAGTCCATCATGAGATGCTACTTTTAGGTGCACGATACATATTAGGAAAACCATGGATCTGGGTCAGCTGTGATCTGTAAAGCTACAGTTAATGTTAATTTTGCAAAGCTCTTTTTAGAAAAATATTTTTTAAGCTCAGATGTGCTCTTTCTTTACTTTCTTTCCAAGAGCCAGATTAGAAGATCACTGCCAATCTCGAGTCTCTGCATTAATTCTTCAACTGGAGCTGGGAGTCATTGAGCTTTGCTTAGCATAAACACTATATAAGCAAAAGTAAACTCCTTGTTTAAGTTAATAAGAAGTCTTAATTATGGGTGGCAACCTCAATGCCTGAAAAATGAAGCTGGTATGGAAGTGCCAAAAAGTACAGTTCTCTTACTGGCCACTTGAGGCTGCTCCTAAACCACCTCAGTCTCCAGAGACTTCCATGTTAAAATGCCCAGCTTACAACAGTTTGGTCCATTATGGATAGTTTCCCGCTTCATAACAACTTTGTACTGAGTGAATCTGTTTAGATACTGTTAAGGCCAAAAGTTAGGGATGTGGTTTCTTTGGCAGATGTGCCAACACAGAGTGTAGATGCAGATAGCTTGAAGCTAGGTTTCACACCTGCTACTCAGATTTACTGAACTAGACTTCTCAGCCATGCTTTTGCTGTTTGGTAGGAACAAGTGATGTGGATTACAGTGTGGTACAGACCATCTAGGAAGTTTGTGTTTTAGCTTCAGTGAGTGAATTCTTGTATTTTGTTATTGCTGTGTTGTTTCAGATAAGCAGACATGTGTGCATTGCAACTTACTAACCATACTTGCTAGATAAGAGAACTTGGAACTGTTTTCTTCAGGTACCTTCTGACTATAAAAGTCCAAAGCGTTACTGTTGAGACCAGGTGCCATCACGGCAGCTCCATCCATCTTTAGTTTCTAGTTCCTGTCTGAATACTGCAATTCGTTTAACTCACTTCTTGTTTTTGTTATAATTGAGATGATTGAGCCACGATCGAGTTGGCAGTTCGTCTTGTAATCGGAAGGTTGCCGGTTTGAGCCCCGGCTCAGACAGTCTCGGTCGTTGTGTCCTTGGGCAAGACACTTCACCTACCTCCCTCGCTTCTGTCAGTCTGCCCCAGGGCAGCTGTGGCTACAACTGTAGCTGCCTCCACCAGTGTGTGAATGTGAGAGTGAATGAATAGTGGAATTGTAAAGCGCTTTGAGGGCCCCGAAAAGTGCTATATAAATGCAATCTATTATTATTATTATTATTATTATTATTATTATTATTATTATTATTATTATTATTATTATTATTATTATTATATTTCATATGTATGGTAAAGTTTTATTTGCGATTGTTTTTCCTAAACATGACCAGTTAACTGACCTGCAATTATTTTTTGACATTTGGAGGTGAAAAATGATCAAAGAAAAAAAATGTTATCTTTATTGATTAACAAACTTAACTCTAACCTGCATCGACTATATGCACAGACACACATATGCACACTTTGCTGCCAGCTTGATCATACTGTGTTTATCCACATAAGGAAGTCTGCTGCTTCGTGTCACCGCTGCTAGCTGTGAAGCGTTAAAAAAGAAGCCCAGTTCATCAGGTTCATGTGCTGGCTCCAGTCCTTGTAATCACACTGTAATTTCCATGTTGACTGAAAGTGTTTCATAAGGACAAATTATGCATCTACATGGCATTCAGTTAATGACAAGTCTCAAGTGGTGGTTGCGAAGGAAGAAATCTAAAATGATAAATGTCACACATACAAAAAAAAGCTACTGCTAGGAGTTTGAGTGTACACCTAACAGATTTTTTTTTTTTGTTCTCACCACTTTTCTCCACATGCAGGTATGTTGAACAGCGCTCCTCTGATGCTCCCCGGTCGTCACGCCCTGAATGCCACTCTTATGGCAGCAAGTGTCGGTGGGATGATTCCCTACATGCTGGATCCAAGTTACACCACAGGCATCACCTGTCTCGGATCAGTGTCTGCTCTCTCTGCTGTCATGGTATGCTGTGTTTATGTATGAAGTCTGTTTTTTCGCTCTTAAAAATCACAGATTGAGAAGTTATTTCATACCGACAGACTGGACATGATGGTAAAAATTTTCACGAGTGGTGAAAGGGCATAAAGAAGTCAAGAGAAATGATGCCAGAGAGGTGTAGAAAAGAGACAAAACGAAGGGATTTGCTCATAAATGTCAGGAGGCTTTTTGCACAGGAAACAGTAGCTGCCCAGAAATTCAGAATGGAGCAGAGAGTTGGCAGTGGCCAAACTGCTGGGTTAATATTCTCCACTGTCGTTAAGCTTAACGTTTGAAATTCTGTAGAAATCAGAGACAGACATCTTCAATGCAGGCATTTCTCCATAGCAGTGTCAAATGTTAAGCATGTGACAGTGAACAATAACAATAAACAACAACCCCACCTACTTTTAAATCTATTTTTTACTGACAGTCTTTAGATTTACAATTAGCAATAGTTATATTCTATGAAGTTAGACTTAGGATCTATAGAGAAGCGTTTTACAGTGTAAATAATAAAGGAAAGTGATAATTGTTCTCTTTAGAGAGTCTTTAGGCCTTCAAAGTTTCATTTACTGATGCTGAGTACTTTATACATTAAGTGAAGCCAGGCAGTACATGTTAAAAACGGAAGAAATTTTATGCACAGCCGCGTGTTGGAGTTTCAGTTTTTACACGTGCCAATCCCCCTAAAAACATTAGCATGTCCCTGGAGAAGGTTGATGGATATCATTTCACAGTCTGTTTTATATTTCTGTCCTCTAATCAGTCGTTCAAATACAGTATAATGAATGGAGGACAAGAAAAATTTGATTGTGAAAAATATGTCTAAAACTAGGATGATGTTTTTATCCGTTGAAAATAAAATGTTGTTTATTTAATTATTACAAAACACTAAGTGGACAGGAGTTTCATTCTAGTATATTTAAAAGTTTGTAAGGTTTTGTTTGAATGTGAGTGTCTCAACACTAGAGTGCGACTATTGCATATATTACATTACTTAACCTTAATCCTAACATTGTAACATTCAGACATTAACCTAACAAATTATTAGTTGTATTTTGACAGTCGGATTTTATGGATTAGCACCTACCAAGGGAAGTAAAAGAAAGAAACATTAGTCTTGCTCTGTGTGCACACTGCTGAGGAAGGACAGAGATGTTTTCATTGTGTACCAATCTCTGTATAAACTGTAAAAGTCACACTGGATCCTGCTCTGCTCTGTTTCAATAAAGCACCAAGTTCATGTGCAGTATCACGGAGCAGGAATGTGCAGGGCTCGGCTCTATACACTCAGAGTGAGGACTAAGTGTAGAGTTGACACGACAGAGCCCAAGTTTTGGCACTCACACACGCTACAGGATTGTTTGGTCTGTTGTTCGGTGGCAGCTTATGATGTCATAATATGTCATGCATAATGAAAGTTTTGTGGTTAGAAATTAGATATCATTGCCCTGGAATTAAAATGACACAATGCTTTTTTTCAAGGTGTTACAGGTGTATACACACCACAAATGGGTCATTGTAGCCTGTTGGTATGTGGTTGCTGAGCAACGCATTAAAGCTACTTTCAGCTGCTACTTTGTCACCTCGGTGGGTGGGTCCATATCTGTTCTGGGTTTTTTTTTGGTTTTTTATACCAGATGCTCTTCTTAATGCAGTCCCAAAGGGATTTGTGTCTCCTCCCAGAGTCAAACCCGAGATGTTTTGTTTGTTAGGTAAATGTGTAAACCACTACATTATGGAGCTGCTGCACTGGCTTCATAATATCTGATATAGACAAGAAACGTCAGGGGCCTTTGTGCCAGTTTTAGCTACTCAACTCCTGATTGTGTTGGAGGAATTTGCAGTGATGATTTAAGAACTCCGCTGCTGCGCTGCTGTATGTTCGCAGCACAAAGTTCTAATATTGGCACATACTGGACAACATATATGCAAAAATCGCGGCCAATATCATTCGACAACGTCAGCAAACGTGTCTGTCAGTTGAGCTCATAGCTGCTCTCAATTTTGCTGCTCTAACGAATACTTAAGATGATCACAGGAGTGGGTTTAACCACACATTTCCTACTCCTTTCTTCCAGGGTGTAACACTGACAGCAGCTATTGGAGGTGCTGACATGCCGGTGGTAATCACCGTACTCAACAGTTACTCAGGCTGGGCCCTGTGTGCCGAGGGCTTCCTTCTCAACAACAACCTGCTGACCATCGTCGGAGCTCTCATCGGGTCATCTGGAGCCATTTTGTCATATATTATGTGTGTGGTGAGTGGAGCACAGACTCAGCATCTCATGTAGCAGATAGTTTAATGTGGTTTTTCCTTATCTGTCCACCAGGAGGGACTCTTAACTTTTCCATTATAGCAAGACTGTGGAGTGGCTTTTCTAAATATTCCGGTCACAAATGTGTGAAATTCATTGCCATGTTTTGTTTTAGACAACAGCGTTTAGTGTAAAGTAAATATGAAAGAAAGTATCTTAATTTCCCCCCCTCCTCTAGGCCATGAATCGCTCACTGGCTAATGTGATCTTGGGAGGCTACGGCACATCTTCCACCGGCACAGGAAAGCCCATGGAGATCACAGGGACACACACAGAAGTCAATGTGGATCAGACTGTCGAGATGATTAAAGAGGCCCAAAACATAATCATCACTCCAGGTAAGACATACACACACAACCCTATACTCACACTGAGGATTTTATGTGAGTGGAAAAATACAGTACTTTGACTTTGCCAGTCTCTTTTTTGCCATCATTAGCACAGTGTGTTCTGTTTATTTAACCTTTTGTTAACCCGTGTTACATCATTTTGCTGGGTTAATTGACAAGTCCTGGTGGAGCGCACGTGCACGAACACACACAAAAGCACATGCACACACACGTAAACCCGCTGTTAGGTTTCTGTGTGGTCGTCAGTGCTCGTAAATAGACATTCTGCAGTGCAGCTTATGTATGCAAGGTCAAAGGGGGAAATTAGATGGAATGAGGCTATGTTGGTTTTTTTGTTGACAATTCAAATACCACACTCCAAATTGGCTTCTAGTTCCTTTTTCAGGGTTAAAGAGTGGGTTCCAGTCTTTGTTCCAGCTATATGATTTTCTTTGTTTCACGTGTTTTCAATATTTGTCTAGATATGTGCCTGGACAGTCTCGGTTGTTGTGTCCTTGGGCAAGACACTTCACCCGTTGCCTACTGGTGGTGGTCAGAGGGCCCGGTGGCGCCAGTGTCCGGCAGCCTCGCCTCTGTCAATGCTCCCCAGGGTGGCTGTGGCTACAATGTAGCTTGCCATCACCAGTGTGTGAATGTGTGTGTGAATGGGTGGATGACTGGATATGTAAAGCGCTTTGGGGTCCTTAGGGACTAGTAAAGCGCTATATAAATACAGGCCATTTACCATTTGAACCTCCCACCTGGACTATAACGATTGTCCTTGGAGCTGCTGCTCTAAACTCATTATTGTGTGGCCCACTGACATTTCGGTCCCCTCGTCTAGACTGTTGTTAACCATTCGCAGTTCCAAAGGGTTGTTTCGCTCACGTGGGTACATGTAAACACAGACCAAAGGCATCTAATCTGCAAACTGGTGATTCCAGTCACAGCGCTGAGTGCCTGTATACAAAAATGAAGTCTTCAGAGGAAACCGCTGCAATTTACAAGAATTGCAAATTAAAGTGGTCACGTGGTCAAGTGAAAAAGAGGTGATCCATGGAGAGAGTGGCATCCAATTTAGGTTAAACCATCCCACCCCCGCTTCTTTTCTGGGAATAATGGCAGATGAACAGGAACACGCCTGACAGCTAAAACCAAAACCAGCCCCCCAAAAACAGATATATTTTCTTAGCCTTTTCTCAAAAATGTTTCACAAACAAATCAACACCAAGACAGGATGAATAATAAAATACCAGACATTTCTTCAGTTGGTCTGTTATTACTTATTTCCTGCTCCATATTTTGCAAGGTTTTGAATGATTTACATTTCAGAGTAATAATCGTTTATCTTGTACTTGGACCAGCTTCTCGGGTCATTCATTGCTGTCTTGTTTAAACCAGCTTTCTTCTGATTGGCTTCCCCTCAGAAACAGAAGGTTTGAACAACAGGTGGGTGGGGCTTCTGTGCTAATGGCCAGAGAGATGTGTGCTTGAAATTATCATATGGACGATATCTCCTCTCTTTGACATCATACAGACTCAAGAGTAGAAAAAACTGGCTGAAACCAGGCATTTTGGGCAGCTTCCAGCTAGTAGGGACACATGCTGGACAATATGAGCTTTTAATAAGTAGCAATCAGGAATAATTAGGAATCAGTCTACTTGAAAAGATTCCAGCGCAAATACAATGATTAAAATCATTATCGTTCGCTTATCTGAAGTTGACTCACCTTGAAAGCAGGCGAGGTGAGTCAAGGGTATTCCAGATGTTCTTCTCCCTCTCACAGTTCTCCATCTCAAACTCTACTCAGGCCATATGATAATATAATCTCACCAGTGAATTCTGGTACTACTTTGGGATCTTCTTCAAGTTTGTTATGCCCAGAAAATCTCCAATTGGAGGCACTGTGACATCCAGATGTCTTGGCTCCTTACTCTCTCTTTAAGGCTGATTCTAACCACCCAGTGGGGGAAATGCTTTTCGGCTGCTTGTGTTCTGGTCATTACAAAGATCTCATGATCATGGGTGAGGGTTGGGACGTAGATCGGTTGTTAAATGAAAGCTTTGCCTTTTGGCTTGACTCTCTCTTCACTGTGACACTCTGTTACATCTCCGAAATTACTGCTAAAACCGTCGCCGATCTGCCGGTCCAACTCCATGTGCTCCATGTTCCTATCACTTGTGAATAAGATCCCAGTCCTGGGAACTGAAATCCATTAAAACAAATTATAAAACAATCTGTTGAATAATTGGCCGTTTTAAACAACATCAATCAGCTATCCAGACTTTGTTGCAAAGTCTGGATGTCAGCAAGCTTCTAAAATTCCACTTAGTGTTAAACATTCAAACATTCTTAATCTTAGATTTGTTTTCAACTCTGTAGTTTTATAGTTTTAAGGCCTTTTCACTGCACATGTGCCATTTGTCACCTGTGATGACAGGTAAATGTAAAACTTATACAGCCAGACTGTTTCCACTGGAGACAACGCTTCATATGTCGCTGTACAGAACCCAGTACATTAAAATGTGCAGAACAATCGGAAATTTAATTGCTAAAACATGACAATAGCCAGAGTATAGAAGTAATATTTTTTTATGGCTATGCCTGCATAACTCACATCAGCCAAATGCATGGTTTGTTGAGCTGTGTGAGGCAGCAGTAGTTTGGTGTTGTTTCTCTGCAACAGCTTTCAGTCAGTGCCCTTGTTTTCATTTCACCAATTCCCTCTAAATTGAAGCTGTCACAGTCAGTTTGCCTGACATCTGTGGAAATAATTAAGACACTGCCCCGATAAACACGGTGCATTCTTGGCATTCATCCGGCTCGTGTCTTCATGGCCTGGGTCCACTTGTTGTTCTAATACGAGAAGCTCCACTGAGAATTTTGGAAGCGCAGAGGGATACAGTAATTTTGACAGAGGGAGGCAGAGAAGTGAAAAGCGCTACATTTTTCATTTTTGAGCTGGGTGGCAGTGGGTCAACCAATTTTCTGGAGATTTTTTGGGGGGTGGGGTCTCTGTTTGTCTCCAGTAGAACTGTCATTTTGATTGGTGTGCTGTAACATGAAAGTTTTTGACTGGTTGTTGTGACAAGGTTAGTAAACATCACCGGACCGTTTGACATGTGTTTGTGTGTGTGAGCAACAGCGTGAGTTTAAAAAAAGAAAAAGAAAAGAAAAAATCAAGTAGCATACTCCAGAATTATTATCAAACATGAGATAAATCCAAGGCTGGGAGGCAGAAGTACTCTGTGTATTGAGTTTTATGCTACATTGACATTAAATGTCAACATGAATTTATGTAAGAAATCTTAAAATGACAAAAGCAGGATATTACAAGGAAATAAAGTGGGTTAAAAAATACTCTGTTTTTACTCTTTGGTCATTCAGTTCATTTTCAAAATATTTATATTATTGGTGAGTCATTAAAGCAGCGTAATTAGACTGCAGAAATTAGATTTGAAGATTAGAAGATTGTTTCAGTCACAGAGACTGAGTGAGATGAAAGGGATTTTACAAATAAACATTCAGGCGCTGTGTTGGCTGCCTCACTCTAGCTACGCTCCTTTCCTGCATGTGCTTTCTGTAAGCTATATAGCTGTAACCACAAATATGTTTTGGCTAAATGTAAAGGGTTTGTTTGTGCTGGGTATATATAATCATCTAATTTTTGTTGTCTGTTACTGCTTTGAAATCTATTTCAGGTTACGGTCTCTGTGCTGCAAAGGCCCAGTACCCCATTGCGGACTTGGTGAAGATGCTCAAAGAGGCGGGCAAGAGTGTCAGGTAAAGGAATGATAAAGTTGACTTTTTTAAAAGTAGATTTAATTTGTCAAAATAAACTGCTGCCAAACGACAACAAAATATACCATCAATTTTGTTTATGAACAGGATTTTTATGGGTTGTAAATCTTGAGCATCTCTAGGTCATTTTCAACATGGCTGCTACTTTTAGATCTACTTTTCACTTGTGCCTCAGTGAGAGGCACCGAACCTCCTTTAGTGCATCAAAATCAAAATGTCCCATCCTTCTAAGTGATTTCCATTTTTGGAAGTTCCATTGAGGCAAATCAAATGAGCGAAAATTATATTTGTAGCAAAACCCTCCTTTGTTTTGAGTGCACTCTGTGCCACCACATGATGACACACACCACAGTCCAGTTTCTTCAGACACCACCTGGTCTAACTCCTCACCTGATGTGCTGCCTTTGGCATTGGAAACGAAGAACTTTTTAACCGAAAGCTGCTGGAGGCTCAGTCCCAGTGATGATCCTCTACGGGAAATTTGGGTCCGTTTCGAGCTAAAGCCGATGTTCGCTGTGCACAAGTTTAAGGTCTGTGGTGATATCACATAACGGGCAGTGCGTGCGTGTGTGGTGGTGAGTGTAAGTGGTCAGATTTGGACTTCAAATGAGCCATCTAAAAATGGTAGCTGCACTGGAAGCTGTTTGGGTATATCGATACATAATGTAAAAGTTATACTACGAAGGACATGACCAACAAGCGGAGACTGACAAGGGCAACAAGACGTAGTGGGCATGTGTGTGTGGTAAAAAAGGAAATGCGAAAGAGAGGATGCGAAGGACAAGGTACAGTGGAAGCATGTGTAATTGTCCTGCCTCTGTCGTTTGATCGTGGCTCTTGCAGCTGCTATTGCTTAGAGCATTTGTACTTGATTAGAGGAAAGTGGGTGGTCAGAGAAAAACAGAAAAAACCTCCTTCACTCTGATCTCTTTCTTTCATTTTTTTAAACTTTGTTCTGTATTATTAAAACTCTTTTTTTTGTCACTTATTTTCTTACTCTTTGTACCTGCTTTTGTCACCTCTTCCGCTTGTCTTTTTCATCCAGCCTCCTCCTTTTTACAGGGTACTAGCAATATAACACTTGGCCACAACTTCTGCTCATCCAGACCAAAACTACTGTGTTCCCCACTGTCGTCCTGTGCATGCAGACCGTATCGAAATACACAAAAGGCATAAACTGACTTGCTAATTCACCCCAGAATCAGCGGGCCATCTGCTGTCTGTATCCGCCGAAGCTCATCAAACAAAAATAAAAGATCAAACCTCCAAATAGTGGCCAAAGTGATTGGAAGGTTTCAGAAAAGGAGAACCAGCCACCAGTATTCAGTGGCTGGTGCTAATTTCCTACCATGATTACATTACATGGCTAATTGAGTTTGAGAGCTGTGTATGCCCAGAAACACACTCAACAAATAACACTGGTGGGGGAGTGCAGTAGGTGTGTTTGTGTGGAACCAGACTGTAATCACACTCATCAACTCCATTTGTCCAATTCTCTTTGATTTAAGGAAGTTGATGGCAGTCAAGAAGAACTACGAACTAAGTTTGTAGTAGGTGGGACTGATTTGAAGTATTCATTTTAATGCATTTTTTTTCACCCTCAGGTTTGGTATTCACCCGGTTGCTGGCCGCATGCCTGGTCAGCTAAATGTGCTGTTGGCTGAAGCTGGTGTCCCGTATGACATTGTCCTGGAAATGGAGGAGATCAATGAGGATTTCCCTGGTGAGAACTAGTTATTTCTGTCATTTAAAATCTGTACATTGTCATTAATTCATCCATAAATGCTGCTGCCTTTTTACAGAGTTTACAATCAGACCCATTTATATTTACGAATGTAGGGTTAAAAGGATAGTTTGACTTCTATTGGAAAACCTTCAAAGGCCTTACATAGGTGAGAACAGAATTATTGGCCCTCTCATGAAAACCAAAAGTATTGCCCACGTGCTGTTACAACAGAGCAAGGAATTTTTAACACAGCTTTCTAAGCATCCCAGTTTTATTTTGGATGCTTACATTAGTTTTAGTTTGCACACAGAAACAAAGTTATTTCATAAAAACTACCAGGGCTAAAAGTACAGTGGGGCAAAAAAGTATTTAGTCAGCCACCGATTGTGCAAGTTCCCCCACTTAAAATGATGACAGAGGTCAGTAATTTGCACCAGAGGTACACTTCAACTGTGAGAGACAGAATGTGAAAAAAAAATCCATGAATCCACATGGTAGGATTTGTAAAGAATTTATTCGTGAATCAGGGTGGAAAATAAGTATTTGGTCACCTCAAACAAGGAAAATCTCTGGCTCTCACAGACCTGTAACGTCTTCTGTAAGAAGCTTTTCTGTCTCCCACTCGTTACCTGTATGAATGGCACCTGTTTGAACCCATCATCTGTATAAAAGACACCTGTCCACAGCCTCAAACAGTCAGACTCCAAACTCCGCCATGGCCAAGACCAAAGAGCTTTCGAAGGACACCAGGAAAAGTATTGTAGACCTGCACCAGACTGGGAAGAGTGAATCTACAATAGGCAAGCAGCTTGGTGTGAAAAAATCAACTGTGGGAGCAATCATCAGAAAATGGAAGACATACAAGACCACTGATAATCTCCCTCGATCTGGGGCTCCACGCAAGATCTCATCCCGTGGGGTCAAAATGATCATGAGAACGGTGAGCAAAGATCCCAGAACCACACGGGGGGACCTGGTGAATGACCTGCAGAGAGCTGGGACCAAAGTAACAAAGGTCACCATCAGTAACACACTACAACGGCAGGGAATCAAATCCCGCAGTGCCAGACGTGTTCCGCTGCTGAAGCCAGTGCATGTCCAAGCCCGTCTGAAGTTTGCCAGAGAGCACATGGATGATACAGCAGAGGATTGGGAGAATGTCATGTGGTCAGATGAAACCAAAGTAGAACTTTTTGGTATAAACTCAACTCGTCGTGTTTGGAGGAAGAAGAATACTGAGTTGCATCCCAAGAACACCATACCTACTGTGAAGCATGGGGGTGGAAACATCATGCTATGGGGCTGTTTTTCTGCCAAGGGGACAGGACGACTGATCCGTGTTAAGGACAGAATGAATGGGGCCATGTATCGTGAGATTTTGAGCCAACACCTCCTTCCATCAGTGAGAACTTTGAAGATGAAACGAGGCTGGGTCTTCCAACATGACAATGATCCAAAACACACCGCCCGGGCAACAAAGGAGTGGCTCCGTAAGAAGCATTTGAAAGTCCTGGAGTGGCCTAGCCAGTCTCCAGACCTCAACCCCATAGAAAATCTGTGGCGGGAGTTGAAAGTCCGTGTTGCTCGGCGACAGCCCCAAAACATCACTGCTCTCGAGAAGATCTGCATGGAGGAATGGGCCAAAATACCAGCTACTGTGTGTGCAAACCTGGTAAAGACCTATAGTAAACGTTTGACCTCTGTTATTGCCAACAAAGGTTATGTTACAAAGTATTGAGTTGTATTTTTGTTATTGACCAAATACTTATTTTCCACCCTGATTTACGAATAAATTCTTTACAAATCCTACCATGTGAATTCATGGATTTTTTTTTTCACATTCTGTCTCTCACAGTTGAAGTGTACCTCTGGTGCAAATTACTGACCTCTGTCATCATTTTAAGTGGGGGAACTTGCACAATCGGTGGCTGACTAAATACTTTTTTGCCCCACTGTATTATTAGCTGTTGGTCAGCTGTGTGTCCTTTTTGGCTGGTAACAGCCTGCAATCGCTTGTTTTCATTTTTAACAAGTCTCACAAATGTCTTCTGAGCAATTCCAGCCCATTTTTATTTAGTGACTCTCTCAAACGCCTTTAAACGTGATGATCTTCAGGAATGGGTCTTGACCTCCAGTTTATCCCACAGATTCCTTCCACACTGATGAGATTCACAGTTCCAGGCACATTAAAGCATCCCCAGAGCATAATAGTCCCATGTTTCAGTATTAAATGAACAAACAAAAATGAGTGGGTAAAGTGTTTGGTATTTTACCTAAAAATAAATAAATTGATGTGAAATAATGGAGATGTGTTCGTACATCCTATCAGAAACTGACCTGGTCCTGGTGATTGGCGCCAATGACACAGTTAACTCAGCGGCCCAAGAAGACCCCAACTCCATCATCGCTGGTATGCCCGTGCTGGAAGTCTGGAAGGCGAAGCAGGTGAGAAATCTGGCGCATGCATGAGTGATAATAAGATTTATCCTGAAGCACAAAAACACGAAGAGGAACAAATGGAAGCGTTAACAGTTCGACTGTCTGCACCTGCAGACCTGCTTCATTTAAAGACGCACACAAACCTAAAGAAGACAAAAACACACATGTATAGACATATAAACCCAGGCTCTTACAGACTGTTGCAGTTCCAGGTGCAGTCCCATCCTGATCTCATTACTGAGACTGTGTCCGTGTGGAATATCAACATTTGGAGCATCCCACTGGCACTGATCAGAGATCTGTGATTTATACAGTGCTCCCACTAGTTTCCACACAGGAAATAAAACAGGACATTCTACCTAACCGCACATGCAGCGACACACATACAGATTTTAAATCACTATTTTTTAAGTGCTCAATTACACTTTCATCACACACCACTTTTATAATTTAAATAATCTTTGGCTTTGACTCAGAGACTCATTCTTACTAGGAATTGCCTACTAAGAAACTAAAGGTAAAAGTTGGAGTGTTTTTAGCGTTTTGCAACGAACATTTCGTTTAATGGACCATTTTGAAATTTCATTGTCTAGACAACTACTTCAGCTTAGTCCTCCAATTTTTTTCTTTGTCATAAAATTCATAGTGGTCGGAAAATAAGAGAGAACACCATCACCACTTTTAAATATCAGTATCAACAGAAATTTCAGTTTCCTTAGATTATTTTGGATTTGACACCTGAGAAATATGAGAGTGAAGTTGAATGAAAATGTGTTTTGTTTGTTGTTTTGTTTCCATAAGCTTGAATATCTGTCAAACCATTCTCCTAATTTGGACTGTTTTAAACGATATTATGTTCCTTGTATATGAGAGGCTGTAAATAAAATATCATCCCCCTGCCTGCAAAAGTTTGCTTTCTGCAGACGTCCAAATCTGCTGTCAGAGATTGGGGATTCAAATATTTCAGAGATTCAAGCATCCATAATTCTGTGTTAATTGGAGCTACAATCCTTTGAGTCCAGAGCCATAGTGCCGTAGATTTACCCTGAAAAAGATTGCATCACACAGAAAGCAACTTTAATCTCTAATGGTTAGATGAGAAGTTTTTTGATCCTCCTTCCCTAGTTGCCAGATTTGATTCACTGTGACGTTCCAAGAAATTCAAGTTGAACCTTTACCATTTTGATCCATGCACGTGGCATGGTGCAGATTTATGCGCTATAAGTCGTGCGGCAGTGCCTCAACCATTGTTAATGGAGGGATTGAATGGAGAAGATGAGGAAAACACTTTTTGCAGATGGTCCTTATAAACTTTTTCTTCTGTTTTGTCATCTGTTTGTTGTCCAATCAGAAGCTTACCAGCCTGTGTGAATTTGTCTCCTTCCATAGGTGATTGTGATGAAACGCTCCCTGGGTGTGGGTTACGCAGCTGTTGACAACCCCATCTTCTACAAACCCAACACTGCAATGTTGTTAGGCGATGCTAAGAAGACTTGCGATGCCCTACAAGCCAAGGTCCGCGAGTCCCAGTAATGTGCCCCCTGCCTCAACCAGGCACCTCCGCTGAGAGCACACACATGGAGAGAGAAAGGACGACAACAATAAGGCTTAGTTTTTCCAAAAGTATTCCAGCATTCAGTTCATCTTTGTCCAATTTGTAACGCAGCCAAGTGAACAAAGATGATTAATAGGGTAAAAGCTTTTCTGCAAACCCTTTCTGTGATCTATAAATAAAAGCAAATTTTCTTTTGCAATCAGAGCTGAATAATGCAGATATTGTAGATTTATCATTTCCTAATGAGGTAATGCACAACTCTTTTATTTCTAGATCTTAAAGAAAGGGTTTGTCAACTTTCTGCATGTCTTCTGTTTAATAAGGGGAGCAGCTGACAGCGAGGCATCTTCATTACAGAGACGTATATTAATGTAAAACAGCCACAAATGTAGATAAGATGTTAGAGATGATGCATTTCACTGTTAAGGTGTTTTAGAAAATAGCCAATAGCTAAAAGAAATATTAGACTTGGATTGGAATTTAAAAAATATGATGGTGAATCACAAGAGGAGGTATGACAGACTTAAGCGCTAACATTTTACCACCCTGTAAAGATTCCTCGCCCCTTTTTCCCCCCAATTTGGTTTTGTTTTAGTCATGTGTTCCCTTTGATAGATCTGCTCTTTTTCTCCCCTGTACAAGTAAAAGGGAAAAAGGCAGAATAGTGCAACATTTCAGTTCCAGTTTTATACTGTATTGGGAGATTTTTTTTGTATTTGGTCTAATAATTATTTTAGAAAATGTCTGTATTTAGTGCTGTTTTGCTTTTTCTCTTTTCACTTGAGTGTATCTCGTGACCTTCCATCAAGAAAACAGCTGAGAAAAAATCCATTCAGACTTCTTCTGTCAGATGAGCAATGCAATAAACCAAAAGGATCTGAACGTTATGTGTGCCACCACAGCTGTGCAGAACGCTAGTGAAGCCCGTCTCACTCTTACAAACACTCTGATAGCCGACTGGATTTTTATGATGTGTTTGAGCCAGATGTGTTTCTTCTTTCTGTGTGGTTCAGATATTACAGTACACTAAATGCTATCCTGCTGGCCTTAATGGTAAAGAAGGTTTAGTTTTTCTCCTTTTAAGTGAATGTGGCTCATCCACTCCAATGCGTGCCCTCATTATTGCTCTGCGGTGAAATGAAGGTTTGTAAAGTAGGGCCATATGTCAGTCGGCCTTGTTGCGTCGAGTCTAAGCAACTAAGCAGTTATTTAATTAAAATTGTTGCCACGATCCAGCAGATATGAGGTGTCCGTTATCATGAAGTACTTCTAAAATCTTTATTTCTTCCTTTCTTTTATTAAAGTCCAAAACACAAAAAAAGTGCCAAATGGCCCCTCGAATTCGGAAAGATTTGCGTTATGAAAAAACACTTGAGTAGATCACAGACCGAAAAAAGATGGCAGCTTCCACTTTCTACCTATTGTGTCACAACTGAGTCACGTTTGAATGTGCTCCATTTATTTTCTGCTGCGGTTGCACTGCTGCAGCAGATCAATTGGCAAGAATGTATATTGTGGCGTAATTTGAACTAATATGTGAGCAGTCTTCATCACTTTGTAATCTACAAGTACTGTATGCATTAGTTGTTATAGTATCATCCTGGGACCTGATATGTTGACAACTGTCCTACCTCTCCATGAAATGGCCAATACCTTTCCACAGGACCTTCACCTGACCAGTCACCTATTACATAATCAAGCACAGGATCAGGACAGACAAATTCCAACCAAACACAGGACCAATAGCCTTCTGTTTTGTGTTTATGTTGCATTTTTTTTAACCACCTGACCTCAGTTTGCTGCCAGCATGTTTGCTTCATTGTGCAAGTGTAGAGCTGCACATGTCACTAGTGCTCATGAGGGCCTATCGTTCTCACGTCTTAGCTTCCACAAGGAAATGCATTCTTTGTCTGATATCGAGCAAATTAAAAGTGATGGAAAATCTTGATAATTCTGCTAGTATCCCTCCCCCCTTATGCCTGTTGTGTTTCTTCTTCTTTTTAAGGAAAGTATTTTTGTAAAGAGGCAGGGCAACAATGAGCTTTTAAAGTTGTACAACGTTTCAGTGCACCATGTTATGGAGACGAACTGATGAAATGTACTGTGAACTTGTTTTTTCCCCTCTTTTGTTTGTCATGGAACATTTTCATCCCTAATAAATCTGTATTTACACAAGTTTCCTGAAAGCGTAATTTCTTCCCTGACGTACACTTAAAGGTGAAAGGTGCAGTTGAATTCCCTTAAAGTAAACATGCTGATCTGCAAGGATTTCCCTGAGGTCCGCCACAGCTGTGAGGCTAATGGTACCAGCCCAATCTTCTATGGCAGAGTTGAAAACTAAAATACTTGCAGCAATTAACTAAATGAAGGATCACAAGCTGGAGGAAGGAGTTTTATCCACACACAGCCATTGTTTTAGATTTAGTTTTAGATTCTGTTACTCCAGCTCACCATGCTGTTATCACTTTTACACTTACAGCACATGTTCATGAGATTACATCGCCTTTGATATTCCATTTGTGAACAAAACAAGGAAACGCTGCATTTTGAAGCTCAGAGTGTAATTAGAGTAAACAAATATGTCATCTTGGAAAAGTTCAAACTTCTGTTGGGTGACATATTAATCAATGCATGCTCTTGTTTTTTGTTTTTTAATCTGTTTTCTCTTGACTAGATAAAAGTCCTGTGCAGAACTAAGTACATGTGATGATTCGGTAGCTGTTAGAACCACCTTTAGAATAAAAATTGAAGTAATCAACAATGTGAGAGATTTTTATCACTCTTGCATTAACATTAAATAATGTGCAACTCTCTTAAGGCCCCATCAGAGCATTTCAACCTTCACTGGGTTTTTGTAACACCTTGTTTTTTTGTTTTTCAGCCTTTCTGTTGTAGATTTGCTGCTGTGCTTGGAATCTGTAGTGTGACCCTGTGTGACCAAGATTTGGTTGTTGGACAGATGGCCTCACATCTGACTCTAGAATCCTGTGGCAGGACTGCGTGAACAAATTGCAAATTGCCCAATTGATAGCAAAGTGTCAGGGTCCCCAAATCGTCACCCCTGTGCTTCACAGATTGTATGAGATGTTTGTGCTGATATGCTTCGTTTTTCACCAAATGTATTCAGTTCGGTCTCATCCGTCCAAATTTGTTTGGACATTTACTTAGAAGTCTTATCCTGTTCGGATGTCTTCTCCTGGGAAGATCAGCAGCTGTCTTGAATGTTTGTGGATAATATTTCTCATCGTAGACTGATGGCTGTCAAATTGTTTGGGATTGGCCTTATAAACCTTCCCAGATTGATGGGCAGCAGCATTTTCTTCTCTAAGGTTTCCTTTGTATTTATTCATTTATTTATAAAGTATTGCTGAAAAACATGACTAACATTTTTGTGTTATAGATAATAAAAACAGCATGAAAAATTTAGCAGCATTTTTGCTTTGATTTTTAAAGCATGAAAGGAAACTATAAAGACAAATACATGCTTAAGGCAGCGCACTGATCGCTTCAGATGATAAGATGGTAGAGTTCACGATAAGATATGATACATTTCGTGATGATACTAAAAGGAAGACAGCCATAAAAATAAGACACTGAAATACAGCTGGGAAGTGACGTAACTCCGGCCACAAACATGATTCAAATTGTTGTTTTCCTTTAAAAATTAAGGTATAAACAAAGAATAGTCCTGGTTCTCTGAATGGCAGCGGGTAGAAGATGAGCACAATGGGTAGGAAAGCCACTTTAACTCTAACTTCAAGGTGTCCCTCTTTTGCAGAATGGGATTGCATGAGTCTGTGATGAGGGTTTTTACAATGACTGAAATGTAAATATCAGGCTGTGTGATATTTTCACCTACAAGCGGCACTTGATTGCTATTCATCAGCAAAGAGTAAACTAGAGGCACTTAGAAGGGGAGTGGTACCCACATAGATTGAGTTGATTAAACTGTAGATAGATGGACATGGGGATTGCATGTGTGCATGATGAGGGTGGTTTCATCCTGTAACAAGTGCCACTCAGACAGGCTGTTATCTGGTTGCATGCTTGAGGAGATCTAAGGAGAGCTGTCACTCCCAGAGCACAGGCTAACTGCTGTGATAATTATAAAAGAACAGGTTTGGAAATCACTGTCAGGGAATTCCTGCATGTTTATGTTTGTTTGTTTGTTTTCTTCTTGAATGCAAATAGAAAGTATTTTTCATATGTCTGCAACACGCATCAGAAGGACTTCAGGTCATTGTAAAGGTGTGCGTGTGTGAGAGTGTGTGAGAGAGGGAAGATCACTGCAGAGGTGACAGTCTCATCAGCTGAAGTAGGGACACGCTGCCAGTATTTACTCAGAGCGCAGCATGTTCCAGACACAATAAACCTCCATCCTTCCTCCCAGCAGGGATAGTCTGCCCTCCTTGGAAAAAAACACTCACACACACAGACAATTTGCTTAATTTGTTTTTCTTGGCCTTGCATGCGATTTGATGTGGAAGGTATTTAATTATTTATGACAGGAGTGTGTTTTGATGAGAGAATACTTTTTAATCTTTTATCTGAGAGAAATCGCAGATAAGTAGAAGTATCACAATGTGAATCTCAAAAACATTTAAAATATGGCATGCAGCTGAGATGAAAATAAAATTAGATAAAAGCAGTCATCATAAAGCTTGTCCCTCAACACTCATTGTTTTATCTTGTTTTTTTTAGTCCAACGCTCATTCATTACATATGTATTCATACGAGCGCATGTTTCCACCTTATCTAACACTCTGATGGATACATCAGGGGCAACTCAGGGTTGCCCAAGGATACTTCAACATGCAGACTGGAGATTACTTCCTGAGCCACAGCCCCCTCTGCCCCCAATTTTATGAATAAAATTATAGCTTTGTACTTTTGTTTGTATTTCAGTTTAATGTTTATTAGTTTCAGTTTAAGCCTTTTTCATTGCTATAATATGAAGAATATTTATCAGAGGCATGATTTCAGATGGATACCACAATCACATAGCACTTTTGAAAGCGGCTGACTCACAGTCAAACATCCTGAGTCTCAAGAAAACAAGATGCTCCATGAGCCAAATGTAGTGTAAGTACTGAATTGTCTGTATATAATTATGAATGCATATAGATTAGACTGATTGTGTATACATGCTTGTAAATAAGTATATCCATGCGTGTGTAGAAGTGCTTATTCGTGAGCAGCAATGTTCAAATACTGTTTTATTTCTGTTTTTCTTTTTAGTTTTTACTTTATTTCTTAACTGTGTGAGTTATTATGAAAAAAGTCTCTTGAGGCAGGTTGTTTGACCCAAGTGACAAAAACTACGACTAACAACATCTCCCGTGTTTATCTTTATTTGAACTAGCTGGAAAATATGGTTTCAGTTAGTTCTCATTTTTATAAAGTCTAGTTTTTATTTCAAAAACTTCTTTAAATCATGGGGTATATCGATAGTCACATAACTTACAATCTTCTGGCATCACATTCAAAGTGAATTGATTATATCACGTGGTGAATCTGGCTGATCTTACTGCACAATGGAAACGAAAGGCAGACTGCCTCATGCCCGACAAAAGTTCTCGCAGTGAAAAGGAAGCTTATGCTGCACACAGATCTGAGTTGGCGTGTGTGTCTGTGTGTTTACTTTCCTCTGTGCAATAGACAGATATTCTCTTGAGTAAATGAGGCAATCTTGTTGAAAGGCATGTAAATGTAACTGTGTGACTGAAGGGTTATGTGGATGGGTCCTCCAGCATAAAGTTGGGCTGTGTCATGAAACCTTTCCAGAAAGTGTGTTTGACATGTCTCGCAATGTGGTAATCTACTGATGTGCAAATAAGGACAAATGTGTCACTTGTCCACACCCTAAGCTCACCACAGACAGAATTATTAAACATTTTTAACTGGAATCCCAAATCAGAGCAATATGTTCTAACTGGCTCGTTAATATTACAGCTTTGCTACAGGAGAAAAAAATGAGCTCACATACAACTACCTTTGAAAGCTTTGACACAAAGCTAATTGTGTTAAAGCTTTTATTAACACTTCAAGTGGTAGTTTCTACCAGTGTTATCCTATAGATGAATAAACTCCAACAGCACCGCAATAAATGTACCGAAAAAGAAACTCCAAAAATAGAGCAAACTAATTAAAAATGTCAATGGGAAAAATCCAACATTAAATTAAAGCTACTCATACATGTCCATGCTCAAGTCCTTTTAGATTATGTAATTTCAAATGTTTGTGTCTGTAAATGTGATGTTCTTTTTCATTAAATTAAAACAATAGGATGCTGTCATGTTTTAGGTGCATAAAGGCTAAAATCAGGTTATTTTAGCACGTTGCTAGGTGGTTGCTAGGCATGCTGACCCCATAATGTCTGATTTAGATAAGAACCTTCAGGGGCCTAAGATGTACCTGTGTGACACATTTGGTTGGCCACGTCTTGATGGTCTAAGAAGAGTTTGCAGCCAAAGAAAGCGTGTGTGTGTGTGTGTGTGTGTGTGTGTGTGTGTGTGTGTGTGTTAGAGCAAAAACAAGGCATTGTGAAGTGAATGGTTGCTTGTAAATTCAAACAGACAAAACAAAACAAAAACAGTAGATATAGTAGATGAAAGACAAAGTTATCTACCATCTTAGCACGCCTTACACTTTAAGTGGCCCTCTCTCGCTAAGGTGTCCTTGTAGAATTAAAAAAAGGTTTCATAAAATATATTCTTCAGAAGCTTTTATTTTTATTTTCAAATGAGATAAGCCACTATCTGTCCAGTACAGGCTGTAAGCTAAATCAAAAAGGAGGTGCACAATGCTACACTATGCAGCACCAGTCTTCTTATATTTACAGATAGAAATGATAACGTGTCATCAGTTGCTGGTAAGATGTACCAGAGGAAGCTCTTTCATCCTTGATCTTGGGCATGTTCCCTCTTCTAATGTCTAATCTGATCGTCCTAACAGCTTGTTTGGAGAAACTGCGCTATTGAGCTGTGTTTTAAAAGCCCCCAAACCCAGGCCTCTTGGATACATCGCCTCATGAACTTACACAAACATACGCCGTGTCTGCCCCAGAATATCCTAAAGTCGCTTTGACTGTGGCAGCCAGAGATGGATCTACACGCACAAATCTGGCTAGCGACCAAAACAACTGGCCTCTTTACTCTTCAGTTTGATTGCTGTTCAGGGCTGGTTAACATAAACACTGTGGGAGTGTGTCCTTTTAAGCTGCTTTTATTGTCCAGCTGCTTCTCAACTTCTGGATGTAAATTGTTGAGAGGTCGGGATGGAGGGATGAGAGAAGAGGAAAATAAGGTGGGAGTGAAAAGAGGTTCGAACTGGTTACTGTAGTGGCAAAGAAAGAGGGGATTTTCTCATAAGTACGACAGTATTCATTTAGATTGGTGTGTGTGTGTGTCTCTTTGTGTGTGTCTGTGCATCTGTACGTGTGTGCATATGAGCCATTAAAGCATCACAGAGTTCAGAGAAACAAATTGTTTATTGAAACATCTTCCCAGACCGCTTAGCTTCAGTTTGTTATGGTCTTGTGGCTAGTGGAGAGTTGCAGGAGCAAAAAAGAAATTCAAAAAGAAACAAATTGTATTTACAGTGAATGGTGAAGGAAACCCAACCTTTGCAAATTAAGCAGGAATTTACTGAAAAAAAAAGCTTTGCTGAGGTAGCCTCACTGAGTTGGAAATCCTTGAAAGTATGTCTGCTATGCAACTTTGGTATTTTTCACCACGATATTTATCCAACTATCCATTTTTTTTACTGCAGACTTTTCTCTCTTCTGCCATCTACTCCAGTTCTTCCGGGGGGGACACTAAACTGCTCGCAGACCAACCAAGAGACATAATCTCTTCAATGTGTCCTGGGTCTACCTTGGGGCCTGTTCTCTAAGCATGCCTGAAACACCTCACCCAGAAGGCATCCTGATCACATCTCTGAACCACCTCAATTGTCTGCTTTTCATGTGGAAAAGTACTGGCTCTACTCTGATTCCCTCCAAGCTACAAGCTCCTCACCTATCTTTAAAGGAGAGCCCAGGCACTCTTCAAAGAAAACTTTTTTCTGGCGTTTGTGTCTGCGATCTCATTCTTTTGGTCATTACCCAGAGCATAAGTCAGGGTGGAAAGATCAGCCGCTAAATCGACAGGAGTACTCTATGTGCCAATCATGTGTTCTCTTCTCCCCTCGCTTGTGAACAAGACCCTGAGATACTTGAACTTTTCCCCTTGGAACAACAACACATTCCCAACCCAGAGTGGTCACTCCACCCTTTTCCAGCAGAGAGCCATGGCCTCAGACTTCGAGGTGCTAATTCTCATTCCAGCTACTTCACACTTGGCTACAAACTGTCCCAGTGTAACCCGGAGGTCATCGTTAAATGAAGCCACATAAACTACAAAAAGCAGATACACAATCTTAAGATCACTGACACACTAATTGTTTTGACTGAACCTAGAAAGTCTGTCCATAAACATTATGAATAGAATTGGGGACAAAGAGCAGCCCTGGCAGAGTGTAACACCCATCAGGAACAAATATGACTTGTTGCTATCAGTTGTGACAGTTCTTGCTTGACTAAAACATCTGGATTATGATAGACTCTCTGAAACACACTAAGTTAATAAAATGCACTTATAATTGATTGAAGTCATATTTTTCATTGTCTGAATAATAAGACTGTTACTAAAAAGTGTACTAATAAATATAGTTGTGATTTTATATTCGGTTGTTGGGGTTTAATATTTGACTAATTATTTTCAGCTTATTCTTGCATCCCCATTCTTTTTTAACTGATTCTCCATTTAGTTACTTCCTGTTTATTTTGTTTGTAATTTGTCTCTTGAGTCTTGCTGTTGGTTCGACTTCCTTTGTTTTAGTCTAAATTAGTTTCAGCTGCATCTTGTTAAACTGATGTTTCCATTTTCCTTGATTACATCATGTATGTATATAGAGCCCCAGGTTGCCTTTGTCTCTCGTTTGTCATTGTTGGCGTTTCTTTGTTGTTGTGTCCCATGGACTCAACCTTTTTTTTTTTTTTTTTTTTACCAACAAGCTTGTGAGTTATTTTGCCTGCTTTGGTGTCCCCTCTATTGGGTCCTTTTGTCCTACAAATACTGACAACCACTCTGCTGCCATGTCCACTTATGTAAATATGATCAAAGCTAGATTGGCAAAAACCGTGAGCAAAATAGTAAGTTATGTTTATGCTAAACGCATCCTAGTACAGGCCCTAGCTGAGCGACATTTTATTTAGCACATTCCTCCTTTTCTTCAATTTTTAAAATCTACTTATGCATTTATTGTACTTAACTATCCTGCCTCACAGTCATTTGACATTTTGGGTTGAAGAACAAGTCAACAATTTTGCACAGGCTTTACTGCATGGTTAGCTAGCTAGCTAACTCAATACGATAAGCTTGAGTGATGTGAAGGTTTTCACAACAGCGTAAAAAATAGGGGTACTTTTAATTTTCTTTTCAACTCTGCACCCTGAAGTAAAATAGTTCCCAGAAGTTCAGTTTTCAAGGGGTTTTAAGTCTCTCTTTCTCAATTTTCAATGAAAATTGAGACCTTTTCTGGAAACGAACATAGAACTTGATTATAAAGCATTGCTTAATTGTTAAAACAAAATCAATCATTAATGTCTGAACCATTGTTACTGTTTGAATCGTTCTTCCAGAAAGTTAATGGTTATTACCACAATTAGTAGTACTACTATTAAAACTGGCTCTATTACTAACACTTTTGTTAATGCATCTTTGATGTATAGCAGTTTGTCTGCGATCTGAGTCATAAGACAGTGGTAATAAAATCAGTTGTAGCTGTAGCTGCAGAAAAATCAGAGTGGCAGATGTGTAATCATCAGGAGAAAGACAATATACAAATCAAGGTTTGAGCTGTAATTGGCTTAAAAGCCTCTGTAGATACTTGTTCCAGAAATTCCTGTCATAATGAGGCCCTTAAGCCTGTTTCTGAACAATCCCGTCCCATCTCATAATATAAAACATGGTTTTCATGTTTTCCACTTTCTGGCATAATTGAAGCAAGATTTTTATCATTTTGTTGTAAGGAATTCCATGTATGCATGAATTACTATCATGATCATTCTTATTCTTATGTGCACTTAAATGTCTTGTTGTATATTGTGGTTATTGATTTAACATGTCACTAATGTTTTTTTTCCAAAAAGGTGTCTGTCATCTAAGATGGCTTTCACCAGAAGGGGAATTTTAGAGTTTTCATTATGAGATGTTCCAAGAAATGAAAGAAAAAAATAAGTTGAGTGTTTGGGAGGTCTCAAGCTTTCATTGGTGGTTTGTTAGAGAGATAGATACAACAAGTAAGACTGGAGAAAAAGAACAGATAACTGGGACCTAAAAAGAGGATATCTTCCTCTGTACACCCCCTCTACTTCCTCACCTTTACCCCCTCTTGACAGTGATGTGTCTTCTGACACTTCTTCTTGGTATCGGCTTCAGCTTAGCTTTGTTGGTGAGTGCAAAGAGGTGCCTAAAAGACTTGGAACAAAGAATAAAGGAATAAGTTGAGACAAAGGCTTGTGTGGAGGAAGACTAAAGAAAAGAACACTGTGGATGTGTGCATGTAAGTGTGCACATGTTTGAGAGGAAAAACCTCTTCAATGGGAGTCGGGTAACCTCTTCAGTGTCAAAGGGCCTCATCAGCAATGCACACAAGAGAGGCTGACACAATGGAAGAGGGAACGAAAGCTAGATGGGGTTTCACAGCCGAGGCAGAAAAAGGAAAACATTGTATCTTTTCCCTCCCCGTCTCGTTTTTTTCGCAGTCACTTTCTGTCTCCTTTTTAAGACTACAAAGCCAAAAACACCTGAGTCCCCTATGTGGTTTATTTGCATGTCTGCTCAGTTAGTTGGGTGAGAGAGAAACAGAAGCAGCCAGCATACTTTACTTGCCTACCTTCCAGACTCTCTTTGAATGCTCTCCAGCTGTATGGTGGTCTATTCAGTGATCAGTGGCTCACATGAAATGTTTGATCATCCCAGTCTGAGTGGATATCTGATGAAACCTCTATGTTAGCAAGGAAGAGACCCCGTGTGTTGGCTTGCTGGTATTTTTAGCTCATATTGGTGTTACACATAATTTCAAATAATGGCAACTAAAATGCAACAACATCCTCTTTTTATCTGACCAAATCATCTTAAGATAAAACTTCTGTTAAATATTCAGCACAAAAAGCAAGACAATATGTATTTGGCTGATTATTGTTTTGTTGGAGCAATGCTTCTTGGCAATCCTGGTAATCTTAAACTCTTATACTATAAGCCTTCTAATTTTACACTTGCATGCTGCCACATTTGTAATGAAAATGCATTTGTAGTTTGAGTAGCAGAGTTGAGTATGTGGCTTGGGAAACTGCCAAAAACCTTATTCTGACTAGTTTTGAGCTATTATTGCTTCATATTGACACTGATTTTCCTGCACTTCTGGTGAAAACTGCAGTATTATCACTTGAGGGCAGAACTGCTGACAAAAGATGGTGGACATCGGAACTGCATTTCAGTTCAGTTACCTCACCTTTTGAGGTCAATTTCTATATTATCGAGTTGGTAAGACCATCAAACAAGAAAGCTGGGCAGCTGAATGATATTGCAGCATATGAGCAGCCTGCCTCTAGGGGAACAATATAGGAAGTACTGAAACCAGCAACTAAACTTTTAAAATGCACGATATTGCCAAAAGTATTTGCTCATCTGCCCTCATGCACATATGAACTCGAGTTCATATGCATGCAAAGGGTTTAATATGATGTCGGCACACCCTTTGCTGCTATAACAGCTTCCACTCTTCTGAGAAGGTTGTTTAAAGGTTAAAAGGTTACTCGTGGTGCTTGTGGGCTTTTCATATCCATAGGTTACTAAGCACAGGGTTGACATGAATGATTTAGCCTACTGTAATTAGTGAATGTAAGATAACTTAAATTATATATAATCAACTGTTGCTTGCCTCTTAATACTAGTAGTATTAAGAGGCAGTATCCTTTGAGTGCTTGTGTAGCAAGTACATAAGCTAAAATAATTTAAGTTGGTTATGAGTAGTTGGGCTAATTCAGAAGATATCAGATTCGGCTCTAGGAGGTGAGTGAAGTACAATAAACATACAACCACAGATATTGTGATTACAGTTATTATTTATAGTGAAAATAAAGTGCAATTACCAAATACCAACATTTACAAAATCTGCAGACAGGAAAAGATAAAACATAATTCAAGCTTGTAAAATATCCGCTGCACAGCGGTGCAGCAACCTCGTCCAACCTCTGGCAAACAATGTCCATAAAGTTTATTTCATGATTGATATAAGTCCAACGCGTATGACAGTCTAGACAGGTTGAAATTGGAAGTATGATGATCAGCACTAAGATTCCAAGACTGAAATCTCGGAGGTGAGATTTAGGGGACTTAAAACCAAGAGGGGAGAGTGTAGGCCGCAGCAGCCTCCTACCAGACCGCAGGAAGTTGTAGCTGGGGTTCTGGCTCGTTGGGCCTAGCTCGCCATCCAAAGTAGTGGTGTCGCTGTGGTCTCTCCAGGGCACCACTAGCCTGCACATTCACTACGTGCGATGTCACATACGAGCCCCCACGCATCTACCCACGGCGGTATCAAAGTACTGTTGCTTCCATCCGCTAACGCCTCTCCCCCGCGTCCTTTTCGAGGCGACAACCCGGAAGGCATATAATAGTGCCTCGCGAATAGGATTGGTCACAACAGGCACGTGCAGCCTCGCGGCGTGGCGTGCGTCATGACGCGTCGCGATGCCTTCACGGACACACTCCGGTTGGAATTTAAGATTCCGATTTAGTTATAGATTCAGTTCTTTTTATTTTTATGTGGGTTACACTTGGAGTAGAAAAGTACTACGTAACTATCAGCACGTTAAATTTTTATTTAAACTAGTAAAATCTGCTTTAATAGGCTTTTTTTATCAACTAAAAGGTTTCTCTAAGTGAAATTAGGAAAAAATTGAGAAAAAATATTACTAGCACTCTCTAACACGCACACACACACACCACTTGCACTCTCCTTTGTCCCCTGTCTGTGTATTTTTACTGATTTTATTGTTTTGGTAAAGTAATCACATGCAGAAGGTAATTGTTTTAATAAAACACTGGTTAGCGCATTAGCAAGTGCCTTAGTTTATAGAAGTCTCAGTTGTTTCCATTCTACAAATGCCTTCACATAATTATCATCTGGGATTAATCGCGTGAAGTGAGAATTTTAGAAAGTGCTGACAGCAAATATTGCCTCCATGAGCCCAATGCCAGAAAAACTAAAGAGATTTTATTTTGGCAGGAAGGTTGTTTAGTACGTGAACTCTCCCTGCAAAGTTTTGATTAACAGCCATTTGTATTGTATTAAAAAAACAATTTTATTATACCTTCTACTGGAAACAATAATGTAACAGCTCTGCATTTGACTGCTGATTGGGAGAAGAGATGAGCCTTCATTTGATGTGACATTAATTCTCGCTCTGCATGGTGGCAACAGAGAGAGGATATTTGCTCGGTGGGTCATACGTTTTCTTTGACAGTGTAGACTGACTGCAAACAGACAGCATTAATACAAAGCAATCAACCCTGTCAGCGAAGCAGACACGAGTAATATATGACAGACTGCGAGTAAAAAGCGCAGCGGTTACATGGTGCCAGACAACAAAACAAAAAGATGCTGTGCTCTGTTAAATGTTTCCAAAATGTTCATAGGATCCAGCACTGTTGGGCCGTTTCGTTCATCCTCTCCGCTTTTATTATTTGTGCGTACATGTAGAGAACGGATGCACTGATGCCAATTTCTCTCAGACCAGCAGATGTTTCAGTAAATCTGAACCATGTCAGAAGAGGATTTAGCTCATCCCTTGCTCCATAGAGAGCTGTCATCAATGGATCTGGTCTCATCTTGAGATAATTCAGTTTTAAGGTAGTGGATTAACAGGCCAACACCGCTGTCTTTTCTGTGATGTTAGAATACCTAAAAACTCACGGCTAGCCCCTCCTTGTGAACACTGTACCTTTACTGATAGTAAAAATAGAGGTTTTACTGTAAAATTAGCAATGCCTATCAATTTATATTTAGCCGTCCCGTGAAGCTGTGAAGAACTAATGTACATATTAGTCATATTCTGTCATTTTTATACTCATTTGTAGTCTACAGCACTTGCAATTGTAGTTTTATGCCTGTTTGGTTGAATGTGTCTGCACATAAATTAATCTAAATGTAACAGACAGGGAGTCTGAAGTCTCCTAGGAAGTCAGAAATTTTGCATGCTGAGCTACCTCCCCAACTTTTGCAGCTGTTTTGACGTTGTTGTATTTCCTAGCAACTGCTGTTGTTGCAGTTGCACCATGCTTTTGAAACAAATTATCACATTGCGCTGTGTGGCAAAGAAGATGTTGATGATGATAATGATGACTAGGGTAAAGGAAGGCTCAAAAACAGACACACCGGCATGCATAAATAAACAGAAAGGGAGAAAAATGGTATTGAAGTAGGGGAACCCCTCATTAGTGTGACAGTGCAATGAGTCAACTCCCAGGATGGCAATAAAACTTAATCTAGTGAGCTTTTTTTTGTGAAACTCTGATGTGTTTGTGCAGCCAGGCCACACACTGCAGCAGTGCAGCTCAGTCTGCCAAAAAAACACTCCAGAATAGGAAATATTAATAAGAGGCCGTGACCTGACTGTGTGTGTCCGTGCATGTGAGCATGTTTGAAAGTGTGTGCCGGATTGTATTTGTGTAAATGCATTTGCGTGTCTTAGGATTTTGTGTGCGTGTGTGAATGTTACAGCATCTGAATGAGATGTTCCTCAGCTGTTGCAGGGTGCATGAGAAACAGCAGAGCAGCGCTAAACTGTACAAATGAACAGAAGAATAGAGCTTGTTTATTTTACTATGCCTAATTACACTTATCCTTTAGTTGTTTCCTACTTATGGTCCCAACTATGTTCTGTTCAGCTGAGTTTTCTCTTTTGGTCAGTTTTCTGTTTAATCAGTTATATTTCAGTCCAGCAGGTAAAAAAAAAAAAAAAAAATGACTGTAGTTAGAACTCTCATTTTGGGTAAAATGATTGTCGACAGAGCACACAATGTGAAGCACACAGGCCTAGAGACAACAACTGTTTGCTAAGGAAACGGTGTATTGCTTTACTGGCTGGTAAGTGGTTGCTTGGTGAAATCAGATGTTAAAGCCATGGAGTCATGGAGGCCTAAAGAGGGATCAGTAATCCAGTGGCAACCAGAGGGAAAAATGTTAATTCTCCAAGTATTTGGCGAGTAGTTGTTGGCAGTCACTGGTTCCAAAGAGGTGTACGGTGGTGCACCAAAAATCTCCTTTTTCCATTTTCTGTTTCTCTCACACTTTTTGAAGTTGCACTAACACTTGTCATCAGTCTTGTTTTGGATTGTTTCCACTTGCCTTTCCACTTATTATTATTATTATTATTATTATTATTATTATTATTATTATTATTATTATTAGGAGATATACGTCTGCTCTTAATTACTATGCTGGTTACTTATTTATCGATATGTCCCACAAAAAATTTCACGATTCCCTCCAGCCCCTACTGGAGTTCTTCCAGTTAAACAGTGATAACACTGAGATTTTCATCTTTGGTTCTTCCAAATCTCCATCAACAGCAAGTTAAGTAATCTCACTTTATATTTTAAGGCTTATGCATGACAAACAAATTTTTATTGTTGTCTTAAATACAGTAAACATACATAAACTCAAATAATTTCTGTCTCTTTTGACATGTTTGCAGATGGTCCAGAATTCAGCAGCAAAATTACTGACCGGCAGAGATGGGCAGCAACGCGTTACTGTAATCTGATTACTTTTTTAAAGTAACGAGTAAAGTAAGGGATTACTGTACTATTACTACAATGTGCAAAAAATAGGTTTAAACGTTAAACTAATTTCTTCAAGTCAGAGAATGGTGCATATAATTTAATTTTTGCTTGATGCATAAAGTTAAAAGATTAAAACTGATAAAACAAGTTTTTAAAAAAAAGACTTTTTCATTTGATTACATTTTGTATGATGGATTATGCAGAAAAAGTAGAATTGGGCTGAAAGATCTATCGCTTTATCACCTCTTCAGGTTGTAAATCGTGTTTTTAAAAAGTAACTAAGTAACTAAGTAATTACTTTTGAAAATAAGTAATCAGAAAAGTAACAGGATTACTTTTTTGGGGAAGTAATCAGTAATTAGTTACTGATTACTTTTTTCAAGTAACTTGACCAACACTGCTGACCAGTGCTTTAAAAATATATGTATCACTTTAAGATTTTAGTCAGTTTTTTTCAAGGCTCTTAGTACGTATGTCCCAGCATATCCCATTTGTTCACATTCAGCTCCCTGTGCTGTTAGACCTACTGGCAAAACTCTCAAAAGGTCACATCTCAAACAGAAAGGTGACAGTTGTTGCTTCATGTTTGTGGAATCGGTTATAGCTTCACATAAAAAGAGCACCCTCCATCTCTGCTTTTAAGTCCAGGCTCAAAACCTAACTCTCTGGCCTCTCCATCCCATTAGTCTCCTACTTGCTTTGATATCTGTAACTGTTTGTTCCCTGCTGTCCTCTGGTTATTGTTATTGATATGTGTCCCATTACTGTTTACTCTCGAGGCCCCTTAATCTGTATGTTTTCACTTAGTATGTGTGCATATAAAGATATAAACATACACATATTTTGTGGCACACACATGTATAAATTGAAGTTTTAAAATTCTCAAATAAGGAGCATTTTCCACCTAAAAGCGCTGATTGACAGCTTGTCTATCAGCTCAAACAGACTTTAGCTTGTTTAATTGATCAATGCAGGTTGGGGGGGGAATCATGTATACACACAGAGTGTTTTAATGTCACACTTCAGCTGTTTGTTTCTCTGGTGAGGAACAGTCTGAGCAGTTAAAAACAATGAGTCCAAAAAATAGACACTGATAGAGACAAAGAGATACAAGCCTAACCAGCAGCCCTGGTGTTCCAGCTTTGATGTGTTACTTGCAGCAGGTCTAATTTGTTTTTTGAGATATCCTGATAGAACCGAGTTAAAGCATGTAACTCTGCACCTTACAAGGCTAAGAAGCCTGAAAACCTTTATATTTTTTTTCCTGCCTTTGGAGTCTTTCCCAAGAAGAGAAATATTGTTCTAGCAGAAAGTGGTCCATTTGATTTTGATTTTGAGTGTGGTTTGTCTTGCTGCCTGATAAAATATGCATCGAGACGGATTTGTCTCCAGTGTTCTGGTGACAGGCTGAACCCAAAGACCACAATCGATTCTTGTTGGCCTTAAGATAATTCTTGACCAACATTGTTACACTTGTCTTTTAATAACACTTTTAGAGTCAGAGGAATTAAACCGTCAAGCCTGCTTTAGATGCGGTATTCTTCCAAACCTCCAACAATGCACAGCAATGGAGTGAAGTCAGTGCATGCAAACTCGGTCAGATGCAACACAGCCATTGTAAGGCCGAACATGGATGCACGGCTATTCTAATTTTTTCAGTATCAAATCTCAAAAGTTCTGGTGCTGGCTCAAGCAGACTGTTATGAAGGCATAAAGAGGATAGACATAATCAGCATGTGTTATTGCTAAATTTTGGACAATTCTTTCGAGATATGCGAAAATGAGCGAACCTGTCCAAGCACTAGAAATGAGATAGGCATGACTGTGTTGAAAACATTTTTGAGACAGCAGTTTTGAACTTGTGTAACAAGCAGGAATATGATATTTCACAGTATGTGATCATTGAAATGAAGTACAGTATGAGGGCTGACAGAGCCAAAATATGATGAACAGCATGCTGAGCCCCAGGCCCTAAAAACACATTTAAGAATGAAATAATGAGAAAGAATGTCATGTTTTACACTGGCTTACACTCATGTGCTAATATTTCCAGACTTCCAGTCTCTGCTTTACAGAATGCAGTCAGCTGTTTGTCACTGTAAGGACTATCAATAAAATCTAATAACTATTAGGCAAGACCACCGTTTATTATTTGCTGCCAGATAATTTTTCCATCATCCGCTCACATTAGTTCAGGATGTTTATTCCAAATTTTCCACACCTGAAAGCTGATGCCTTTTTCCTCATTGTTTTCCGAAACAGATGTGTGTGTGTGTGTGTGTGTGTGTGTGTGTGTGTGTGTGTGTGTGTGTGTGTGTGTGTGTGTGTGTGTGTGTGTCCCTGTAAGGGTACTTTATCTTTGTTTCTGAACAGACTAGGTGGAGTTCCTTTTGATATGTTACCTCTCACACATTAGCCTGCATGTGCATGAATCAGGCTGGGAGTATGAGTGTGTTCAGTGTGTGTGCGCGCACTGATGTGTGGGAGTTCCCTGATTACCATGTAGTCAACAAAGGTATGTTTGCTATCAGTGCAGTATGGGATGAAAGACTACCCAGGAACGTGCATCATCATCAAATCTTAACTAATGACTTTGTGATGGTAGTAATAGAAAATACTGACTTTTAAATTCAGTCTGTATTCATCTGTTTCTCTATTTTCTTTCATGTACTTTACTCAATACAATAAAACCTTTTCTTATTTACAGAGCAGTCAATCTATCTTTACCCAAAGTCATCCATCATCAGTACATCACTGCTCGCATTGCAACCAATTAGCAGCTGGAGGCATAAAATCCTTGTGTTAGTGTATTGCAGGTTATTTCAAATGCAACTAGTTGTAATTAGAAAAAGATAAAAATAGAATGCAGTGCTTTTCAAATCTAATTGACCTCAATTTTATTCACAATTAATACAGATGTTTAAACTGGGAGTGTGTGACCAGTTTAAGTAAAACTCCTTTTGAATTTGATGGCAAAAAATAGGCTGGACAATTAAGTGATACTAAAATAAAAAGATGGAGGAACATTTTGGAGTTAATTAGGTTAACTGGCATCAGGTCAGTAACATGAGTACTTATAAAAGAGAGGCAGAGTTTCTCAGAAGTACAGATTGGTCACCAAACTGCAAAACTTGCATCTTCAGATCTTAAAATTAGGGAACAATTTCACAATAATGTTGCTCAACATAATATTGTAAAGACTTATAGAATATCTCATCATCTACAGTATGTAACATCATCAAAAGATTCAGAAAATGTGGAGAAATCGCAAGGGATAAGGCTGAATATCAAAACTGGTTGCCTGTGATTTTTGGGCCCTCTGGCAGCACTCTGTTAAAACAGGCATGGTTCTGTCATGGGAATCAGTGCATAAGCTTAGTAAAACATCCAGAAATCATTGTCTGTGAACACAGTTCACCATGCAATCCATAAAGACATGTTAAAGCTCTAACATTTAATAAAAGGCCCCAGTCGTGAACAGGATCCTCTCGGCCAAAGCTCATTTAAAATGGGCTGAAGCAAAGTGGAAAACTGTTCTGTGGTGGGAACAACAAGGACCATCCAGCTTGTTATCAGAGTATGGGGGTGTGTTGATGCATATGGAGTTGGCATCTTGCACATCTGGAAAAGCATCTTAAAAAACTTAAAGGTATAAACAGGTTTTATATGGGCTCCCATCCAGGTCTCGAATATTTCTGCAAGGCAATGCTAAACCAGATCCTGCATTTATTACAACAGCATGGCTTGATAGTAGAAGGGTCCTGCATCATAAAAATGAAAAATACACCAATGAAGACCCAGGACTGTTGAACAGCTAGAATCGTCTATCCAACAAGAATTAAACGCCATTCCTCTCCAAAGGTCCAGCAGCTGGTCTAGTTAGTCCCCACAGGTTTACAGACTGTTGCTTAAAAAAGAGAGGATGCTACACAGTGGCAAACATGGCCCTGCCCAAACCTTCTGTAGATGTGTCCCTGCATTCAAATTCAAAATGACTTTATTTTTGCTTATAACGGTCCATTTTCTCAGTTTGAACATATGGTATGTTTTCAGTGTTCTGTTTAGGTATCTCTCTCCAACCAACAAACAGTTCTTTAATCAGTGTAGATCTTTTTATGCCTCTGAATCTGTTAAGCAGCAGCCATAATAAGATCTGAACCAGACCTGTGCAGATCTTTGATATTGTGCTGAGCTCTTATAAATGACCAGAACTTAGATATTTTACCCTGAAAGTCAGAGATGCATGTGCCAGCTGTTGGTTTTGCTTGTTTTCATAATTTCTTGTTATTACATTTCAGGATTTCATGATGGACACAATGTACTTTTAGTATTAAAGGCGAGAACCGATGGTATACTTGTTTACCTCTGATTGTTTACTTCCCAGTGTCGAAAGACGTGCTTGTCTCTCCGATCTTAATCTGAAGCTAAACAAGTCGAGACAGAATTTATTACTATCCATAAAGTCAAACAGCAGGTGACCCTAGAGTTTAGGCTGTTAAACCAATGTTTTTGTTTGTGCATGTACTGTGTATGTGTGTGCGATTGTGCGAATCCATACTGCGTGTCCATCCATGTCTGTGTTTCTTTGAACAGCTTTACAGAGTCCCACCTCTAAAACAAATACAACAGGAGGTCATGCTTAAAGATGGGCCAAGAGAGACACCACAAAAGGAAGGAGACCGACACAAATGTCAAATAAACTCGTTCCAACATCATGTTTATCTGTCAGAGTTTACTGTGACTCACACAGGAACTTTTTTGCCGCTTGCATGTGGATGTTTGCATCTGCACGTATACGTCATAAGCAAAAGCTCACATTTTGCATGTAGATCCAAAGTGTTTGGTTATTTTTGTTGCTTTTGTGTACGTGTCAGTGGGTGTCCCACGAATGTAAGTGTAACACTCTGTACACGTGAAACATTTCTGTGGCTAACCTGGGGTGGCCTATCTGCTACTGCTGGCATATATTTCAAGTGTATGTTTGGCTTTGTTTTCTTTGCTTCAGCTACTGTTGCTACCTCAGAGTAGTTGAAAAGCAGATGTTACTGATGCATAGGAGACAAATGCAGTGTCGAGTCTTGGTTTAATGGCCCCGAACCCGGCTCACAATTTACAACTTCAATTTTAAAAAATCCTTTAAACTATATTGTTATATCAGCTCTTATTCAGTGGTTTCCACCATTTTTTACTCATTACTCTTTAAATTACAGTCTGAACATGCTTAACCAAAGCCTGAACCCTCCCACATTTTTTGAATACGTAAATTGTCCAGTAATGGCAAGGAAAAAAAATTAAGGGTAAAAAAAATTAGTACAGTTGTTTGTTTACCCAAAGAGTTTTTTATACCTTTCATACCATTATTGTATCCATGGCTTTAGTTTGGGAGTCACTGGAGTACTACAGATACATGAACTACTGTAAGATGTAACATTGTCATGCTATTTGGCATATCTAAATACAGAAGTTAAACTGGACAGAGTGGGTTTTTTACATACTAAATACCAGTAAATAATGGTATTTAGAAATGTTGAAAGTAATGACATGATAGAAACACACAGTTGCTTCAATGTGTTAGCTGCACATCCATGACTTAAATCTCGCCACATCCCAAAGACGCTGATATCTGATGACTGTTGTTCTTAGGGCAGTAAATTCATTTTCATGTTCAATAAACCAGTTTTACATAATCTGAGCTTTGTGACATGGCACATTATCCTGCTGGAAGCAGCCATCAAAAGATATGTACTCTGTGGTCATAGTGGGATGGACATGGTCAGCAACAATTCTCGGGTAGGCGGTGCTCAGCTGACCCAAAGTGCGCCAAGAAAATATTCCCAACAGCGTTACACCACCACCGTCAATCACTGATACAAAGCAGAGCAGATCTTATGCTTATGCCAAAAATCCAGACTCATCAGACCAGGCAACATTTTTCTATTTTCTGTTGTCCAATTTTGGTGAACCTGTGTGAACTGTAGTGTCAGTTTCCTGCTCTTCGCTGACGGGAGTGGCCCCTGGTGTGGTCCTGTGCTTCTGTAGCCCATCAGCTTTAAGGTGGCACATGTTCCTCTATTGCATAGCGTGGTTGTAACAAGTGGTTATTCTAGTTGCTGTCACCTTCCTGTCAGCTAGGGTTAGCGTTTTCAGCATCTCTAACACCGTAAAGATGCTGAAATACTCAAACAAGCTTGCCAACCACCAACCACCATACTGACCGTCCTATTCAGATGCTCAGTTTGAACTTCAGGGGATTGTCACACATTCAAGCGTATGTTCTTACATACATGCAGTTTGCCTTTAAAGCATTTGTCAAAACACAGGTTGTTCTCAAGAGCTCACGGAATTCAAGTGTGGTACTGTAGGAGGGATGTCACTGTTCTTCTTTTGGTGCTGAGGTGCATAGTCTGTAAAAATCACCAATGCTCTGCTGACTCACTAACTGCAGAGGTCCATTGGCATTAACACCAACACAAAAACTTTGCACCAGGAGCTTCATGGCGTGGGTTACCCTGAGCAGTTCTAGCTGTAATGTGTGAGTTCCCAGTGTTTTTGTTCATGTAGTGTAGGTTACGATTATGACTGCCACAAATCATTTCAGTTCACCATTGTGTGTCACCATTACCAGAATTTTCTGTTGTAGCAGCTGTGTAACCTCTTAGGCCCAGCAGGTGAGCCATGTTGCATATTAACAAAATATTATAACTGAGTGGCATGGTAGTTGTTTAGTTGTTTAATCGGCGCATCTCTAGCAAGTGAGCACTTTGTTTATTTTTCCTTGCTCACATACAGTCATACAGTATAACCTCTCAAACGCCAAAAAGCTATGATGCTATACAAAACTAAATAGAGCACCAAAGAGTAATCAACTACTTTTCCGTTGAAGTTGTATATGGATCGTTTTAATGCTGATGCTTGAGGAAAAGGTCAGATTGTGGGATTACACTCCTTGTTTCATGCAGTCATAGATACACACTGACACATAGATGCTCATAAGCACATGCTTGATGTCTCGTGTGTTTAACCAACATCATAAAAACCCAAAGGTTAAGCGCTTCGGTGTCCCAAGCATGCTCTTGTACTCTTTTGGTCCATTACTTGTGCGCATGTTATTCTGAGCAGTACAGAGTTACTTTGAGTTACTTTGACTGTGTTAACAAAGGGTGACTCATCCCACCACTGACTGGATGTCTGCTCACCAGGGACTACTGTAAATATTTGTGTGGAACTGTTGACATAAAGATAACACTGACTAATGGATATACAAGCCTGGACTCAGAAAAGCACCGATGGGTTTGTGGGAGTGATGGAGAAAAGGATGGGAGAGGATGGAAACATGGTAAAGGACAAGTGGGTAGATATATGGAGAAGGAAATGGGGAATGTGTGAGAGAGAGAAATTACAGAGGTAACAGGTAAGCAGAACTATAATCCAGCATCATTTCTTTAAAGAAATACTTTTATATTAAAATTTGAGTTAAAAAAATGATCATGTTAGGTCTCTTCTGTTCCATATTCAAAAGTTCCTCCTCCTGTGAGTGTCATTTTTACTGAAACGGGCTAAAAGGGGGGAAAAAATCTTCATTCCAGCACCGTTTAACATGGGATTATATCAATATTAATAAAACTGTCTGTAACACTGATTTCAAGCGTTGCTTGAATAAGAGTGTAAAAGAGATGCCTGCCATCTTAAAACCCACATTATGAAGCTAGTGAAAAGTGGATCTGTCACAAAGTGATTGTCATCTTGATGAATTCAGCAGTTAATGTCAATGAAATCAATTAATTCATGATTTACAAGTCAAGTGCTTTTTGTGGTTGCAGCATGATTAAACAAAACAAAACAAAAAAAAAAATTTTTGTTAAAATTTGAGAAATCTTGTTGATATACGTCGCAAGTTTTAGGTTGAATTCTTTAAAAACAGTTGGCTTGATGCCCAGATTCTCTCAAACTGTGCATGTGTCTGTGCACTCATCCATTTGATAATTTCTCAGCTTCTTGCTGTGGTTCTTTCTTTTCATGCATTTCGATGCTCAACATAAGATGCTATCCAACCCTTCATTTCTATGTACTTAGCTAGCTTTCATTTTTCCCAAGAGGGAAAGCAGGAGAAGGATGGACTCAAAAATCACCTTGATTTTGATTTACTCTGGGCTTATATTACTGAAGGATCCATCTGTTTAGTAAAATGAAAATGGAGCAAATGCAAGAAGATAGATGTGAATTCAACTAAGATCAAGTTAACCTCTCAAACTATGTACAGTGCTACAGGTCACCAGGTGTAACTGTGGGGCCGGCCAGTGGGTGGGACACACTGTAGTCACTGCAAGCGCAGTATGGATGACCCAAGTAAAAATATGTGCATTTGAGCTTTTTCAGGTAACTTTTTTTTCAGATTAAACATTGGTTAACATATATAACTTATATAACTTGCGGTAGGTGATACTTGCTGTACAGGTACGAAGTCACTACCTACATTAAAAAAAACAAAGCAAAACAAAGTTTTGAGAACTTTTATATACGACCCTATAACTGACTATGTATTTTTCGCTGTAATGAGAAGGGGTGTGGTCTAATGACATCAACACCCTATATCAGGTGTGCATAATTATTAGGCAACGTCCTTTCCTTTGGCAAAATGGGTCAAAAGAAGGACTTGACAGGCTCAGAAAAGTCAAAAATAGTGAGATATCTTGCAGAGGGATGCAGCAGTCTCAAAATTGCAAAGCTTCTGAAGCGTGATCATCGAACAATCAAGCGTTTCATTCAAAATAGTCAACAGGGTCGCAAGAAGCGTGTGGAAAAACCAAGGCGCCAAATAACTGCCCATGAACTGAGAAAAGTCAAGCGTGCAGCTGCCAAGATGCCACTTGCCACCAGTTTGGCCATATTTCAGAGCTGCAACATCACTGGAGTGCCCAAAAGCACAAGGTGTGCAATACTCAGAGACATGGCCAAGGTAAGAAAGGCTGAAAGACGACCACCACTGAACAAGACACACAAGCTGAAACGTCAAGACTGGGCCAAGAAATATCTCAAGACTGGTTTTTCTAAGGTTTTATAGACTGATGAAATGAGAGTGAGTCTTGATGGGCCAGATGGATGGGCCCGTGGCTGGACTGGTAAAGGGAAGAGAGCTCCAGTCCGACTCAGACGCCAGCAAGGTGGAGGTGGAGTACTGGTTTGGGCTGGTATCATCAAAGATGAGCTTGTGGGGCCTTTTCGGGTTGAGGATGGAGTCAAGCTCAACTCCCAGTCCTACTGCCAGTTTCTGGAAGACACCTTCTTCAAGCAGTGGTACAGGAAGAAGTCTGCATCCTTCAAGAAAAACATGATTTCCATGCAGGACAATGCTCCATCACACGCGTCCAAGTACTCCACAGCGTGGCTGGCAAGAAAGGGTATAAAAGAAGAAAAACTAATGACATGGCCTCCTTGTTCACCTGATCTGAACCCCATTGAGAACCTGTGGTCCATCATCAAATGTGAGATTTACAAGGAGGGAAAACAGTACACCTCTCTGAACAGTGTCTGGGAGGCTGTGGTTGCTGCTGCACGCAATGTTGACGGTGAACAGATCAAAACACTGACAGAATCCACCGGGCCCTCTGACCACCACCAGTAGGCAATGGGTGAAGTGTCTTGCTCAAGGACACAACAATGGAGACTGTTGGAGCCGGGGCTCGAACCGGCAACTTTCCGATTACAAGACGAACTGCTAACGCTTGAGCCACATTCGCCCGCTCATTCATTCATATTGTGGAGGTAAACACAGACGACACGAGAGCTCTCGATAAACACTGCTCGTTTATTACTCATCACCACAGAACTGAACACTTTCCCTCCAAAACACAGCAACAACACTTCCTGAGAACTGGGTGTGAGTGGAGCCCTCCAGTGGTCCACCACACATCCCCCCCCCCCCCCCCCCCCCCCCGAACACCCAGTAGGGTCATCCCCTAGTCCAGAACCCTTGCTTTAATTAAACGTCCAGAACGGCTGAACCGGGGAGGTGGAGAGCTGGCGGAGGGGAAACGAGCCTGAGGGCCAGGCTGGCACGGGCGGTTAGGAAAAACTGAAGGTAGCTCGGGCCCCGCCAGGTGGGGGGCGCTCCCAGAGGAAGAAGCAGGGTTGTCCAGTCCAGTGGAAGGCGGGCGGCCACGGCGGGGGGCCTGAGCCGGCACCACCTGGTCATCCAGAAGCACATGTGCTGGTTTAAGTCTGTCAATAGAAACAGCCTCCTGCCGACCCCCAAAATCCAAAAGGAAATGCTTCCGGCCCGGTTGAATAACCCGAAAGGGGCCGTCATGCAGTGGACGCAGCGGAGGCCTATGAGCGTCATGCCTGACAAAAACAAACTGCGAAGAGTCCAACGACCTCGGAACAAAGGTGTCAGGCACACAATGGTGCACTGGGCCAGGAAGAGAAAACGAGTCTCTTGGGGGACGGAGAGACAGCACAGAGGGAGCGAAGCACGGGGGTGGGCTCTCAGGCAAGAATTCCCCGGGGACCCGGAGGGGCTGACGCATGCTGACTCTCAGAGCAGCTGGCCACCAATATATCGTCAAGGTACACGAAGACGAAAGGCAGCCCGCGCAAAACGGAGTCCATCAACCGCTGAAAAGTCTGGGCGGCGCCTTTCAGGCCGAACGGCATGTGCAAAAATTCAAACAGGCCGAAGGGGGTAATAACGGCAGTTTTGGGGACGTCTTCGGCGCGCACGGGAACCTGGTGATACCCCCGCACCAAGTCAATTTTAGAAAAAATCGAGGTGCCGGCGAGGTGGGCAGAAAAATCCTGGATGTGGGGAATGGGGTAACGGTCATTCTCCGTGACATTATTCAAACGGCGAAAATCCCCACACGGCCGCCACCGACCGTCTGACTTGGGCACCATGTGTAGCGGAGAAGCCCAGGCACTATTCGAGCGCTGCACTATGCCGAGGCGCTCCATTGCGGCAAACTCTTCCCGAGCCACGGAGAGTTTCGCGGGGTCGAGGCGGCGCGCGCGTGCGAACACCGGGGGACCGACCGTCGGAATATAATGTTCAACCCCGTGCTTCATTGCCGTGTTCGAGAAATTAGGAACAGTCAGTGAAGGGAACTCCAAGAGCAAACGCTGAAAAACATTCCCTGAAGTCACTAAATTAGCCCGATTCAGGGGCTCGATGGCGCGAGTGAAACAAGGCATTGAAGAAAAAGACAGTGCATCGATTAAGCGTCTGTTAGCGACATCGACCAGCAGTCCGTGGGCACAAAGAAAATCAGCGCCCAAAATAGGTACAGAGCTAGTGGCAACAACAAAGGTCCATTGGAAATCCCGACCATGAAAACAAACAGTCACGAACCTTTCCCCGAACGTTGCGATGGGAGAGCCATTAGCCGCAATAAGCTGCAGTCCGCAGCCTGCTGCTAAACTGTCGGCTCCGGACGGGGGAAGGAGGCTCTTCTGGGAGCCAGAGTCGACCAGGAAACGTCTCCCAGAGCGCGAGTTTTCTATGAAGAGCAGTTTTTCTTTGTCGCCAGCGGTCGCGGCCGCTACAGCGCGTTGGCGGGGTCCATGTCCCAGGGTCGGAAAAGCGCAAGGCGGCAGGCAGCGGCGCGCTCCGGCGCCAAAACGCTGATGGTAGAAACAGAGGTCCCGTCCGTGGTGTCGCTGTGCCGCGATCTTTGCCGTCAGCAAAGGATCGGGTACGTCGTGGCAGGTCAGCGGGGAAGTGGAAGGCACCGCCGGCGAGACTGGAACTAGGTCGTGATCGTGGAAAGTGCGGGTAGCCAGCAGAATACGATCCGCGTCCTCAGCCAGGGAGCGATAATCCTTCGTGCCCAGAAGCGGAGAGTTGGCGAGGCCAGCTCTCACGGCCGCCGGCAGCTGTCGGAGGAAGATGTGGGCGAAGAGGAATCCCCCGTCATCCGGTCCGAGAAGGGATAGCATGTGCTCCATCAGTTCGAGAGCCGTACCGCCACCCAGGCCTGAGAGGGAGAGGAGCTTCTTGGCTCGCTCTGCGTCGGTGAGGGCATAGCGCCGAAGAAGCAGCTCCTTAAGGGCGGCGTACTTCCCTCGGGTGGGTGGGTCCCGGAGGAGAGTCAATGCACGACGGGTGGCTAGCGGGTCGAGAGAAGCCACCACATGGTGATATTTCGTGTCGTCAGCCGAGATGCCACGAAGGGCGAACTGAGCCTCCACATGCACGAACCACGACGGGGGATCATGAAGCCAAAAGTCCGGCAGCTCGAGCGCCACAGCAAACGTAGCTGCAGCCGGAGGCAGAGAGCTGGCGGCTGCTGATGCATCCAGAGCGGAGTCGGCGCCACCATCGGACTGCAGCATGTTCGAGTCAGGGGTCACCAATGTGGAGGTAAACACAGACGACACGAGAGCTCTCGATAAACACTGCTCGTTTATTACTCATCACCACAGAACTGAACACTTTCCCTCCAAAACACAGCAACAACACTTCCTGAGAACTGGGTGTGAGTGGAGCCCTCCAGTGGTCCACCACAATATAAGCTTTTAATACTGTCCAGTATCGTAGAAAGACTGAGAGAGCCTGGGTTGACTTGTTGAGCAGATGAACACATTTGTGTGACTGCTTAACCCAAGTTTAGGGTTAGTGAAGCCAGATAAAGCAAAGATATGCTGGGAATGTTGAACATTGCTGTACAGGGTCTTGACTAAATATGAGCTTTGGCTATAATATAAACAGACAATGCTCTGCTGATGCTATCAAACTTTTACTTCACTTAAATTACCCTTGTGTCCGTGATTGATACAAATTGAAGCTCTCTCTTTGTATTTTTAAGTGCATCATGATGGAAAAAGCCAGGGAAGCAGATAAGAAGGTCATAACTGTACAACCGTCCCTCGTGGTAGTTTCCAATTAAGAAAAACTGATATATTCTGCCTTTCTTTTTTTTTGTTCAGCGTAGCTACAATGGTGCCTGTCAGTCAACACCATAATGCTGCTCAGTCACTAGTTTATAGAAACAGTAGAAAAATTAAACAGCGTTGCTGCCCTGATACAGGATAACACTCATAAGCTGTATAGCCTGAGATTCATGGTACTGGTATATTGCTATATATGGTAAGAAACTAATAGTATTGTTTTTGATTTTGTAGGATTCAGTGTCTATTCCTATTTATTCCTGTCAGTTTTTATATTTAAAAAGTCACATGTTACATACATGCTAGGGTGTCGTACAGTTTTGCCTTTATCTGTGACACATTCACAAACCTATCTGAAAATATATTAAAATATTTGCCTTAGTCAAACACGAAAACACACATATTTGGTTAGATCTAGTACCAAAGTTGGTTGGGAGAAACAAAGGGGGGATGAAAAAAAGCTTTGATTGGCTCCCTGTGCCAGTGGAAAATGCAATTCTCCAACCATAAAAAGGGTATGTTAAGAATTTAGAATATGAGCAATGCCAAGGCTCAGTTAAATAACCATCATGACAAAGGGGAGACCACAATCCAAGACCTGGAATTTCAACAAGCCATGAGGAATGTAGAAAAGTAACACTATTTAAAAAAAAAAAAAAAAAGAGAGAGAGAGAGAGAGAGACTGAAAATCTACGAGGAGAAGGAAAAGAATCTTCAGAGGAGGTCTGAAAGGCACTCTGCCCCATATAACATTGAAAATCTAACACATATGCTGGTTTAGCAAACTTTTGAAAATATTGCAGTGTTTCCCACACAACCTCGGACACATCCCTCAGTTATATTAATGACTCTAAAAGTATATTCTATAATATATTTTAGAATTTTGTTAATAAATATTCCTTTCTGTCTGAGAGAACAATATTATACACAGATGAGATTCCCAGTAGTCCCCTTGCTCTTTTCTCCAAAGTTCAGGCACTGGCATAGACTATAAATAAAAGATGCACGTATGTTAGTCATGTTGTTTCAAGCATGCCGTAAAACAAACGACTGAGCACATAACAGAAAGTATAAAAAAGTGACAAGCTCAGTTCATCTATATGTAAATATGACACACAAGATTTTCAGTATTTGGTCAGGTGGTAACAGAGCTCAAAGAGATGTTAGCTGTATGTCCACTAAGCATTGCAGAGGGTGGCCATTATCAGTAGCCATTAACCACAACCACAGTTATTTGAATGACCCCAGGATCAGTTGAAGGAGGAATCCAAACTGTTTGTTAATTCAGGATCACCCGGAATGTGAAGTGTGTGGTTATGCTGAGCCCATCAAGTCTGCAGAACAGGACATGGCCTGCTGTCATCAGTCTTGGAGGTTAGATGCTGCAAAACGATGTTGTAGTCCATCTACAGGACAACCAGCTGATTATTTCTCCCTTATTTATCATCACAAAGTTCCACATATGAGTAAATATACATGATTGTGAATGCATCGCTGCTGCCACAAATATGATCCAGTTCTGTCATAAAATCTGCACTGTTTCAACCTACATGCTACTTATGAATGTTACTTAATTATACTGATGTTTATCCAAGCAAAGAGTCTAACTCAGATTTTCAAGTTTGACTCCAAGGAGTGTTTTTAATAGAAATAGATCCAAAGACTGGCACGAGTAACTGAGTTGCCTCAACCTGCAGCTGCTGATTGTGTTAGGTGGATCAAACTACAAACATTAACTGCTGTTTTGTTTTGTTTTTTAACATACCATGCCTCCATAATAATAATCATACTCATAATCAACGTTCATTTAATCAATTAGACTGGTTTTGGTGTTAATGTAGAATTAACCTTAAGGAACCAAAACATATTGTCTAGAAAACTGTATTCATTAGTTTGAGATAAACACATTTTGGGTTATAAATCTTTAGCTCAATTTCAAAGAAGTGCATATTTTCATTTTATTATATTATTTGAGTATTTTATGGCTTCTTGATTTAATTTCGCTCCAAATTTGATTAAAATCAAAGAAAAATTCACATAATAGCAAAACATAGAAGCTGAGCGGGCCAAGGGAGGGTGTCACTTGCTGCTGTAATTAAATACAGTGTTTGACCTGTTTTCCAACTTGTTTTCTTTAAAGTGTCCGTGTGTGCGTGTGTGTGTGTGTGTGTGTGTGTGTGTGTGTGTGTGTGTGTGTGTGTGTGTGTGTGTGTGTGTGTGTGTGTGTGTGTGTGTGTGTGTGGACACTCATGCATGTGCAATGTTAACTGTTCCAGGAATCAAAGTAAAATGAGAGGGGGGAGAATCTCGAGCTCTAACGAACCTTAAGTATGCCCTGAAGGACAAGCATGCCCATGTCCCCTCCACATGTAGGCACCACTTAGAGCAAAATAACCTGTAGACCATCAGTGAACCACAGAAAGAGAAGAGAAAAACCTGATGCCTGCTCAGGTTTACTGAAAAGTCTTGAGAAAAATTAACTTAACCAAAAAGCTATTGAACTCTGCAAGTAGATCTGGTTCAGAGACACATTGTGCTTTTCATGGTAATTCATATGCATTTTCTGTGCAACCTCTCATGGAAACAGTTAAAATAATCACACACAAGAGCACTAAATCATACAAATATAAAACAACAAAGTTGAACCTTTCCTCCAACAAGTGAGTTTTCTCTTTAACTAAGATAAACTGAAGGTCCAGTTCATGTGTTGCACTTCTTCCTGTAACGTTGGCTGTTGGTAGTGATTGAATGTGAACTGTGGCACTGGAACTGTGGGTTTCCAGTGTCACTGTATACTTATGAATTACTCAAAAATGAAACTTGTGTCTCTTAAAATAATATGTGGAAATCAGGAGATGAATGAAAGTCTTGCATAGTAAAGCTGTAGTGAATCTGAAAAGTGCAACGCAAACTGAAAATAGAGACCAAAATAAAAGTTGTGCCTGTTGAAATGTGATAAAAGGTCAGGTACTGGCAAGAAGAACCACATTTTGTTTCCTGATAGTTAATATTTATTTCACCTACTGGTCATTTGTAGACTTCCTAATGTCTTTTTTTGCACTTGTAAGTTTAATACTATATACACATATAATACATTTCATAGTAGAGGCTTTTCAGTGCAGATCTAATGATGTTTTAATTTATGTACATTCTGCTAAGTCATAACTCTTAACAGCCACTTCTTAAAGCTCTAACAATTCATGGATTTAAATTTAGGCCTTGGTGCATGTTAGGATTCCTAAAACTAAAAGGAATCCTGATGATCGAGGTTGCTTTTTAAAATCTAATAAGTCAGCTTTGCAGTATGAACACCAAATGGGTCACACAGTGGACCTTGTGGTATTATTTAGGATGTTGCAAGGATTTGTAGTCTTGTACAGTCCCAAATGTGCCTTTGAACACGCATGTGTGTGTGCCTTTTGGTCAAGGTAGGAGTGTGTGAGTCACACTGTGTACAGCTGTGGTCCAGATGAAGGCCACCTGCTCCCTCCATTTGCTTAATTTTCCTGTTACCTCCATCATTTATCCGTTCTCCCAGACATGCAAACAACCTTCAATTAGACCAGTCTTGACTCGCTCCATGCCTTTGCACACATACCAGCCAGTCTCACAGCGAAATGCATAATAGCAACAGTCCACAGCATGAAACATGTTTTAAAAAATTAAATCAGCTTGAGTTAGAGATGCCAGCATTTTTTTTTTTTATCCTCTTCTATTGTCTCGAGTCGACATCCTGTTTCAGTCGAGTTTCTTTTTCTCACTGCAGATCACAGAAAAAGCCACAAAATTTCCAATAAGTCAAATCCAGGACTTTCACCCAGGAGACTAGGGTGAACATCTACTTGGTTAAGTTTGATAAAAATACAAATGAAGGGCATAGGCAAGGAGACAAGAGACCGTTTCAGTTCACTGAAAGTGATACATTTGATTTAGGTTTTAATCCAAGCTTCATTGTGCTATTTGACCAAGTCTGAACCCAGGACTTCAAAAGTGATACAGCCCAGACTGAGATCCCAGACATAATTCTCCAAAAAATCATCCGCACCACCCCAGTTGACACCACTGTGGTTTCTGGCAAGGAGTTAAACTTGTGATCCAAGTTATATTAGCACAGACATGCCAAATAGTGGATATTCAACTTGGCAAGGACCTTGTTTGACTAAACTACCCAAGAGAGCTTGCATTTGAGAAAAAAAAGAGCCGAAAGGAAAAATCAAAAAATCGAAAAGCAGCTTTAAAAACTGGATTATTAGTCATATTTTGGTCACTTTTAATATACAGCTGTTTGTTCCCTTCATTTATAACGGTTATTAACAACAAAGAAGTGTTTTTACTTCTTAAAATGGTTTTAATTTGTAAGACACCGTAGCTGGTGCCAGTTAACAGTACGTATATTAAGGATTATAAATCAGCCAATCAGCTGTTTCCTATTAAATAATGTCTTTGTGTGTGTGTTCATTTTGAATTTATTGCCAGTGAGATTAATCAGGAAAGTTGAGCTAGGTTGTGTGTTTGTTTGTGTTACAGATGCTGTGCAAGTTATTTTCCTCACAGATCCTGAACTGTGCTCTGAAAACACGCAGGGTGTTCCCCTTGTCTTTAGTGTGGATGGATATGGCTAAAGACAAATTTGGTTTCTCGAACCACAGGACAGTTTGTTTTGTTTACTTTGCCAGATTATTGAGAAGATGATAGTTTTTGGATATCTCAGGCTTCTCTTAATCTTTTAATCATAATATCTGACCTAATGATAAAATTCATAAGAGCTTTGTATGTTGAAAACTGTCTTAACTGTCATGTAAAAGACTAAAGAGTGGCGAACACCTCCCAATTTTTAAAACTACCTACCCTACCTGGGAGGTTTTTTCTTTATACCAAACCATGCTGATGATTAACCTTGTTAACTGTAAGATGACCCGTCACGTGTTATATAAGTATTTTTCAGCTCTTCCCGTGTTTTCATGCTGCTGTCCAAACATTTAGAAATCATTTTACTGGTATTAAATGAAAAATAAGAATATATTAAAAAGGTTAAATAACCATACTCCTCAACATTAGCTTTGATATTTTGTCTTTGTGCTATTTTAAATGGAATTTAGGTTGTAAATTATTTGGAAATCAATATTTTAATTAATTCTGTTAATTTTTTCTACACATGCAAAACAATGCATTTTTATATTTAGAAATCTATTAACAATGTACATTTTTAGCATTAAAAACTAGAAACTTGTTGTCACACATGTTATGCATTCCACCAAATTCAACTTTTCCATGAATGCTTTTCCAGTCAGGAATGACTGGATGCCTGCGGTTTTCTTCTTCTCATTCAGCCACGGTGGTCGCTAAGCGGACCACACTAGGTGTGCATGTTTCTGTGTGTGCCTGAGTTTGGAGAGATCATGCGTTATGTGTTGTTGAGGCATACCGCTTGCGTGCTTACACGTCTTTGTGTGTGTGGTAGAGGATGACATCAACCAGCCATATCAAATCTGAGAGTAAATATCTGGCACTGCTTTGCCTAATTTCCCCTCGTCAACCAACCTTTAGTCTTTGTCCTGATTGGTGGAGGAGATGGGATCTGATTTCCTGTAGGTAATGCTAATTGCCCAGCATGCTGTTTTAATTGGCTTTCATCATAGAATTGGTATTCCTAGATCGAGTCTGTATTTTGATCAACTGTTTTCTGTGCTGGCTCCAGTTATCTGAATAAATGTAAAACATTTTACTGGTCCACGACTTTGCCAATTTTGCTTTTATACAGTTGGTTTAATTCTGCAAAGGAGGCAGGATGCTTTGAGTGCAATTTGCCTTTGTTCTTGCCCGTTCTATCACATTTCACATACTGGTTTAATTATAATGCATTTAACCTTCTATACAGTCATCAGAACTTACAAAACATCCATAAAGCGTGGTTTACAAAAATTATGGTCCCTGTACAAGCCGTGATTCGTTCTGCTTGTTTGGTGTCTTTGGTTTCATGTTTGGCTCAAATTCATTTTATAGTTTTTGATTATGTTTATTCTTAGAGTACAACACATTTCCTTGTGTACATTCCAGTGACATGGATAAAAATCATCCATCAGCTGTTCCAGAAACAATAAGATCTCTTATTATTTGAGACTATTACTTTTTTTTTAAATTTGCATATTTGATTGCATTTATTAGCTGAAAAGAAAAGTTACAGACTGTTGTTTTTTGTAGTAAATGTTTTAATGTTTAATGATTAAACATGGTCTTTAGTGAGGAGAAAAAAATCAATAAAAGTAGCTGCTGTGCGATGCCAAAAGAAAGGCCGAATGACTGGACACATAGTTTTGATGAAAGCATATTAAGGCACCAAGTCTATAAATGGTATTTCTGTGTTTATCCCTGTTCTCCATTTCAGCCTCTGTACATTCCAGTCAAATGAGGCCTCCCATTGGACCCAGTCAGTAATCAGCCCACTGGCTGGCTGCTGCTGTTCTGTAATAATATTCTAATAAGCAGTGACTGGTGCTTTGATGAAGGTCTGCTACTCCTACTACTGATCTACTGAACTCACTCCTACTAAGGCAATTAAACATAGCTGAAAACAAGAAAATGGACCACCGGCTCCTTTTGCCTTTGCTTTCCCTCTGACCCTCTTTATTTTCCGTTATGCTTTTTGACTCAGTCTTCTTCCTTGTTTTACACTTTTAAGCGTGTTTCATCATGCATCGCTGATTTCCAGTTTTTCCCTCTCTTTTTTTTTCTTTCCCTCGTCTCTTTAATTTCATTTTTGTTATTGTTTCTCAAGTCTGATAGAAGCCTGCTGCTGAACTGCTGCTCTGATCTCACTCCTACCCGAGCAATTAAATCAAGAGAGCCAACAGTGGGAACATGGACCACCAGTGGGAGAATGGAAGGACAGATTTCATTTTTTTTAACTGCCTCTATTTCCTTTTAAAGTTTGTGATTAACCATTTTCTACAATTTTGTCTTTATTGTAAGCTACTTTTAAAATGTCTGTCATCCTCTCCCTTGAGCTTTGTTCAGGCTCCTCTCCTTCTCCATCCGTCCGTCTGTCTCCGTTCCCCCTTACTCCACTTGATTGACTTGAGTGGGTGAAAGAGGACAATTTGTTCTCCCGCAGTCTAAAATTACCTGCCTGTCTGTTTGGATGTGGAGAGGCAAAGATGATTTCTCTCTCCCATCAGTGACCGTGGTTCCTGTCGTTCACATGAAATTTAAGTTGGCATTCTCTTCGCACAGGTATTTATCTGAATAAACATTGAACCCTGAAATGATGTTAAAGAGCTCCAAAGATAAAAGGACTCCACCCGCAACCTTAAAAGCACAGATTTAAAATTAAACACTTATATGCAATGTAAGTTACTGTCATGGTCTACGGTGGGTGGCTGGAGTTTCCATTAGGCTCCTGAACTGACCTGGGATCCGCCCCTGGGCAGGGCCAACTCCAGCTCCTGCACACCTGGAGCCTATTGCAGGCTATCAAGCCAGAGGGATTTAAACCACACATCGATGTTCACTCACTGCCAGTTCGTCATCAACCCATGTTGGTAACAGGTCTTGTGTTTCAAATTCTCGCTGTGATTTATCTTACTAACAAAGACTCTTTTGTACTACAGTTGCTGTACCCACCCTGGCTCACTCCACCTCCGGACTCGGGATACCTAGTGATCATTTTGGAAATCCCTCTGTGCCTCACCTGCCTGCCCTCCTGCCATCACACTCCATCTGGAGCCCCGGATCTCAGGTCAGCCTTTCCACGCCACTCAGCCTCCCCTGGATCTTCATCATCCCCCTCTCAAACACTCCAGGTCCCTAACTGCAAGTAAGAATTGCTGCTCTTATACTGGCCACTTCTGAGCTGCCTTCACTACCTGCCTAACTCCTATATCCTCTCCTCTCAGTGTGACTGTTCCCCACTCAGCTCCGTTCCACTTCTCAGGCCTCGTTCCCTCGCCCTAGCCACGTTCCCCTGGGCACGCCACACCAAGGCTCCACGTCTCGTCATTTTCTGTCTTTGCCACGTTTCCCTTTTTTTCCCCCTTGCACTTAACCGTAATAAACTGTTAAATCATCTACTGTCTCCGCTCTGGGTTTCTGCACCTGAGTCCTATTCAGTACCGGCCATCCGTCGCCGTGACAGTTACTACCTCATAAAATAAGATTTTAAGTCCATTTGACACATTTCCTTCTTACATTTGCTCATGTAAGGGGTCAGCATGCAGTAGCAGATCATTTGCTTCCTTCTGTGCTCTACATCCTCTGTAACGCCAATAAACCACACATCCTCTCACATCATACCATTGGAAATTTAGGAAATGCTCTGGCATTCTAAACAATACCATGTCACTATACTATTTCTATACTACATAGTAGTATATCATACCCTATAGTACTATAGAGCATGATATACTACTAAGCCCTTCCTCACTTTCAACTCTGTTCCTTGATCTACTGGGAGTGTGGGAGAGTCAGTAAGAGATAACCAGGGTTATCTTATCATTCATCATCCTTTAATGACTTTTTAGCATTGGACCAGGTGCTTTCACACACATTACTCTCCAGGTGATCATAAGAGAGGGCAGGTGTCATGTGTCTTTTTTTTAATGATTGTATTGCTTGTGGCAAACTGTGTTTCACAGAGTTATTTTTTGTTTCTCTTTTAACGTTGCTGCAGATTCACAGAGGCATGCTAATGAAGACTGATGAAGTGCAGATTGGAGGAAAACCACAATGTTCTTGCATTGTAAGTTGTTCATTTGAAGTGTTTAGAAATGCACAGAAAAAGCTAACTTATCACTTCAGCTTCCATAATACGAACGGCATCTAATTTAAACAGGCAGGATGTCATACTGTGAAGAGGATTTATCCATAGAGAGCTCTGGGAGTGTGTTAGGACATTTCACCAAATAAAGGCCTAGTTAAGGCAAGGTTTATAAAAAATGAATTGTTAAAACAATACAGAGGTAAATGTAACTTTTCTAATTCTGTAATGTTCATTGAATGTTCAGATATTGGTGTATAGGAGTGTTCCTGTTAGCAAATAATTTTTATGTCCTTTTAAACAATCTAACTTGATTTAAACACTTGCCACAGAATGACTGATGGTGCATTTAAGAGCACCAGTAGTCCTCCTCTCTTGCATCCACACATCTGTGCAGAGTCTGGTTACACATAGCTGCTGTTTCGTTGTTATACACTCGCCGACCACTTCATTAGTTGCACATCGTTAGTAGAAGGCAAAAACCCCATGTGGCTCTCCCATCACATCGAATCCCAAAGGTGCACTATTCTAATGAGGTCCTGTTACTACAGAGGACATCTGAGTACAGTGAACTCATTGTCATATTGAATAAGCCAGTATGAGCTTTGTGCCATGGGACATTATACTGCTGGAAGCAGCCATCAGGAGATGGCAGCAGCATCTGCCATCTCCCACAGCAGCACTTTCTGAATTGGCACCAATAATCACGCAGTGCCTTAAATCACCTTTCCTTTCCATTCTGATGCTTTGTTTGTATTTCTCCATCATGTCTACATGCTTTATTTTCACTGTTGCCCACATTTAAGCATCTAGTCGACTGGTTGTGCACATCCCTATTGATGTGCTTGTCGTCACGAGCAACTGTGAGAAAATCATAAAATGATCTCTTCTAACTTTAAAGAGCCCAAGCACAAAGTTCTTTTGGAGAAAGCTCTGCTGTAATAAGGTGTCAGGATTGATGTAAATGTGACAGATGATGCACGTCTCAACTGAGGCTTAGGAAGGTGGGAGTGAGTACGTTTTGGTCTGATTCCCCGGCTGTCTGGCATGTGTTCAACTCCCGTTTCACTGTTCTGTCAGCCCTCATACTGGGGGTCTGGTATTAAACAAAACAAAACAAACATAGCACAGATTCCATTGTGCATATGTGGTTTTTAAACTTGGCTCTTCAGGATCGTTCTAGATTTAATTGTACACATGCACACACACTCACAAATATTCAATATCCAGATGAAATACCTTTTTTTCATGTTTTAAGGTGTATTAATACTGGCACGGCTTGGATTAGGAAAAAGACAGCAGACGGTCTGATTTTACTACTTTGCATTAAAATGCATCGGGGGCTTATACTTTTTCTAGCCCCCAAAGATCAACAGTTATTGTTTTTTATGTGGTTTTTAAGGCCAGGATTTTGTGGCTACATCTTCCAGTCTCCAGCGTGCCTGGCCTTTTGTGCGGATTCTTCATGTGAAGAATACTTTTCCACCTCACTTGCTGCGCCGCTCGCCTGTTTTCCCAGCTCATTCTTTGGATGGGGAGTGTGTTTTTTCTTTGTCAGCGTGAACATTATTTCATCTCTCCCCCGGCCTGTGGAAACTGTGGCAAAGTGAGGTGACCTGAACTTCAGGCAAACGGAACATGGCCGTGTGTGCTTTTATGTGGCTTTGTGTGGAATTTCACAATTATTGAACCTTTAAGTCAGTGTAAAATTTGCTGTTCTGCTTGATCTGTTGTGTTGTTGCTCATCAGTAATTGTTTCTTGTTAAGTAGAAACTGGGGGAAAGCGTAATATATGAGGTCAGAAAAAAAGATAAAAGAGTTTTACAGTCTCAACAGCCTGTGATTTTATACACATGTCCATATGGGTTAAACTTCCATGGTACAACTGCCACATTTCACAGCTCACTGTTCAAGTAGTTTGCTAATAGTCACACCATGAAATTGCAGCAATTACATTTTGATCAATCGCTGGATCAGAGACAACTCACGATCAGTAAAACTCAGACTTTCCCATAACATATCTAGTGGAATGGACTTGATGACCTGCTACGGTTAGGTGACCATACATAATGAAAACAACTGGCCACGATTATTCTATAAGGCAAAAACTACTACATCGTTTTTTGTTTCATTAGGATACATTGGGTTTTAGTCATAAACAGTGCAGAATAGAATAGAATAGAACAGAATAGCCCTTTATTGTCATTGTACATGTACAACGAAATTGTAGGTGCTCCACATCAACTGTAACGGAATAAAATATAAATAGTAGACAGTAGGAATAAATGGCAAACACAAGAAATATATATACAAAAATCAGAGAAAGTCACACACTGGAGAACAAATGTGCACAAATGTGTGATTCATGAATATTATCTTACTTGATTTTGTCTGTAAGAAGCATTCCCCAGACCATATTTATGAACAAATGATTAAGACCTGGCTAGAAAATGTTAACACATCCTTAAACTGAATATTTGTTTCTGTTCTTCTTCGATTATAGTATTAACTTTGCTGAAAGTGAATACAAAGAACACAAAATGCTAACCTGAAAGGCATACTCTTTAACCTTTATAAAACTCATTCTGATAGGCGTTATCTTATCGCTCATTAAGAAAGACTTCCATCCTTGCTGGAGATTATCACTCGCAGTCAAATTTCTTGGCTTCTCATCTTGGGCTGACAGATCTGAGGGCTGCACTACAAAGGAAGTTCAGCACAGTCAGCTTTCTCTGTCAGGCCGGGCTTTCTGGTCTGTGTGTGCTCATGTGACTTTTCTTCCACACAAAACAATCCGTATGAGCCCTCCCTACTCCAATCAGAGAAGTTACCAGATGATGATGACGATGAAATGAAACTATAAAGAACACAAAAAACATCTAAACATAAAATGGAGCACTGCAAATTAAACAAGATTGATGCTGCAGAAAATGATTAATCTTGGGGATTTGGGGAATTAGTGCACAGAACAATAAAATAAACATGTTTCCTTGAAATATTATTTTAACACTGAGCATGAACTTAGAACTCAGTGCTGCACAGTAGAAATCTGAGACTTTAAGTTGGATTCACGTAATTGTTAAATGTTACTGATCTATAACTTAATAAAGGAGGCCTGGAAATTTCTTTAGTTTGGTTCAAAATCAAAATTAAATAAATTTTGATTGATTGATTGGATGGTGTTGGTGATAAATAACCTAATGATCAATTATCTCATCTGTGATCCAGTAGCTGCAGTTCTAACAGTGTAAAAGAGACTTAGAAGTAGACTAGAATCAAGCGTGAAAACATTTCCTGCGCTATCAACTGAATGCATGCAGTGACAATACAATGTAAATAAAAAAAAAATCAGTTGGTTTTAACAGAGTACAGTTCAACCCTGCGACAGACTGGCGACCTGTCCAGGGTGTACCCCGCCTTTCGCCCTATGACAGCTGGGATAGGCTCCAGCGCCCCCCGCGACCCTGAAAAGGAGAAGCGGAAGCAAATGGATGGATGGATGTTCAGAAACAGTTACCACGGTGATTCAGCCGGGTAAAAAGAGCCACTTTTATGGCAAAGAAAACTGATTTCATCTCGACATAGCTCGCTAATGCAATAACCTCACATTGTAGGTGCTCCTTGTCCTCCACCTGCTCCCCCCCACCATAGTAGTGGGAGAAACAGAGCTGTAAAAAACACCTCCATGTTTTCATAGCTGTGGACTCACTCAGACCAAACGGTGGCTGCTAGGCTAATTAATTTTTAAGCTGACATTTGAAAACCTTTGCTGAGAGTCGGCTCCAGGCTAGCTGACAGCCTGTCAAGGAAGTAGTGAATGTGGCTGCAGCGTAAACTGTTGAACATATCAAAACTGACATGTTTCAGTATGTTTGCTCATGCAGTAGTTTTCTAACGGTCAGTAGACACATCCACACTTAGAACAAGCTCATCTAAATAGACGACTGGCCTGTTGTATATTTATTATGTTTGTTTTTGCAATGCATGCTTTTTATGTGACTGTATGTCATTTAGACTATGAAGGAATTAGTTTAGCTTTATCAGGGAGTAGTTTCATATGCAAGGCAGTTGTAGGCTTTTGCACACTAATCAATCTGCTGTCAGTGCATTTAGGGCTTTAGATGAGGGACATTCAAAAAAATCTATTCTGGTTTTGCTCTTTTGCCAATTTTTTGCTCTATGATGGATCACAACCTAAATGTCACCCGTTGGGCAGAATACTGGAAATTCATGGTTTTCCATTAGATTATATACCTTGTGCTTGTTCCAAAGTATCTTTAAATTATAATTTCTTTAAATTTGATGGCCTCCTTATATACTGCAGGGGAAGTGCTCATTATTTTATTATATTTCACATAAATTTTAGATATGTGGTATCTGTTGATTGCAAAACAACTTTGATTACAAAAATCTTTTCCCAGATTCTCAGCTTAAAAGTGTCAGGACATAAAATCTAATCAGATTTATTTATTTAGTATTTATTTAGTAAAAAACGATAAAGCACGAGTGTCGCAATGTGAGTGCTTTCGTGCCTGCGAGTGCATGCGTGTTATCTTAAATGATGTAGCAGGTCCTTGTTGTACTCCAAAAGCAAACACCTCCACACATTTCCCCTGAGGTCCAAATAATAAAGTCACCTGCTAATACTAACTTTATTAGTCCAGAGAGCCGCCGCAGTCTCAGAATCTTTCACGAGTGACGTGTTATTGTTTTTAAAGCTCTGTTTACTCTGCACAGCCCTTCAAACCGAGCCTCTCTCTGGGCTGTGACCCAAAAGGCTTTATTAGGTAGATGAGCGGGTGGCCAAATCCCAGTGTGAGTTTGTGCGGGTGTGTGCATGCAGTGTAAGAAACTGTACAGCATTGCTCACTATCTATATATTTACCCCCCTGCTGCGTGTATTATTATACGTGTGTGTTTTACTGTGTTTCTGGCCAGCTGCTGTGGCTGTTGGTGTGATTCAATTCATCTCTTAAAATGTTTGTGGGCAGGTGATTATTGTGTTATTTGTTTGTTTCTTTTACAGAGTCTCCAGTGAAACTAGGCAAGTGTTTATCTCAGCTAGCTATACTTTGACCTGCTGACAGATGCAATGCAGCACTAAACATTTTTTTTTATTTTTAGAGCTTTAGGTGTTTTACTTACTTACAACAATATACATTTTAAGAAAAAAACACAATCAGACACTCATCAAAGAGTTGGAGACTTGTGGCGGGCAGTCATGCTGTCTTTTGAACAAGTTAAGGCCTCATTTATTGTTTTTATATACAGTAAGGCATGTATTGACTTTTAAGGGGTTTTGATGAAAACAGTAGCTTGTTGCTGCTGCTTTGTGACATTTCTGCACTGACAAAAATATCTAAAAGCTATTGCTATCCTAGCAACACCCCACCTTTGTTTTTCAGGTTCCCCTTTATTGTTTTTTTTTTTTTTGGCAGTTTCACATCAATACACAAGGAAAATGTGGGTACAACAAATCCTCCAGCTGAATCCCTTCATATTTTGTTTGATTGCACTATGTGATATGACAAATTTTGGAGAAGATGAATACAACAATTCTCACCTTTAAGGAACATCAAAGTTTATGGTAGTCAGTTATTTACATCATTTTCCAGTTTGTCCATAACTTCACCAGATACAGGACATGGATGCTTTTCTGTTTTTGAGTCATCTCCATAATTTCCCTCATAAGCGCTTCGATCCTTTGCTCATACTGAGGCTGCCGGCTTGTGGTTGGCTCTGAACTTGGGATAGCTTCAGCTTTAGCTCCTTTCCCTTTGTTAGCTTCTTTAAAATGTCCATGTTCAGCTGTATGTTGGTTTAAGTGTCTGATTAGGTTTGTTAGTGTGAATGTTTTCGCTCCGATAAAGCAGTTTACTTTGGCTACTTCCACACTAACAACCTTTTAAATGTGCTGCTGTGAGTTGCCTTTGCCATTGTGCTCATGTTGTGTATGCCTGAAAAAGACCGGCTCTTATGCCGGTATTTTTTTTATGTTTTTATGATCGACGTGTTGCTTGCGTCACACACCGATTTTGACGTAACATCACGTCCCACGTGACACAATCTTTGTGGCAGATCCACCGGTCGCGCATCTCTCTTTTATAACTTGGCACATTGCGCCATTTTACTGATATTGCAGTACAGAAGCTCAAAAAATGTTGCAAAAAGCACTCGACACAAGTCTTGGCTGAGTGGATGGTCACTGGTCAGGGCTAAGAGAACTGACAATCAGCCAGTTCCAGTTGTTGCACACCCAAAATTCCTTTACTCATCATACCTGTAAAAATGGACACAAATGCACTATCATGAATCTGTATTTGCTTATTCAAATGCTTCTTTTACTTTAAATTGTTGCTACAGGTCATAACAACAGCTTAAGCAAACAACCTCTGCTGTCATTTGTTGGGGGCGACTGTATCTGTGTTTACTCTGACACATTTGTGTTATCCTGCAAAGAAATGAAGAAAAAGGCTAGTTTGGAGGTAAGCCCAGACGACATTCTTACTGAACTAGTATGGAATGCTTAGATAGAGATGAGGAAAGAGAGCAGGCTTTTGGACACAAGCGGTGACTCAGTATTTGCTGTTATTGTGGCCTCGTCTGCAGTTTCTTCTTTGCAGACTTGTTTGTGACCATGCGGGATTACTTGTTCACATTATACTTGTTCATTACTTCTTAAGTGTCTCATAAACTCAAATTGTTTCTCTGTACACAAACAAATACAACACAGACAAGTAATGCAACATTAAATGTTAAAAGAGAGCGGTTCTGGGATTTCTCCTCCTTCTAAAGTGCGTGCAGCATGTTGGAGCTTTTCTTCACTTAGAGTCGGAGACAAAGGTTAAACACTGAAATCAATTTCTCACAAACCTCTTGTGTGAAATAGGGAGTCAAGACTTGCTAACTTTGCTAAGTCAACATTCGCTCCATTGACAGATAATGAAAAACTGACTTCACAGGCACCCACAGTACCAGAGGAAACTTTAGAGTATGTGGGTACATTCAGGTTCATGTCAACACTGCAGTGAAATAAAGGATGCAAAGTAAAGTTCAAACACAGAAATATTTGGCCTTCAGTTCTTTCTTAATTCATCTGGCTTCAGGCTTTGCAGAAATGTATACTTGTTGACTATCAGGCCTTTCAGAATAACACACAGTAATTCTGTTTAGAGTGACTTTTCTCTTCAGTATGGAGCACGTCAGGACTGATTAAGCCGACGTCGTGTTGAGTGATTTGTCCACATGCGGTCTGTTTTAAATGCTATAAAATAAATGCCAGATATTTATGATAAGATAGCACACAGTGACCTGCTAGAAACCACCAAACAAATTTAGAATAAGCCTACACCAGATCCAAAGAGCTGTTATTTCTTTCTGTTGCGATTTTATCTGTCTCTCTTAGGACTTTCTTTCTCTTCTTTTTCATGTCTCTCACCTTCCCTCCATCTTTGCATTTCTCTCTTTCGTGCTCTCTTTCTCTCTGTTTAGTGGGTCAACATGTCCTGCCTCCTCTTCACATTAATTGTTGTCTTGCTGTATCACGCAACCATTCACAGCTGGGATCCATTAAACCTGTGTCTGTACGAGTGTGTGTGTTCACCAGGCCAGGGTAATTCCCCCTCTGTTTCTGATGAACAGGTTGGTCCAAGGCTCCGGGCTGAGTTCTGAAAGATGCTTCACACTTGGTTGACACGCTGGTGTTTGTAGTTTTCCACGCATTGCTTCTGTCTCACAAGCGTCGTGTCAAAGTGGCGGCTGGAAATTCTGGGAACTTGAGGAAACATGAATGTAGGGTTTTTTGATGGCCTGCGGTTTATGTTTAAGTAGTGCACGAAACTAGCCTGTCGTGGGCTGTTTGTCCTAAGGGTAACAGGATAATGTGGAAAACCACATGAAGAGACCACACAAATACATCTGCTATATGTAAAATTTAATGCACTGCATTCTGGAATTGTATGTGCTGAAAATGTCTGCATGTTATTTCATATTTTTCTCTTTGTAATTTCATACAGCAGGACCTTCTCTGCAGCAGAAATCCAACAAACACAAAACAGAGGAAAACCCAAATCCAGGACAGATTCAAACTCACCTGAGCCAAAAAAAGACTAATGCCTTTTCCCCACCGGTACTGGCTTGACTGGACTTGACTCCGATTTTAGGGTCTTCCATTATGTGAGAATACCTGGTACCAGGTACTTTTTATTACCCGGTTCATCAGACTTCATCCCACAAACTGGCCAGTCGCTGATGTCACTCGATGAGTGATGAGAGCAACTCCTTTACAGAAATCAAAACCGCCATTTTTGAAACCTGATAATGACGGAAATGGCAACACAAAACACATCAGCATGGTTCATGAGTCTGAGATAAAGCCATAGATTGAGCAGCAGCTATACTGTCACCTAAACGTCCTCCACTGTTGTTTTTGTGTTGCATAACAATGACATCACTAATGTACTAAAAATCGTGTTGAATTGAGTCGAGTGGAAAAGAACTAATGGAATAGAAAAGAAGTCAACTTAAAATTTAGGGTCAATTGTCCGGTTCCACCACTCTATGAACAAAAGTATTAGGCCACATCTTTTAATCTTTGACTTTAGATGCTTTGCCGGGTGTATAAAATCAAGCACGTAGCTTTTCAGTCTGCCTTTACAAACATTTGTGAACGAATGGGTCCTTCTAAAGCACTGACTGAATTCAAGTGTGGTATTGTAGTAAGATGCCACTGACTCAGTATGTGAAATCTTTTCCTTCCTTATTATTCAGCGATCACCTGTAAGTGGTTTTATTGCTAAGTGGAAGCATTTAGCAGCCACAGCAACTCAGCCACAAAGTAGGAGATCATGTAAAGTTACCCTGGGGTTGCTGAGTGCTAAGGCGAATAGTGTGTAAAGGTTGCCAGTGCTGACTCAATGACTGCAGAGCTAAACACTTCCTGTGGCATTAACGTCAGCACAGAAACTGTGCACCGGGAGCTTCAGGGCATGGCTTTCCATGACCAAGCAGCTCTTGTAGGTGTAATACGTGGTCGCATTGCGCTTTTGTATAATGTCCTGCGCCATAACCCAGGTTTTTGAGTTTTTATTTCATTATAGATTTTCAGAAGTGGTTTTGTTCTATTAATGTTTTGGATTATTGTGCTTTTGAGTATTTCAGACCCCTGTATTAGGTTCCTATTGGATTTTTTTATGTCTCTAGTTTAGTTATAAATTCAGGTTTATTAGTTCCTTTCCTGTTCCCTGTAGTTTTTTCTCTGTCTCCCCTAAAAGTTTGTCATGTCTTCTAGTTTCTTTACCTTTCTGTCTTTGTGCCAATTCTGTGTTTCTTTCCCTAAGTTCTGTCTATTCCTGTTTTATTTTGACGTCTGTCTGTCTCGTCATCTGTAATTGGCCCCAGCTGTGCTCCCACCTGTTTCCTTTCCATCATTATCCTGTGTGTATACAGTAGTGTCTTTCCTTGCTCTATGTCGTGTCTCCTTGACCATAGACCTTAAATATAAAGAGTAAAAGTCACAGAGGAAAATGGAGAATTTTACAGTGCATGCAAATTTGTTTGCTTTTACAATAAACTGCTGACTTACCAGTATGACTGATCTACATCTGGACGTTTGTGAAAATTAAGCTGAAAATGGCCTTTAAAATCTACTTTTTGTACTCAAGTGGCTTCTTGGTTTTAGAGAGACACTGTCTGAGAAAAAAGTTTGGGTTTTTTTAAAGTTTTCTTTTTCAATAACTTTATAATTGCAACAAAAATAGGAAAGTACCAAATAATAACTAAACCAGCCAACTGCAGAACAGTAACATGTGCTATTTCAGTTATTTATACCTACTGCTGTAAGTTTGATAGGTTAAATAGGCTATGTTACTGTCATTAACGTAACACTAGAGAAGATACACTTATCTGATTTGTTACAGCAGGTAAACAAATTAAGCTCAATAAAATAGGCATATAACAAACATGTTTGATAAGTCGGCACTGTAAGGCTCCGTACATATTAATTTTGCCTTAAAATTGGTCTTATGTTAGTAAAGGTTGTCAAACTGTGTCATTTTGTTTTGATTTTAGTGAAACTTGATGTCAAGGTCATTTTTGTCATTTTAGGGGCACTTTTCTCATTTTCACAAGAATCACTGCTCCTAAAAGTATTGGTCAGATTTTAGGGTGACTGCATTCATTTCTCCAGGATATGACTCACTTTGAACCTCTTGACTCCTCAGTAGTTTTTAATTCTCATTAGTTTATGCAGTACAGTCTGCCAGTGACTGTTATCTTATTTTTTCAATCTATTGATTTAAGCAATGCTTGTGCTAATAGATGGTTTCATGTCCACTCATAATCAAGGGGCAGAACTATTAAATGCATTATATCATCATCATCATCATCTTGAATGGGTGGACGGTTGAGATCAGACTTGAATACAATACTCAATTTCTTTTCTTTTTGTCTTTTGCTAACTCAAAGTAGGAATATCCAGCTGTATAATATTCTCATTACAGACCACCGTTTTGCTTCAGTTTACTCACAGGTTACACACTAGAATATTTATCTTCCTTAAACACATTATTAGATTTGCCAGAATTACACAACATTTTTACCCTCATCCAATTTCAATAGTCTTGCTTTCCCTTCATTTGCCATCTATTCAATCCCAGTCCCACATTTGATGGTCGATCTAAGGTTTCTTTTAAACTCACACAGGTACTTGGACAGAAACGGATACGTGAGATGAATTTTAATCACAAAGACAAAAATTTAGAAAATAGATTTGCATATTATCACTGTCATATTCTGTCAACAGACATGCACGCTTACCTATTAGTCAGCCTAAATGTATGTGTGTCTGTATGTGTGTCTGTTTTGCGTGTTGCACTAGAGAGGAGCTGGATTTCAAAGATTGAAAATGATACTTAATCAGAGGACTAACCCTCATTATTCACAAGGATGGATGTGTTGTAAAACACAATTTTCTACTGTACATGCAGCTGCAGTATTTGTGTACTCAAAGTGATACTTGCTACAGATGGATGTGTATTCAGATGTATCTTATCCTCCAGCAGCCTTTGAATACACATGAGAATTTTTTAGAAATGGCACGTGTGATGAAAACTGACATTTAGTTATGAAACAGAATCAGCCAAACATCATTAAGTGTTAAACTGATTATAAAATATTCAGTCATGCCTCAACCTTAGCATAAAATATGCATTCAAATTCCCCACTTAATCCATGCTATACCATTCTGCACAGCTGTGTGTCGAGCATTCGTGTTGGGGAACATTAACAAAGCTGCAACAGTCACTGTAGGATGCATCTGTCACCCCCATTTTCAGCTCTGCTTCCATTTCGCTTGAACAACTTTAAGCTTGTGTTCAAACAGGAATTAGGAGGAAGACCACATCAAAACCCTGTGGGGAGCTTCAGTGGTGCAGCGGTGGTTGGACATTTGATTCGCCCAGCTTTGTTAAATTATAGGTCAAACACACCTCAAGGTTTGTGACCACAACCAATTCAAAGGTGGAAACCCCCCGGAGGGTACCTCCCGCACTGTAAATAACACAAGCCTGAAATTTTTCTCTAGCTGTCCTTATACAACTGTTTGTGGAGCACTGCAGTAAAACATCTGCAGATTTGTGTGTTAAGTAAGATACCTTATTCCTGTGGTGGAAACAGAGAAACAGGCAGGGAGTCCTGTGGTTTTACGGCAAGATTTTTTGTCAATATTTCCCAACCTTAGTGATAATTCATTGTCTATATCGCATTCCTTTAGCACTATCACAATTCCCATCTTTGGCTATATGGTTCTGTTTTCGGACAAACTGTACAAACGTTTTGTGTGTCGTGACCAGCAAAATTAAAATGAGCCACTATTTTTCATAAAATGGTACATTATCTCAGCTCAAATATTTGATTTATTTTCCATGTTCAATTGTAAGCAAAATACAGGTTCATGAGATCTTCAAATTATTGCATTCTGTTTTTAATAATGTTTTACAATTTTTCCAAATTGGGTTTGGTTTACATGATAATCCCCATGACAATATCTACAGGGGAATATTGCTTCATTGCTTCACTTTGATATTAACTGATATCTGCTTTTAAATTTCTTTAAAATTCTTGCCTTGCTTCCTCTGTGCCCAGAACACCACTGGTGAAAAATATGACAACATGTTACTGTTACAATATTATTGCAATGAAATCCTCCCATCAAGTGTCACATCCAATGTAACTGTGAGCTTGAGTTCAATTAATGTTGCTTGATTGCCTGCGCTTTTTCTGCCTCACCAGTTACTGCTGCTAATTAACAGCATAATACGTACAGATTTGAACTGAGTACATCCGTCCCTTAGAGTCCAACGTTTTGAAATATGTAACATTAGAACTTTATTGAGTGTGTAGAAGAGAATGAGTTCTTCTTTTTCAGCCACTGCTGTTAGTATCTTCCCAATGAGCCCAAAAGAATGATTTGTTGTTTTCATTCATGAAAATAATTTTCAGATGTGTTGTTTATTTACACTGCATTGTGTCATTCTTGGAAATCCTGGGAATTAGCCTGAACCTACTGCATAACCAGGCTAGACTGTGATGTAATACACCGCATGTGGTTAAGAAAGGAGTTTGAAGCTGGCTTTTCATGGTTTTATTCCACCAAATGTAAAGTGAACAGATCATGAAATGCTTGTGGCCAGACATCTGTTGTTGTAAACCCCACCCTGAACTTGTTAAGACCCAGTCCCTGCAGTTGCAGATTTGTATATTCTGTACCTGCTGAAAGCAGGTATCAGAAGACGCATATATTAATGTTCTCATAAAGCGATGGACACACTCAGGTAAGCTGTTCTGTTTCAGTGGTGCTCAGTTGGTACTAAAGTCTAAATGCAGTGTAAGGGGGCCCTTGTTGAAACTGCTGTTTATTAACGTGCGTTTCACGTGTTTTCGTGAGTTGCTGTTTCCTTCATGTCAGCTATGAGCAGTCTGGCCATTCTCCTCTGATCTCAAGGATCAACAACGTCATTTTTAAGCTGAGAGCTGCTGCTTTTCTACAGTTCAGATCATTCTCTATAAATCCTAGAGATGGATGTGTAGGAAAATCCCAGTAGATGAACAGTTCCTGAAAAAGAGACAATCCCGTCTAGCCATGCCACATTCAGAATCACTGAAATCACCTTTCTTCCCCAATCGGATGCTTAGTTTGTACTTTGCGTGATCAAGATGAGCTACTATACATTCTTACATGTATTGCTTTAAGGTAAAATATTTTGTAACCCCTATAGACATGGTTACTAGTAGAGCTGGGCGATATGAGATTTTTTCATATCACGATATGTTTTTTTCATTTCAGGCGATAACGATATCTATCACGATATAAGCCAAATAACTATATTTGTAAGATTTAAATGTGCCGTTGCTCACAAGTAAAATGTGAAATAATCAGCAGCTTGTTTTTATTTAAATATTTATTTCCCATAATAAGTTCAACAGGGTAGATGTACTTAAGGAACATGAGACTTTTTCAGATAAATAAAGGCAAATATTGCAAACTACACAAAAGGCAGCCGCTAAAGCGTTTAAGTTTCAAAATAGAACAAACGAAACAGACTAAATTGTCAATTCCACTTAGAAACAAAGTATTAATTCTAAAAATAAATCTTAGTTTGTTTTACAGAAGAACAGACAAAATTGACTAACTTTTGTCAATATCAAATAAACTGAGAACTAAAAGGAAATTCTCAATCTCTCCTTGTTGTATAGCTTAGCTTTTCAAACAGTTTTAACAGTTACTTTAGTCTGACAAAAGCCGAATGACGAATTAGCGCTTCCAGTCAGAGACTGAGGCTACGTCCACACGTACACGGGTATTTTCGAAAACGGAGATTTTCCGTTTCCGTTTTAAAAAATAATCCCGTCCACACATAAAGGCAGAAATGAAGGAAAACGCTGCTATGAACATGCCAAAGCAGCAGGTGGCGCTAGATTCCTAACCGTGCGGAAATGTTGGCCAATCAGAAGTCTAGAAGCCTCGGTGGGAAAAAGTAAACAAAGCTGCGGCATAGAAGCAGAACCGAGTCGTATGTGTGGAGGGACAGTAACTGTGTGTATATGTAAGCATTTAAACACTGCAGAGAGTAGAATTAACAGTAACAGTATTGTAGAAATTCATTTCACCGAAACAATAACGTGACGCATGCACCAGTTTATTGTATTTCCAGACTTGCTTTCGGCACAATTTACAGTGCACGCTACTCTGTTTTTTGTCAGACTTGAAATAGCCGAAATACCTTCACACTACGGAACTTCTATGGTTCTTCCGTTCGACAATCTCTCCGGCATTGGAACCATCATCTGTTTTCTCTTCGGTCATGCTCGGTTGATTTTTCTACTCGGCACACTCATTTCCTCCATTACCCGCTGGCTGCTTCCCAAACAAACACATGTGCGGCTTGGCACTTGTGCTGTACGTAACAAGTCACGCGACGTGACGCTGCGGCTGTGATTGGTTCGGCTCTGCGCTACTTAATTTGGTTTGGCTGACCTTGTTTTTTTTTTTTGTTTTTTTTTAAGAGGACAAGAGCGGCGAGGTCTATCGCGATAGCTTAATTTCTCTATCGAGTAAAAGTTATATTGCGATACATATCGCTATCGTTCTATCGCCCAGCTCTAGTTACTAGTATTTTTTGTTTTTTTACCTTGTGTATTACTTCTGACACCCCTTGAACACACATTGATTTTCCGTAGTTCAGTGAATGCAACAAAAGCACGCTGCTGCATTAAGCTAGGCAAAACGGAGCAAGACACCCGAGAGCAATTAACAAGCTACACAGTGAGTCTTTCGGTATAAAATAAGTGTTATAAAGTATTTTAACAGTCTCTAACTTAAAGTTATGTACTTTTCAGAGGCCTTTATGTGTTTTACTCTCGACCAAAACCCGGCAGAGCGTGTGTTTGTTCTTGGGAACTCCAGTGAGTTACTAAAAATGATAAGTTAGCAGGAAAACTAGGGCTGAACGATTATGGAAAATAATCTAATTGCGATTTTTTGCCCCAATATTGCGATTGCGATGCGATATGCGATTATTTTTTAAGGTCTTTGTCTTCTGTATTATTAAACAAAGACAAGCAATACATCATATAGTATGGCCAATACTATATTACATTAATTTTAAACTGTTCTTTCCTGGAAGACAGACCTCTGTTATGATGACATGAGGTGATGCATGAATTGATGACTGACATTTTTATTTAACTTCTTCAATCACAACAGTATATTTGAACATACACAATAGTTTATTTTTAGCTTACAAACATCTGAGCATAAAGTGCTGACAAGGAACCCTGGTGTAAACATTAAAATGAAAGTCAGTACAATGTGCAGATTGCAGAAATATACATAAAAAAATCAGTGGCTTTACCACACTCAGTTTTTCGACATCTGTGAACTACTAGACAGTCATTCAATTAAAAAATAATATTAAATAAATAAAACTAATAAATAAAAAATACACACATCTTACTGATCTCTGCAGTCAGTAACATTACACATAAAGTGCAAACATAATAGCAATTGTATAAACACACACACAAACACGCCTTTAAAGTTTAAAGGCGTGAAATTGGACGGTCTAGCCTTCTGAATCAGAAGGCTAGTTCTGATTAGCGTCACCGCTGTCTCGGTGGAGTTTAATAAACTCGGCCGTCTGCTTCTTGCTATCTAAAATATAACCAGACACTGGTGTAAATTCTCGACTGTCTCATACTTCTGTTTAATAAGTTTTCTGTTTGACGTTTAGTCAGCTGTGTGAAAACCAAGGAGGAACCCACCCGGGGGATTAATAAAGTTTTATTTTATCTAATCTAATAACTTTAATCTCAGCCAAACCGATTTACTCACGAACAAACAAAACACTGAAAAAAGCCCAACAATAACATTTTTAGGTTGTCTAAGTGACTTATATATTACGTTTAACCCGAGCAGCGAAACTCCGCGGTGATCTGAAAATGATGTGCCGGGAGTTGTGCCGTTCTCGGCCGCATCAGTAACCCTCGAGCTCCCGGCTAGCTGTCGAGCTGGTGGGTAGCAGACGCCTCTGAAAACGTCGAAGCACTTTTGCAAATATGGGATATCTTGATAAACCGAGCAGATATTTGATGTTTACACAACTACTTTCTCGCCTGAAAATATGTTAAAAGTTTATTTTGTGACCCAGAAAGATTAGTGTGAGTAATTTTAAAACTTAGTAGCGGCCGCCATTGTTGGAAACTGGAGTTTGGCTGGGCCGCGCTATGAATTCTGGGATATGGTAGTAATTTGGACAGCCTTCGGCGCGTCGCTGTGACGTAATCGGTCTACAAATGCGGCCTCAGGAGGATGCAGCCCATGAATTTGGACATGTCCAGAGTATAATCGCAGCCTTTGCGGTTAGAAAATTGCACTTGATCATGTCGCGATATTATCGCAAATGCGATAAATCGTTCAGCCCTAAGGAAAACCTACGCTAATTTTACATGTGGTAACTACTGCAACAGTGAAAATTCTGTATTGTCTAAAAAAAGATAAAACCAAAACCTAAAACTTGAATTGTGTGTGAAATGGAGTGTCGTATTTTATTTTATTGTCTATTTGATTGGGCATCTTCACAAATGCGCAAAACTAATGCAGGATGCACTTTTCTTTTAGCCATAAATGTTGTTCAGTGCTTTTTCTGCACTTTGTCATTTCAGGTATGGGTTGATTCATGTAAATAAGTTATTTAAAACTAGTTACGTTACAAACATTTCATGATGTGATTACATATGCCTTAAAAAGGGGTATATAAATACAATTGATTGAAATGCTGTAAAGCAGTACAGATTGAATTCATGGAGACAGAACAATGTTAAAACAACAGTGTACTTGATTTTGAAAACTTTATGAGATCTCATTTTATTTAGAAAAACTGTTAAGAACTATTCCGCTCATTGCTTTGTACTGTATGTGCAGACTGGTTTTTGTGATCCTGGACCTGATTCTGAAGTGGTTCTGGATAGGGATGGCGAGCCAGACCCTGTGAAAAGCAGTGTGCCAGCTGTTCTGGATGCAGGAGTAGAGCTACAGTCTGAATGACTTCAAATCGCAGGATTTCAGATAAGCAAGAGCAAAAACTGCTTACTCCATACGGATCGTTTCTCCGGGAAACTATTGAACTCCCAATATCCTGCTCATCAGGAGTCAGGTCTAAAGAGACTACTCATTTTATTTTATTTTATTTTGTTGTTATTTTCAAAAGAGCGCTCTTCTCTGTCGATCTTCGGTATAATTTTCTTGTTGTTTACATTAGTTTATTGCACCATTGTAACATTGTAATAAACCTGCCAGCTGTTCAACACTCAATTCTCTCAAATTTATTTTACTCCTCTCGAATCTAGTCTATAAGCTTAACCTTACTATACTAAGCAGGTGTTACAATTTGGTAAGTGAACAGTAAATTAAATGGTTAAGCAGTTGCTAATAAATATTGAAAAGCATCAATAAAGACATCAGGAGTAGTTCTTTAATTAGATACTTAAAACAATGCATTGTAGCAAGGCAATAAAAGTATGGAAAGATTCTGTAGCCTGAAGCCACACTTAAAAAATGAACATATCATCCTTAGTCAGCTTTTGCCTTTTTCTTCTCTCCCCGAGGTGCCTCATCTTCTACTTTTGAAGTCTTTCCTCAGTTCCTGACTCATATAGAGGGCCAGATTTTTAAAGCCAAGGTAAGATAAACTCTGAATATAGAGTACATCTGGCTGGAAGAGCATGCTAGTAAAACAACAGGAGACAGAAAGGAGGAGAGAGCCAGTAAGATGTCAGGGCAAGGGTAACTGCCAGCAGAGCAGGATGAGCAGCACAGGAAGCTGATTAGAAAAGTATAGAGTATACAAAAGATGACTAGAACATCGGCCTACGTAGAAACGGGGAAATGGAAAGGTACGTTTTTAAAACTTCCATCACATTTCTTTGAGATTGGATGCCTATTACAGTGGGGCAAAAAAGTATTTAGTCAGCCACCGATTGTGCAAGTTCCCCCACTTAAAATGATGACAGAGGTCAGTAATTTGCACCAGAGGTACACTTCAACTGTGAGAGACAGAATGTGAAAAAAAAATCCATGAATCCACATGGTAGGATTTGTAAAGAATTTATTCGTAAATTAGGGTGGAAAATAAGTATTTGGTCACCTCAAACAAGGAAAATCTCTGGCTCTCACAGACCTGTAACGTCTTCTGTAAGAAGCTTTTCTGTCCCCCACTCGTTACCTGTATGAATGGCACCTGTTTGAACTCATCATCTGTATAAAAGACACCTGTCCACAGCCTCAAACAGTCAGACTCCAAACTCCGCCATGGCCAAGACCAAAGAGCTTTCGAAGGACACCAGGAAAAGTATTGTAGACCTGCACCAGACTGGGAAGAGTGAATCTACAATAGGCAAGCAGCTTGGTGTGAAAAAACCAACTGTGGGAGCAATCATCAGAAAATGGAAGACATACAAGACCACTGATAATCTCCCTCGATCTGGGGCTCCACGCAAGATCTCATCCCGTGGGGTCAAAATGATCATGAGAACGGTGAGCAAAGATCCCAGAACCACACGGGGGGACCTGGTGAATGACCTGCAGAGAGCTGGGACCAAAGTAACAAAGGTCACCATCAGTAACACACTACAACGGCAGGGAATCAAATCCCGCAGTGCCAGACGTGTTCCGCTGCTGAAGCCAGTGCATGTCCAGGCCCGTCTGAAGTTTGCCAGAGAGCACATGGATGATACAGCAGAGGATTGGGAGAATGTCATGTGGTCAGATGAAACCAAAGTAGAACTTTTTGGTATAAACTCAACTCGTCGTGTTTGGAGGAAGAAGAATACTGAGTTGCATCCCAAGAACACCATACCTACTGTGAAGCATGGGGGTGGAAACATCATGCTATGGGGCTGTTTTTCTGCCAAGGGGACAGGACGACTGATCCGTTTTAAGGACAGAATGAATGGGGCCATGTATCGTGAGATTTTGAGCCAAAACCTCCTTCCATCAGTGAGAACTTTGAAGATGAAACGAGGCTGGGTCTTCCAACATGACAATGATCCAAAACACACCGCCCAGGCAACAAAGGAGTGGCTCCGTAAGAAGCATTTGAAAGTCCTGGAGTGGCCTAGCCAGTCTCCAGACCTCAGCCCCATAGAAAATCTGTGGCGGGAGTTGAAAGTCCGTGTTGCTCGGCGACAGCCCCAAAACATCACTGCTCTCGAGAAGATCTGCATGGAGGAATGGGCCAAAATACCAGCTACTGTGTGTGCAAACCTGGTAAAGACCTATAGTAAACGTTTGACCTCTGTTATTGCCAACAAAGGTTATGTTACAAAGTATTGAGTTGTATTTTTGTTATTGACCAAATACTTATTTTCCACCCTGATTTACGAATAAATTCTTTACAAATCCTACCATGTGGATTCATGGATTTTTTTTTCACATTCTGTCTCTCACAGTTGAAGTGTACCTCTGGTGCAAATTACTGACCTCTGTCATCATTTTAGGTGGGGGAACTTGCACAATCGGTGGCTGACTAAATACTTTTTTGCCCCACTGTATGTGTCATGTTTTATGTACAATCTTAGTCATGGTGCCATATATGAGCTAAAATGAAACCCAGTAATGGGGATATCTCTCCGTATTCACGGACAGACAGGCATCTGGTACAGCATATGAAACTGAAGCTTCGAACAAGCTGAACAACAATTTCCTCTGCATAAACCTTGCCAGCACATTTTTATTCGTTTATTTATTTAACTTTCCAGCTGTACTTTCAAAACTTCAGTAGCTTCTACCTTGTCCGTTTTTCTCTGTAACGTCATCATTACATACATCTCTGTACTAACTGTGACATTTGAAATCCTTTAATTACCAAATAATAATTCAAATGTGGCTTAGTACTTTGTGCCATGCATAAAATGGCAGATTACTTTCATTATAACCGGACAGTCCCAACACAGGCACCCTTCTTTCCTCACATGTCTGCACTCCTGCGGTTATGCATTGCAATGCATGCAATTCAGCTTAAGTTAAAGTAATGTAAAACATTTTAGCCTGTGCGCAAAGGCTAAAATGTCATAATGAAAGTGCCAGCTGTTTCAAAAATGCCTTTCTTATTATGGAGTCGGCCCATGTGTAGGTTTTCCCGTGCTTTTAGGTGTCCTCCTCCTTCTTTAGCATTTTAGGATAGGTAACACTTGTAGGTGTATGCTGCCTCCAGAGGAATTTTTACCTTAGTTCCTACAGTCTGTACAGTACGAAATAAAATCACGTTTTCATCAAATCTTGATTTCAAAAGTATCATTAGCTCTGTTTTATGTCCCGATTTCAGTTAAGCTGTACAAAAGTTGCAGTGGAATAGTTTATTTAATCTGTTAGCACTTTGGCCATGGGAAATGACAGAATACAATCAAAAACAGATAACAAGAGTGACTCATAACTGTTGAGTTGGGACAGACCTGCTTCCTCAAAGGCACATGGAAGTGGAACCTGCAAGCACCGCTTGTTAAATGTGTTTTTTTGACTATGTGCGAATAACCATTGCATGTGTGTTTTGAATGTTAATTATGTGTGTCATTTTCTTTTAGTTTCTTGTACATATACAAATATTTGATGGGATATTCTGCATTACAGTAAGTGTGTGTGACCAATCCGATGCATGCATCATGCAACAAAAAGCCCAACACTGTAGCGCATGCCATATGGAGGTTGTTATGATGAATGACGTTTTGTGTTGTTTTGTTTATCTAATAATACGAGCGCAGCCATCTTAATTATTAATTATATGTTATTCATGCTGATGTTTAAAGTTCAATTTTGTTGCTTGTTCATTTAGTTTTTATTTATTCTCCCTTTTCTGCCAGAGGATCAAATAAAATCTTAGCGTAAAAGCCACATTTCTGGTACTCCTGCCACTTTGAATAGTTGCAGAAACAAAATGAACAAATCTCCTGGTTCACTTGAACAGGTTTTCCTTTCCAGTAAAGTTTCCAACCTTACTGAGACTTTCTGGTTAAATGTAGTTAAAATTACCAACAACAACTACAACAAAAAAACCTAAATAAAGATTCTGCAATAATGCATAACAATGAGTTTTAAGTATGTTCACGTTTTTGTTGTGGGTTTTTTTTAAGAGATAAATTGTTTTTCTATGGCATACCAGCTGTGACGTTAAAAACTCTTCTGTTTATCTCAGTTTACTGTAGAGCCTTGCAGATGAAAGTCATTTCATTATAAACAGTTAGGGTGGCTGGATTAGCAGGGATACATCTGACGTCTTGAAGACAAATGGAAGTGGAACCTGAAAGTGCTGCTTGTTAAATGTCTCTGTGACTGTGCGCGAATGTCCGTTGCGTGTGTTTTTGTGTTTTGATTGTTAATTATGTGTGTCGGTATCTGCTTGTAGTTTCTCGTACATTTTCCTGCGTTTGAGGGGATATAACTGTTTGTGATAGAACAACTGTGTGTGATGTAAGGTCAGGATGTCATCATCATCAGCGGCTCTCTGATGCGTTTCATGCTAGAAAAGAGCCCAACACTGTACCGCCTGCCATATGGAGGTTGTTATAATCGAAAGCAAAAGAGTCTGCTTGTGAATGCAAGTTGCGCAGACCGGACTCTGCAGAAGTAGAAGAAGCACACACAGACACACACACTGAGATACTAAGGATATTGGACAGTTACCAGAGAGAATCAGAGATAAGGAAATTGAAGAGTCTCTTTCCTCTGTCCCATTCGGGTTGTTTTCTCTCTAAGCAAACAGCCGGCAGCACCGCAGTATTTAGGAGCCCTTTATGAAATAGTCCTGCATCCTTTACGGGACACACAGACAAACACGCACAGGTTTCTGATAAAATCGACTCTGACACATGTGCAACAGAGGTTAACTAATTCCAGCAAAATGACACTTCCCGCCAAATTCAGCAGCTGCATACTCAAAACACTTTAAGCTGCTGGCGGTCCCCAGCGGACGCCACCAGAGTCACAAGCTATCTAGCATCTGGATCTGAAAGTGACCAGAGGGGATAGGCAAGAATGGCAGTCTAAATCACCACTGTTATTGCACCATGAAGTGGCAACAAAAGGTGGGTGGTTAGTCGTCCCATTGCAACTTGAGGTGATAGATAGATAGAGAAAAATGCACACATGCTGTAAATGCACATGCAGGACACAATTTTACAACACATGGGAATGTCTTTTTTGTATGCGTTCCCTCTTGTACCCACACGGAGTCTGGGCACAGTGCTGTGAGTGACATTGTGGTTGCCCCTCCTAGTCTTGTTCTGTCATAACCACCGTTTTGGCCTCAGGAAAAAAGTCTGTGAGCCCGACTGCACCAGACTCAGGCTGCAAAAGCCTGCGGTTCCTATTAGCTGGTCATCATTTTTGACAGACTAATAAAGCCAAGCCTTTCCGGAAGGGTTTTTCTTTTTGTTTTAGGCTTTAGTTTTGAAGTTCCTATTGTCCACAGTTCCTAGACAAATATGGGCAAGAATGTAGCGTGGAAGGGTTTTATTTGTTAAAGCTGTGGGAATAATGATTTGTGAATGAGGGTGCGAGATGAACCGGGACACCCAGAGGGCATTAGCCAGCCTAGAACACAATATAGCTGTCAGTGAACACACCAGCTATGGTGAAGTCACCCGAATTGCCGGCCTTTAAAAAGGTTAAGGTCCGACTGCAGTTAATATAAGAAAAGTGTTGTGACGAGGCAAGAATGTTTAAAAAATGGTATAAAAACTTCACAATAGTCATATCAAAACCAAAAAAACAAAACACTGAACTCATTACTGATATTACACTAAACTGTTACACATGACTTTGGTTAGGATTTCAAAATGTGTGATTAGCAGTGAATGATTGTGTCTCGTATAACCTCAAGGGCTGGAAAGCACCATACTAAATAATTAAATATTATAAATGTTTGTTGGACACTCATCGTTGCACGCCCTGTATGATGGCTGGGATTGGGGACATGGGGCCAGAAGCTGTTTATTGCTTTCATATGGAGCCAACATGTGTTTCACATTTGCCACAGGATTTTTTTTTACTGTGTACACTCACGGTACCATTGAGACATCATCGCAGTACCTCTACTGCACTGCTATCATTTGTCAGGAAAACTAATCATCAGCTGCACTATATTGTTTTCTCCATGTGTTTCTCCAGTATAAATGGATTACAGAGTTTTGTAACAAATGGGTGCAAATCAGCTTTTGATGCGTACAAAGGAAAAGCTGCAGCGAAGCCAAAGTGTAGAGTTCCAATACGATGTGTGTATCACCTACTCAGAGATGGCTGTGGTTCCTCCATGATTCATCGGGCTTCTTTTGATTATCCTTTGCGATTTATAATGCGGACAGTCGGTGGGATCTCTGCAATGCTAGTGATACACTGGCACGGAGCATGTGCAAACTCTGACATCAATGAGACATCTTCTACAGTGTTGAAAGGCTAAGCGCATCGCTGAAAACCTCATCAAGGTTCCTGTGTGCTCTGCACTGGCAAGGCCACATCATTCATATGCGCACATGTGTGCACTCAAACACACCACAATCAAACCATCACAGGGCTCATCTTCTCCATGATGAGCCTTCTGTGAGGCCCAGCAGGAATATTTTTGGTTGGCATTGTTTTATTCTCAAGCTGGAGGGAGATAAATGGATGAAATTATTTTCTCAGGGCCATGTTCCACTTACCCATGTGAGATTAGTGGGTTTACAAGTTAACTCAAGGCTTAACCCTGGCCATTTGGTCTCTTGGTGGTGGTTTGTGCTGTTACAGATCATATAATTATGGTCACTGCATAACTAATCTGATTCCAAGGAAGTCGTGTCAAGACTCTGTTCCTAAGCCTAACTTTGAAGAATTTTTAAAAAGTTCAGCGTCAGATTGGAGCTGTGTCTGCAGTGATGCCAATTCTGTTCTGGTCTGTTGTGATGACGAGCGGAGCTAGCTCGATCTACGTCCCTCCCTGAGGCTCAGAAATAGGGTGAGGAGTCCAGTTTGGGATGGACTCTGAGTGAAGCCTTTACTCCTCCACAGTGAAGGTGGCTGGGGAGAGGGAGGTCTCGACTTCTCTGCTTAGGCCTCTGTCGACGCAGCCTGAATAAGCAGAAGAGGATGGCTACACAGAGAGAAAATGTAATAATAATTTTAATATTAATTAAGATCTGAGTCTAATAAATTATAATTTGTCACAAAATCAAGATAAATGTTGGGTAAAGTTGTTCTTCAGTCTAGTTTAAAATGACAACAAACTGCCCTCACAAGTAATTTTACTGTATACACAGTTCATATAGTTCTGTTGATTATTCATGTTTGAGATGCAAAAGAGTAATGCCTTGCTTTCATTACAACCACTCTGTTTTTTCCCGATGGTTGACTTTTTTTGTTCCTGCTAGTTTTTTTTTTTTTTATTATTTCTGTTACTTCTTTCTTTTCTAAAAGAGGAAAATTGGACTGTTTCTTTTGAATTTCAACTTTAAAATTGACAAATAAAAGCTTTCCTCTCATCCTAGTGATTTAGTATAAACTATCTTTTCTGCCATCTGACTTATTGCTGCAGTCAACTGTAGTTCCGTTATTCAGATTGGCTTTTAATTAGATTTGTGCTGTATGTTTGATTTTTAATGTATTTTATGTATTTCTGTTTTTATATTACTGTGAAGCACTTTGTGGTTTTTATCCTGTGAAGAGTGCTATATAAATAAATTGAATTGAATTGAATTGAATAGTTTGAATAGTTTGTATGGAAAACAGCCACTTGTCTGCAAACACTCACTAACCGTTACATAAAGTAAATTTTGTGTCTTAGAGCTGCAACCAGTATGTTTAAAAAGGTGCAATCTGGCCTGAGTGACCAGGGCTTTAAATCTGGGGGGTCAGTTGGCAACTATCTTTAATTTGACATGAATTAACAACTGTTGGGGACATGTCTGTAAGTAAAGTTATCTTTGCTTCTGCCTTTCTCTAATATACTTATGCAATCCTTGCTCTACTCTGCCTCTTCTCACTAAGGACAGCAACACTGTGTTGACATGAGATGAGGACACTTAGATTAGAGAACCCCAAAAGGTTGATTCTCTTAATCTGAACGGAGCATTTTCAGTGGAGAAATTTTTTGTCACTCATCCAAGTAACTTCTTCAGTCTCAGCTGACTGCAGGTTTCCCCAAACTTATAAACAGTACATTTGCACAATGACAGAAACTAGCACCACTGAATGAACAATGGGCTGTAAGGTCAGTTCCTTGATCATTAATATGTTGTCATGACCACGGATCAACAACCACTGATCAAAGTCCAGCAAAATCAACGAAAACCCTTAGTGATCCCAATGTATCAGCAGCATCGGAACAGTTGAGACGCATTTTTTCTAAACACTGACTCTGTGGTTTTTAAACCCCAACACACGCTGTGCCAAAAAATGGTCTACCCCAGGTTTCCCGACACAAACAGAGTAATATAGTGTACGCAGTTAAGTGCCAGGCAGATTGCCTCGATTTATACATCATGATTTATACTCTGACGAAGCAGATGGCACAACACAGAAGAGCTACCTCGTCAGGCCTGGACTCTGCAGTCTACTCACACCTACAGGCCAGTGGACACTCTTTCAGTGATGAGGATGTACACATCGCTGGTTTGAGCGGGAAGTCAAGGAAGCCATTTACGTGAAAAGGGAAAAACCATCTCTGAATCGAGGAGGGGGCCTAAGGGTACATCACCATCTTACAATGCTGTGATTGCAGCCGTTCCCCAACTCTCTCTGAATGGTACTCATGGCCATTGATCAGTGGTTGTTGATCAATGGTCATGACAATTTGGATATTAATCATCAAGGAACTGACCTCACAGCCCATTGTTCCTTCAGTGGGCTGGTTTCAGTCATTATGCAAATGTACTGTTTATAAGATTGGGGAAACCTGCAGTCAGCTGAGACTGAGGAAGCCACTTGGATGAGTGACGAAACGTTTCTCCCACAAAACGGACCGGTACCGGTCCGTGAGTCGTTTGGTACCGGGCCGCGAGAGTTGAGGCTCGGGTGTGAAATGTATGGTGTTCAGGGTTTTTATCGGTTTTCAGCGTTATTTTGTTGTCGTTTTTATCGTTAACTCGGTTTTCCTGGGTCTTTTCACGTGTGTTATGAATAAATCTTCTTTTTTTTCGGTACCGGTACTAGTTTTATTTTGTTGTATTTATCTGCGACACCTTAAAGGCCGGTCCGTGAAAATATTGTCGGGCATAAACCGGTCCGTGGCGCAAAAAAGGTTGGAGACCGCTGGATTAGAGAACTTTTTTATCTGTTCATTTTTCTGTAGGCTCAACAATCTGGCTTCACTATGCCATCCAAACACCTGAAACGGGGCATCCAAACATTCATATTAACAGTTCTTACTAATAAAGCATCCAACACTGTCACATCAAACTACTTTTATTCTCACTCTAAATCCAACTGAGGCAAACTATCAAACTTCATCCTGGTTCAAGGGGACACTTGGACCTAACAATATGTATAAATTATCACGCATGACAAGTTTCAAGAGTGTACCGGACTATCTCGTTTTTTTTTTTCCCCAAATGTGTTGATTTTCTTGGCTTGTGTGCCGTGAAATAGTTCAGGAGCCTCCAAGAATGAGCTCAATTGTAGCAACAGCCAAAGTGAGCTTAGCTAAGGGGGGAGTAATTGAGAACAAACTAAAAAAAGAAAGCACTTAACTCCCACTTTCACAGTCACAGAGATTTTCAAGTACATGATGTCATTTTAGCACAGTTTGTGAGGAATAATATATATTGTGGGATTATATTACACAGGTGCCATTAGGTGACCTTATATTCACAATTCAAGCTTTTTGACTAGTGATGTTTGTGGCCAATGGAGGAAAACCAATAACATTAAGACAGAAGCATTTGCTCAGGATGCTGAGTAAAGGGTAGATATTGAACAGAGAAATCTTAAACTCACATGGGAAAAGAAAAAAAATGCCCCAGGTATATTTATAGTCCATCAAAGTACAAAATAATGTTGGAAATATTGGAGTATTGTACAAGTTCAAATTATTCAGATTAAAAGAAATAGATTTATGGAAACTAACTGATGGACCTTTTTGCATTTTACAGTAGGCCTTTGCTCATTTCACCGTCCTGTGCCAGCTTTCTGTTTTTGCTACATGCATGTCTGTCCCTCTCTTCTGTTCTGCAAGTGAAAGCGCGCTCTAAGAGTGGTGCATGTTGTGGTGGGTAGACGTAAGAGACGTGCTGTCGCTTCTGGCTATTTCTGAGTGATCATTTTACATATGGTGATTTTTTTCAACAAGGTTGTGGTTAAATACCTGTAATACCTGGAAATGCCAGACCTCAGAAATGGGATAGCCTTAATTTCTCCTTCTCTTTTGATTAGTCTGATTAGTGCATTTGTTTTCTACAGTCATTGTTTACAACTGGGGGCTTTATGTTATATTAAAACATATAATGGCAAAATGGAAGAGGTTAGGGTTAGGGTTATGGTGGACTTAGTGTAAAATTATTTGTTCACTTAAATGACAATCAGTTTCATTACCAAGTGAGATCTGTTTAGTTGTTATTTAATGACAAATGTAGTAAACAAAATATCAGAATTTGCCTTTCAATGTGATTTTAAGTAAAAGGCCCAACGAGACATCAGCGCAAGTGAGGGAGGCCGTCTTTGGGTGAAAACTTTATTGTAATCTGCTACATTCTTCAAAAGACTGACTGCTCTGGCGAACTCAGCAGCACTATATCATCTATCAACCATGGTGACAGGTGATGCTACAGCCAGAGGTGGGACCAAGTCATTGTTTTGCAAGTCTCAAGTAAGTCTCAAGTCTTTATCCTCAAGTCTCAAGTCAAGTCTCAAGTAATGTCAGGCAAGTCAGAGTCGAGTCTCAAGTCACTGGTGTAAAAGTCCAAGTAAAGTCACAAGTCTGAAATTTTGAATTTCAAGTCCTTTCGAGTCTTTAAAAAAAAACAACGAAAAAAGCATGTTGCAGTTATGCTAAATGTAAATATTAGACCATGTAATTTTTAAATCTGTGTTTTTCTCAACACATGACAAAATAGTGAACTTAGAAAATATACACAAATTGTGAAATTGCACCTCTTTAAAATGCAGCTCAATTAAACCTAGCTCCAAGAATAATTTTCACCGACGGTTCTGAGATAAGCTGCATGTTATTCTTGGATGCGGTTGTAGGACCGGCTTTAAAATCGCATGACAAAAATATCATACACATTAAAAAAAACTGTATCACCAACGTAGCCTGGACAACATTTGCTAGTTAGATGAAGTCAGCTATCTCATCGTAGCATATTTATATGCATATTTATAATCATACGCTTCTTGGAGTGAGTGCATACACTCATGAAGTTTAGTAACTTCAGGTCACTGCAACAAGCCCAGGTACAGTTTACCGACGGATGGGTACAGGACCTTGAAATGCACCGTGTAGAACGAAAGACCATCGTACGTATCATAAGTTTACCAGTCTCACAAATCGTCGTCATGAATACACATTCGTTAACCGTTTATTATTAGGACCTTTGAGCTCAATGGTAATTAATTAGCAGTGGAAATAATTTCTGGTAGCATTACAGAAATGTAGCAGTGACAATAATATTGTATGCTGTAATCGTACTGGACAATTAGTGATACAAAACAACTGTTTTACCCTGTGAATAAAAGTATATGTTTTTGTCAATGTACCATAATAACAGAAGCGAAACGCAATATTGTGTCAGGACAATTCACTATTTATGCACAATAAACACAGGAGCATAGCGCGACAATTTCTGTTCAGTGCCAGACTTGCTTGTAACCTATATCACCAATTATGTTATGAAAATGACGCATTAACTACTAAAAAACACTGACCTTCGTGTAAATGCTTGGAGCAGACTAACCTGTGAGCTGGAGTGTTCTGGGACGTTATATTTGGTCTTTGAATGGCTGCAATCCAGTCGCCTCTTTGTTACTTCGGAAACATGGCTCGAACAATTTCTCTTCAACGACGTAATCCGATAACAATCTCTTTACCCGTCGGCTTCCCGTGGCTGTCATGCGACCGGCTATTGCAGTTAATAATACAACAGCTTCTTGACATTTTTGTGTTTCTTTTTATCGCTGTGTGACTGATTTCAATTGAAAGCCTGCGTGCGCTAGTACCGCTTGCCACGAGTTCCCAGAATCCTTTGCGGTTCTACCCGTGAATGACGTCACATTTTCAATCTCTATATAATATGCATGTTAAATTTTATATTTGGGGTAAAATATCAAGTCTTTTCAAGTAAACCGGTTCAAGTCCAATTCAAGTCCCAAGTCATTGGTGTAAAAGTCCAAGTCAAGTCACAAGTCTTAGAACATTTTTTCAAGTCAAGTCTAAAGTCATAAAATTAATGACTCGAGTCTGACTCGAGTCCAAGTCATGTGACTCGAGTCCACACCTCTGGCTACAGCATTACCTGCCAGTGGAATCAGGTCCCTAGTGTCTATTGATGATGTCACAGCTGATAGAAGTAGCAGGATGAACTGTGAAGTGTTCAGGGCCGTACTCTCTGCTCAGATACAATCAAATGCTGCGAAACTGATCAGACAGTGCTTCGTTGTGAAAATGGATAAAGCATACTGCAAGAGCATCGCAAGCAGGGGCGGAGCGTGGGGGTGGCTTACTGGGCTTAAGCCCGGGTTGTTTTGTCAGAAGCCCGGGGTCTTTTGGAGTGTAATTTTTTCATAGTTAGATGCCTGGCTGACAACTGTATAAAACAAAAAGTACACACAATATTCGAAGCACATAATGCACACTGTGGGAATTTACGACTGTGCGTGAATCCCCCCTGATATTGGTATGATCCGAGCTCAGGCACTAAGCAACTGAGCGAGGGGGCGGGGCTGCAGCCAGGTGCTCTTGTGCCTGTGAGTGCGCTGTTGGAGTAACGGAGCCAGCCATACTAAGGAGAGCTAAAGTTTGACCAGGTACCAAAGCAAATCATTCGTACTGTACAAATAATGTAAATATGACGGTGTATCACAAAAGATTGATATCAAACTGATCACTTGACCAATATTACGTTACTTGCTCTTCAAGTGAATCAACAAATGGCGAAATGAAAAGCCGAACAAATGCTTTTTTTTTTTTTTTAATAGAGTCTTATCTTACGTGTGTTTATTTCATATTTTCAGTTCTTACCCTCCCCGACTAAATCGGTTTCAGTTATGTACTGAAATATAAGAATGGACATTAGAGGCTTCTTTCAAAGAAAAAACTCAGGTAAATGTTATTTTATATATTATGCTTTGTATGTTGTTCAGTATATTTCTATGCAAAACAAGAGGGATTTCAGTACACAGCAGGATATTCACATTTGTAACCAGATATTTACATACACTTTAGGGAGAAAACATAAAACATTTTTTCTGTACAACATCAATTTAGATTAAACTTTTGTTTTAGATAAATATTGAAATATCTTTTGAATTAGTTAAATGTCAGAATAAAGAGAGACAGAGCTTCTATTTTTTATCACTTTCATCAAATTTAGGAGTACATGTACACTAAATTTATTGTTAATTAATAAGAAAACTCCAGACGATTCCATTCTGAGCTGAAGAAGCTTCTGATAGGTTAGTAGAGTCCATGTGAGTAAATTGGTGGCACAGCTGTGGATGCATATAAGGCAAAACACAGAGCCTGTTTCTTTGAAATGGGAAAATTAAGAGATGTCAACCAAAACACCAGGAAAAGAATTGTGGAGCTCCATAAGTGTGGCTCAGTTTGAATACAATTTGGTGCCATTTGCAATTAAGAAATACAGATAGTTTCTCTCTTTACTCTTAAAGTTAACAAATATGTTTTTTATATTTATCAATCTAAAAAAATAAACATTTAGTCTGATTTGATGTTACAATTATAAAAGTGTTGTGTTTTTATCTGAAGAGTTTGTAAATATCTGGTTTCAACTGTATATTTGATGATTGTCAGCACAAAGAGGGAGAGAGAGGAACAGAGAGGGAGAGAGAGGAGACAGGACAGAACAGAGATGGAACAAGAGCAGGTGAGACACACATGTTAGTCAAATGGTTGTTTACCAAAAGTATCACCGTATCATAGGTCCTCATGTATCTCGTACCTAGTGTTTCTTTTTAGGTTTGTTATTTTTCAAATTCTATATTTATTAAGTTATGCAGGCTTGTTTGCACAACAAGGCTAAATAATTATGTAAACTTTTGTGAATCTACATAGTGTACTTTGGTAGAATTAAAAAATAAGTGTAGTGCAGGTCTATGATGATTTTTAGTGCTACTATCATCTAGTTCTGATTCTGGTTCTGTCTTGGTTAAGTCCTCAGTAGTCCTGATTTTGAACTCTTGTAGTCCTGTTTTAATTCCGGATCAGTTCTGGGTCTGGTTGAATTGGGGTTTAGTCCTCGTGTCTTGATGCAGCCCTGACCTTGTTCTGCCTTGCTGCTTAATTAAAAAACTAGTTTAAGGTGTCCTGTATATGTGATATCTTTTTTTCCCTATATGAAGTCATTCTTTTTTGAACAAAACTCAAAACAGAGCCAATTAATCTTTCAGTCATTTCTACACCCCCCCCCCCCCCCTCCCCAAAAAAAAGAAAAAAGAAAAAAAAATCCACATGCATACTACCCTTCAGGGCTAAGCCCCGGGTGTTTCAAATGTCTGGCTCCGCCTCTGATCGCAAGACTTTCTCAAGGCAAAGAAATGTCTTCAATGATCAAGTCAGTCACCTGTCTCAACTAAATAGAGCATATGTTCTTTTAAAAAAATACAAAAATGAAGACAAGTGGGCTCAACAAAGGCCTGGTACAGCATCTGAAATAAGGAAACATCTGGTGATGTCCATGTTTACTAGAGTTCAGGCATATCAGTCACTGCAAAGGATTTTCATCCAAGTATAAAAAAAACAATTATGTTTACTTACTTTTGAACATTTGAAAATGTTCAGGAGCCTCCAAGAAATATTCATTTCACGCACATCTTGATTGTCTGATTTTAAAATCCATTGTAGTGGTGCACAGAGGCAAAACTACAAAAATGTTGTCTTTGTCCAACGAATTACTGGCCAGTATTATGTTTAATACTGTGGTCCTTGATTCATGTAGTACATGATGAGGAACAGAGACAGCGTTACAAATACAGTGACCTTGTATATGTTTGCCATTATCTCTTTGTGAGTGTCTGGTATTGTGGTGTCAGAATGGATTAAATACATCAGCCAAATACAAACGTCTCTGTTCGAACTCTACTTTGGAGATCTGTGTGGTTAAAAAACAAAGTGAGAGTGATATTGTGATTTTAATCCTTTTGATGACACTTTTCTACATGTGAGTCCACTTGAATCGATAGCAGATGTTAAAAGCATTCTCTATCATAACAGCTTCAGATTCTATGTACCGCAATCTTTTCCCTGCAATCTAAACATGACATTCAACTAAATCCTTTTTAAATTAGCAAATGCTTCGGAGTAGGGAAAAAAAGTTTGGCAGTATTGTTGCTTTTAAATGAAACCAATATGATATTCACATAAAACACTTATGTTTCAGGTGTCGTGTAAGAGTTCCCTAATAGGTCGATGAGTTCTTTCACTGCTTTCTCTGAAGAGCAGTAATAAAAAGGCACAAAACTAAAATCTATATTTGTAATTTCACCCCTTTTTCATTTAATCGTGTCACTTAATAATTTCAACATATTAAAATATCAAAAATCAAAGCCAGCAAAGGCAATGGTTAATGTGGTTTTACCATATACAACCAACCAATAAATTAGTCTTTATTTGATCCCATGTTGGGGCCTAATGCCCTGCATGTTGACTCGGCTGTCAAGCAGCCAGTGATCAAGGACTAATAGAGCCTTTCTGCTGTCATAGCCGCTTCCAGCGACCCTGGGTCTCAGGCTGAATCGCGCCAGTGGAGTTTGAGGAGACAAGGCCAACAAAAACAACAAATATATTTTCATTTGGCTGCAGGCATATTCCTCTGGAGAGCAGGGGATGGGGGAGGGAAGGTGAGGAAAAGGGAGGAGAGGTAAAGCAGAGCAGAGAAAGCAGAAATAAAATGGATTAAGTGAGACTGATCTAGAGGATGAAAGAAGAGGACAGGAGAATAATTAGGGGCCTGTTCTGGCTCTAGCTCTGGAAAATGTTTCATTGGTTTATCAAAGACTTGACTATTAATACAAAATACATGATTTTATCTTCGTGTAGCAAATGCATTAAGATGAAACGCACTCTGCTTCGCGTGACTCACATATTAGGACTCTTGTGTTAAGATGATTTTTCCTAAATGTTTCTTGCTTCTGCCGACAGGCTTTAGGTTTATTTTTTAATTTTGTTTTTTAAATGTCTGTCTTTCCCTTCGTCTGCCTCTCCTCACGCTTTCCGATTTGATATACAGAGGCCTCACCTCAGTGCAGGCCAAGGCAAATGTTTGAGCCACCTGTTGCAGGAAACTTGAAGCCCTCTGGAGATGTTAAGACGCTGGAGCAGAGGCTGCGATCCAGGTACAGGTCACCTCTGAACCTGTGAGCTGGTGTGAAGAAGCAAGACAGGGGTAAATGAATGATGTGATGATGCAGATGAATCAGATTTACAAATATGATGAAATTACACCACAGCAAACACAAGAGACCATAAACCGGTTGTTTGTGACGCTGCTGTCAAAGTCAAACAGTCATTTAAAACAACAACCAATGACCAAGGTGCTGTACAATTAAGATAATTACAAGAAATAAAAACATAGGGAGACATGATAAGAGTTAACAAAAAGAATCATAAAATTCGAAGATTTGAGTAAGAAATAAGATAAATAAAAGTAATACAAACTCATTCTGATTAAAAGCCAAGGAATAAAGATGGGTTTTTAAAAGTGTCCAATGTTGGGGAGGTCCTGATGTGAAGGGGCAGTTTGTTCCACAGTTTAGGAGCAGTAACAGCAAAGGCCCGATCTCCTCTGTGCTTTAATCTGGACCTCGGGACAGGCAGGAGCCACTGATCCGCAGACCTCAGTGATCTTGCAGGAGTGTACCAATTTAAAAGATCAGAAAGGTATGAGGGTGCTAACCCATGCAATGCCTTAAAAACAAATAATAAAATCTTAAAATTAATTCTAAAACTAACTGGCAGCCAATGTAATGATGCCAGTAATGGGGATATGTGGTCTCGCTTGTGTGTGCCAATTAGTAACCGTGCTGCAGCATTTTGGACCAACTGTAGATGGCTAACTGATGACAGAGTACTACCAGAGTAAAGACTATTACAGTAGTCGAGGTGAGATGAAATGAAGGCATGGAAAGCTCTCTCAAAGTCTCTAAAACAGAGAAATGGCTGCTGTGACAGTAAAAAGCTAAAGCATGTAGACCAAAGCCAAAGGATTATCGCAGAAGCAGGCTGGAGCTCTGACTCCCTCCTATTATCATCTTCATGCACCAAAGTTGTTTCGAAGACTGCAAGTGGTCGCAGACCTGGCCCCCATTTCAGAGTCAACCCAAGTTTACTGCACACAACTGTAATAATTTTGGTCATGTCATGGTCTCCAACTGCTGTTTTCCCAAGGGTGACTGTAGCACAAAACAGTGTCTGCTATTTGCTGCCAAGCAGCTGGTGCACCGTTTACACTACGTTTCTCAGTTTCTTTTCTCTTGAATAACTGTTTGTCTCAAACTGTATTGGTGCGAGTGAGACTTTAATGCTGGGTAAATTCTCAGTCGAATTAAAAAGAGGCTACGCAGTCTGTAGTGTTTTGGTTTTGATTGTTTTTTGTAATTACACAATAAGTCATCCATTTCACACATTTACGAGTAATTTAATTAATTAATTTGCAAAATATTGCTTTGAATCAGCCTGGATGCTAAGGACTGAGTAGCTGAGCTTCAGAGGACTCAAAGGTCGAAAGAAAGAAATAAAGTCAAACGAGCTGAACATAAGAGGTGGAGAATGACTGGTTTATCTTCTGGGTTCTAGGAACTCCCTTGGACTGCTTCCAATGATTGCCCCTTTGCCCCCCTCTTGGTCCTCTTCGTGCCTGCAAATACCCCTTCAAGTCACCCCCCACTACTGCCCTACAGTTCCAAATTTTCTTGCAGCTCCTTCCTCTCACCCACTCACCCCCTCTCCTCTCACCCTTTGGCATCCCGTTCAAACTGCTGCCCTCTCAGCAAACATCTCCCCTCCTCCCCACAACTGGGCTGCTGTAAATGCCCCCAGGACTGAGGTTCTTTCAGTTATTCACCTCTGCTCCAAACCCACGTCTTTCTCCGATTCAGAGCTTGCAACCCCTCTCTTCCTCCCTCTTTCTCTCTCGGTCTCACCAGGATGTAAAATATTCACAGCTGCTGCTGCGGTCAGGTAGCACAGCCACAAGACTCTCTGAGCAAACAGAGGAGCTGTGAACGTGTGAAGCCGATGGTGTACGTTTCATTTGAGGTTCGACACAGGTCCGATAGATCCCGATGTAGTCAAAACAGAAACCGCATACTGAGCCTCGCCACATGCCTCAACAAACCAAGCTCTAACCAAACATACCCAAGTACAACACTGAAAAAATGACACTGCAAACAGCTTTTAGAAACATGTCAGGCGCACTGCAGAAATAGGAGAAACGATACGTGGCTTGGTGCCGCTGAACACAGTAACTGAGATATCACTGAGGTTTATAATCAGTGTGAAACATCTGTCTTGAATAAATGCCTCGCTTTTAAAGTCTAGCCTCGTTATGCATTACGGGCAAAGGCAAGAGCGCATTAAGTCATGTTAGAGTTGCAATAAAAATACATCAAGCTCTCTTCCAAGAGGTCTACACATGTTATATATGCGGACTCGATTCCAGGTTCTCTGAATGAAGAAGTGTACAAATTTGTGTCAGATATCCAAGTTCCAGTCCAGGTTTCCTTGTTCAAATATGGACTTAAATGAGATGTTTTACATCTCTGAAGCTGTCCCACCAAATAATAAAGACATCTTGGCCTGGGAATGCCAGCCCTTGAACTTTATGAGGGAGGGCGAAAGGGGGAAAAGAGGAGGGGTATCGGTGTCTTGAACACATTTCAAAGTAATTGTACTTGATATGTCGTTTAGAGAACACCCAAGTAATCATATAAACAAAAGACTAGATGCCCTGGGAGGATGAAAGGAAATCTGAATCTCCCACTGATGTATCATACTTACTCATTTTTTGACATGAGTGTGAGACGGCGAGGGATTCCTGAGCACAATAAGAGGATCGGGGACCTTTTTAGTGATAAACACAGTGGGATGGACGGACTCCGGTGGATTCCTTCATACTCACAAATTAACTTACACACACACACAAAAACAGATGGCAGAGGGCTGAAAGTGATGGATGCAATGTACAAATTAGAACTGCTGCAGGCCCGGGGACAAGGAGACTGCATGTGTGCATGTGTGTGTGTTTGTTCTATGTTTGATCCTGCACCTCAGCCTTACCGAGGCATGACTTACGTTTAAAAAACTTTCCAAAAAATAAAAAGATGAATTTGAGGGAAAATCGCAGGACCCAGACAGCAACAACACGAGAGAACAAGTTAAAGAAAAAGTGAGGGAAAGCAAAAGAAGAATAAAGAAAACATGAGATCATAGTTAATTAGAATCAGGTGATAAACAATGGAGTGATATTTACGTTATACCATATGCCCCGCTACATGTGTCTTTCTGTCTCGAGGGATACAGTAACAGGTTTCAGACACGTAAGGTCAAGAGGAGGCTTTTCCCAGCTGCTAGACCACACTGATGCACACACACGCCCCTGCTCAGCCGCCCAAGTGTGTCGTCCATTTCTAAAGCCTGTTTTGTCTTTGTTGTTATTACATAAAAGACAGTGTTTATCCTCCAGGAAGCCATGTTTGCCATATGAACTTGTAAGGCAGAAGATTTTGCAGCGAGAAACGAAAACCCCTGAGCCAATCAGGCAGGTTGTCTCCTGGGCTTCACTTCAAAATCCTAATCTCTTACAGATTCCCGATTCACGCCTTGGATTTAAAAGCCCTCCAGTGGCTTACTCTTGTTTGTTACAAACCCTCATTATTTTGGCAGACTCCAGTCAAGTATTGTCTCACTTAGTCATGAAATGCTGCGCTTCTTGATCTCTGAAATATTGACTTCAAAAAGCATCTCATGATGGATTCGTCAGCTGTGAAGCTTTCGACATCAAACTGTTTAATCACTGAAAGCTCCAGTCATGTAAAGTCCACAGAGCACCATGTTTATCTTACTATGATACACCAAAACTCTCTGCCCAGAAACTCCTCCTACACTCACACAGGAAGCTCAGAAACCAACCCTGGCATAAACACTTTATTGCCAAAAGTACTCAATCACCCATCCAAATGATTGAATTCAGGTGTACCAATCACTTCCACAGAACAGGTGTATAAAATAAAGCACCTGGGCATGCTGACTGCTTCTACAGACATTTGTGAAAGACTGGGCCGCTCTAAGGAGCTCGGTGAATTCCAGTGTGACACCTGTGCAACAAGTCCTGTCATAAAGTTTCCTCACTACTAAATATTCCACAGTCAACTGTAAGTGGTGTTATAACAAAGAGTAAGCAGTTGGGAACAACAGCAACTCAGTCACAAAGCAGGGTCAGCACATAGCATGCAGAGGTCACACATTTCTGCAGAGTCAATCTCTAAAGACCTCCAAACTTCATGTGGCCTTCAGATTATCTTAAGAACAGTGCATAGAGAGCTTCATGGAATGGGTTATCATGGCAGAGGTGCTGCATCCAAGCCTAACATCACTAATCGTAATGGAAAGCATTGGATGTAGTGGTGTAAAGCACACCTCCACTGGAGTCTAGCGTGGTGGAGATGTGTTCTCTGGTGTGACAAATCACTTTTCTCTGTCAGGCAATCTGATGGAGGAGTCTGCGTTTGGCCATTGCCAGCAAAACAGTACTTGTCTGACTGCATTGTGCCAAGTGTCAAGTTTGGTGGAGGGGGGATTATGGTGGGGGGTTGGTTTTCAGGAGTTGGACTCGCCTCCTTAGATCCAGTAAAATGAATTCTTAATGCTTTTACATATCAAGATATTTTGGACATAAAAACATGCATGGGCAAGTTTGGTGTGGAAGGACTTGACTGGCCTGCACAGAGTCCTGAGCTCAACCTGATAGAACTACTTTGGGATGAATTAGAGCAGAGACTACGAGCCAGGCGTTCTCGTCCAAAATAGCTTCTGGAAGAATCAAAAGATCCCATAAATGCACTCCTGAACCTTTTGGAACAGCCCGTTCTCACTCCCGAGGCGTAACATGTCGACGTTTTGTCACGTCCCGCGGCGTTCCTGAGGAACGCGAAAGGAGACCTTCGGCGTTCTTATGGTACGCGGCGGGTTATGGCTGGAATCCAGTGCAATGACGCTCCTGCGGTAATAGACATTCCAGCCCTGTATTCCAGCCCTAAACCTAACCTTATTCCTGATCTTAACCAGGACTATAATGATGTTAAATAGCGTGTTTCTAAGCAATTTGAAGAAAAAGAGCGAACATGTGTAGATTCAGTCCAGACGGTTCTCATATTTCCTCTTTTTTCCGAGGTCGTCATTTAGGAACGTGGTGGGTAGCCGAAAACGTAATATGTTGACGATTTGTCGCCTAGCGTAAAATGTTACGCTTTGGGAGTGAGAACGTTGATTGGAAAGAATAGTTGAAATGATGCAATGTTCACATGTGTGAATAAAGACTTTCGCAAAATAACGTAGGTACTGAACACCTGAAAGCCATTATGTTGCCTGGTAATCACCTTGCAACAGCTGAAAATCCCAAGATTTTAGGATTTATGCACCTCAGAAAACATTATAGCATCTATTTAAATTACACAATAATATCTAATTTATATAAAAACTGTTGAATATTAAGATATCTGTGATATGACACCACCATGTGACTGACTGATTAAAATCCAATTATATAGTAGCTAGTATATGAGAAGCTTACTGTCTGATAAATAGCTGTGGAAATGAAAGTGGGATTTGTAGTTAATTAATTCAGCCTACAAAATCACCCTTTTTCCCTAGCATATCATTATATAAACATTTTTTTAGGTACATGTTTTTAAAATATGCAGGTAGCCCATAAGGCACGTATGGAAACATAATATAATTAAAAAGTTATTACATCTTCTTGTGTTATATGGGTATAAAATTAATAGAACAATATCAAGCATACCAATTATTTTTTATTAATGAGAGTGGACAGTGAATGGTTTAATAATCCCTTAATTATATATAGAAGTAATTTGATTTTGCTGTATAGAAATATGCAAACAACAGCTACCCAATCTAGTTTTTGGAATTTTCTCAGTGTTATGAAGTATATCAGTTATCCAATAGCATGGGCAGGCCAAATAATACTCTAGCATGGGCGTGCACTGGTTTATAAAATGCATAATTTATTTGAACTCACTGACTTTCATCTATAAAATTTGTTTCAGTCTTGCAAAAGTACATAAAAGTCTCTGTCTGCAAACACAATCATGGGTTCAGAAAACATATTAGGCCCCAGAAGTGTCTTAATTGTATCAGCCATTATCATGTCTAAGAAACCTCCCACCAATGGGCTAAAATCACCTACTTGTACCCTTTATACACCTAGAACATTGTATCATTTTGATAAGTATACAATTGAATTTATATTCCCACAACTTCAATTTTACGTTCTTATCTGTATCACAAACTGTATTGTGACGTCATCCTGTTGCCTATCAGCCACTTATTAACTCACTAAAATGACCTAATTGTAATGTTTATGTGCCTAGAATATCTTATAAAAGCATTGTACCATGTGTTTTTACAGCAATAACAATTTATAGAAACAAAACTTGATTATGATTTATGACTCCGTCATGTTGCCTGGCAAAAATCCAACTAAAGACATTTATGTGTTATTTATTGTGTTATATTAGAGCTGAACCTGAGCTTTGCAGACCTAAAAACGTATTATTTACTATTCAAACAGTGCCACTTAAACTTAAACACTCAAAGTGATTAATTATATAGGCTTGCTAACAACATGAACAGACCAAATGATATTGTAGCTTTCATGGTTAGTAATAATGAGCTAATATATATGTTACAGCAATGGGCTGCATCAGTCAAAATTCAATCATATCCTTTACGTTTGCATTTATTTTTATGTTTTGTTGTGTATTTTGAAAAGAACAAACAATAATCACACGCTGAAAATAAAAATAACCAAAGTCAGTCAGACAGGTTAAAGACAAATATATTCTTTGTATTTATTCAGGTTTAAATGTATAGTATTCAAAGAGAAGCATACATGGTAAAAAAAAAAAAAAAAAGACTTTCTTTTTTGTATTTTTGTAGGGTTTTTTTGTTAAATATTACACAAAATAAATAAATTCAAAGAAGAAACATGATAGTTTTAGACTTGCTGCTGTGTTGGTACTTGACTAAACACAACACAACCTTTTTTCATTTTCCTCCACCCATCTCATCTTTTCTTCTTCTTCTATCAGTCAGCTTTCTGCTAATACTTCCTCGGCCTTCCCCTGTTTTCCTCCATGTTTTCTCTTTTGCCATTTCTTCCCCAGTCACTGACTTCACACGTACACAAATCTAAAAATGTGAGTTACCGTTTCACATTTTGGCACAGAAGTCATTTCTTTTCATAATTTTACCGTGCCAGTGTACTTTATAACTTAAAACAGAAAATAATATGTACATTGTATAGCGATATATCTTATTTCTTTCTTTAAAAATAGAAATGTCTTTATCCAACTGTGATAAAATGTCTGTTTGTTTCCTTTCTTTTCCTCCTCAGTGCATCATACTGTTCAGACTTGAATCTGTCCAATGAAGCCATCACTTCAACTCCAAAAAACGTCCAATAGCCTTTAATCTGCAGAGCTCTCCCTTTGCTGATTTGTCCAGTCATCGCTGTTCTGACAAAATAGGCAGGAAGTGAGTGGCTGGGTTTTTCCTTCGTGTCTTCCTTCCTTTCATTGGCTTTCCCTTGGGGTTCAGTGCAACAAACATGCGCTTGTCCTTGTTGAGCCACTGAGCTGAAGCGTAGGTGTTATACTTGTTTTCCTCGATGCGTTCAATTAGACGGCAGTCTGGGCCGTACTCTCTCTGTGGAGGAGAAGCAAAGAGTTTAAAAGAGCTGAAGAAAAAGATAATAATTTATATTTAAAGTAAATTAGTACAGGTTGCCTTTTTAAGATTTTCTCCATTGATGAAAACCACCTCTAGCAGGTAGCCAGTGACTTGAAACTTCCCACTGTACCACATGTGTAAGCTCTCAGTCATGGTTAGTTTTTACTCAAAAATAGTAACTGTTTTTTTGTTACCTGGAGATAGTTCTTGTGACAACATCCAATAACAAATGGTCAGCCATTGCTTAAGAACAATCCCCAGCGTAATTTTAAAAAGTCAGACGTAAAACTTGAATAGTTGTCAGTGTTGTTTGTGTGTCAGTAGTTTGGATGGCTGTGTGGTGGTGGGATGAGGGCAGAGAAGTTATTGTGACTTCTCGATGGCTCGGGCTTAGTGCCGAGCAAAGAGCATTGTGACACAAAGTTTGTGGCTTACATTACCGCAATGGCCACCCACTGGTAAATGAAGAGAAAATGATCTGAGAGAGCTGCATTTGTCAGTTTACTGGAAGCTGCCCTTGTGCTTAAAGCTAACAGCACTTAAACAGCCAGTTAAATGGATGCAATTGATATTCGCAAGCAAAAATGTACTTGCTACACACACACACACAAACACACTCTAATAGCCAATATCTCTCCTTCACGCGCTCTCTCTCTCTCCACCACAGCTGTTCAAATTGGTTCCAGAAGTAAAGCTGAGTGTTCCCAGAGCAAAATGAAAATATTTTACGAACGCTATGCAGCTTTTGAAATTACGCTGGTACAAGGTACAATTAAATATCGCGTGAGTGCATGATGTAGGAATATAAGCCTGTTCATGGTCAAATGGTTAAAAAACGTAAGTAGTAAATCGGTAAGCTTTAAGATGAAGACATGTTCAAAGGCTAAGGTTAGAGTTAGGCAAGTAGCAGCTATAGTTAAGGATCGATTGAGTCTCAAAATAATGGTGTTAATAGGCAAAAGAATCGTTATAGTAAGTACAGAAATGAACGTAAAAGTAGTAAAAGTTAAAGGTGATCATAACCTGCGGTGTCACCTATGTGCTTTAATCTGCCAATACAATGAAACAATGAATTCAATTGATTAGCACCAGATAAAGAAGTCACTGTGTAAAACCATCAAGTGTAATCGAATGCCGGCCCTTCGCCGCTCCGCTACTAGGGCTTGTGTTGTGCTGTGGAGAAGACGTCATGGGAATTCAGTTGGAGGCCATGCAACAAAATGCCTCTTTTTATTTTCTGTCTTTTCTACCGTGTGTCATTTCATCTGTTGTGTGGCTCCTCAGAGACATGCTGAAAATCAGGTCTTTCAAAGTAGGGAAAAGAGGGGGGTGGGGGAGGCAGAATCGAATGAAGGAAAGAAGGGTGAGTGAGAGAGGACAGATAAAACGAGGGCTGCTCTACCCAGAGAGACTGAAGCAGAACAGAGAAACTGAAGGATTGTGTTTCCTGTTTCTGAATGGAGTGGAGAGGAGAGGTAGGCAGAGGAGAGTAACTGTGGTTCCTATTTCTGGAACAGTGAGTCGTACAGCCTTGTCCATTGTTTTATAAAGAATTCAAGAAACTTCAAAGCCACAGAACCACCACTTTAGAGGGAAAACGTCCTTTTACCAATTTTCTTTTCACTATCATCATCAGTCAAATTTAGCAATCGCAAAAGTGCAGAAGTGCGTTTGCAAAGAGTGGAGAAGATTTTGAACTAACAAGCTGCAAATCTCTTAAAGTGGACCTTATTTTCTGTCATAGACTAAGGGTGACCAAAAATTTCAATTAATAAATTTGATGTTTGTGCAAGTAATCTGTTCAACAAGTTTATTATTTAAGCTCTCAAGCTTAAATAGGTTAAAGTGATTGAGTTCTTGAGAAACTGTGGTTAAGAATTTAATCCAAACCAAGATATTAGCTTCATTATTCAAAGAAGAATGCGGAGCTTCTCTGAAAAGAGAGGCACCCACTGGACTACAGAGCTGCATAGGACTCTTTGTACAATACTCAGTTTCAGAGGGTATATTAAAAGGGTCTTCTCACCCATCTCCACCCACCTGCTGTTTAAACCCTCTGTTTGTTAGGAACAATCAATCACCAAGGCCTAGTATAAGATAAATAGGGATGTTTTTGGACTGAGAATAAAGCTATCCTCTTAGACTTAGAGAATAATGCATATTAAATAAAAATGACAGGTCAGAGAGTTAAACAGCGTTAAAACTTACCGCTCCATACAGAACGCCATTCTTCTTGATTGCCAGGTAGTGGTTACTTTTGAGGCCCTTGATGGCCACCACACCCACATCCACTGATTTGATCTCCAAAACACCTGGTGGAGCAGGGACAGGGAGACAAATAGGGAGTCAACTTTTGTGTGGGTCATTTACTCAGATAGAGTTACATTCTTACAACCACATATTTTTCTATTTATAGTCTGGAACAGGACCCTGAACAGGTTCCAGTTTCCTTTGATGATTTATTTACTTTTTATTCTGTCTGTCTCTAAAAGTAAAAGTTTTTCATTACGTTACATTTACATGCATATGTATGTCTGACAACTTAAATGACTTTAATGATAAAGTAATTACTTTGGAATATAGCTCAAAGTTTCCCGTCACTCTTCATGCAAGTGTTAATGTTGTAATGGAGAGACTGCATCAAAAAGCAGAAAAATAGGTGTTTGACACGATTACTATCACTTTAAAGTGTGGGGAGATGCATTTTTATCTGCACGCCTCTTAATGCTGCTATAACATATCTATATTTTTGTTAATTTCAGGGTCTCCTGCACTGTTTTTTTTTATTTCATATTTTCCCACAAGTGAACCCCAGTCTTGTCCCCCTCCCTTTCTTTTTCCTTCACTGTGTGACAGTCAGCCCGGCCTCTTACCCCTGGTTAGCTTGTGGGCTGTATGCTCTGGGACCAAGGTGTTAGCCAGGAAAAAACATTTCTGCGCTCTATGTTTGTTTTTCTGACCAGAGGAGCACAGGCAGGCTGGACGGAGCAAGGCTTTCTGCCTGCCAGACTGGCAAGAGGTCAACGCGTTTGTATCAGTTTTCAAGCCTGAACCAATTACTGATTTAAGCTGTGGTTACCAGCCCTTCCTTCTCTCATCCTAAAGCCAGTTACAGCGGGCCATAAAGTAATCAGGAGATGAGGTGATTAGCTGAGGGGGGTAGTAGGAAGTGGAGGCTGGTTGCAGGAATGCTTTAGACAGAAAAGAGACTTGGATATTCACCTGATCTTTAGTGGTAAATGAACAAAAAATTTAAATGCAAATTTTCACGTGTCCCCAAAATCTGGTTGTGAGACACTTAAAAAATATTCAGTGTATTTCAACTGCCTCGAACAGTAGCTGCCTTTTTACCAGACGACCCTTCACTGCCCTTAACCCTCTTCTCTTGTACTCAGACGGAGATTTGCAACTTCCTGCAGGCTTTTGAGTTTTATGAAGGTCAGGCCTGAGGAGATTAAGGGGATATGTGAGCCTCCAGCTCAGAATGATACAAAATCTATATAAAGAATATGTCTTTCACTGACTACGCTGCGTCGCCTAGTTTGTCTTTGTTGTCACTGGACAAGGATTTGGAGAATGTTTGTGATTTTTTTAATGACTTGTGGCCTTGTGTTAAATGTTGTGGCTGATGCATTTATCCCTCATGTGGTCGATTTCAAGAACTTTGAGAAGAGTTTCGCAGCTCCACGGTGCGTCATGCAGGCTTGCTGTGTGAAGTCCATTACTCACACAGGCATGTGCTGCAACACAGCGCTGATCTATCAGGTTCAAAATGTTCCAGCTGACATTTCTGAGCTGTGATCCATTAAAAAAAAAGGGATCTGTCTGTGCTGCGCTACAGGCTGGTCCACCTGTTCAAACCTTCCTCCTTCCATTTGATGTGGTTTGTCTAAACCAAAAGCACAGGGCTCTTTTATGGCCCCTGCGCCAGTTACCAGAAGCAGCCCGCCTGCCTGTGAGTGAAAAAGCCTGGCTGCAACAAAAGGCTTAAATTGCAGCAACAACAGTTGGCAGTAATGCAGGGAGATGGAGAAAAACAGGACCTGAGCTTGTGTCAGGCTAACGTTAACCTGCTGCCCTTAAAGCTGCATTTTATTATTTTACTCTCTCACTCAACACCTTGTCTTTTTTGGTGTCTTGTTAATGTGTAATTTTTATTTTTTCTGCTTTTCCCCCCCTCTCTGCTGTTTCCCTCCCTGTGTCCCTTGGATTTCAGCCCAACATCTTTATGAATTATGTTTTAAGTGCAAAGGGGGAGTTTTATGATCTGGCACTGAAAGCAAAAAAAGAAGGGAAAAAAAGCACAAAGTTTACTTAATTTAAAAGGCATGGTCATTTGCTGCTATCAACATTATTTAAAGAACTACCAAAGGCAAACACGTGTGTGTAACAGGGCAACATTTCAACTTTCATAAGAGCGAGCCAAAATGGTCTCTGCTTGTCAAGCTGTAACTGACAGAGCTGGAAGTTCAAATAAACACAGCCCAGCCGTCTAACAAGGAAGAAACTGTTCATTAACGACTCCATAATGACCTTAACGATATTTAATTATCAGATTTTTATTTTTTTTAAAGCCAAATCTGAGCTCACGAGAGCAGGTTTCGTGCATTTTAAGACTTAATGATTGCTATTCATAGTAGCGGTTTGGATCGTAACTGATTGAGATTTTTGGTGTAATCGATTGTTATACTTGTTGTTACAATGATCTACGCAGTCTCTCTGACTTACAGGCAAGAGAATTTCTCAACCAGATTTCTATTTAAATTTGGCACCAATTTCAACCGGATTTACAAAGCAAAAGAAAAACCCTAGTGGACCGGCTATAAATCAGCCACCAACCGACTGATGATAAAGGTGCTATGACATAATTAGAACAGGAACGAGCAAAGAATTAATTCAAAGCTTAATTTAGCTTTTGCATTATTTCACATACAGGTCAGCAGTCACACCGAGCTTGTCTGTTTGCCAGTTAAGCGAAAACTGTAATAACGTACTGACGTCACAGGATAAAGTCACTGGATGTATGACGGTGTTTACTTTTTAAGGCAAAATACTTTTGAAATCAACCAATTTAAAAACAACTTCTTTGCAGAGAGACCTATGAAACCTGAACTCTGCTAAATACTTAGTACTTATATGTTAATACTTACTGACTAAGCAGCACAACAGGACTCACTCTTGCATTACAAAGTCAACATTCCAGTGAGCAGTGTAACCAAGTGCAATAAAACTCAGCTGTTTTATTTTATAATTGTACTGAATTATATCATAGTCATGTGTGTTAATTATGCAGGAACCACCAGGACTGCTACAAATTTCATTGTAATTTGTTCAACAGATGTGAAAATAAATGTACTCTAATGTAAAGATTAAGCATCAGCCTGGGATGTACACTCTTCTATGATCATTCTAGCTCATGCAAATCAGCACAGTCACACAAATATTAAAAAGACACACTCTCACACAGGAGCGCGCACATTCGCAGACCTCACACCGACCCCTGTTAGGCCCCTTTCTGGAAACGTGGTCAGTTAGACTCCAGCTGATCCCAAAGGTTAGAGGAGGTTGTGAAAATGTTTCCACTGTTTATCCAGGGGCTTTTTGAAGATTATACTGCAGTTGTTCACATTGTGACCTCGACACGGTGACCAGCTGTGAGCGGGTCTACTGCGTGTCTACAGCTCGGAGAGGTCTTGCTCCTCGTTGTGAAATATCATCACTTGCGGAGCAGTTTGTGTCGTGAACTCCACTCCGCGAGCAGAGTGAAAACGGTTTTTGTTCTTTTATTCTGCGTCCAGTGCTCTGCTATGAACCTCTGACTTCACTATTTTTATTTCAGCAGTGACTGATTTCTCTCACCCTTTTTGAGATAAATGTGACATCCAAGAAACAAAATTCTCATGAAGACAAAAAGGACCCTATTATGTATTTCTCTTAAAAAATTTTTAATAGGAACCTTTCATGCGTTGAGGTCTAAACAGTAAGATCATTTTTCTCTTTGAAACAAGCAGCATAGTGACTGACGACATTTCATATTCACAGTGACATGAGAGTTTATATCCAGGCAACCACCAAAGACTCCAAAGCAAAGAAAATCCAGTGGGAACACATGCAAAGGAATAGAAGAATTCAACAAGGGGGGAAATGGACCACCAAATCAGATACGAATTGCTCTATCTGGTCACATAAATAGAGAAAATGTCTTTTTAATTTGTCTCGGCCTTTGAGGCCACAGTTTTATCAGGATTAAACAATTTTGTTAGCGTTATTTATTTCTCGGAGTTTGAGCGGACTATTTCCGTTTCTTTATGAAGTCCAAAAGAGAACAAACATCTCTCGGTTGTGCAGATTGCTTGGTGAGAGCTTGTGGAGATGTTGGGCTTGAACAGAAACTGCTGCATGCTGTGTATTTTGGGGAGCACTGAGGTATTTGTTTAGACTGATGTGGCTGACAGCAGTATCTTCTTGTGCTAAGTGGCCACATCAAAGCACGCCTAGCTGATGGATTACATGAAAAAGGGAACAGAGGGCTGTTTCTGATTTCCAATATGGCCAGAATTTTTCTACAAATACAAGTTTTTTTTGTAAATTGATTTCTTTTCATATTGTGTTCTGCACATATTTGATTTGCTGTGTAAAAATCATATTAAATAAATTGTGTTTGGCCTTTGTGAATTACATTTAATGTGTTTTTTCTCAGTTCATTTCATTTTCTTTTTAGCCCGCACTCACCATATCAGCTTACTCTTGCCCAGGCAATGGTTTTATGTCCTTTCCTGACTGATGCACTCACATCAAAATACAGAAATGAGCAAAACTGCACGCTGTTAAACCTTCATCTGATGTCATTGGCCTTGGGGTGATCGCGTGGGAGAAAAAAAATTAGAAAGCCAACAGTCTAGGTGAGAGATAACATGAAATTTGCAATCACTTGCAATCACTCACGCTTAAGAGCAGCCAGGAGGAATTTGCAGTGGTGTTAACCGGGATTTGATTGAGTGGAGAAACACCTGAGAAATTGTGATTCCTTAAACGTGGTTTACTTTGTAACATGATAGAGCGCGCGTGCTGCCAGCTTCTGTCAAAAACCATTCACAAGCCTGACACAGCAGGAGTCGTGTTTTCAGGCAGAGTGCTGTGATGGTCGTCTGCATTTCACACATTTTTCATTTACAGTTCAGCTGTCAGTGCGGTGTTGCCCAACTGTTGTGGCTAGAGTTGTTGCTGAGGGACTCTTAGCTTTTAGAGATCTTCTTATATTACACCACAAGTATTACCCACAATATCATTCAGCTTGTCACATCCTCTCTCTGCTTTGCTCTGTGTTGTGTTTGTTTGCACATGTATTAATTTTGTACGCATTCAACACGCACACACTTAACACACACAGAGTAATGAGCCGGCATTCCTGACGGCTCAGTTCAAACAGCCAGACTGTCCAGATGCCTCTCTGGTCTCAACTCACAGCACTACCTTTGATGACTCCATTAAGAGGCTCAATTTTATGCAGTGTGTGTGCAGCAGGGTTAGGGGTGAGGTGTGCGTGCATGTGTGTTTGGTTGGGGGCTTCTCCTAAAGCACGTGGTGTCTATATGGCAGCAGCCCTGGATGTTATCTGTCACAGATGCTATTCTCCATCTCCCACTGCTTTACTGGCCATGAATTCAGCCTGTTCACAGGCACCAAAATGACACTTTGTGCATTCGGCTTCATCTGGACATTTTACAGCAGCGCTGCAGGTAGAAAGAGTCTTGTAAAAAAATACACTATAAGGCAGTTGTGGCATTTTACAATTTCTCAAAGAAGTTTTCAGAGGAAAGGAAACAAAATTTGCTTCACATCTTCAAATCTAAAACCCGATGATGTTCAAGGAGATACTGCATGACAAACAAAAGCCCCAAATCCTCATCTAACCCAAAACCTGGCACTAATTAACTCATTTTTTTTTTGTCAATTGATGACTCACATGTCTAACAGTTTTACCTCTGTTCTGCTACAAGAGGTCGCATGTAATGGCTCAATCATACAAAATAGGACAATAAGCTCCTTAAAGCTTTGAAAAATTTAATTGTCTTGTGATTCCACTGAATTTGTTTTCATTCAGTCACCAATTCCAGTTTGTTGCTGTAATCATTTTCATTTGCAAGGCGATTGCATTGGTTTCCTGATAGGAAGCAACCTCTGTCTAAACAGTGGCGATCCAACTCAGAGTGATTGCAAAGACTGGCAGGGTTGCAAGTAATTGCCACGTCGCAACAAGTTTGCGTCATTCTGCAACAATGAACACAACTCCTCTGTTACGTGTCTTTGTGCAGGAGGGGACTCGAGTCAACTGGTTGGCATCTGGTTGTATTCTGGTTATATTCCTATATAAATACAAGATTGCTGAGCACCTGTGTCATTTTACAGTTAAATCCTTGTCCTGCAGCAACTGCATACGTCACTATTTGTGGCGGGATTTCAGAATTTATGTTTCAGATACATGAGGTTCTAACTGGACTCTGAATGAAAGAAGTTAATCTGAATTTCTGTGTATGGAGACGACAGCAGATTGGAAACAAACAGTAACAGATTGGCAGCAATTTTTGATTTTGATTTCATAACAGTTCAACAGTACCACACATGGCATAGTAGAATTGTCAACTTGACTTAATTGATATAATTGCAAACTGATGGCAGGCTGATTCAGACGGACTTATGTTCCAAAGGTGCTTTGAAGACCCCGAATAATTGTGTTCATGCCACGGTCTCCAACCACTGTTTTTACTAATATGACTGTTTGTGACTGAATTGATTCTGGGTTATCTTATAAAAAGAAATAATAATTTTCCTGCAGTTTTTGGGCATTTGTACAATTTTATGATGTTAAGCTCTCAGCATGAGTTTGTTGCTCTTACTTTTCTCCATAAATGGCATTAGCAACTTTTCCATTGTTGTGATTTGTTATTTAAACAACAATAAACTGTTTGCTGCTACAGCATCACTGAGATGACTTCTCAGATGCTGTCAGTTCTTCCATGTTAATAATATGAAACTCTGCATGCTGGTAAAACTTAATGACCCATGGATACTTCCAAAACTTCTACCTAATCATTAAATAAGTCCGCCTGCATCGCAGACTATCATTAGTTCAGCGTTTTTGTAAACCTTTTGTCAAATGCATGAAAATAAATAATTCACCCCGAAGCTTTTTATAGAAGTACAGAAGTATGAAAGGTTATCAGAGAATCTCCTCCTGCTTTTCTCTCTCCCAGTCTCAAGTATATGTCAGAGTATTCTTCAGCAATCGTTCACAAAATATACACAATGAAAAAGGTTTTGCGGATAGTAATGGACTCTCGATGTTTGGCCCTCTCTTCACTGAGCTGGAGTGCTCCAAAGGAGCGGAAGATCTTACAAAAACATAATTTGTTGCTGAAAGACTTTTGTTTAAGGTGGTGCCCAACTGGGTTTGTGGCGGGACTGCCTCAGTCTGCCTTCGGAAATCTGGCTCTTCCATCTTGTTGTAGCTGACACATTAATCGACAGGGGAGCAAATTTATGGGAAGATATCAAGTGGTGATGACAGGAAGTGTGTAAATAGTGATGGAAGACAGATCCTGTCATTGTCCTCAGCGACTTTTTGCAAAGAAAAAAAAAAAAAAAGTTAAACAAAGACAGCACTGAAGTAAAAGGGCCATCTTAACGAGAAAATTATAATAAAAGTGGAGGTGTTACTGTCAGTATGCATGCGTTTCTATTCCTGAGGCATCCAAACATCAGTGAATGCGTTAAAGGACACTTGTAGGCTTATCCCTGTGTATGAGAGACCCCTGAAGAGTTTGCACGAAAGACTCAAACATTCAACTCTTAAATTTTAAGAGGTTTTAAATTCTCTAAATTCTCTAAATCAGTGGGTCTCAAAAGAGGGACCTGGAGCTCCCGGGGCGGGGGGCGTATTCTGCACCAAGGAGTCTAAATATTTTACTATAAGCTATAAAAAATGTGCTGATTTGGGACATGTATCCTATTAAAGACATCACTGTTACCCACATTGTCTCTGAGCAAACACAAACTCTGATATGACTGTGTCACATAAAACTGCTCTGAAAGGAACCCTTTGCTGTTGCTGTGGTGTGGCTTGGATTATTAGCGAGCTAGCTGGCAAGCTTAAAGAAGTATTAGAGCGAGTTTCCATCATCAAGTGACGATAAAAGGCTAAATGAGCTAAATTGATAAAATATGCAGATGGTTACATTCAGCTTGATTTTTTTGATGACAGCAACAGAGAACCAAAATGCGTCATGTGTCTCCAGGTGCTGGCACATGATGCCAGGCCGCAAAGCAAGCACTGAGCGCGCAGATTGAAATACTTCTTTCAGTTACTATGAAACAGGTCTGAAGCCTTTAAGGTGAAAGGTTTTAGAATACAAACAGCTCTAATTGCATCTGAGAGTATGAATGGTAGTAAGGATATGCTTAATGAAGATTATCAGGGGGCCTTGGAAATGTCTCGCCCTTGTAAGAGATCCCAAAACGTTTATTTTATGGCCTCGCTTGCTCCGCAGATTAGAGTAAAATGAGTCATAATTCAAAAGTGACATGATTTGATCCAGACTCCCGCTGCAACAACATCACAGGGAAGATGTGCAGTATGAAACCAAAATAATTTATCGCAGTTACACACCCACAGGAAGACTCTAACTAATTTCACTGATTACCACGAATGGTTTTTCCATTATTTTTGTGTATAGCCAATCAGGGGCACCCTTAATGGCATCCTGCATGTAAACAACATGAAAGTTGTAGCTGAATTAAAGGTCAGAAAGAGGAAGGTGTGTTTATTGTATGTTTTCAGAGTACAGCCGAATGTAATTGTTGATGTTGGCTCTTAAGAGCACCCGTTTAGTTTTTCCTGAACGAGCTCCTTCAGTGATGTTTGCGTGCCCGTTTTATTTACAGCCGCTAGGGAGAAGAGTCCGTGCAGAGTAACTTTAAATGAAAACCAATGCTGACACTAACCTCTGGTACTTCCAGTACCTCCTCATAACTCTCTTTTATGGGCCACACTGTTACCTTTTCCCATGAGAACCCTAAATACGCTCATCGAGCATCCCATCGAAGGCAGCAACATAGAGGCGACCAAAAGTAGAAGAGCAGAAGACGGGGACTGATGTCAGGACTTGTTACTTTTGTTTTTGGCTCTCACCTTGCTGAGTCATTCAAGCTTTATGGATGCAAAGTACGGAGATGAAGAAGTGCATGTGGTTTTAAATATGTGCACATTTATTCCACAGCAACAATCTGCAATGTTGCATTTCTAATTGCATTTTTTTTCCTTTACAATACACAGTGCAGCCTACAGCGCTTTGATGGAGTTTCAATAGTCTAGTTTTGCTAAAGTGTAGTAAAATATATTTTAACATTTTCGTGTAATTTCTTCTTAAAATTGCCCTAAAATAATTCTAAAAGTTGAAGAGGACTCTGGATCCCAACGGCTAAACAAAGTTATTTTGGCTGAAAGAAGATTTTAGCTTTGGCACCGACTCCACAACATACACAAAAATAATATTTGGATACAAATGCATCATTCCAAATACAATTCTGTCTCTTGCAGACTTGTTAATATAAAATTTGGCTCTTTGAGTTGCAAAAAATCTGGCATTTGCAGAGTACAACCAAAAGTGATACAATACTTGTAGTGCTGACCTTTCCATTAGCAGTGCTTCCTGACTCAGGTCAATAGGTAGAGGTCAAACAAGAGGGGGCAGACCCGTGTAATTATCCAGGACAGGGAAATCCTGGTCTAAATCAGAATGATGTCCAGAGAATTAAGAGTCTAAAATTGTGGTTTGCTTGATTCTCCCATGACAGCTCAGTGATTAATGCATGATAAATGTTTGAAGTGTGTGTGTGGCAGCTTTTACAATGAGAATCAAACCTCCAACTGCTGTCACCTTGGCACCGTTTAGTAGTAACTGAGCTACTCACAAGCGCAAGTCTGCAGTCCAACTGCAAGCGCACGTCCATTTATTACACTGTGTTATTCGTTTGTTTGTAAACAAGATGTGACAGTCTGTGGACAAAATGGAGGGAAGGAAACAAGGACAGTCTTGTTTCTTACAGTCAGTGTGAGGATGGATGCTAATCACATGGCAGCCCCAAAAGATTTCCAAACTGAGACCAGAACCTCTCATTTCAAAAGGCCTTATGAGGTGAGATGGATAGATGGGCGTTTAGAACAAAACACATCAGAACGCACGATTCGCTAAAGCCTGAGTGATGTGCCGGCCTCGGCTCTGACAAGATCATTAGAAAGGTTCCGCTGCGGAGGAGAGCAGCGACCCGGGACCAGCAGCTAAAACTTCTCCGTCACCTCTGACACTGTCTAATGACACTCATTTGCAATCTGACTTCCTGAACATTAGCAGACGATTAGACTACGATAACCACTGCAATTAACCTCCGCGGTAGTTTTTCAATCTAATGCTTTCCTGAAGAACTGTCGCATCGGGTAGTTCCACACCTGAGTTTACACTCTGGAGAAACTTGAGTGCACTGTTTCTGTGCAGTTGTATTATATAAGATGCTGCATATAGAGAAAGTTTGCGACATTATTTCACATAGGCCATATGTTTCTAATAGCCAGAAACCAGCATCAGAGAAGTAATCTGTCTAAAAGTCTGTGTTTAGCTTCAAAAGTATACCAGTGTAAATGAGCAATGTTATAATCTGAGGTATAAAAATAAACAAAAAGTGTGTTCAAAACTTGTGCACAAACACACCAGAGCAGTTTTGAGTAGGACCAGTCATACGCTGTCTAGTATGTGAAAAACCACATCCATGATCACCATTAGGGGAACGGAATTGAAATATATTCTGTTTGGTTTAGTTTGAAGGGTACAATTTGTTCTTTGCTTATTTCAGAGTGCATAAAAAATGTCAGTAAGTGGGAGTGTTAGCATAAGCATAAACGCTGCTCTGCTCGCGAGCCTGTACGCAGTCATGCTATATGAGCACAAGCACCTGGACGTGGAGTATAGTTTGATGCTGGGCAGACACACGCATTATTTAATCACCAAACTTTCAGTCTGAAGCATGTCGAACATCTGCACTTACCATCAGGTGGATACAGATTGATGAAATGCTTTTTCTAAATATGCCGCCAAGACAAAATATGGCCTGAAAGGTTTAGCCTTCACGACCGAGTTCCCATATTAAGATTCGCTTTTCTCCCTGGAAGGTTCTTACCTATTTCCTAAAACAATCAAGTGGCAAGAGCTGCTGAAATTGATGGATTGTGCCTCTAATGCCATGACCTGATGCCATTATAGTTAGTGACACGTTGCAGCCTAATGGCTGAGCTCTTTCTGTGCATGTGAGTTAAAAAAAAGTGTGTACATGTGTGTGTGTGTGTGTGTGTGTGTGTGTGTGTGTGTGTGTGTGTGTGTGTGTCAAAGAGGACTGCAGGCGAGGGGAGGGAGGAAGAGACGCTAATTGAAATTCCTTCAGCCATGTCTGGCAGAGCCTTGGTGTCTGAGTGGCACACACACGCACACATATTCACACTGGCCCTAATAAAAGTGGGCTTTGCCATATGGAGGCCATGTGCAAGACTGGCCTCTCTGTGCTCAAGCGTGTGTCTGCATCTGTGTGTGTGTGCACATGTACTCAGCAGGCGAGCCTTGTACAGCACCAGAGCGTCGAGTACAGATGCATGCAACCCTATGACATGTGTATGAAGGTGTGCGAGTGATAAAGACCAGTTTAGAACAAGTACACAGACACTTGACATCATACATTTAGAAGAAAACTATTCAGTAATGCAGCGAACGCCTGTTTTCTAATAATAAAGATATTAGCTTGAGTTTTGGACATCACCCATCTAATTCAGTGAACTGGCAGGCAGACTGTGGGCAGGTAAATGTGGGAGCAATGTTCTGTTCTCACTCAACAACTACTGTCAGTATGTCCTTAGGCCATGCAGTTATTCTGTGCTGCTCACAGGCCAAAAGACTGTGGCAGACTTGGAGAACTTCCAGATGTGTTCAACTAGAAGATAAAGCCGCACACTACAAAATGATAACAGCTGATTTTCTGTTCTGAATCAGTCATAACTGATTATGATGAGCCTTGCAAGTCGTTAAAACTATTTAGATTTGCTGCAGTACAGATCTGGGGGGCAGGGGTTTTTTCCTGCTGTAACTGTGGATTTTGAACTCATCCTTGCATTTGTACTATTTTCCTTCAGAAACTTAAGGTGCTTTTAATATACTGGCGGAGTTTCTGAGTTCCCAGCAGCAGAGGAACTGTGAGTGTGAAAGAGAAACTGTGTGAATGTGAGGCTGAGTGATGCTGACAAATAAGCATGTGTGCTCAGTGACCCTTCTCAGGATAAATAAAGGTTAAAATCATATTTCCCTGCCCGCAAAATGCACAACCAGGAAAACAAAAAAAGGGGGAGCAGGAAGCGTTTGGTTATTACTTTATATCTGAGTCAGTACAACCTCATAGTTAGCATATGCCCAACACTATTATAGCAAGAGCACAATAGCAGCAAGGAATAAGAGTACTTGTCATTCTCCCCTGGGGTTTGGTAATAGCTGTGTTTTAGATATTTCCTCAAACAGGAAGAACTTTCTCTGGGCAATTTCTAATTGGTTCCAGTGGATCATCGCTCTTTTTTTATCTGCCTGGTTTACTTTTTTTTTTCTTCTTCTCTCCTGCTCTTCTACTGTCATGCTTTTCTTTCCCAAACTCTTTGTAGTCAGGCAATATGCCTGCCTCTGCACATGGTGAAAAGGCTGCAGGCACACAGCTCTGTTACTTGTTCTATTGCCCAGCTACCTGTCTGGAAGTGCATGGGTGCTCACAGAACGGAAACAAGGAAACATCAGTGGCCACAGATAAACATGTGAGATGAAGTGGAGGACAAGCAGTGCTGCATTTGCCACAGTTGTGCCACTGACAGATACTAAGGTTGCGTTTGGCTCTCTTTAAAAAGTCTAAAAAGAAAGATCTCATATCAGGATCTTGAATATGAAATTGATTTCTGACTTTCATAAACTGCTGTGTGTGTGGTTAAAAGCTGTTTGCACCAGAAAGGATCAGCTGACACATTAAAGGCAGATGACTTACTGTATGGATCGTCCTTGTTTCCGGTGCCGTTAACCTTTCCCTCCTCGCCAATGCGAAGGTAGAATTTCTGGGAGGAGAACAGTTTCCGCCAGCGCACGTCCCCTTGTAGATGCTTGTAGCTGCTTCGCACGTGCCGGCCAACGACCGTCGCAGACGACGATGACACATTGGTCGCCCTTGGCAACCTTGCAGAGGATGCGTGAAGCGGTGTGGGTGATGAGGAGGGTGGTGGGTATGAGATGAGGAAGTGAGGAGAAGTCCCTGCTGGTGCATTGCGGCCGTGTTCGGACGAAGCGGACAGCGGGGAGGATGAGGACGGTCCGAGCAGGAGAAGCAAGAGCAGCAAGGTGAGGGAGAGGTGTGAAGGAGGTCTACGGCAGGGGCAGGAGGAGAACCAGGCGGCCGGTGCACCTTGTGTCACTGTCCATCTACACATGGTAGTGGAGCTGGGAGAGCTGTGGATGTGCTCAGGGGCTGGGGCATGCTGAGCTGGTGCAGGGAAAGGGAATGAGAGTGGGAGAAACTCCCCCCAACTAAACCTCCTCTGTTTGGGAAACCCCAGCCTCACTGGGACTGTAGGTGTTAAAACCTGTAGAACAGCTGGGATGAAGATGGTGCGACTTGCTGTGGCAGATGTAGGTTGATCAGGAATATAAACGTTGATGTAGCGGGGGGTAATGGTGAAGCCCGCAGCGCTGTGGCTGACGCCGCTGTAGTCCCCCGGTGCTGTTTATTCCTCACAATCGTCACAGGAATGCGTCAACAACCATAACTCAGATCACCTCACAATGAGAACTACTAGGCGCGCTCCTTGGGGACCTCTCGCCTCCTCCTCCTACCTCTCCTCCTGACACTGCCACTCTCTGCTCCTGGTTTCTCAAAATCACTCAAAATCCCATTTTAAAGTTCACATCCAAAGACAAAAACACACATCATCAGTTCATTCACACAAACACACACACGAACACACGCGTCCCAGACGATTTATCCCCCCTCAGTCCTGGTTGGAGGAGAAGCAGGTTAGGAAAAAAAGATGGCAAAGTGCTTAGTAAAAAAAAAAAAATAATAAAATAAATAAATAAAACAAGCAAGAAAAAAATAAAATAAAAATGCTGTTTCTTATGAAGTGTCCAGGCCACCAAAAAAAGGAAAAAAAGAAGGCGTCACAGAATCCAGACTTTCTTCTTTTCTTTCTTTGTTTCTCTTGTTTTGTCTGAGCTGGTTTGAAGTTACTTGAGTGTGTATCTGACCCCCGCGAGCTCTCGTCTTTCTCCCCTCTCTTGTAGTGCGTCTGTCAGTGGGCTGAGCTCCCTGTCTGTCCTCTGTCCTTGCCTCTCAGAGTCTGAATGCTGGAGCGGTGCGTTGCCTCTCTTCTTTCCTCCCGTGTGTGGCTCCCTCTCCTTTGGCCCCCTCCCTCTTTCCGTTGCCTCTCCCTCTCTCTCCTATCTGTCTATCAGTGGTTCGCTGGTTATTTGGAGTTTGTCTGAGGTGACTGAATCTTGTCTTTTCTTTCACCTTATTTATCTGCTGTAGTTCCCCAGATGTCATCTCTTAGTGTAATTGGACGTCTATTAAAACCACTCGGCTTTGAAGGGCTGTGTGCATTTATGTGTTTGTGCGGGAGAGGGGAGCAGGGGGTGGGGTGTTCTGTTCCACCCTGTTTTCGCCTTCCCTCCCTCTCCCCCATTTCTCTTTCTCCTCCCCTTCCCAGACCACTAGCTGAGCGGAGCAGGTCAGAAAGAAGGAAAGAGAGCCGTTCATCTCTCCCTCTCCCAGGTTTTTGGGAGTGTCATCCATCTTTCTGATCTTACTTTCCTCTTGATTAGAGGCACTTTTTTTTAATTTACCAAACCGTCTGAAATACTAAACGCTGGCCAAACTTCACTCCAGGTTTGCCTGAAAAGAGCCGTCAAATCTGTTTAACAATTCATTGATGTATTTCTGACTGACTTGAAGCCAAATAATGACATCCGTGTCTTCTTTTAAATCGGCTGAAAAACTTGTGATAAACAGCTAATTTTCCCTTATTGCATCTTCTTTACTGGCACTTAAAAACTCTCCTCCCTCTATGACACGTGATTTCCTGACAGTGTCACAGACTTTCTCTTTCTGATTTAAAAATGCAAAAAATAGTTATGAAATGAGTCATCGTTCCTCAGCTGTTTTGACTAGCATTTAGCAATTTCTCAGCCTCAGTCACTTAAGCCCCTGAACCTTCTGAACACCTCTCTGTGTTTGGGTAATCGCTGTACCTGACGTGTGTTGCTGCATTTCACCTTTCAAGAATCTAGGTCTGCTGTCTGGCTTCAGCACTGTTTAATTTCCTATTCACATTGTCAGACAACAACCATATCTCCTCCTCTTCTTCTCTTCTTCTTAGTTTATCTAGTATTATTGCTGTAACAGCTCACGCCTGTCAATGGTATGCTGCAGACATATTTGACTTTTAAACAATTCCATTTGGGGATGGATCAGTTGCACAGAAATAACCGTGTAAAGACAACCTGTACACTTTCAGTCAGCCAGTGTTTCCCTCTGCGGTGGTAACTCCAGCTGAGAATGGACAGATGTTGGGCGCTGCCAGCAATCTGTCGTTCATGTCAGCTTTACAGCCTTGTCTTTCCCGCTGAGGTCCCGACTTCACAGATGGTGAAGATTGATTTGATGAAGGCCAACCACTGTGCAGAATGTCATGATGAAATGACGATCAATCACTGCATAAGTTTAGTGTGTTTTCTTAAGTGATAGGCAACAGAAAAAATCCTGCACGTGCCGATGTTGTTTCTACTTTTTTCTTTTATGGACTTTACAAAGTAAGAGCGCAACTAATTATTTTAATCCATGAGTTCGCGGGCTAATTGTTTTCTCAAATTAATAAATGATTTCATATATTAAATGGCAAAAAACGTTACTAATTGTTTTGAAGCTCAGTGCAGCTGCATGTGAACTCCAGACAATGTTGGGAAATTTCCTTAGGGACTAATAAAGTATTCTGATTCTGAAAATCAAATTGGGGTATTGTTCACAGTTGGTCGTCTGTCTGGACATACTTTGCTGAAGATGCTGGTTGGGTGAAATGTGCAGTAAGAAGCATTACATGCCCTCATGGTTGAAAACCTAGCAGACTACCCGCTGACCCCCTGACTGAATACAAAGTAATCAATAGCTGCAGCCCTAGTACACATCATTCTCTTGCAACTAGTTGTCAGATGGTCATCAACTGGTCTCTAGGCCTGTGTGACTGAGGCTTACGAGGGACCCTCCAGGGTCAGTTCTATCTAAAATAACAAAATCAACCAACTGTTAAACTCCTTACTTGGACTTTTTCCACATGTATGCTGTTGGCATCGTTCAGCACCGCGGACAGCACTTGACAGTGTGCTATTCCAATATGTTAATGCTTTAATTGAAGCATGTCACCTTTGAAATCACAACAGTTCTTGCCTCCGTTTAACTTTTTATTCTGTTCAGTAGAGATTGAGGTGACTCTCTTAGGAAGATGGAGAACAAAAAGATATCCCGCTGATGGAGAAAGCGGAAGAGTCCCAGAAATATGGTCTTAGTTGATGTGACGTAGCGTGCCAAGTTATATAACTTGTTCTTTCATTTAGGGTCTATAAGTCTCTAATGGTGATACAGTTATAAGTTATAAACAACACATATTTTTTTAAAAATGTAACTTGCACTAATAATGCTTAACTGCACGAAAATAGCAAAGTAATTAAGTGTTAAATCAGTAATACAACTCTACTTTTATCTAGTTGTAAAAACAACACCATTAAAGTATTTTATGTCAGTAATAATCTTTTTACCTGGATGCCTTTTGTAAAGATACTGTGCACTTGTAATTGGCTTTAGATGCAGCTATGAACGCAGAAGACCTTACTGTAAGCTAAGCATGCTTGATGTGAGCCAAACTACTGCAAAAATGAATTAATTTGGACTTCTGCAGCAAGTGTGGGAAAACTCTGAGGGAAAATAATGAGGGAAAAGAGAGAAAGATGCCAAGAGATAGAGCAAGAGAGGGAGAAAAGGACAGAAAACATCTGGTCAGTGGCTCTGTGGTTTGATGTTGGGGTCTAGATTGACAACACACAATGCGCACACACACACACACACACACACACACACACACACACACACACACACACACACACACACACAGAGTATGTTTCTGAACCCTCTGTCACTGCACTGATGTTTTTTAAGCTGTATAATCATTGGTCTGTGGTAACGGTATGCACATTGCACTAATGAACTAATAATGAGTTACCGATCAGTTTCCGACTGATCTCTTCATTGCATTGCCCTGCAGTCTCGTTGTTTTGTGTAACCGTCCTAACAAGACTCAGATGTTGGAAGTCAGTTGTCCGTGAGGGAAAAAAAAAAAGCTTCATCACACCAGAAAACAATTTTCTGGATTGAGTGAAGCACCACATATTGGATTTTTTTTTCTAAACTATTTAGGAAAGCTGCAGGGGTTTCCCTCTCTGGAGCTGCTGTCATTCAAATGTTGTTTACTCTACTTCAAGCGACATGTGATCCCAAGATTGTTTTCATTCAGCGCAATGAATTTTATAGTAACGGCAAATATATATTTCCAAATACTGCGCAATACATAGCAGGATCCCGCTGAAAAAATAACTATCTGTCGTCACCACAGTTGCAGTAAGTCTTGTATATTTTAGTCATGTTGTAAAAGCAGTGCTGTGCTAATGATGAAGTGTTTTAGATGTGGCCACGTTTCTCAAAAATCTTTTTCTTCTCTTGTAGGAAAGGAATTAGTTTCATTGTCTCGTGGTTTTGGCTAAAATTTGCGTTGCAATCTGAGGCCAAGCTTCAAAGTCCCAGAGAGCTGAAGAGCAGATCTGGGATCAGCACCCAAAGCTAATGGCTGTAATCGTATTTATTCCCAAAGAGCTGTGTGGATTTTAGAACAGCTAATTTGAATGGCTTTGCAGACTCTCACCCACATGAGCTGACGCTGGTCCCCTCCGGCTCCGTTGGTCATGCCTTGGATAAGTCCTGATTGCTCATGCCTAGGAGGAGAAAGCCATTACGGACCAGAAGTTTGGCGCGCTGATTCTAATTGTTTCATTGCGGTTGAGCTGGTGTCTTTGAACTCATTATGGTCTTCAAACTAACTCTGCAGAAATGACCCTGGCATTTAACTTTAATTACAAGAACATTAAAGCTGTTACAGATAAAAGGAGCTCCTGCGATAAGCTAACTTACAGATAAACTATGGTTGCGACCAAGCTGCGGAACAGATAATTCTCAGCGAATGCAAACCATCAGTGACAACTTTAATAATCCCAAGCACTTTGATTACAATCTGTTTCAAGCAATGGTTTGAATGGTTTAAGCAAATCGGAGTCCACTTTAAAGGTAGTTTTACTGCCCCTCCCACTGAGCGAATTATTTTTGCCATTTAGTTGCAATGAAATGCAAACAAACATGGATCAGCAGGTTAACTGCAGCAACGAGAAAAACATGAGTAAACACTTATTTGTCAGTCAGTTTGAGAAGGTATGCTAGACTCTTGAGCAAAGACACACGATGTTCAGATCGCATAAACAAAGAAGTTCTGAGACGGTGACCTGGAACAATAAGGGTGATTTATGGTTCACACACCACAGTATTTCCGATGGTCTCTTGATACTAAAAAAGCTAAAATAAAAAACAAAAAAAAGCACATACAGACAACACTGTCTTCAAGTAATAATTCCCTTCAGATAACGACACACTTTAAAGTTCTGATGATCTGGTTTCTGTCATTGACTGGAATGTTTTATTGTTTAGAAATTAAAACATACAACATCATATGAGCCACACATGAGGATTTTCTTGTGAAGGGAGAACCTTTGCCTTGGAGGCCTGATTCAGCTCACTATTGGATAACACTATTGGATTCTCTAAAGGATTCTTGAAAGAGATTCTACAGCCTATTTCACACTGGACTGAAAAGCTTTCGAACACCCATTAACATCTGGCTTTTGTCTTCTTTATGAACGAGAACAATTTGCAGTTAACAATCAGGTCAAATGGCTTTGCAGTATTTATTATCTTGCAAAAATAGAAACATATGATGATGCTGTCACCTCTTCTGGTAACTTCAGCGACTCTGTGATTTCAGCCAAAAACTGTCATAAAAAAGACAGAAAGGAGAAAACATACCCCAGAAACCTCGTGGTGGTGGGATGCACTACCATGAGGGTTAAGAATTTTTGAAAAAACTGACACTGATCAGACAAAAAGGGTAACAACACTAAGCTGTGAGGCTCTAACAGCAGAGCGAATGGTGGGACCCTGACACCTGCTCCAATCACATGGCAGCAGCTCAGTACATTTAGGCATGTACAGGTGGTAGAAAAGGACATGCTGAAATACAAACTGAGCATCAGAATTAGTGGCGTGCAGGTCGATACTAATACTGAAAAATCGATTCTTCCAATACCAGATAGTTATATTCTGCAATCGATTCTCATATTAAAATATCAATATTTTAGTAAATTGTGGTAAATTTGTAGGTTGTCTAACAGTAACACGGTGGACAGTAACATTCATATTGGGGTCGTCTAAATGGTGGTAGGAACTACTTCTTCTTCCGCCTGTCAAAGCCACATGCCAAATATGGCTTTAAAAATGCGTCATGGCTCACGTGTTCTCGGTCACACAGTTTACAATAATGGCTGATCACAAACGGAGCCAAGACGCGGTTTGTGACACGTGTCAAAACCACAAACCTCGTCAAACACAAACAAAAGTAAATCATAACACGGAATTTGATGATGAGATTATGATGAGGCAAACTGAAGGCGAGGAGAGCGAAGGTCAGGGACAGGGAAGGTCTTTAGTGGTGTAATTTTGAAAGGTGGCTTAGGCTTATGTTGATGTTTAAACAGCGGGTATTCCCTGCATCCTTAAAACTACAGAATGACATTTTTTTCAAAGTGACATTAATAAATATGGTTCCAAAATATGTAATGAAATAAATACATGCCACAAAAAATACCTGTGCGAGCTAGGTGTCATTAAAATATGCAGTAAAAACAGCTATTATTGGCTTTAAAAAATAAAAATACATATAAATATACCAGAGCGTTCTCACTCCCGAGGCGTAACATGTCGACGTTTTGTCACGTCCCGCGGCGTTCCTGAGGAACGCGAAAGGAGACCTTCGGCGTTCTTATGGTACGCGGCGGGTTATGGCTGGGATCCAGTGCAATGACGCTTCCGCGGTAATAGACGTTCCAGCCCTGTATTCCAGCCCTAAACCTAACCTTATCCCTAGCCCTGACCATAACCTTATTCCTGACCTTAACCAGGACTTTAATGAAGTTAAATAGCGTGTTTCTAAGCGATTTGAAGAAAAAGAGCGAACATGTGTAGATTCAGTCCAGACGGTTCTCATATTTCCTCTTTTTTCCGAGGTCGTCATTTAGGAACGTGGTGGGTAGCCGAAAACGTAATATGGTGACGATTTGTCACCTAGCGTAAAATGTTACGCTTTGGGAGTGAGAACGGGTTGAATATACACACAACTCAAAAACATTTCATACATATACAAATGTTTTCAGCCAGCTTAGATATTTTGTTAGCATTTCAGTCAAATTGTGTGGCAACTACTCAGTATTTTCCTTCTAAAAAACTAATCTGAAATGAGAGCCTTTATCGCCTTTTTTGACAAAAGAAATTGTTTTTGTAACCACCTATTCAATTTTACCATTTACTTTTGTTTTTAGGCTTCCAACTGGCTAACATTTCTGTCTGGCTCAGCAACTGTTTTCACATCACTTGACCTAATTTTCAGCATTTCCATGTGGACAGAAAGTGGAAAATCCCTGTTTTGCAAAATACCCATGCAGGTGTGGACATAAAACACCCACATTATAAAAGTGACAACGTCTTCAGGTGGCAGACTTATGATTCGTATAAACAACTGAGAAGTGATCTGACACAGGACTTCTGTTCTTCGTCCACAACTGTCCACTAATAGTAAAAAGGTGATATTTGATTTCTTAGGGGCAGAAAAGTATGACTCAATATGAAGTCAGCTAATTATATATTTGAAGGAAAGTGATGCCATATTTTAGTTTTCAGACACCAAACATCCCATCTGTGAAACAGACATAGCCCTCTGACATCTGCCTTACAGATAATATCCATACACCAGCAGCACTGATGCCATAATGAGCCCCACAGTCAAAAGAAGAGCACTGACAAATATTAACTTCACAGAGCACGGAGCAAGTGTGCGCAGCAGGTGTTGGGTGTTCCTCCTCAATCGGAAGTATCTGTTGCTTCATTTGTGTGCTGGCTCGCTAATGTCAGTATAAACTTCATTATTTAGCATTGTCATTAATGTTTAATGAGGTTAATGTTTAATGAGCATGAAGAATTGCTGTCAGTGGAAATGAGTCAGTCGAACTTTAGACAGATGAAACTGGTCCTGGTTTGTTATGATACAACCTCTACGAGTGAAGAAGCATTAACAGTTTAGGAAAAAGCGGACTCCGCTTTGGAGCACTTTCAGGTTTTGAATGTGACGTCACAAAATCTCATCAGATACGTCTGCAGCCAGTTTCACACTTAATTTATCACGTATTGGTTAAATTATAAACTGTTATTCTGTATATCAGCTGGTGCCGGGTCTGGGATTAAGTTTACATTTTGAAATGTAAACCCAAAGTTTGAAATGCTGCCCAAAGCACTGCTGACAGCTTCTTCGTCTTGTGGGATGGCTTCCATATTTTAATAATGTTATCTACATGGAAGTAATTATTGTGTGGCCCACGCAGGAGACTGAAAGCAGTCTGAAAGCAGGAATGTTAAACACAACTGCCACTGGAATTGTAAATCTCATGATGCATTTGCTTTGGTAGCGATGCTCATTTCCATGGCTTGACCGGCTGTTCACTTACTGGCAGCCAACTCAGTCGATGAAATGCATTTTGTGATATGACGCCTCATTTATAATTGTTGCACACGCACGAAAACACAGCTTGAAAGAAGTGTGTGCCATTTCCGATGGAAAAGAGAAGAATTGTAAAAACATACTTGATGGGGCCATATGCCCACCTTTGTGGAAACTTTGATCGATGTATACAGACAACACAGATGCTGAGGCAGTGAACGCGAGGCTGATATTTTCCTTTTTTTAATTTCATTTCATTTCCAAGGGAGAATCCGTGAAGCTGGAACAGGGGAGCTTAATTTAAATATTTTAAAGAATGGCACTGAAAGATAAAAACTGACAAAGAAAACATCGGCATTCAAAAAAAATGCTGATTTTTGTTAAAAAGCAATTAAAACGAACTGTTCTTTTACATTTACAGGTTTGTCTGTTTGATTTTTACACTCAAAGTTTCTTTTTACATTTTTGCTATTCAGTTTCAATTCTGTGGCACTCTTTTAGCATGTGTGAGAGGAGCAGAGTGTTGTACGTCTTGTATGCCATTTTCATATAATTTGCATCCTGCCTTTTACACTTAAGTTTTTGTCTTTCAATCCCATTTTTGTTTTGTTTTTTTGTTTTTGAAAGCATCCTATGGCACTGTTCTGGCTCCATAGAGCACCAGATGTTGGCACATCGTCTAATCCTGGAAATCCTGGAAAATGAATTCAATAGTTTATAGAAGAGAACTTTTCTAGGTGCCTCATAGAGACCGTGATTCATTTTACAGGTAACCAAGAACACTGAGCTTTATAACGCAGTATTTTAATGCAACAATAATCTTTTTGAAACCCAATCAATCAGCTGGTAGAAATGTAAATACAGAAGTAATATGGGAGAAAATGCAAAGATAATCAGCCTGCAGGGGATTTAAACTAAAAGTCCTCACTAGTTAGTTGGTCTTGGTCCATAGTGACATGGCAACACATTCAAAGTTGCTGCAGATTTTTCAGTTGCACATCCATGATCTGAATCTGCTGTTCCACCACAACCAAATGTGCTCTATTGGATTCAAATCTCTTGACTCTCGGGGTCATTTGAGTACAGTGAACTCATTGTCAAGTTCAAACATTACCCTGTTGGAAGCAGCCATCAGAAGATGGGTACACTGGGGTTATAATAGGACGGACATAGCTGTGGCATTTAAACAATGCTCAGTTGAACTAAGAGGCTTAAAGTATGCCAAGAATATATCCCCACACCATTACATTACCCCACAACATGCAGGGTGGATCCAAACTTTCTTGGTGTTCATGCCAAATTCCATCCCAACCATCTGAATGTCACAGCAGAAACTGAGACTCATCACACAAGGCAAGAACTGGTCTTTTTAAAATTTTCTGTTGTCTGATTTTGGTGAGCCCATGTGAATTTTAGCCTCTTTTTTCTGTTTTTAGCTGACATGACTGGCATGCAATACAGGTCTGCAGCTGTAGACCATCTGCTCCAAAGTCCAACGTGTAATGCATCCAGAGATGCTCTTCTGCATACCTTGGTTGTAAAGAGTTGCTGAGTTACTACTACTCAATGCAGTCTGGTTGTTTACTGCTGACCACTGGCATCTACAAAATACAATACAACATTTTAGACCATTCTCTGTAAACCCTAGAGATATTAACCTGTCAACCCTCAAACCTACCTGTCTACCACAACCCTGCCACATTCAAAGTTACTTCAGTCCCTTTTCTTCCCCACTCTGATGATGCACAGTTTGAACTTTAGCAAGTCAATTTGGGTTTTTTGTGGTAGAGGATTTTCAAGCAGTGCCTCTGATCTGATTAAAACAAATCTACCTGCCTCTCTTTTGGTCATTTTGGCAAGATTTGTCAAACATGCATCGTTTAACTTCATCTCTCCTGTTATGATGTTTGAGCTAAGTCCAGTGGCGGGTGATGGGTCTTCACTAAAATATTAATGCGGGGACAGGAAATGTTGGTTCTGGGTGAATAATGCAACAGGTGGATTAGTTCTGGTTTCAGAGAAAGCGAGTGGGGGGATAAATTAATAATTATAGATGCTTCCATCAAGGTTTTTAAAATTAAATGAATTCAATTCAATTCAATTCAATTATGATGGTAAAAAAGGTTTTTTACTCACCCCTTTAAGCATTTTAGTTGTAACTTTGAGGAAAGTAACTGGTTTTGTTGTTGTTATCCTGTTCCTCAATGTAAGCTATTCCTTTTAAACTTTAGGGATACGTTGTTTATTTGAAACAAGTTAACAGAGCACTTTTTATGTAACTGTAATGAAGTTTGACATTTAGCATAAACTAGCACATCTGTCACAGTCCAGACACGTATGTAGTTAAAGAGAAACGACAGGAAAGAGGCTTACAAGAGTGAGAAGGAGAGAAGGTTTAGGGACACTGGGAAGTGGAACGTGTAGTGGGGGGGGAGAGGGAGGTAATTGTCTTTGATGACTGATGATTCTCATGGCTTTTTGTTTATTTCACCAGCCAGGAAGTTCAAAACAGAGGAGCCCTGTGGCCAATCAGTGGTTATCATTAAAAGGCGTGATGAGTGCCAGAACCAATCAAATGCCGGATGAAGGAGAAACAAGTACAAGATAAAATCCAGTGTATCATTATTCATTACTGCTTAAAAGCTTGGGCTCCTTAAAAAATGTCATTCTTTCCAAGGAAACATTTTTTTTGTACTGCAAAGGAAAGTAAAACCGAGACATTAGTAAGGTTTAAGACAATTATTTTTCCTTAGAATAATTATTTTATTTTTTAAGCTTATTCATCACGTCCCTGCAGACCACAAATGACAGTACTGATACTGTTCACATATGGACACGACAGTCATGAAAATTACACTACACTACATTAGGGCAATTATTGTGACAGGTGGAATGTAGGTTTCCACCTAGAAACAATTTCTAAGCAGCAGCAGTTGAAAGGTCCTTGGTTACCACTTAAACGTTTTGGAAGGGCAACCGTCTATAGGGAGGATTCTGGTGGTTCCATTTAAGAATAATGGATGCTAACGTGGTCCTGGGCACTGTTTGCCTAGACAAACCTTAGGCTACAGTCCCACACATCAACACGAATCTGAATCGTAATGAGGACACATATACAGGATTTCTTCTAGTATTTATGTAGCAAAACAAAGCAAAGATAAAAACCAGCTCAAAGAGACTTCACAGTGATCACCAAGGCGATTTTAAGGTAGAAATATTAACGTAAAAAGGAAAAGACTATCTCTCAAGTGCAGAGTGTGTCCTTGGGCAAGACACTTCACCCGTTGCCTACTGGTGGTGGTCAGAGGGCCAGGTGGCGCCAGTGTCCGGCAGCCTCGCCTCTGTCAGCGCGCCCCAGGGTGGCTGTGGCTACAATGTAGCTTACCATCACCAGTGTGTGAATGGGTGGATGACTGAATGTAGTGTAAAGCGCTTTGGGGTCCATATGGACTAAGTAAAGCGTTATACAAATACAGGCCATTTACCATTGATCGATGGTCTACTGACCTCACAGCCCATTGTTCGTCTGTGGTGCTAGTTTCATTCATTGTGCAAAGGTACTGTTTATAAGGTTGGGAAAACCTGCATCAACTGAGACTGAAGAAGTCACATGTATGAGTGACGAACCATCCAGATGAACAGAATCAACTTTTTGGGATTTCCGTATCTGGATGATTGAGCATGCATCAGACATACGTTATGTAACTTTTTCTTCCTTTTCTTTCTTTCTGATGATCAAATAGTTCCAAGTGAATATTGAGTAATATGTTTACTCGAAATGTCTGCCACTAAAACACACAGTCAAACACATCCAGTTCCACAAGCTTTTTTCCTTCTTGGCCACCACCAAAGTTCACACGAGAAATCCTCTGTAGGGGACATCTGAGTAACTCCCATGACATGCAGGACTGTATCAGGCAGGAGGTAAAATGGAGGCCAGGTGTGTGTGTGTGTGTGTGTGTGTGTGTGTGTGTGTGTGTGTGTGTGTGTGTGTGTGTGTGTGTGTATGAGCAAGCACTCAGGGTTTATTTGGCTAAAATGCTCCCAGACCTTTCAAACATGAACACTCCTGCTTTTGACAGAACAGCACAACACCTTTTCTTCATTTTAAGGAACACCCTCTGTGTTCTCTTGACCTTGTTGCTTCCGCAAATGCACCCACCTACAAGCTTGCACACTTACTGACACATAAACACACACACGGAAACGGTATTATATACACAAACTTTTGTATAAAGGTCAGATGAGGGTGAGTCATCAAGGGAAAAAGTTCATCATCTCTTTCCTAATGTTACACTGGATTTTTGTAACCTCCAACCACACAGTAACAAACACACACCAACACACTTGCCCATTACGTTGTTCATTTGGAAGAGGACACCTGTCTTGTTCCATGTACTAAGGTAGGGTTTCAGGTGTCGGTTTCAAGTGAGCCATCAGCACCTGCACACACTCAGTCAGCACACGACTAGCATACAACTTTATCTTTATCTTCTACATATATGAACGTATGGCAGGTGGAGACATCCCACCTCCCCCACAAAACATGCTAGTGAGGGGAGAAAGAGGGTGACACCAGTTGAAAGGATGAAATTATGTCTGGTCTCAGATGAGAGAACAAACTGAGGCAGACAAAGCGCTGTGATGTGGTGAAGCCATCCAGCCATCCCCGGGTACACAGGTAGACAAAAGAGAGTCAATTCAAAGCCCTGCAAACTGTATTCTGTCTAGACATGCGAAAAACCAAAGCAAAAAAGAAAAAAGTCCATACAGAGCAGAGGACATTCCTCTGTAGGTAAGACGAGAACAAAAAACTATAAAGCTCAAAATGTTTTAAAAGCACTTTGAGCACTTGAATTAACCTGTTAAGTATTTGTCTCTATAGTGGGCACTTTAAAGATCAAACATGTGGGATTGTTTTACAGTTTTTTCTATGATTTGAGGTATTTAAAAGTATAGCTCCTGTTTTTCTAAGACATCTTAAGGGTTTTTTTCTTTTCACTTAATTCGGCTAAGATATTGCATATGTGTAGGTCTTAAAAGTTCTTTCATAGGTCCTGAGAATATATTAAGGTCTAATTTATAATTGTTTGTGCCAGAGATAGTGATTGCCATCTGTCAAATTACAGTCACATATTGTTAGCTAGATTTACAAGTAAATCATGAACTGCTCTCTAGAATATGTTTTCAAGTATAATATAGCCATTTTCTTGCCTTTTTGTTATGTTAGTGTTGCTACTGTAAGCATTTTTTTCTTACATCCATCCATCCATTCGCTTCTGCTTATCCTTTTCAGGGTCGCGGGGGGTGCTGGAGCCTATCCCAGTTGTCATAGGGCGAGAGGCGGGGTACACCCTGGACAGGTCACCAGTCAGGCTAACACACAGAGACATACAATCATTCGTACTCACACTCACTTCCGCATTCACACCTATGGGCAATTTAGAATAATCAATTAACCTATCCCCACAAACTGCATGTCTTTGGACAGTGGGAGGAAGCCAGAGTACCCAGAGGGAACCCACGCAAACATGGGGAGAATATGCAAACTCCACACAGAAAGACCCCGGCCTGATGGTTGAATTGAACTTTTTTTTGCTGTGCGGCAACAGTGCTAACCTGCGCCTTGATTTGTCACACCCTTTTGTAACCCCAACATATCTTATCACAGCAGTGCAAGAGTTTTGGGGTGTTGTCTGGGCTCAGTTTCTGATTGACTGAACCTGAAAAGGTTTGCATTTAAGCAAGCCTGAGGTTTGCCTTTAATGAGAACTACTACTTGCTTGACCTCATTACGCTCCCCTTGCTGTTGTTTTAGCTTAGGGTCGAGTGAAAAGGTCCAGAGTCCAATCAGCAACCCCCTGGCAACCAACAGTCACATTTCCCAGCCAGTTTGCAAGTGGTTGTTGGAGTTTGTGGGCATTTGTTAATCGGTCATAAAGAGGACGTTGCAGCAAAAAAACCCTTGCTTTGGCTACTAGCAGATGGCCATCATCGTCTGTATTTTGCATAGAAGATGCCACCTTGTCTGCAGACACTCACCAACTACTCACTGAGCTATAGTAAAATTATGAAACATGTGATGCAAACTAAGAAAAATTGGAAAATACACATTTTTCACTAGTGATCAGAGGTTGACAAGGGGTTGTCAAGTAATGTCTAGGTCTATGTAACTAAAATTGCTCAGTAATTTTTTAAAAAGCCTGAAGTCTTGGCATAACATAAATGGGGGGTTATCCGGGATCTTTTGGACTCTCTGGACTGTTTTTGATAGGGTAAACGATAGTTAACCTAAGATGTTCGCTATTATTGAGAAAACACTCTTAGCATTTACTTAAAAGTGATCACCTGGCCCGTGCTTCTCTGATACTCACTATTTTCTGCAAATTTTCCCAGCAAATTTCTGCTGAATATAGGCAGATGTTTCACAGGGCTGATTTCCAACCCTAGACACTATAAGTCTAGTTTAAAACATAATCTAATTAGCATCACTGCACTGAATTTAAATTCATGTCTTCTATTCTTGATATAACTTGACATTGTCAATGAACACCACAGTCTGCTTTGCACCAACATAATGCTAACAAATTTATCCTTCCAAGTTTTTTCATGCAATAATTTAAATGATAAAATACTTAAAGTTACTTAAAGAAATTACATAAAAAGCACGACTTCAGAAATCAAAGATCCAATAGTCTGTCTGATTAAAACTTAAATGAATTTATTACATATAAGCTTTCATTTTCAAGTATATTAAATGTCACCTAATGAAAAGTTTATCTTCCTCTCTTGTCTTGTCTTTGTTTAATCGTTCTCCATCACTATGTTGCACATTAATTTTTTTCCTCATCTCTCTGAAATCGGTGACTGTATGTTTAGCTAACTAGACACACTGATACAAACTATAGGATGAAGATGAAAGAGTTTTTGTTTGTTGCACTGTTTGAAAAGTTGTATTTGAAATTACCTACCACTTTAAAACGTGTTATTCCATTGATATTAACCCTTCTTTATTTACTTTATTTACTTTATTACTTTATTTACATCGCAACATGAACACTTTACAGAGATGAGAAGAAATAGCAGATGTTTAGAGGGCGCAAACAAGTCTGCGGAGTGTAATTATTTTCTTATCACTGAAAACTAATCTTCAACACCAGGCAACACTATTGCCTGGTGTTGCTTCCAACACCAGGCAATAGAGCACAAAAATTTAACTCATTCAGCAGTAATATGCATTAACCTGCCAATCAAATTTAATTCTCATTAAATAAAGATGCCAGAATGCTATTCTGGATCCAATCCAATTCCCTTTAATCTTGTTTGTTTGTTATTTGTCTTTGTTTTTTTAGTTTATGGTGTTTCATTGTTATTCTGTATGTTTCAAAGTTTGGCAATGTACTACATTTCTGGACTGCTGCCTGCTCACAAGTTTAGCCTTTAAAGCTGCCTTTGTGTTACAACCCGGCTTGTAAGTTTGAACAACGACTCACTCGAGAGTTTTTGGACACAAGTTTTAATTTTAAAAAAAGAAAAACACCAAAAAACCAAGACTAACAAAAGGAGTGTCCCTTGCACGCAAACCTCTGGTATGCTTTTATCCACACTTCATCAGGTGCAGAAAATAAGCAGTTAAGACCAGACAACACCCTAAAACACTAGCACTGCTACCCCAAGGCAACTAGGGCTTAGATGAATATGACAGCAGTCCGTTGTTGATCTAATAGGTAATTGTTAACATAGTACTCACACATGCAAACACTGGAAACCAGATCACAACAACATATAAACAAAAATAACTAAAATAACCATCACAGAACTACTAAATTAACAATTTTAATGATTCCAAGGAGTCTTTAATATTTTATCCCTTTCTTTGTGCTTACTGCAAACTAAATGCTTTTTTAATCATAAAGATATCACCATTTACACTGTTCAGAAATCAATTGAACAGTGTAATTGTAGCTATAATTGAAGCACTGCCAATAGCCACAGCTGCTACTAATAGGAAGTTGATCTAATAAACACACATTGTACAGTGAAGTTGCAGAGCCATTTCTTTCCATACCATGAATCAAATCACAAAGTGAAAATACAGAGATTAGGGTGTCCTAGTAATCCTGTGGATTTGGATAGTGCCTCCCCCTTTTTTTTTCTTTTTTTTTTTTGCTGCTTTCCTGAATGTTCTATACTGTCACTATCAAATACAGACTGAAAAAGCTCAACATGCTTCAAAAGGTAGAGAAACTCGATTCAGGGCTTCATACGTTGAGTGGTGGATACTGAAGATTCGCAGGAGTGTATTAATTCCAGTATTATGTTCTCACATTTTGAAGTTTTACAGCATGTTATAAACTTACAGAAGTTTGTAACACTAGTTACCGAACTGCTGTTGCGCTTGTGGCAGTGTGCAAAATGTCTACAACAAGCTCTACACTTTTCTCTCTTTTGTCGAGAAATGATGTTTTGACATTTATATGCACACATCATGCGGCATTCTCCTTCTAGTCCTAATTTGTTTGTGACGGTTGATTGATGATGTAAGTTGTCACTTTACAATAATAACAGACTTGCGAGCTTTTACAAGGCTAACACGAGCACCTTTGATCATGTTCTGTGAGCCACTTTGATTCCATGCTGGGCCTCACAACAACAAATGCATCTGCAGCATCAGAAGAAGCGCTGCTACCAGAGATAGCACACACTTCCAGACGCACGGGAACCTGCGGCTTTCAAAACCACAACAAACACTTGCTCCAGAACTAATCCCATGTCTGTATGCAGTGTTTTCTCCTGTTTACACTCAGTAATGATAGGGCCATTAGACATGAGACTTGGTCTCACATAAAAGGAGTCATCACGCTTCATCATCACAGTGGTCTGTTGCGTGTAATGAACACAGTGAGGCTGGGCTTCCCCTCCTCTGCTAACTTGAGTCATGGATTCCCTCCACTGTTGCTCCTCACGTATCCTGGTTGCAGGTGAATCCACATATGTAGATGCTTTAGTCCTCAGTGGACCACTGCAAAGAGGAAAATAATAAATTAAGTTTGCAAAACAGAAGAAACATGTTATGTAAACCATCAAGGATAGGCAGGCAGTCTATACAGACAGATAGATAAAACAACGTCAGTGCTGCCTTGTATTGATGATGATAGAGTTCATCTCCCAGAGCTACTCTATGTTGATTGGAGTGGGCAGGAAAAAGTGGAGTTTGGAAATCACAGGACTAAGCATTTGACTTGATTTCAACATCCAAAGAGATGTTTTACTAAGTAGAAAGTGGAATGTTACTGCGTTGTTTGCCAGAGTGGATTACATCAGTGCCCCACTCGTCATAGCAATGTAATTGCACTTCAATTTCCGTCTGTGTGCTGAAAAAGAAAAATAAGGAAACTCATCAGTCACAGAACACAACATATGCTTTGCAATCCATAGATGGTTGGCTAGGATTAGTTGCTCCTAACCCAGTCTGTCCCACAGGTAGGAAATGCCTGCTGGTTCGGGCATGACCACTTGTATGCTGCAGACCTCCATCTGCAGTACACAGACAGAAATTTAGAGGTATATCTTATATTTAGTATTTAGTATTTATTTATTTATTGTCATTGTCAAGAACAATGAAATTGCGTTTGGGGCTTCCATACAACCCAAAAAAAAAAGAAGAAAATAATAAATAAATACCCCTTAAAACCCAAGTGTACATATTTAACCCAGTGTGACTCCAATGCAATAAGACAATCCTTAGCAATAATGTTCGTAGAAATTCAGACAAAGACCTGAGAAACATGACAAAATACAACAATGCAACCCATTCAATATTATTGTACTGTGAGATATGATATCAGATATGATAGTTATCTATTTAAGAAAGAGGGGGGGGGGGGCAGGAGGGGGAAGAGAATAAAGATATGATGCACCAATGCAGACCAGTTCATTGCTATTAAGAAGTTGGATATGGTTATTGTCCGTGAGAGGGGGGCAGAGAGTTCAGGAGCCTCACAGCCTGTGGATACAGGCTGTTGGCCAGTCTGGATGTTCTGGCCTGTATAGACCTGTACCTTCTCCCTGAGGGCAGCAGATGGAAAAGGTGGCGCGCAGGGTGATGTTGGTCCCGCAGGATACTGTGCACCCTCCTCAGACAGCGAGTGGGGAAGATATTACTGATCTCTGGCAGACTTGTTCCGTTATTCTGCCAGCTTCTTTCACCACCCGCTGGAGTGCTTGCTGATCGGCCTTGGTGCAGCTGGGGAACCACACTAGAAATCCATACGTCAGAACGCTGCTGATGGCACAGTTGTAGAAGTTCAACATCAGAGATCTGGGAATGTGTGCGCTCCGCAGTCTCCTCAGGTAGTAGAGGCGCTGTTGGGCCTTCCGTACAACTGAGGTGATATGGTTGCCCCAGGACAGGTCCTCGGTCACAGTTACCCCCAAGAATTTAAAACTGCTCACCCTCTCCACCGCCTCACTGCCAATGAAGAGAGGCAGATGGTTGTTATGACCCCTCTTCCGGAAATCTACAATGATCTCCTTGGTCTTTTTGGTGTTTAAGACCAAGTTATTGTCGTGGCACCATGACTCTAGTTGTTGCACCTCTGTCCTATAGTTTGTCTCATCATTGTTGGATATAAGTCCGAGCACTGTAGTGTCATCTGCAAACTTAACAATGAGATTGGACGCGCAGGAGGAAATACAGTCATGGGTGAAGAGAGTGTATAGCAGAGGGCTCAGAACACACCCCTGAGGGGCACCGGTGTTGACCACAAGGGTGGAAGAGGTGTTCTTACCCACTCTGACACTCTGTCTACGGTTAGTGAGGAAGTCCACAATCCAGTTGCACAGAGAGGAGTTAAGTCCCAGTTGGTGGAGTTTGGGACGTAGTTTGTATGGCCGGATGGTATTAAAAGCCGAGCTGTAGTCTACAAAGAGGAGCCGTGCATAGGTATTCCTGTGTTCCAAGTGCTTCAGTAATGTGTGCAGCACTGTGGCGATCGCATCCTCGGTTGACCGGTTCTCCCTGTATGCAAACTGGTGCGAGTCCAGGGATGGTGGAAAAGCAGCTCTGATGTGTTTAATGACCAGTCTCTCCAGGCATTTGGCGGGAATGGGGGTGAGTGCCACAGGTCTGAAATCGTTCAGACATGTGACATTTGACTGTTTTGGGATGGGAACGATGGTTGCTGCTTTGAAACAGGATGGTACCAGTGAACAGGACAACGAGGTGTTATATATAGAGGTGAAGACGTCCGCCAGGTCCGCAGCACAGTCTTTTAGCACCCGGCCCAGCACTCCATCCGGCCCGGCCGCCTTCCTGGTGTTAATGCTCCGGAACACACGCCTCAGCTCATGAGTGCTCAGGACCGGAGCAGGGTCGGTTGAGGGGAGAGGGGACAGGACAGGGTCGGTGTTCTCCCTGTCAAAACGGGCATAAAAGAGATTTAGATCCTCAGCCAGAGTAGAACTGTCGGCTGAGGGTGATGGTGTTCTTCTTTTGTAGTCCGTGATAGCCCTGATGCCCTCCCAGACCTGCCTTGGGTTTGTGTTGTTCTCAAACCTGGCCTCGATACGCCTCCTGTGCTGCTGCTTGGCAGTCTTGATGCCTCTTCTCAGGTTGGCCCTGGCAGCACTGTATGCCTCCTGGTCCCCGGATTTGAAAGCGTTGTTCCTTGTTCGAATAAGTTGTTGAACTCCGTGTGTCATCCAGGGTGGATTATTAGGGAACACACGGAATCGTTTCCAAGTTGTTACATTGTCCACACAGAAACAGATGTAGTCCAAGACAGTGGAGGTGTAACTGTCCAATGCGACACGATTGTCAGTGTCCTGCACCTTGAATACATCCCAGTCTGTGCAGTGGAAACAGTCCTGAAGCATCGGAATAGCATCCTGCGGCCATGTTCTCACGGTTTTGGTTGTAATCCCAGTGCTCTTGATCTTTTGTGTGTATATTGGGTGTAGCAGAAGGGAGAGATGGTCTGACAGACCCAGGTGGGGATAAGCCTGGGCTCTGTACGCATTCGCCATGTTGGTGTACACCTGGTCCAACGTTCTATCTCCTCTGGTAGCACACTTCACATTACGGTGGAAATTGTGAAGTACAGATTTCAGGTCCGCGTGGTTAAAATCCCCAGCCGCAATAAAGACACTGTCCGGGTGTGCTACCAGGCTGTTATTGATGCTGCTGCTCAACTGTGCTAACGCTAGCTTAGCATTAGCATCTGGTGGAATGTAAACAGCGCAGATGTAAACGGCAGAAAATTCCCGAGGGAGATAGAATGGACGGCACTTTAACACCAACAGTTCTACCTCTGTACTGCACAGTTTTTCCGTTACCGTGACGTTCGTGCACCAAAGGTTGTTAATATAGATGCACAGCCCCCCGCCAGTCTTCTTACCCGAGTCCGCAGACCTGTCGGCTCGATAGGCGGTGCGGCCTGCTAGATCGATAGCCGCATCGGGAATGGCGCTGTCCAGCCAGGTTTCAGTGAAAATCATGCACGAACAGTTATTAAAAGTCCGTCGAGTGGCGATCTGCAGTCGTATTTCATCCAGTTTGTAACGGATTGAACGGGCGTTGGAGAGGAATATGATCGGGAGTGGTGGTTTAAACGGACTAGTCTTTAGCCGTGCCCACAGGCCTCCCCGCTTGCCTCTCTTCTGCCTCCGCTCGCAACGTCTCCTCCTGCGGCTTGCTGTTGCGGGTAGCCCCGGGGGTTGCTTAACGATCTCCGGGGGGATGAGATACTCGGATGTTAGTTGAAGATCTCCACGGCTTAGTTGTAGTAGATCATCTCTGTTGTATTGAAGTAACCCCAGACTGTGTGAAATAATACACAGTACCACCAAAAGTGCAAAAGTGTAGGAGCTCCGGGCCGCTGCGTCTGTGCGCGCCACCATCTTGGTTGTAAGATGGCGGCGATATGCTCAGCCTTTTAGCACAGCGGGGACTCCTTTACACATTACTTTGCTACTGAGTGGGCATGCCCTTTTAGACTTAACAATACTCAAAGAGTAACATAACAGTACTATTCCCTCTTGTCAGGGGCCAAGAGGCCTGTACGTAGGAGTGAAGCCAAAAGCAGGCCCCATGGACAGTTAGATTGCAAATTTAAGAAAGCCGATTGAACACAGTGACATTAATTGTAGGCGTGGGAATGTAGCGAGAGTCTTTGGTGTGAAGGCAACTGAAACAGAGGGAGAGGGTGGTTAATTCCAGGTTGGTTTGAAGGATGAAGGCTTACTTGCAGGTGGAAGATGAAAAGCTCTGTGGACGGTGACTAAGTGAGCGTCCAGCTGAATGGTGAGGTGAGTGAGGTTCTCACCTTGTATTTCCAGAGTTCCAGAGGAGGAGTCAAGCAGGTGAGAGTGGTGAGTAGTTGAGTTTCTAATGAAGGAGCTTACAGGCATACACACAGACTTTAGCACGAGTGACCAGCATCTAGGGGATTGTACTGCAGGTATGTCCAATCTGAGTCTTGGAGAAAGGAAACTGGAGGCGCAAAGAGACATAAATAAGTAATTCAAATCAATTCAATTTTATTTATATAGCGCCAAATCACAACAATAGTTGCCTCAAGGCACTTTATATTGTAAGCTAGACCCTACAGTAATACATTCAGAGAAAAAAAACCAACAATCATAAGATCCCCTATGAGCAAACACTTTGGCGACAGTGGGAAGGAAACACTCCCTTTTAACAGGGAGAAACCTCCAGTGGAACCAGGCTCAGGGAGGGGCGGGGCCATCTGCTGCGACCGGTTGGGGTGAGAGAAGGAAGACAGGATGAAGTACATGCTGTGGAAGAGAGACAGAGGTTAATAACAGATATGATTCAATGCAGAGAGGTCTATTAACACATACTGAGTTATAGTTATAAAGGTGACTGGAAAGGAAATACTCAGTGCATCATGGGAATCCCTCAGCAGTCTACAGCTATTGCAGCATAACTAAGGGAGGATTCAGGATCACCTGATCCAGCCCTAACTATATGCTTTAGCAAAAAGGCTAATCTTAAAAGTAGAGATAGTGTCTGTCTCCCGAATCCAAACTGGAAGCTGGTTCCACAGAAGAGGGGCCTGAAAACTGAAGGCTCTCCCTCCCATTCTACTTTTAAATACTCTAGGAACAACAAGTAGTTCTGCAGAGCGAGAGCGAAGTGCTCTAATAGGGTGATATGGTACTACAAGGTCATTAAGATAAGATGGGGTCTGATTATTTAAGACCTTGTATGTGAGGAGCAGGATTTTGAATTCAATTCTGGATTTAACAGGAAGCCAATGAAGGGAAGCCAAAACAGGAGAAATATGCTCTCTTTCTAGTCCCTGTCAGCACTTTTGCTGCAGCATTTTGGATTAGCTGAAGGCTTTTCAGGGAGTTTTTAGGATATCCTGATAATAATGAATTATAGTAGTCCAGCCTGGAAGTAATAAATGCATGAACTAGTTTTTCAGCATCACTCTGAGACAGGATATGTCTAGTTTTAGAGATGTTGCGCAAATGGAAGAAAGCTGTTGTTTAATATGTACATTGAAGAGCATATCCTGGTCAAAACAACTCCAAGGTTCCTCACAGCGTTACTGGAGGCCAAGGTAATGCCATCCAGAGTAAGAATCTGGTTAGATACCATATTTCCAAGATTTTCAGGGCTGAGTACAATAACCTCAGTTTTATCTGAACTAAGAAGCAGAAAGTTAGCGGCCATCCAGGTCTTTATGTCTTTAAGACATTCCTGCAGTTTAACTAATTGGTGTGTGTTATCTGGCTTCATGGATATAGAGTTGGGTGTCATCTGCATAGGTGTGGAAATGTATGCTATGTCTTCTGATGATGCTGCCTAAGGGAAGCATGTATAATGTAAACAGAATTGGTCCTAGCACTCAACCCTGTGGATGCAGGTCTAGACTGCTGGGAAAATTCTCTTAAGTGTTTCTTGTTCAGTCACCTTTTTCACTCGATGTGTGTTTATACACCTCTCTGCATTTAACTATTAGTTATTATTAATCTCTGGCTCTCTTCCACAGCATGTCTTTGTTCTGTCTTCCTCCCCTTACCAATATCCATTTTTGGCTGATGGCCTCACCTCCCTGAGCCTGGTTCTGCTGGAGGTTTCTTCCTGTTATTAGGGAGTTTTTCCTTCCCACTGTCACCAAAGTGCTTGGCCATAGGGGGTCATATGATTGCTGGGGTTTCTTTGTGTTATTGTAGGGTCCTACAGTGTAAAGCACCTTGAGGCAACAGTTGTTCTTGTATACTGCTATATAAATAAAATCTAACTGAATATAACTTGAAAAATATTGTTTTTTCTGAGAGAATTTAGCATTACCAAATTATCAATAGTAGATTCAGTGACAGAGACACCAAGTCCCCTCACTGACTGGATCAAGGCTTTTGGGTTTTTATCATTTTAATCACTGGTCTGTACAGTACTTTGCAAAGTGGTTTATAGAAATGTGCAAACAAACATAGATATCAGCTTTAAACACACTGGTTCAGATTTCCAAGATAACTTTTCACCCATGAAAATGATAGTAGGCAACACCTACCTCCAGACATATGTTTTGTTTTTTGTTTTATAATCATTCATGATCAACATTGTCAAAGGCCTTTTTTAAGACAATAGCCCCGTTGCTTAGCCTATATTACTGTTGTTTTTAATCAACAAACTATTAGTGCATATGCTGCAGTTCTGTTGGGTCTAAACTCATATTGCTGTTAGTGTAGCACATTATTTGTGACAAATACATTATACAGTCTCCTGCAGAATATTTTTTAATTTTCTGAGAGAGTAATGAAATAGATCTCTAGCCTTATAAATTGGTACAATCTGTGTAGCTGTTTTCATTTTTTTTTAGCAAAAACACCACTATCTAAAAACGTGTTACAGATGTAAGTAGATTCAAACCAAGTCCAATTATTTCTTGGCCTTAAATAAGTTTACTCTATCAATGATTTTCTTTTCATCGGTATCCCTCATAAAAACAACCCAATTACTTGTTAGTGTTATTCCTTTTTTTTTTTTTCCTTTTTTGCTTCAGTGATCTTCCCTCAGTTTTGCAACTTCTCTGGCCAAACCGGGACCATGCAACACTGACAATGGAGCCATTAAAACGATTTATAATTTCATGTGTCATTGGTAGCTGTGTCTTTTATTAGGAAATTATTTTCGCATTCTAGTTTTGTTTTTTTGGTTCTGTTGTTAAAAGTGTCAATTAATACTTCCCATGTGTTCATATTATTTTGTTATCCTTTAGTAGTAGTAAAATAAATTGATAGTAATCTATTTTAAAATTTCTCACAGTTTTTCAATTTACATTTTAATTTTTATTGGTTTGATCAGGTTTTTTTAATTCTTTACACAGCAGAATTGTTTTTCTTACATTCATGTTGCATTCTCTTAGTCAGCCATGGTTTCTTGACATTATCAGTATAAGTTGCATTGTTATCTGTAGACAATATCGACACCTATGTGTTTGCATAAACTGCAAAAGGCAACCTCCTTCTTCCGCAAGGTCTTTAACCTGGTCATACCTGGAGTATATAAAGAAATCTAACCAGTGAATGTAAAAGACAGTTAACCTGGAACATCAGCTAACAACAGCTAATGAGGGGGGGGGGACTATCACTGTCACTGGTCAGTATCAGGCTCTTTTCAAAACGTTTTACAGCCTCTTCCAGAATAATGGATGCTTCTCATCGTGCATTGACAACTGAGGTAAACAGTGAACTGACAGCCTTCAACAGATAGCGAAAAACTCTGGGACACATCCATTTATCTCCCATGGCTGACTAAAACATGACTAAACATGACTAAACATGACTAAAAATTTGGAGGTCTAAGAAAGCAGATCTCAGCTGACTGCAATCTGCAATCTACATCTAACAGTGAAAATGTTACACTGTAACTTTAAATATTAAAAACATGCACTTCTTGAGTAAAAAGTTCATGGTTCTGTGTCACTTTGGTTCCAGTCCACATAAATGCACAGTGCTGCTGCTTTAAGTCTTACTAGAGTGACAGTTGTCAAAGTGTGGCCCACAGCTTTTTCATATCTACAGAACGGAAGGAATTGCATCTGCAAGACAACCATATTGTGTCGTTTACTGCAAATAATGTTATTTTGGGTCTGTGAGAAACTATTATTATAGCAGATCACACTGCAGTAATCTATTAGTACTATAAGGGGAACTTTTGTTCTCCCTAAAGCAGATTTGGGTAATTAATTTTCCCAAGGGGCTACATTAAAAACTAGTTCTGTTGTGGAGGACCTGCATATATTAATTGTATCACTTTATAAGCTTATTGGTGTGGCCCTTCACAACAGTCCCAGGTTCTTATGTGACACCCTTGGGAAAATTAATTGGCCACCCCCACTCTAAAGGATACACGGCTTTAAAAGGTTTAAACTCTTTCACAGGAGGATCAAATTGGGATTGTGCTGATTTGGTGTGTAGTCTTTCTGTTGACTTTACTTTATGTAGGCTTTAAATGGAGCTGACTATAGTTTATAGTTTTCTGCTTCACACTGTACAGCAGCTGTAATCTATTCTGCGCTATACAAGATAATGGTATAAAAAATATTTCTTGAATAATACTATAAGTATGCCATAAGCTGTTTCATGTCTGGATGCTCTTTTACAAATATGACAGTGACATACAGTATTTGGAGCTCTGACATATCTGTGTAAATATCAAAGGGGCTCTTCATATGGCGGCCAGTGCAACTGGCAAGTTGACTTCTCAGTCCTAAACATCAGTATGTGTCAAGTTTGTCCAAGTCACTCATATGGAGGCAACAAAATAGAAACGACGGCATGAGGTGGACTGCCAGTTTCTGTCCGTCTCTCATACACACTGAGTGAGTCGGCAATATCCTTTTGCAGCTTGTAAAAAAAGTGTCCAATGAAGCCAAATCCCTCATATGGAGGCAACGACAGAGAAGAGACGAGATCTTTGATGTCTTAGATGCAGACCCAACTGAGGCCACATGTTTCCCAAAGAGATGATTAATGTCTGATAGAACCAAAGAAGGATTAACACAAATGACTTGTCGTGAACTTTCTGCACAACAAACAAACATGTCGTGTGACATTTGTTTGCATAGTGGTTTGTTTGTCGGTCTCCTCTGAGCTGCTGATGAGTGATGAGGTAACAGGAGCATGTACAGGGAGAAATGTTGTAGTGATTGTCTGTGGTTGTGTGTTACTTCAGAATTAGCTAAGTAATGCACTACCTCTAGTCTAAAATACATACAGAAATCCTTGTTTGGTAAAAACCAGAGAGGTTATATAATAAATAATCAGGTTCAGGTTGTTTCCTTACCAGTTTTTTGGTTCTTTGTACTCAAAGTGCACTACAGTGGTGCCATTGCAAATAAAATATTTAAACTCCACCCATATTATTTTCTAGTTGCAGTTTTTACACCTAACAATGAGTAAATATGACTTAATTTTACACCAAGTCCATTGATGTTTGCAGATTTTGTCCATTTGTTTATAGCTTGATATTCTCTCTTTAGCTTTGTGTGTGAGCAGCAAAACACAAAGTACTTTCCAGACCTCACAAACACAGATAGTTTCCTACATCAGCTCAACACATTCTCTAAAAACGTGGCATGATGATAATAAAACAACAAAAAGACTGGATGCTGTCAGCACTGTCTTTGATGTGATCTGTCAAGCATCTGTAGTAAGTAAGGCATATCATCAGCAGACCAATAAGCCAGCGTTAGCATTGTGTGTTTTTTAGCCATGTGGGCTGAATGACTGAGACAGCTGAGTAAGCTACTAAGTTAAACCTCTCTTGTCATTAACCACCTGCTGCTCTTATGGACAGGGCTTTTCTTCAGAAACAATCTCTGCAGAGGTTGTATCCTTCATTTCATGCTGTAAGTGTTGTGTAATTTTCCCTCAGCTCAGTTGACTCACCGGGAACACGTGCATTACTGCTGCCTGGAGACATTTTCACACTTACAGCAGGCCTCGAGGGAAACAAGTGTATCCTGCAAATGTACAGGCAAGCTGTAGACTGGTGGAAAATGCTCATTGAGGGTAGAATGCTGTGTGCATTTTTAACAGTTTATTGACAGTATAAAAATGAAAAAATGACTAGTTTTCCCTTGTATGTTAAATATGGACCTGCGAGGCAAGACCACAGAGATTATTTACAGATGCAGTGAAAGAAGGGATGTAGAGGGTTGGTGAGACAGAGTAACCAAGGGATAGGGTAATGTGGTCCAAAAGAAGAAGGGGGAGATGTAATTGCCATTGTTCATTTTTAAATGATAGTTACATACAGAAGTTCAAACACTGATGTCAGCTGGGAAGATGTTATGTAATTTGTCATAACTGTACACTCAAATTTCTAAAAATGACTGCACTAGTGTTAAGACAGTGTGAGCTTGTGTACTTAAAGCAATGAATTTAATTGTCGGCAGCATTTCTGGGAGAGTTAATCGACTCATCCAATGTCAAGTCAGCAATTTACATTGAATTAAGTAACATTGAAGACTTAATTTGGATTAGATGACTTAGCATGAATATACAGTTAGCAGACACTTCATTAGTTGCACCTTCATATGCCCAGTTGGACAGTTTTTTGCCTTCATGGCTGATTTAATTGTTCATGGCACAGATTCAATAAAGTGCTGGAAACATTCCTCTGAGATTTTGCTTCATATTGAGATAATATTGCAGCTGTTGTTGCAGCTTTGTGACATTCTGCATTCTCCTACTCAAAGCAACCAGTAGAAGATGGGTACACTGTGGTCATAAATGGTCACTAACAATAATCAGGTGTTCCCTGTTAGCTTGTAGCTGTCTGGCCATTCTCCTCTGACCTCTGACCAAGGCGTTACTGTGCAATTGAACACGTCCTGATGAATTTATGCCTCAAGTAACCTAAAGGCATTAGCTTTCAAGTCACGGGCATTGCAGACAATTCCCATGAGCCAACACTACTTCAGGATAATGGTCATCTGAAACAATCGTGTTTTTGCACATAGCACCTTGAACTGACAGCCTGACAACCACTCAGCCATTCTCCAATTGTGGACTTTATAGCTCTGTTGAGTTTGTTCCAATATTTCATATATATTGGAACAAACAACCAATGTGACCGTTTACACAGAAATATCAGATATATATATATATATATATATATATATATATATATATATATATATATATATAATTTCATATATATCATTTCATACTTTGGATTCTTTTTTACATATTTGATGTATACATGTGAGATTTACTTGTTTAAAGGGCAACAGGGTAATCATAGAAAGTACATTATTGGAGTCCTTAGTCGCTCTCCCACTGAGCCTAAAACAAACACACGTGATTTCATGACTACTCAACCTTTCAGTGGTGGAGACTACAGTGCGCTGTCCCAGTGGGCTGCTGGTTTGAAACCTCATTATATTGTGTCTGGTTATGGATTTAATCTCAGACCTGACATTGACTGGTCCACTGCACCGAGACAAGACTTCCGCTGTCTCAACAGGAGGGGCATGAATATTAGTCTCACATTCAGACATTTTTTCACCTCTTTCCACCAGATGATAGGCAGCTGTTCTTCTGATTTATCAAAGTAACACTTTTACCTAACAAGGACATGTAAAAAATTTTAATGGCATAGTTTAAAAAAAGAAAAAAGAAATTAAATTTATTATAAAAACGATGCCCATGTCTGTTTAGAAAGTCAAATGCCAAGGAGGTTTGCAGTGAACCCAAGTGTGACATTGGTAAATCAGGCATTCATGGAAGGAGGTTAAAGCAGAACAGTAGAGTCAGTGGAGGAGGAGAAAATGTTCAGAGCTTTTCCTCTGCAGAAAAAACTTTCACATAAACACAAAAAAGTAACAAAATGCATCTAAAAGCCTTGATGGGCATCTCTTGGTGTTTTAAAGAATATGGCCATCATATGTTTTCTCCTGAGTCTAAACTGTGCAATGCTCTTAAAGCAAGGATTGTTACTGAAAGTTTGATTGCTAATCCTGAAAAGTCACCTGAGCTCTCAATGGCAGCATCAGTTGTGAATTTTTTGTTTCCACCCAAAGGACTCAGCCTACTAATGCCTGCATCACATGTCATACATCATCTCTCTACTGAATAATTAGTAATCAGTGAAAAAAAGGAAAGACTGAGAAAATACTGTATTTTGCAAGAAAGATATGCAACACAATCAAAGTCATGGACAAATCATTTTGTCTTGCTTGTCTTGAACATGAAGTCATATGGGTCCTCTACACAAATAATGGAATTCTTTGGTTAACTAACAAACAGTGCAGGTGTTTCTTTGCTCAGATCGAATGCATACACACAATTTCACATTACCAAACTTGTATTGTGAGTCTGAGACTGAGCTTTTTTTCATCTTACTGTCACTCTCCAGTTTTCCATCCTCCCTAAAAGGGTCTGTTTTTCCACTCTTAAGAACTTTTTGTTTTCCTTGCTGGCAGTGAATTTTATCCATTTTTCTGTATTACTCTAGCAGACAGAATTGAAAATGCTTGTCAGGGGCAAGTCATGAATTATGTTCCCCTCTGGTGAGTGGTTGAGGTAAATTTCTGTCTATGTGCACGTGTTTACCAATCAGGATTGTTGTGGGTCTTCAGTGATTTGGTCACGTCTCTGCAACCTGCAGACAGAGGGAGCCCGGACCCTGTGTTTTGTGGACATCTGTGGCACAGGGCTGGAAATGCTCATTTGGAAAAATGCAAAATAAGTTAGATAACGCTTTTTGACTGAAATCAGACTTATCGCTCAGATGCATTGTTATACAGCTGCACCCCATTTATTTTGATACTAAAATGTAAAACAGCAAGTGCATATTTGAAATGAGCTTCAAAGTTATCTGGATTAATAATAGCCTAGTATGTTGCTTTTGTTTCTTTTCTATATACATATTTTTCATGTCCCTAAAAGGTTACAACAGCATTGTTTGGAAGTGGTGTCAAACTGCCAGCCTTAGTGAATTCAAAGATACTGGCGTACACACCTGTTCCACTGTAACCCCAGCAGATGCGGTGGCCAGTGTGGTGGTAAATCTGTCAGTGCGTCTGGCATCATATACGTCTGTCCGAAACTTCTAGCATATCCAGCCACTAGCGTGAAATCAAGAGGAGTCTGCTTGATTTGGGGAAGTGGGAAAATGATGCAGATGATAGAGAATTCGCAATCTTGTGAATTTTTATTTTAATCTACAAAGTTACCGTTAGTGAACTCAGATCCAAAAGTAGGAAGCAACTGTTTGATCTCAGGTGTAAGTGAATACAATGGGTTATTCATGCTGAAACATGGCATTATTATTATAATCATTACTATTATTTCTCATTTAATCACTTGATTGACACTGCAACTTTTATACAGTGTTTACAGATGCATCTATGAGCATATAAGGATCTACAGGCAATTTTTTATGGAGTTCCCCAGTTTCAGAGGTTGGAATTCACAATTGCCTGACAAACCAAATGCAGCCTGGTGAGGCTAGTTCCCCAATGACTGTGGGGAAATAATTATTTGATCCCATGCTGAATTTGTAAGTTTGCTGACTTGCAAAAAAATAAACTAGACTAAGTCTGTTGTTATAGGGTAGTTTCATTTTAATGGCAAGAGAGCAAAAAAAAAGATTACATAAAAGTTATAAATTGGTTCATTTCTTTGTAAGTGAGGAAACTTGGAAATTCAGTGGGAGATCAAATACTTTATCCGTCCACTGTATTCCATGACAAATTAAGAAGATAAAAAGATCTGGAGCTGATTCCAAGTACTGAACTTGCATTTGGTTTCTGTTCACTGGAAATCTCAGTATGAGGTCCACATAGATGTTGATGCAAGTGAAGGAGGCAATCATTAGGCTGAAAAAATAAACCTATCTGAGAGATAACAAAAATGTTAAGAGTGGCCAAATCAACAATCTGGTACATTCTTAAAAAGAAGGAAGGCACTGGCGAGCTCAACAACACCAAAAAGATCTGCAAGTGTGATCACACAGTGCAGTTTATAGCAAGATGTGAAGACACTACTGAGGGTTGTACTCTCTGGTCAGATTTAGTCAAATGCTGCAAAACTGACCTCACAGTGAAAATGAGTAGCGAGCCAAAAGCAACCCAAGAGTTCCTCAAGTTAAGTCAGTCACAACTCAACAGAGCATGCTTTTGAGTTACTGAGGAGAAATGACCAGTCACAGTCACATTTATGGGTAATTTACAATCTCAAATTAATCTAACCCCACTAACTGCATGTCTTTGGAGGAAGTAAGAGTACTCAGAAGTACAGGGTCAAAACTATAAGAACTGTATTTCTGCACATAACACATGTGCACATCTGGCTTGCCCTTTTCTGTGCCAGATCATTGTATTTGACACCACACACAGAGAATGTCATTTGAAAACAACTTATTTGTGTAATAATACTGTAGTAGTCTCTTTTCTTATTTGAAAGGTAGAGGCTGAATATTGTTTTGGCAATATGTGGCATTTGATGTAGACGGTGATGTCACATTTCATCACATACTGACCATAAATACAGGTGTATGGTCCCTTCTTTACCTGCTAGGAAGATGAAGTCACCCTGCTGCTATTTTTCTTTCTTTCATCTTTTACTTTAGTCACTCAACAAGATACGTTTGTGCTCAGGTAGCTATTTGATGAGTGCTTTTTAGTTGTGACTGCGCACATATTTTCACAAACACGAACTAACAAGGATGAGAAGTGATACTGGGCAATGAGCTGAAGCTTTGGGGATGTCAGCTCTCGGGGCTATTTGTGCTAAGAGGGGGAGTATCGAGATGAGTGGGTGGGCTGTGATATATGAAACAGCGAATGATGTCATGGCAGCAATTTGTCTGGGAGATAAAGACAAGTGGTGAAGCTGTTACCAAAGAAAGATGGGGGAAGAGAGAGAGAGAGGTTAAATGACAAATACATCACCACTGAGATACATTGTAAGAAAACCTCAAGTCAATACTTTATGGGCCGAGAGGAAAAATCCATGTTTTAGAAAACCCGATACAAAGATGGTTTTGGTTTTCTGGGTTAATTTTTCTGCTTATAATCCGTGTGTTTGTTAATAACGTCATCGCTATTAATAACTTTTGTCCTCCAGTGTTGTATATGGAGACATGTCATCAGTGCTCTGCAGATAATGCCGCTGCCCAAGTGCTTTTCAAACTGTTGCAACACTACAGCACGCTCCTGCATTTCTTCGTTTGCAGAGCAGAGAGTTCTTGTAAAAGTCCAGCTGTGAAGACAAATTCCAAAGCTTCCAGGAAAAATGCTATCAGACAGCATAAGCCGAAATAACACTGCTGATTAATCATTTACTAACAGACTCTGACGTCGCCTCATAAGAGAGACATCCAAAGGCTAAGGCATTACTCACACCGCCTGGTGTTTCTGGTAACACACACATACACGCACACATACATGCATGACATCCATGAAGGAGCGCACAGAGCAACAATAACACCACTTTCGAGCTTGTAGGTGTGTGCGCGCCGCTCTCAGGCTCTTTTGGCCTGTTACCTGACTGCAGCTCGCACACCAAGTTTGGTTTGTAATTCAAACCTAAGCAAATCTCCAGCAGGTGACAGAGACAGAGAGCGCAACGTGGACAAGACGCTGATTTGAGGTGGGCTTTTGTTTTTTTCCCCCGGTGAGAAATAAACTTCAGCCAGATAAACGGTGATTAATTTAACTGATCAGAAACACATGCTTAAGCTGCTGTAAGCCTCTGATGAGAAGTGAAACTAAGGGCCAGATACTCTAGATCCAATTCATTACTGTATATACATCTAAATTCATTCCCTCATTGACATGAGCGGATCAAAGCAGCGCCGTATCTGCAGATTGGATTACCTGATTTACATTAATGATGATTGTTTTTTACAGCAAGACAAAGGGGAAAAGGTAGGAGCTAATAAACAGCAGAATTTGATATCTCTGCCTCAGTAATCCTTTGTCTGATGACATTATTTTCATGCTGGTGTTTCCCACATTACAGTAAACCAGAACATATGTACGTGGTGTCGTTTGTTTGTGCTTGTAATTAAAGACCTGTCACTTAGCGACTTATAGGCCAAGACACACACAAAGGGAGATGTCTGTTAAATAATAAAACTAAATGAATCATTGTAATTATTGTCAGACGGGGGCTGGAAGGAAGCACCTCAGAGGCCAAGACTGTACTGTCATAAAGCCATTGGCACTGCTTTAGTATCAAAGCTCACTCCAGTAGTGGAGTGTGAATGTGTGTGGAGAAGCGCAGGTACCAAGCAAATACAATCAAGTTTTGAAATACTTGTATAAAATAAAGACATAGTGCAAAAAACTCAATATTTAGGTTAATAAAAATAATTTGCCATGAAAAGAAAATCTGAGACAAGCTGAGTCATTCTGAAGGAAAGATCAGGATCAGGTCAGCACACTGAGGAAAACAGTAGTGGAGACCATGGTGTTGACCAAAAGTGTACAATGAACTTGTAATCTTGTTGCCTTTGCAATGGTTGCTTTAGACATGGAGACCAGGTTTGCTACCACTCACAGCAATCTTCAAAGCAACTTTGGTATGCCATGATGGTAATAAAACAGCAATAAGATGAAGTCATTGGGGAGACCCAAACATGTGGAGAAGATCTGTCGAGAGCAAAGTGAAGGCCGCTGGAATGATGTGGACCCAGCTGAAGAGAACGGCCCAGAACAGAGTCCGTTGGCGTGGTGTTGTTGCGGACTTATGCTCCACCAGGAGTCTACAGGAAAATTGATTGATTGAAGATGAAGTCATCTGCTCTCTGCTTGCAGTTGAATGGGGTCAGACTGGCAATTGGAATGCAATCTATTTACAGTAATACAGTAATTAACGGATAAACTGGCAAAAGACAAAAATCTCTTTTCCTCTAGATACACAGAAATTCACATTAACTACTTAAATTCAGAGTCCAGCCACAACTTCATAAATCTGAATTCCTCCGTGAACAGTGATGTAGTTACGGCCTTGCTTTTATATCGAAGGATAACAGAATACAACCAGCCGAGTCGAGTCTTCTACCACAAAGAGACACCTCACAGATTTCACTCACCAGCACACACTGACTCAGACTCATTCCCAGTCTGTCTGTGTTGATAATTTAGATGGCAGTTACCTGCAAACCTTTACCAGTCTGACAGAGTCAGACAAGTCGCAGGTTGAAAAGTTGTGAAAGCTTGTTGTGCACTTAATCTCTGGGTAACCAGTTGATGGTCTGGTCAGTGGAACTACTTGCTATTGGACCAAAAATAAATTCTGTCCAATCACCCCGAAACCACCAGTTTTTCCTAGTAACACGGAGATTGCTGTCCTATTTTTACTCTGATGTGACTGAGCGATTAAGGACTGTGTGGGCAAAACTGTAAACAGTTGGAGGTTTTAATTATCTACATGAAAACATAATCAATGATTACAGTCAGTAATAAAATAAACAATGGCAATGGCCCAAGCTAAAAGCCATGATTAAATGGCAGTGATCTTCAGTGCCTCAGGTCACACTGCATAAAGCACATCAAACTATCTAACTATCTATCATGCAAATAAAAAATGAAATTAAATATTAAATTACAAGTCTCTGAATACCTTATTAATAATCAGTGATATACATATGCAGGTTCTAGACCAAGCTCCATTAGCTTTCATTTCAGCAAGACAATACCAAAGCACATTCTGCTCACATCCCAACAGCATGGCTTCATGGTGGTGAACTGGCCTACCTATAGTCCAGTTCTACTAGCTATTAGAAATATTTTGAGCATTATGTAACAGGAAACAAGGAACGGGGGAGGGGGGGATGCGACATGATTGTAAAGGTTTATGTCTATCCTCACATTTCTTGTGATTGTGGCACTTTCAGTTAAAAATAGTGTTTAAATATCCTACATACTGTATTTATTTACATTTTAAAATGTTTCGCAAGTCATTTGGAAAAGCATTTTCAGCTGAATACTTTGAACTCCGTGCTCTGCGTTGTCTTCACATACCCTGCTAGCATGTCATTACACAAAACAAATAGTTTAAAGAGCAATGAAATATGTTTTTTAACTGTGGGGGGAAAAGAAAAGACCAAAGGGCCGTGGGCCAAGTTGATTCAGCTACAAATTACATTTTCATTTTTTGGTGCTGCGGTTGGGTAAAATCCTCAGTGCAACTGCTGCAAAGCCATCTGTCCAACAGGAGTGTAATCAGTGTCAGGTGAAATAACATGGATGGACTATGAATCAGTGGAAATTCTAAAGCTGATTAAAAATCTGTTCGGGAAGTATAAGCAATGTTTTGGACTTTCTTCTTGGACAAGTGTTTTATTTTTTTCCAGGGTTCTAACATCGCTTTTCTGTGTGATCTGACTCCAGCTATTGTCCACCTGTCGCTGTGTGCAGCTCTCTGCATGTGGCTTAAACACCGGGAGTTACCTGAGGTCATGCGTTTGCCGTCACAAGGTTTTCCATTTACATACAGCACATTTATGGATATAAACTACACATTTACACTGTTATAGTTGAGTTTAGGTGGTGCAAACCTCCAGTGCTTTATTACTGCCAGAAGCTTGATCTGTAACTAACACTGGAGACCAAAAAGGTTTTTTTACCTGACAGCAGCAGTATCAGAAAATATGAATCTGTCTCCTCTGGGTCTGGAGTGTTTAGTCTGAGAGCTGCAATCTGCCATCTGCTTTACAGCTGCCTGTCAGAAGACCTAATTGCAACCATGATAATGTCCAATTGTCTATGTTATATTAAATTAACATCTAACACAACCAATCAGAAGGTCAGTTTAAAACTCACCAGAGAATCAATTACTGTCATGTTTTAAATGAACAGTTTTGGATACTGATATAAACTTCTGAAAACTTTTTCTTTTGTTTTTGTCATTTTATTGGCGACTAAGTATTATTTTTACTTTTGCTAATGTGAGAAGTACATAGGTGACATGTCTAATGCTCTTTAAGTGTCCGTAAAGTAAGGTAAGGTCAAAACTACTCATTCTAAAATTATTAGATTATTAATTGTCTGGCTCTTTGATTAACTCCTGATATTCTAGGCCATCTAGTAGATTAGATACAAGGACAGACAATGTAGTGTTGGGCTAAAGGATCACCAAATCCATTATACAGAGAAATCTTGGGTGCACGTTTTTGTGGGAATTTGGATAAAAGATCAAAACACTGACCTGCTGGTTGCATTAAAAAAAATAGAAAGACTCCAAAAATCACTGGGATTATGAATGTCACATTTCATGCCAATCCACCTATTAGTTGTTGGGACAGTTCTCTTATCTAATGTTCATCCATCAAATATTTACTTTTAGCAATCCCATTACCCAAAAAATACACCAGGATCAGCTACAATGCGTTACCGCTTTTACGCAGCCGTTGGAGCTGATAGCAGCTGCCTACAACAATGCTGTACTACAATGCAGTTCCACCAAATGAGCTGCTATTTGTCCGCATCACTCAAAAAAGCACCGGGTCTACTTTTGACAAAAGCCATGCTGGTCCAGGGCTCTGTTTGAATTACCCATCCATCCATTTTCTTCACCACCTCTGACTCTGAACTGGAGAAGCTGTGACAATCATGTCTTTGAAGGTTCTCAGTCATCCAGGTCATCGTAGTCTAAGGAGCTTGGAAAGAAAAGCGTCTGGACTTCTTTAAGTTGCTTGAAGACGTTTCACCTCTCATCCGAGAAGCTTCTTCAGTTCCAGGGTCACATGGTGGAGAGTCCCAGATTTAAGCCCTATGGGAGTATATCCCCAAGAGGGACATGGACCCCCTGTTGATCCTATTGTACGATCTACTGTAAAATATAAAGCGCCTTGAGGCGACTGTTGTGATTTGGCGCTATTAAAAATAAAATAAAATTGAATTGAATTCTACCTAATCACACGAGACAAGGAGTGAAAACGGGTGTGGGTCCCAATCAGCCAGGGTTTCGGATGAACCCACTGTGAAACCTGGCCCCGCCCTATCATGTGATTTCCTGAGGTCAGTAGGCCCAGGATGTGAGTGGGCGTTAAGGCGTCTGGGAAGGGATCTCAAAACTGGATTATAGATGGCAGAGAGTTGGTGTCGTAAACCCCCGCCTCTGTTCAAAGATGGTCGCTCACAGTGGACATAGATGGCTTCTTTCACTCCTCTTTCAAACCATCTGTCCTCTCTGTCCAAAATGTGAACAATGGCATCCTCGAAAGAGTGACCTTTATCCTTAAGATGCAGATAGACAGCTGAATCTTGACCCGTCGAGGTGGCTTTTCTATGTTGTGCCATACGTTTATGAAGTGGCTGTTTGGTCTCTCCAATGTAGAGGTCTGAGCATTCCTAGCTACACTGTACAGCATACACAACGTTGCTAAGTATGTGTTTAGGAGTTCTGTCTTTTGGATGAGCCAGTTTTTGTCTGAGTGTGTGGCTGTGTCCGAAGTACACTGGGATGTCATGCCTGGAGAAGACTCTCCTGTATAAGCTTCTCAGATGAAAGCTGAAACGTCTTCAAGCAACTTAAAGAAATCCAGATGCTTTTCTTTCCAAGCTCCTTAGACTGTCATGATCCTTGGTCATCTGACCCAGTGTTTTGAGTTTTAATATATTTTGATGTTTATGGTTTATATTTAAGTTCTTTAGGTTATCTAAGTTCATTTCTATTACGCCGAGGTTGCCATCATAGTTCTTAGGTTTATTAGATTCCCCTTGTGTCCTCACTCCCCTGTGTTTAAGTCTCCCTCGCCCTTCATGTGTTTCATGTCTGCGTGTACCTGCATTGTCAAGCTCGTGTTGTCATGTCTGCGTCTCCTGTTTCCTGTTTTATTTTGAAGAGGTCTGGCGTACCATGTTCACTGTTTTTAGTTTCAGTTCCCCTGCGACGTCATTATGTTCATTCATATCAGCTGTTTCCCCATCTGTTTCTACTTCCCCTGATCGCCTCCTGTGTTTATTTAGTCGGTGTGTTTTCATTCATTCCTTGTCCGATTGTTATCCTACCTTGTTTCCGCTTCATGCCATGTCTCCAGGGTTATGAATTCATGTCAGGTTTCTATGTCTATGTTCTTGTTCTAGGGTTTTGTTATGTTTAGATCACCCAGTTTTGGTTATGGTTTAGTTTTGCCTTTGCCTTTTCTGTTTCACCAGCCTTGAATAAACGGCTCCTTTTGTTGCACTCAGGTTTTGTCTATTTTATGTGTCCGCACTTGGGTTCACCTCCTCACTCCACACAGCCAGCCTGTGACAGAAGCTGAACAACATGGATAGATGGATGAATTGTGCTTGAATTGTCACACACCAACAAGCAGTGTACAGAAGCTGTAAACTGCATCCATCAACAAAGCCCATCATGCATTACAGCCCGTCTTTCTGTCTTCTGCAGAATGGCAGCTAGATATGGAGCTAATGGGATTTTGTTACTGGTGAGTCTCAGTCTCAGTCGGACACTGGCTCGTCTTTTGAAAAGGAAAAAAATACAAATAATTAGTTGTTCTGTCCCATATGCACTTTTAAGTTGCATATGGGAAACAAAAGTTGAACATTACACCTGAAAGAAACTTAACTGGAGAAGATAACAAATGTGCAAATGTGTCAAACGTGCTTTAGCCAATAATCTGACATGTTTAAAAAAAACAACAACATTTAATCACTAATGTGTGATGATGTTTTGTGCAAAGTTTTGCTCACATTGGCCCACCCATTAAGGAGGAGGTAGGTACCCTACCTCCTCCTTAATGGGTGGGCCAATGTGAGCAAAACTTTGTGTAATCCATAGTGACAGCTATGACAGCTGCAGTCAGAATTAAAAAATCTGTTCCGACATATAGTTTTACAAAAATGGCAAATGTGGCCATAAATGTGCCACAGCCATCAGTTTTAGTGGCAGACAGTTTCGAGCAGCCAGAAATAATTGTGCAGGAGTGGCACATCCCAGTAGATGTACCAGTGGTTCGTACTTGTTTTGGACTTGCAGAAACTATTTGGTGAGTGAGTGAACAAGAAGACAGAGCCCTAGTCTTCAACAAGTGATGAAAGCACAGCAAGCCCTCCATCTGAGCAGTGGGTCTCTAAATTTTTCTAACATGCAAATTGATGATATAGATTCAAAAGAAAATCAGGATTTTGAACTTAAAAAAGCTAGCTTAAATATTCAACTCTATGTTTTTACCTAAACATTCACACTCACCTGCAGTGGCTCTTTCCCCGAGTTTAAGAACCAGTAAGTGTCATGGTGCTGGGTCGTTGACCCAGCGTTTTGTGTTTTATGATTATTTTCCTCTGTTCGGGTTCTAGATTTCCTGTTTTATTCTGAAGGTCTCTGTCTGTTGTCATTGTGTTCAGCTTGTGTCCTCCAGTCATCATGTGTATTAGGATCAGCTGTTCTTCCCTCCTGTGTGTGATTACCCGATTACCTTGTGTGTGTATATTTAGTGGGTGTCGGTCTGTGTTTGTTGTTGGCTCGTCTGTGTTTCTAGGTATCCTGTGTTTCATGGTGTCCTCGGCCTCGTCTCGCTGCCTCTCACCCCGTTCATATGATCTCCGGTTTGTTATTTAGCTTTCCCAGTTTAGGTTTGTTCTGTAAATTCTCTTCCCTCACTGCCTGATTTTGCCACTCCACCACTTGTAAATAAACGTCACTCGAATCATCAGTCACTGCCTGCATTTTGGGTCCTCCTTTTCCTCCAACACCACACGGCTCGCCCCGGCAGCTTTGACAGTAAGCTTAAGAATGATATCTCAAAACTACTGTCAACATTGACCTGGGAGACCTTTTATTGACTGCATATAAATGACAGAAGTAGCAGCCATGATGTAACATTTCTGGTCAACTAGAATCCTCAAGTATGGCACTTTGGCTTTTCCATCTTGATTTTTCGGTTAATTAATCAGAACATATTTGAATGGGTGGGCAGCTAATGAGTTATCAGCTAAATGTAGGTCTGGGTGTTAATCTGTGCTAATTTTGGCTAGGAAAAAAAACAGCCTTAAATGAAACATACTTACTAGAGAAACTGATCAGCTGAGTGAGTTTCTATAATATCAAAATGCTGAGGAAGCCCCGCTGCGCCTGTCTTCAACCAAACAACAGGTTACTTCAAAGCGTTGAATGCTAATTTTTCTTCTCATTGCTCCTGTTTCTTGATGGAAACATCTCCTCTTTACATTCTTTCCTCTGATTTTCCAAAGAGCCTCCAAACATATCTGAAAATCGTGTCTAAAAACATCTAAGAGAGGTAACACTGAGCAGAGATTGATTTTTTTATTGGTTTTTTTAATTAACTGTGACTTTAAGGGGTTTTTTGTCCTCAGGGAATTTCAAAATGATTGGTATAACCTCTGTCCTACGAATTCCCCTAAACCTCCAACATCAGTTACTTTTTCTTTTTTTTTCCTTCCTCCTCTTCATCTTCATCCTCTCACTCCTCTGCCCCTCAGCTCTGACACCAGCCTCGCTTTGAAGTCCTCTTTTAAGAGCACAATTAACCCCCTCCTCCAGACACCGAACTCACTTCTCACCTTCTTAATAAGGCACTCATAGACAAGTGTTGGACCTTTTTATTCTTGCTCGCTGTCTCAGACGCTGTCACACACACACGTGCACATTTACGGCCACAGGTTCATACAACGCGCCTGTAAATTTTTGGTCACTTGGCCACAAACTAAGAGACCCCTTCCTGTGTGCATGCAGAGGTACTGTAAGCATGTGAGTGTGTTTGTGAGAGAGTAGGCAAATGAAAGAGAGACAGAGGTGGTTCCTGGAGGTTTGACTCAGCGTTAATGTAGTTTCCGGTGCTTTGATACAAAGTGAATCAGAAGTGACCGGGGGTGAAATAAGTCATTAAGGCAGTGGACCACCTAATTGCCTCTCAGCATGTGCCCTTTATTTTTGTGCATAATTTGTGTGGAGTTCTGTTCAAGACAGATCATTTGTCTGTTTATTGCACAAACATACACAAAAGTATGTGGATACCCAAACATTATTCCAAATCGAAATCAAGCTACCCCCACTCTCGCAATTTGCCCCCCACACCACCACCACAATCTGTACTTGCTCAGTGTTTCCTGCTCTGGTGAGACACACAGCCTTGGGCTGCTTGAGTAATTTGGTGCAGGTGAATCTGGACTGTGTGACTCAGCTTCTAACAGAGCTCAGCTTGTTTCCTTTGTAATCCAAAATCAGGGCACTGAAGTGATGCACTGCGTTTTAGCCACTTCTTCTCGATTGTGCAGAACTAACAGTGAAAAGTGTGATCAGTAGGTTTTTTATTTTCTTTCAATTTACAGTACTTTGCCTTATGTTTGAAAGCTTCCTCTGTTTACTTGTGGTGCCTCCATTTTTCCCACAGTAATATGCATCACCTGATAGTTTGAGACATAGTCAAACAATATCAAAATGACCTATTCTTTATCCTCTTTTTGTTTTCTGGCTTTCATTGTTGTGTCTCCAGTTTGTTCAGGAAACTGAATGGACAAAGATAGGGATGCATCAAAAACCACCAGCACTGGGAAACAACACTTTTGTTCCAGCACCTTTGTTCCTCGGGCATACAGTCCGGAGGCAGTTTCACAGAGATCCAAGCTAATCTCTGTGAAACTACCTTTTAGCCACACAATATTAATATTATTATTGTTCTTTAAATGCATTTTCTTTCTTTCTTTTTTTGTAAGGCTATGGTGGCTAAATGCGCTCACCTCAATAAACTAAACACCTGACTCCTTTAATGGCTCAGTCACAATTGACGGAAACTTCTTTGTGACTGAAAAATGTGCGGTTGCTCAGTGATTGCACTGATTTATTTTGCTTTGCAGTTAGTTGTAGCAACAAAGTGGTGATCCAGAAGTCAAGCCAGCAACACCGTCAACCTCTGTTTGACCATTCACCAGGTGACTGCAAGGTGATTTCCACAATTTACCTGGTGGGAGGCAAACAATTGCTGTCTATCTTGAACTAATTGCAATCACTCTCAGACAGTTTGGTGAATTTTTGCAAATAACTGTCATCTAATTTATAAGTCTCCTTGCAATGAGGGACTCAACTAATTATTTTATAAAAGCAGGGTTGCTGAGCAAGGTTTGCAGTTAAATTGCCATCCTGCAGCAACTACATCACTATTTATTGAGGAATTTTTTTTGAATTTCTGCTGCAAATCTATCAAACTCTGACTGTTAATGTGAATTTCTGTATATATGTAAAAAGCGAGAGATTAGAGATTTTCACCAGTTTGTCACAGTTAATCACTAGCAGACTGCATATAATTGCCTACGCATTTAAACTCAAACTGATAGCAGCATGACTCCATCTTATTGTTGTTGTATTGCTGTCCTAGCACATTGCACATTCGAAGACGGCTGCAAGCGGTTGCCAACCTGATTCCTGTCTTTGAAGCAACCATATCAGAGGCAACAAGACTGGAAAGTCATTATACTGCTGTCTCCATTTACCAAGTCCTCTAGTGCGACTGCAGAATGATTGCCTGTGAGTGCAACCAGAAGGCGAACAAGACAAAGGTTTTGAGTGAAAATGGCCAAGCCTCTAATTATGCATAAAATAACAAATTTTTTGTTTTTGTTTTTGCTTTTTTGTTGTTTCTTCTTAAAATTTGGATATTGTAACACTGGAGTCTGAAAAATAGCCCCTTTTGGAGCCAAATTCAAGTGGCCAATCGAGGAACTGCAGGTTTTAAATGTTTTTTTGTCTTTAATTTGCAGCACAGAAAGTTGTCACTGACAGTCCTTTTATTGAATCCTTCCAAAGTCACTCTCTGAAGCATCAGCTAAAAGATGTCCATGTTACGGGCCAATAGAGCATGTGCATTAGCTGCCTCCTCAGCTAAGCCATCTGACAGCATCCGTGCGCTCTGCTGGCCGTGTGTGCTCACTTTCTGTTGCTTTCCCCACCCACTTGAAAGAGATCAAATAAAGTGACCCTTTGAATTTACAAAGTGGATACAGAACGATTTGTATTCAAGTGTCATTTCTCTCAGGCACACACGTAATTTCACTGAAAAATAGATGAGCTCTACAACAAAAGTTCAAAGAAGGCTACATATATTTGAAACACACACATTTTCCCAAGTCAGTGCATGAACCAGGGTCCATCCAGAGTTCAGCTGCTTTATAATGAGTGACACGGGGCTAAGCCTGGTGAGCACTGAGTTAAATTGAGAGGATATTCCATATGCAAACACAGAGGTGCTCTTTTCCTATAATAACTTCCTCAGAAGCGTCAGCAGCTCAGCGTTGAGCTATTTAAGACCAGAAAGCCTTTGAGGAGGGTGGATTTTCCTCCTCCACTCCCCCCACCCTGAACACCACCCCACCCCACCCTACCTCTCTTCCTCTCTCTCTCTCTCTCTCTCTCTCTCTCTCTTTCTCTGTGTCATTAATAATATGATTATTGTCCCATCTGTCGGGGGAGCCAGCGTGGAGCACGTGTTTCCAGTTAGACTCATCAGAACCTGATGTGTGGAGGCTGGAGTGAGCGAGAGGACCTGAAACTGGGAAGCCTGGTCTAGAGTGAGAATGGCGGGGCAGAGCATGACAATTAAATCACCAGGCATCCAGAATGTCAGTGCATAGGTGAACACTAAAGGGACACGTACAAGCTGACAGTCCCGTTGGAGAAAAGCAGCCGATGGGCTTCAAAAGGTGATTCTCCTGCTTTCAATTAATAGTTGTTACAGAAATGTTGTAATTGTGTCCTCTTTTACAATTTGAAACAGCATGCTGCACTTTTTTTCCCCTTTTTTTTGCTGTTGTTGTGGCTCCTTACCAAAGTTTATTTGCACACATTTTTCATGACATACACACGATCATGTGATACTCTTGTAGGATTTGTTTGGTTTTAAAGTGTAGGTGCCCTGGGACACACTCACTATTAACATATTTGTAAGATGCTTTAATGTTCTTGGCTGCTGCCTCAAAGCACACTGTGCGCTGTCTATCTTGCGTGCTGCACAATATCGTTTATTATTTAGTAAATATTGATATCTATGACTAGCTAGTTTATTGTGATGGTGCTTTGTTTTCTCTATTATTATGTTGCTCTTTGTTGTTTGCTGTCTCCTCTGTTTGTTTTTTTTGTTTGTTTGTTTTTTTTTCTCCATACAGGTGACCCAGGAGTTCTTTTTTTTTTTCTCTCTCTTCCCCCCCCTTCTCACCGTCTCTTCTCCCCTTTGGTTTTCTTTCTTTCTCTCCCCCTCTTTCTCTCATTCATTCCCCCTGTCCTATTTATTAAAAAAAAAAAAAAAAAAAAAATGACAAAGGATGAACTGAAGCTCTGCCATCACGTAATGTCGCATACTGCTGTTTCTGATGTCATTTAGAAAAAAAAAAAAAAAAAAAAGAAAAAAAAAGATGCTTTAATGTAAAACATAAACATGAAAATGGTCTGATCAAAGGCCTTGTTCTGCCCGCTGCTATTACCCCACCTCCAGACTGTATTGCTGCAATCATTCTGTGCTAAATCAGATGCAGAAATAAATATCTCGAGGGGTTGCATCTGTAGCCAAAACTTGCTCAGATCAGGGAACTCATCCAACTATCCCACATCTATTTCAGAGGAAAACAACATGTTTAATCTGTGATGCAGCACAACGATTATGGCTTAAATACTATCAATATTTGAATATTTACTGTGCATACACAAACTGGTAGCTGACTTATGTTTTCCTGAAACACAGCGCAGTAAATGGTATCTTCTTCCTTCTCATGTAACTTCAGTGCTAAATCAGAACAGGCACCTTATCAGTAGCTCTTCTTGTGTTTGCAGTAACTTAACCATGGCTTCTATAACCACTCGCAATGCACTGCTTGCAGTGTTTCCGTGGTGGACCCTCCTGCTGAACTTCTCTGTGTCTGCTGTGTTGCGGTCTCCCATAGTGGTGAGTGTAATTGTACCTCAGTGACCTGGGTTGCCACCGCAGTGAGCGCTATGATGTCAGGGAACATCATCGACGTGCCCAGAGATGGTGTAGCATTGTAAAATCCTCTTTTAAGGGACCCAACTTGCTTTTCTCCGAGAGCAAGAAACCAAAGAGTCAAGGACGTAATTTGTGATGTCATTCTAGCGTGCGGCCTGGAGCAACAATCGAGATGATGTTTTTCAAGTCTTCAAATGTACGTTTTTTGTTTGTTTGTTTTTCTCCTCCCCATAGGAAATGTTCCAGTGAACAGCTTTTCCAACTTTCCCAATTGATTCTTTATGGAACTACATGATGGTCACACATTCTTTATCGTTTTTCATCGGCGTGGGACAGCACTAAATGTTCACATGCTGCACCGTATCAGCTGTCCTGGAAATGTTATATTGTAATGGCTTAATTTAGAGGGGATCCCTGTGGTTTTTAAAACTGCTAAAGATCAAATCAGGCCTCTTTCCTGCCTCAATCCCCTCCCATACTGGTCAGCGTTTCTACTCAGTAATGCTTTGTGGGCTTTTATGAAGAGCCAAAAGGAGACTACTCCAAAGAATCTTTGCATTAATATCATCTTTTATCCATTAAACATGGCCGTAAGGAAATGCACGACGTAGATTTTGGATGGGTTTGGTTTGGTTTCAGAGAGAAGTGCTTTTGAGTGTTCCCCATCAAAGGATGGCCTCTTGTTGAATTAAAACCTTGCTTTTCCACAAAAAAAAGAAAGCATGTGAACCCCCTCCTCCGTTGCCATGCTGTCACTTGGTAACACACTTAGACCAGTTTGTGTTTCCTTCAGTGTGTTTTCTACTTGCACACATGCTTGTGTGTTTGTGCTGGCTTTCACATGCATAAATGTGTGCGAGTGTGTTTGTAGGCCGCGGGCTGCAGGCGAGGTTACATCTTGCAGCAATTAAGCTGCATGCGTCTCTTACGCCCCTCCATTCGTCTGCTGCGGGGTCTTATTTCAAGGCCAGCCTGTGTTAGACAAACTGAGAACATTTGATGGCTTGGTGGCTGAACACAGCAAACATGTTCCACACATCACTTAATTATATGACAATAAAATGCGGTTGTATTAGATGGAATGCAAGTTGGCGCACAGCAGTGACAAACCGTGGAGATGTACAGCAGGGCTCAGGGGTGCAAATGTGAAAAATGAGGAGGTTGGAGATAAATGAGATAAAAAATTAGGTGAAGGATGTAAAGTGAAGACAGAAAAATTGGGACTGGAACCGAAAAAGCAGATTGAAATGCATAAAAATGTCAGACGTGTTTTATTTCACTACCATCAGACCTCCCATTAAAATACACATGTAAACACCCCTGTGGTCTCCATGTTCTTCCAAAAAGAGAGAGAGCGAGAGAGAGAGAGCTACAGATCAGTGAGAATTACTCTGGGGGGTTTTCACCGAGGCCGCTGATGACTTGAAAACATGCAAGTAGTTATCATGGCCGAAATTACTGACATACCGAAACCTTTAACTGTTGATAACAGGCCGGATGCCAAAAGCCAATTGTGCCTAGCATTTCTGAGAGGCACTTAACACAACTACATGTCACAATAGAATGGCTGGTCACTGAACTCAGCAGATGAACAACAGATAAACAATCTGTTGGAGGTGTAGAGTCGCATAAGTTGTTTACGGAGACAATGCATCCACCGAGAAGATAGCTCTATTTTTTCCCCCGGAAACTAGTATATTTAGCAAGCTCTGCTAGGCCTGTAGAAGATGGCTGTAAGATATTCAGTCAGGAGATTCTAATAAAAGTAAATGTAGCAAATCATAAACTACAATTAGAACCTGGAATAGGTGGACAACAGTGCCACATGTATAGACAGTACAAATAATGAATGTAGCCATCACCGTAGCCCCACCCTCGTTAGTTTTTGACCCCATCTGAAACTTTACATCAGCCAGCTTTAGCAGCAAATTAAAATCCCCTGTTCGTGTTATGTTTTTGCAAGCTTTTTTTTAAAGCTGAATGCCAGTTGGTGACAATCACTAAAATTACTCCTAGGAGATTGAGAGAGACACAAGATATGATCGGTGTTCTCTATGCCTGGCACCACTTATTCATTTTCATTGTTCTGGTTGCATATATAAAAATATATTCTTTGTTAGGAGTAAAATAATCTGTCCATGGAGACTGCAGTCAATGAGAAATTGTAAGGGCTATTGGGGCCTGTTAGTGAGCCAAACCATGTAGCAGGAGGCACACAAGCAAATAATGAAGTTAGGAGTCAGAATTTGCTTGTCAAGCTAAAGTTCAGTTTTTCTTTTCACTCAGTAGAGTTTAGAACAGTTGAGGACCAATCCAGACATAAAAGTATCCCCATACTGTTGATCAGATACCTTTAACCTTTGCCTTTAAATATCAGGGGAGCAAATCAATATGCTTTCAGATGTGTGGCTACATGTTGGTGACCTTTTCCTGGATTATTATTTACTCGTTCGTTTTTTTTTTTAATTATTACTATTTCTCTGCTAATATACAGTACATGCTGATAAATATGTACCAAGCTAAACATAAGAGCCTGCTTAATCCCATTTAATCACCCTTAATTGTTGCTTTCAGGGTCACAGGAAGGCTGGAGCCTATCCCAGCTGCCATAGGGCAAGAGGCAGGATACACCCTGAACAGTTCTCCAGTGTGTCATAGGGCTAACACAGAGCAACAGCGAACCATTCACACTCACATTCACACCTACAGGCAATTTAGAATCACCAGTTAACCTAACCCCACTAACTGCATGTCTTTGAACTGTGGGAGGAAGTCGGAGTACCAACAGAGAACCCATGTAAACATGAGGAGAGCAAGAAGACACAGAAAGGCCTCAGCCAGATGATGGATTCAAACCCAGACCTTCTTGCTGTGAGGCAACAGTGCTGCTTACACACACATTACTGACCAAAATATTTTGAGCCCTGTAAAATTACAGATATATACAGCAATGTTGCTCTGCACACACTTTTACATGTACAGACGACAAACTGTGTGCATCCTGTCTCTTTAACACTGCATTTTCACAAAGCAGAGAGGTTGATAGCAGACAGAAGAACCTCTAAGCACTCACGGCATCAGATTTGATTAGGGCAGACTGTTTTGCACCTGGCGAGCAGACACAACAATGCCTGTAAATAAATCTTTCTGTAAACTCACAGCAGTTCAAAGACAGGCAAAAAGAGTCCCGGTCCAGATGTCATTATTACCAGCCGAAAATATTCGGAAATAATTAAGTAGGAGAACAACAGAAACAAATACACGACACTTACGCTGACATTACAGGCCAGCTCTCTTAGAGCAAGCATGCGAGTTATGACGCACGTTAGCAAAAAGCCATTCAACAATATTTACTAAGAACACAAATCCTGATTAGCCGGAAATACAGAGTTTAAACAAACAGCAAAAAAATCAACAAAAAAACAGAGGACATTTTAAAAAATGTGACAAGGTGGAAGATCAAAATACACGACTTTATTGCTGCCATTTTTAATCACTAGTAAGTTATGGTTGTCAAGAAAACTAACAAGAGGGCTGACCTCTTCATCAGCAGCTTCCTCTCCTTAGCCTGCTCCTCTCATGCCTTTGGCAGCTGAGTCGAGTTTGTACGCTACTTCAGAAGAGAGTCTCAGTGGTGGATTAGTCATCCTCCTGGTGATTCAACATATACACTTGTCCCTCTTGATCTGCTGCTCTTGCTTCTCCTTGGGTTTTTTTGGTATTTTTTTGGCCACAAACTCGCCTCATTTCCTCCCTGAATGGGCTCCTTCAGCAACGGCCTTCCTCTCCTGGGCTTTGACCTTCTGGTATGATTTCTTCCCTTTTGCTTTACTCTGTCTCCTCACTTCTGAACTCTTTTTCACAAAACAGAGTTGTTATTTATTTGTTTGTTTTAGGAAATCTAGATAGTTAGGAACACTATGTTGTAAACACATGCTCAAAATATATCCAGGCTTGGTTTGGAGTTCCCCACGGTTCACCCCTGGGTCCCCAGAGATTTACTGTGTCATGGCTGAATCTTTCAACCTCTTAAATTTTAGTGTGACAGTGGTGTGTTTTTATTGTCAAAGAGTGAGTTTTAGGCATGGAAACATAACTGACAAAATTAACGTCCATGATCACACTTTGATATCTTTTTTTTTTTTTCACAAAAATACAGCTTCTGGTTTTGAGTATTTAAATAAAGATAGTATTGCAGATTAACAGATTATTTCCTAAATAAACCAACTATTAAAAAGGATGAAACTCAAAGTTTTTTTCAGTTTTAGCATATGAGATAAGTAATAATAAATGGCAAATTTTCATACTTAAACAGCTGCAACCATTAGCAGCAATAACATTGGCAGGATTTCACATTTGGCAGTAAAATACCTGAAATATATCTAATTATTTCATGTTTTATTTCCTGCTTTACCTACACTTGAGTCTTTGGAATAAGCAGATAAAGAAAAATCTACCTTTGTGGTGTCTTTATTCAAAGTTAAAGCTTCAGGAAAACTGAAAAATCTGTTGAACTGTAGTCAAGTAACCAAACACAAACTCGTAAAAGTTGGGCTCTACTCATCATAAACCATAGCCTCGAACTTTTAGCCAAGTTCATCCTGCCACTCACAGACTCCAGACTTGGAGAGTTTTCTGCAGCTGTGATGCTTGACAAACATGAGTCCTAACTGGATTAGGGCCCACTAACACCCAAGGCCTGAGGACAGAACGTGTGTGAAAGCAAGATTGAGAGGAAGTTGTCGTGTAAAGGCAGAGGTGTGTGTGTTTTTGCATCCTTATGTGGAAGTGTGTCTTTGCCTGCGGGCAGAACACAGGGCCAGGGCAGGAAACGAAGTAGTTGTGCCACCGGTTAGAGGAAACAGAATGGCAGATACATTACTCAAGAGTCAGACTGGCAGGACTTCTGAGAGCCAAAGCTGAGAGGACATTGAAGGAGGACAGAGTGTTGACATGGAGGCTGGTGGGCCTAAACCAACAGAAAAACAAACAATACATCCTAGATTATTTTTTTTAATTCCCTTGATATATTAAACTCTGAAGTGGAGATTTGTGGATATTTATTTTTAGGAAAAAACAATCTAATGGTGATTCAAAATGGCCTCACTATATCACATACATACACTAGATGCTCTTTAAAACTCTACTGAAGTTATATAACACCAAAAGACATTCCCTTTTGTTTCTTGATGGTGTTGTTTGAAAGTCTTTTCCATACAAAGTGGTCAGTTTGGTTGAGATCTCAGCCTGCTTTGCAGGGTATCATTGTAAATTTTATCTCACTTGGTTGTCCCCTGTTAGATAAAGATATCTTTGTAAAAACCACCTATTAGGATATGAAAGATCTAGTGTTAGTGATGGCCGCCATCTAGTGGTCATACATTACCTGTCCAGTAATTGTTGGCTGGTGATCTTTGCCAAGCATATGTGTGAGTTCATGTTTTAATGACTCTGAGATGAATGAAGAAACCTTGTGGCTGATTCTCTCAAAGTTGGATCCAAAACGTGTGTTAAATCTAATTTTGCTAGAATGACTTGGTGTTTGCAGAGGAGTATTGTGGCCTGCGAATATTGAAGTTGGTCAATACTGGTAAATACTTATGAGGCCAGTGCATCCTGTTAGTCGAGTCACATATACAGAGGTTTTTTGTTTGTTTTTGTTTGTTTTGTTTTTTTTGGGGGGGGGGGGATTCTACCAGAGGTGCTTGCTGACTAAAGTGCCAGATCCTTAAAGTGTTCTGGTGTACAAGTTCACTACTTCTTCTACGCAAACCAACTATTGAAGAAGGTGCAACTCAACAACCACTTCATTAGGTACACCTTGCTAATAGAATATTCACATGACAGAATCACACAGTAGCAGCACTGTGGCATGATGGTTAGCATTGTTGTCTCACAGTAAGAAGGTCATGAGTTTGAGACCTTTCTGTGGAGCTTGCGTGTTCTCCCGTGTCTGCATGGGTTCTCTGGGTACGTAGTGGGGTTAGGTAAATAAGTGATCCCCCCATACCATTAAACCACAACCAGCACCCTGAATTGTTGATACAAGCCAGGATCGATCCATCTTTCCATGTTGTTTACGCCAAATTACGACATTGCTTTGCAAATTTTATAGCAGAAATTAAGACTCCTCAGACCAGGCAATGATTTTTTTTAATCTTCTGTTGTCCAGTGTTGGCAAGTCTGTGCAAATTGTAGGAGTCCATTTCAATAAAGGTTACTTTTCTCTATAAACCCTAGAGATGGTTGTGTGGGAAATCCCAGTAGATCAGCATCAGTCACCATACTACATTCAAAATCACTTAAATCACCTTTCTTCCTCATTCGGACTCTCTGAACTTCAGGGGGTCGTCTCGGACATTTCTACATGCCTGTTGAGCAGTTGAACGTGTGTACCTAATAAATAAACCAATTATGTATTGTGTTATGTAGTGTTCATGTATGATCCCCAATCATATGATTTACTGTTACCTTCCTATTAGCTATAAGCACTCAGTCATCACTCATTTTCTGGTTAAATGCTACTCTTTCTTAATCATAACAGAAAACAGATAAATGTGCAGTATCTTCAAAATTTATTATGTGGATAAAATACAGTTGTCAAACAAGTTTCTCTTTTTACTACAAAAGTGTTAGAAAAGAAACAACCAACAGGACAAGCTGCTTCTTTGTTTCCCTTTCTTGGTAAAAACGTTTCAGTCAAGGCTTAGAGAAAACGAGAAGAACTGAAGACAGGCATACGATCAAACAATTCTCAGACGGGCGATAAAGACCTGGTCAGTGAGAAACAAAGGTCAGTCACTTAGATACAATTTAATTCAGTATGACTCCAGTTAAACAGTGAACGGGTTGTGCATTTTAAAAGTGTCCAATAGAGTACACTGTACAGTGTTTTCCTGCACACACACAAAGGAGCACTGAGAGAAAGAACAGTATTACAAACTGAGGGAAAGGGGAGAAAAATGCAATTTCTGGTAAAGATAAATAAATTAAAAGATGGTACAAAGAATCCTGTTGAAGCTGCTGTAGAACCAAAAAAAAAATACTGTGTGATTACAGGCACATGATAGGAGAACTTGTGTTTTGTTTTTACACAACTCAACCATCTGATATCAAGCAATATATTTTACATGCTTTTCATGTAAGAGATTGCAACTCTTAGAAGAGTAGAGGGAATATAAAAAGTAAAACTCTTATCCCCCTCTGTGTCAGAAAGACAAAAATATTCAGCCCACTGCTGGACTTTTGTTACAATTCAGATTTGTTACTTTTTTACTACAGTAAACAGTTAACCCCTCATATGTAAAAATAATAATAATAATAATATTAAGAGGAAAATGTTCTAATTCAGGTGCCACTGGAACAATAGTGCGTTGTTATATTCGAGGAAAAACATTGACACAAAACAAGGACATCTAAGATATCAACCCTTATCATTTAAGTACAGTTATTTAAAAAAAAAAAACAAAAAACACGACAGGGTAAAACGGCTCAATAATTATTATTTTTTTTACATTTTTTTTTTTTAACTGATAGGAAAAAATCAAACAGCATTTTGCTTTTTCTACATACAAGTCCAGCAATTTTTGAGCTGCTGTAGAGCAAAGACTCATGCAATTGTTAACACAGCACAAATGATTTTAATTCTATCGGGAAATTGTGGACAGTTAACATTTTACAGCAAACTCAGATAATACTAACACTGCTGTATTATAAAATAGACACTTGAACAGAAACGGACTCACTGTTTTCACTGGGCTGATGGGTGCATGTGTGGAACTGCATGTGATTTAGGGTTACTGCACATCTTCAGTGTAGTGTTAACATGTACACACTTTAAATTTGGCTGGTACACACACGATAAACACCTGGTTCCTCTGTTTATCTGAATTATCAGTGAGCTGATGAGCACAACCCTGACCTGACAAACATGCTAACATTAACGCCCCAATTCCACCTGGTATGAACATGCACACTATATCTAGATCCTGACAGCCGGTCCATGAATGTTTGCATTCATCCTGGTATTAAAACAGCCTCTCATTGTCTTGATTGTGCATGCAATGTGATTAACAAGAAGATGAGCTGGGAGGACACGGCCGACTTCAACTACATGTGCGTTCACATTACAGTAAGCTACCTAGACATGTTGATACCAGGTGTAGGTTAGGTAACTGGGTCAAAATGACATTAGGTAAAGGCAATGAACACCTGATTGTAAACCAGTTCCTTATAAACAAATCCTCAAGCTTCATCCAGAGGCACCGTGTGTCTGACAACATGCTTTTGGTAAAGCACTCCCTGCTTGTCTCAGGAGGCTTCGTTGGCTTGGCTTGGCATCTTGCACATCATCAGGATCTGCTTCAAGGCTTTCTGGACGTCCTCGTCCATCTGACCCTAAAGGTCCAAGACAGACGGTCAGTTAGTCAACTGACTAAAAATAAAGAAAACAACTGCTAAAGTGATTACTAGGTGGATAATATTAAGTGACATTCATTTGAAAAACCTTCCAACGAATCACAAACAAAAGTATCTGAATGCCTGACTTAAAGTTAGTTAGGGTGACCTGATCCCTTAAAAGTGAACATCATTAAGCTGTAGTCCAAGAAGACATAAACAAATGGATGGACTTACCTGAACAGCATAGAGGAGGTGCATTCTGTAAACTGACACTACTTCACTGTGTTGCTTCTTTGACTCCTAAAAAGACATGAGGCAAACCCAAACTTAACAACTGTACTTTATTTATATCAAAGCTAGTGTAAGTAATTTACAGAGCCCCCAGAAGGTTGCACTGTTGTGACTCCAGTAAGGAATAAGCTCATCAGATCTCTCTGATTATAACTGAAGCCTGGGGGTGGCAAACCTGGGAATGTGGCTGTTTCCATGGCTGTTATACGTGCGTGTGTGTGTGTGTGTGTGTGTGTGTGTGTGTGTGTGTGTGTGTGTGTGTGTGTGGTGACAGATTGTGCTGTAACTTATTACAAAAGCAGTTTAAGGGAACATTTCTGTGACCTTTGTGGAGCTTTTAAACCGATTCGCTAATTATTAATGAGAAATCTTACAGCAAGCTGGTACTGCAGTTGTTTGATTTGCTGCTGCATCGTCTCGAGTTGCTGATTTTGCTGCTGTCGTTTGGAGGGGGAGCAGGAGCTGTAGGAGAGCTGTGATAGGCTGTTTAAGGCATCCTTCAGTTTCACCACCTCTCGAGACAGGTCATCTATCTACAACAAGATAGAACAAGTTGAACAAGTTCACCGTGAAATGAAAATACTTTTAGCTGCCATTTCCTTACTGACCCTCTTGTTCTTTTCTCTCTCTGATGCAGTGTGATTCTCCACCAGCTGTTTGAGCTGACACACAGCATCCTGGGACTCGGCCAGTTTGGAGGTCAGCGTCTGGTTCTCCTTCTCCTTTGACATAACTAGCTCCTGCAGGGCTTCTCGCTCTGCACCATTATCCCGTGCCTGATGGATGGATGAGCGGTTAAGATAAGTGTTAAGAATAGATAGTACTAAATGTTAGAGAGAAAAGAGCCTTTGGAAAGTGGATATGTTGTTTTTGCCTATCCTCCCACCTTCTGCCAGGCATCAGCAGCCTCCAGGGCCATCTCATCCTGCTTCCTGAGGGCCTCCTGGAGGAGGTGTGTCAGATGGTTCACTTCACCTTCCAGCTGCTCCCGCACTGTGTCATGCTCCACGCGGGAGACTGAGTCATCTGGGGTGACATCCTTCTCAGCTGTCAGCCTGTTTGTGAAGGGGACACATGGTAGTAAATAGAAGTACATTTTATTCTAGCAGGGAGGAACATTTAATGGAAATGGATAAACCCAGTAACCCTGTAATTGATGTGAATATATTTTAATATCTTTTATTTTTTTCATTTTCATATTTTAAAAAAAATGAGATAAATGTATTTCTCTAACAATCAAGATTAGTCAGCTTGTTTTTTTCTTTCATTAACTTGCCATTCTACAGATATACATTCCTAAACAAGCCAATTAGTATTAGCTGATAACACTAATACTAGCACTCTATTACCTCATTATGATCACTTTTGGCATCATTATGCTAAACTTGAGGCTGCTACACCACAAGACCTATCGGTGATTTTGTGGTACACTATGTGCATCCTTCTTTTATATATAGTCTGTGCCTTAATTTTATACTCATTTACTGATAATCATTAGTACAATATTAGGTTCTTTTACTTGTTATCATTTCACATTATCCAAAAGGTTATTTATACAGGTGCGTCAATGTATAAGTAAGATTTTTGTTGTAGCCAACCAAGGTGGAGCTCAGTAAAAAATAGGAAACATGTTCATCATCAAAATTTGACATATTTAGTTTTGTGTTTGTGTTGCTATTTTTCACTCACCTGTGTTGAAGAGCCTCCACCTGCGTGGTCTTTTGATGTAGCTCCTCTTTCAAGGCTTCCACCTCATTTTCCAGCTCTTTGATCGCATTACCCAGAGACGACATCACCTGCATTTGATCAGCAAGAGCCACGGAGCTCTGTGCCTGAACCTCTGCCGCCTTCCTCAGTAGTGAAATCTCCTCTTGAGCAGATGAATATTTCTTCTCAGCCTCAGCTAGCAGCCTCTGCAGCTCCTCCACCTTACTGTTTAACACCTGCACCTGTTGTTCCAAAGTTGGAGAGGGGGAGGTACTCTTCTCAGCTTGAGCTTCAGCCAGCTGTTTCTGAGTGGCATTGAGCTGATTTTTGGTTTCACTGTAGGAGCGTGAAAGTTCCCTGCAGCGGAGCTGCAGTCCAGTGATTTCCTCATCTCGGGCAGCCTTCATCTCTTCAAAGTCTTTGGCTGCAGATTCAACAGGCACTGTGCCCTTTAGAGCCTCCTAAGCAACAGAAAGGGGATAAATTGCAGGCCATAAAGATGAATGATATGTGGCGAACTGCATTTTAAAAAGCAGTCTAAAGAAAAAAAAAAAAAAAAAAACTCTGCTCCTCTGATATCAGCTAAATCTTGAATTGTCAGCCTCAAGCAGAGATGAAACAGACTACAAAGGTTGGACAAATCAATTTTGTTCATATAGAAGAACCCTGCATTTACCTGGAGCACCCTGACTTCCTCCTGTGCCTCCTTGTACAGCTCCTCAAGTTGTGCTGCCCTCTGTTCTTTCTCTTTAGCGCTCTCTCTATCATCCTCCGTCTTCTTCAGTGCCTCTTCCAGACGTTTGATATGTTGTGTTGCTTTATCTACCTCTGACTCTGATTGGGCGAGCTGGGCCTTTAGCTGCGTTACTTCATGTTCAAGTGTGGATGATGTAAGCCTCTGGCTCTCTCGTTCTCTCGTTCCCACCTGTACTCTCAGATTCTCCACTTCCTCCACAGCTTGGTGGTATCTCTCCTGAGTGTCAGTCAGCTTGGCTTGCAGCTCTGCTAGACTCTCCATCAGCTCTCTCTCTCTTCCTCTCTCGCTTTCATTGTCCTCTCTTTCCCTGCTTCGCTCTGGCTTCAGCTGAGCCTGAAGCGACTGGTTTTCCTTCCTGGTTTCAAGCAGTTTTATCTGAACTTTCTCTAATGTCTGCCTTAACAATCTGATCTCCTCTTCGCCTCCTCCTCGTAGTTTCTCCCTCTCGTCTTCCTCCAGTATCACAGAGTCAGCTCCTGGATCTTCCCCTTCTACTTGAGTGGTGGAGGGGACTTGAGGCAATGACTCAAACTCATCCTGGGTAGAGTGGAAAGATGAGTTGGAGGCAATGCTGTTTGGACGACTCCTCTCCTTCAGGTTTTCATTTCCTTGGAGGGATGGATGTTTCTGTGGGATGAGGGAACAGGCAAAAGTGAATGAAAGTGAGTGAGGCTGGAAATACAAAAAGCTCAGTAATGAAACTGCAGCTATGTTTTTCTCTCACATTCGCTTGGATTGATTAATTACAAAGAAAAAAACAGAGGTATTTATTAGACATGACACGATACCACTTTTTATGTCTGATATCGATATCATAAATGTGGATATCTGCCGATACTGATATGAATCCGATATAGTGTATTTTGTAATCAATAAAACTGTTTTTTAATATCTTGCTGCATTTTTTATAAGTTCATACTCAAGTTTAAATAAACAACAACACTAAAGCTATTCTGTTATACCTGTATGCAAAAAATACACTGCACCCAAAATATTTCATAGTTCAGCAACACTGATCAATCTAATGCACTTAAACCTGCTCCATCCTCCCTATTCTGGTGTTTTAAAGAGTACTTAGCAGAAATATTAAACAACCTAACTAGCAGGGTTGCCAACTCCCAGCAAAAATATTAGGGAACCACCCCCCACCTCACGATGCTTAATCGACGTAATCAACTTTAATTTAATGTAAGTGTAAAACAAATGCACAGAAATCAGTTATTTTTCTGCAATAATTAAATAGATTCAACATCTTTCTTCAATTCTTCAATTGCAGACTGCACAGATGGTACCTTCCCAAATGAAAAAGTACTATAGCTTACTAGGGTATATATTAGGGGCGACCGTGGCTCAGGGGGTTGGGAATCGCATCTGTAACCGGAAGGTCGCCGGTTCGATCCCTGGGCTCTCTGTCCTGGTCGTTGTGTCCTTGGACAAGACCCTACCGCCTACTGGTGTTGGCCAGAGGGGCCGATGGCGCGATATGGCAGCCTCGCTTCTGTCAGTCTGCCCCAGGGCAGCTGTGGCTACAACTGTAGCTTGCCTCCACCAGTGTGTGAATGTGAGAGTGAATGAATAGTGGCATTGTAAAGCGCTTTGAGGGCCCCGAAAAGCGCTATATAAATCCAATCCATTATTATTATTAGACTTGTATACAATTATGGATTTCTAGACATTTAATCAGATGACCACTTTGGTTGTAAGATTCAGATAATTATTTATTAAAAGTTAGTCATTTTAAATGAAATAACAAAGAAAAGTATTTTTTGTGCCCCCCTCTCCCTGTTAATGCCCTGCCTAGCCCCCCTGGCAAAACTTTGCTAGACCCGCCCCTGCACAGTTACCAGCTGTCAGCTACATAAAAAAGGATCCTGGTGTTATTTGTCTCTCAGAAACAGTTCATAACTTCCCTTCAACTCATTCTTGTCACCTAAAAGGTAAACCTGTTTCTCCATCACTGTTCAGCTTTGATGATTCAGTAACATCAGGACATCTCCTGGTTTCATCTTCATGTTTCCCTCTCACCACATATCCAAACCGATATAATGAGCAGTAGCTTTTACAGCCGTGGCTCCAGCAAACACCAGCGAATACTAGAAAGTAATATTAAATCAATTCTAACAACAGCTGACCACGCTTAAACGTGCTACTGTTGTTTATCCGCTGGTCTCCTCTTTCTGGCGCAAAGTGGGCGATAAACAAACAAGAAAAACGGGACTTGCGACAGAAAAGCCGACCAGCTGATCATTGATCAGTTTCATGGTTGAAGTAGCAACAGGGGAGGAAGGGGGAGAGAATGAGAGAAGAAGAGGCAGCTGTGCAGCAAAAACAGAATAACTCCAGCTTTGTGTCTTTTTTCCATTCTAGCTGAAGTACGAGACAAATCGATTCCTTTTCTCCTCAATATGAAACTCCGATGGCCAGTCCAGCTGTGGCTCCAAATATCAGTTGTTTAGCTTAACGCGGAAATACTATTCAAACATTCAGAGATGAACTTATACACATTTGCTTTACTTCTCTGGGATAGTTTTCTTCGAAATTAAATGCCGCGGTTTGGAAGCATGTAGTGAGGCTCCAAACGCTCCACCAGACCGCCGACAGGTCTCGAAGAGACAGCCGCTCTATCACGTGACACATATGATACATAATATCGGATTGGTCCATCTCTAGTATTTATATAGCTGTGGGTGTCTTAAGAATAGGAGTCAAATTTTTCATATAAAATATTTTTTCCAATTTATATTTATAAAAAAAATTATATGAATATGAAAATACACTATAAACTTTCACTTTTCTATTCTTACTGAACACTTAGGGCACTTCTTACTACAACCCACAGCCAGTGGCCATGTTTTCTTTTTATCACACAATCTGGTGGATTCAATCTCAGCCACATTTACACAATTTTAGGGCACAGTCACTTTATGAAAATACCACAAAGCTGGGTCAACTGTTTAATTTGATCAGGATTGGCAGATTAATTAATAATGCACACACCCACTAAATTAACAATTAAATATAAGATATTACACAAATGGATTATTGCTCATTTACTCAAGTGTACTGAGCAACACTTAGCAGCATTAAGGGAGGACAGGAGGGATAATTAGAGTGTCAGCTTTATTTATTTAACCTCCTAGGACCTGGCGTCCACATATGTGAACATCACATTTTGAGTTATTTAGACCAAAATATTTAATTTTGCTCTACTAGGGCCTGATATCCACTTATGAGGACATTATACTGCTACTGTTTTATCAAAATTTTAAACGAATATCCTCATATGTGGCTCTCGTTTTTCTTAGGAACAAAAAATCAGGTAAAAAAAAAAAAAAAAAAAATCTGGTGATTCTTTGTTTTTACACTCATTGGGTCCCAATCAGCCCAAATATCAAAGAGAAGGTTAGAAGGTTAAACAGAAACCAGTGTTGAGTAATATTACGTTTAAAAGTAACATTAAATTAAAACATGTAAAAGTTGGACTACGTTTTGGTTACCAGAAATAAACACACACCGTTGCACGTGACACATAAGCCAGTAAGGTCATTGCACTGATGCATATGCACACTATAGGTTGCCTTCTTTTAAGAATGTGCAGTTTGCTGGTAATCCTGTTGTTGTTGTTGTTGTTAGGCTGAGTTTTTCTGCAGTTTTCGTAGTGCTCCCAGGCATTCAGCTAACCATAAAGAGTACACAAGTTATTACCTTTTTAATATGCTTTAAATAAGCTCTAGGACAAAACTTAGAATGGAAACACAAACAAAAGTGTAATTATTCTGTGTGTTTATTAATGTGAAAAACGGAACAAAACAATAGTATACTTGTAAACTGAATCCTGTTGTTCGAAGTCTTAAACGCTTTCAAAAACAACCGCAATCGTCTTCGTAAGCTTTTCAGGCTCCGGCTTAAATCACAAACAAATGTCACGTAATCTGTAGTTAAACTGACACATTCCTATTTCCTAAGTGTAACGAGCACGCTCAGTAAAGAGGCATTCATCATCTTCATGATTTCCCGCCGGGCATAAAAGGATCAAACACCGAAATACTGTAAGCCGACTTCTTCTGTGCTTCTGTTTTTCTCTACTTCTACTACATTATTTGTGGTTTGTTAAAAAACAGAAAACATTTTTTTAAAAATCTATCACTTTAAACAATCTGCAGTAGTAACCTGGCTTAAACAAGCAGTTTACTGTTGTTTCGTTGATTGTTTTTGGTTGTTTATTTCATAGCTAAACTCCTGAGCATGAATGAATGGGTTACATACCTTAAGTTTGCTTGCAAGTTGCTGGTTTTCCAAAGTGAGAGCCATAATCTTGGCTTGCAGAACAGAAACCAGAGCAGCAGACGCTGTGAAACTTTGCTCGGCCTGCCAGGACATACGCACACATACATTCACATACCAGACTGAGGCATAAAGACAACGCTAAGGACCACTACCTGCCTACTGAAAAACAACACGAGTCGTGGCACGTCTTAAGCTTAGTATAGACCTCCTTCAAGAATGCTGAAAAGCTGTTGTGTTTGTTTAGCACTAAACTACAAAAGCAGGCTGGCTTCTTTGTAAACATATTATACGTAGAAAACTGTTTAAGATTAATCTAAAGTTAAAATATTCAGTTAAAAATATGCACAACACAAACATCTCTGATTCAAGTTTTTCCTAAATGCATGAAAAGAGATTAACTTTCATATAAAATACATATAAATGCAGTATATTGACTCTATGTGGGGTACTCACATGAACAAGGCATGCTAATACTTATTATTAATTTAATTATTTTTCTCCCGATAATTTGGTCTAGTCAATACACCCGGTTTAAAAACCTGCATATATGGAATTTAAATAAAGCACCAAAGTGTTGTCAACTATATATTAGTCACCTTTGTATCCAGCTCAGGACCCGTCACCGTCTCCACCGTTTGCTTCAGGTCTTCGATTGTTTCCAGCAGCATGTTTCTCTCCTTGTCAACCTCCTCTTTCAATGCTGTTCCTCTGATCTCATCTTCCTGTGAAAAAAAAGGGGAGGAGAAAGGAGTGACGAGTGGCAGAAAAAACTGGGAGGAAAAAAAACATCATATGAAGGCTGATGGAAAGAATTTACCCAAGTACTTAAAATGGAAGCCTAAAGGCTAATGCAGCTTTTACTTTCATATTTCTTTTTTAATACCTTGTGTTTTTCTGTTACCTTGTAGTTGAATCTTTTAGGAGTGTCACTTTTGTTGGATGCTGGAGTGCCAGTAGATGTAACAATTGAAGGGGAAGAGGGTCCAGAGCTCTAAAGGAAGATTGTTGCATTAATTTTCCTGATAAATTACTATCATTGATTTGTCCACTTTTAATGTCGCTACCATCTCTCAGACATTTTACAATCCCTAAGGATGTCCTGTACTGCACTGACTGTTTATAGAAACAGCTTGCAAATGCAAACGCCACACTTTCCACAATTTTTTCCTTTGGCCTCTTAATAAAAAAAAAAATAAAAAAAAAGAGAGAGAGAGATATTAAATGCTAAAAGAGTTGTAATCGCTAAACTTTTAATTGAATTTGGATACAAAAACCTTACAATTAAAGCTGATGGTGTGCACTTTGAACCCATATGTATAACATAACTTACTTGAAATGTTTTACTAAACAACTAAAATAACATAAATTATGTCAGTGCATAAAATATACACACTGGCCACGTTAATAGGTTACCTGTTAAACTGCTCAGTATACCTAATACTAAATACCTAATCAGCGAATCACATGACATCAACTCAATACATATAAGCATGTATACTTGGTCAAGACAACCTGCTGAAGTTCAAACTGAGTAACAGAATTTCTGATTATTAAAGAAACTGCTGATCTAATGGGTTTTCCTACAAAAAACATCTCTAGGGTTTACAGAAAATGGTCAGAAAGGGATAAAATATCCAGTGAGCAGTAGTTCTCTGGGTGAAAATTACTTGCTGATGCTAGATAACTGAGAAGCATTGCTGGACTGCGTTAAGCCAATAGGAAGACAGCAGTAACTCAAATAACCACTTGATACGATCGAGGCTTGCAGAAGAACATCTCCAAATCCTCCAAGAACAGGAACGCGAGGCTTTTGATTGGCACAGACTCATCAAAATTAGACAATAGAAGACTGGAAAAAATGTGGCCTTGTCTAATGAGTATTGATTTCTGCTGCAAGATTCAGATAGCAGGGTCAAAATTGTGAGTAAGCATGATGAAAGCATGGATCCATCCTGCCTTGTGTCCAGACAGTCCGCATGTGTAATAAGTTCAAACTGAACATGAGAATGGAGAATCTGATGCTTGGCATATATTCTTTTTTTACTTTGCACCTATTACTAACAACTTAGCATCACTTAATACCTGGGTATTGTTGCTAACCATGTCCTCTAGCATAACATGCCACACCACAAAGCTGAAACAATCTCAAACTGGTTTCTTGAACATGACAAGGAATACAGGGTACTCAAATGACCTCCAATGTCACCAGCTCTTCAGGATGTGGTGAAATGGGAGACTTGCATTATGGACATCTGATGCTAACATGCCAATATGGACCAAAATCTCTGAGGAATGTTTCCAGCCCCTAATTAAATCTGCCATGGAGACTTGTGGCAGTTCTGAAGTCAAAAGAGGCTCCAACCCAGTACTAGAAAGCTGTACCTAATAATGTGGCCAGTGATTATACATGCACATCAACAGAAACATTTGGCTGATATTTTCTCACCAGAAATCAGTTAATAGTTTGTCGAAGAGACCTTTACAGATAGTATGTAAATAAGCAATCGCTGATTTTGTTCTTATATTACTTTGTATGAATACACTACAAACATGCATTAATATTAATATGGAGAGTGGCACACTGGTACAAGCTGCCAGACATAGACACATGCATTTACCTGAGGTGGGCTAATGGGAGGTGGAGGTGCTTTTCGTTTTTTGGGAGTTATGATCCGTTCATCACTTATCTTAGCTACTTGATCATGCTGAAGAGCCAGCAAAAGAGGCAGAGAGGGAAGGTGACCAAAAAAAGAGAAAGAAAAGTGGGATTCAGTGCTGGTTAGTAAGAGGAGTCAATCGGTGGGTGCTACAGTAAGAATTAAGGTTTCTTTTTCAAAAACAGCAATTAAAGTTTTTTTTTTTCAAAGCTCGGAATTATGACACTAACACATGAGAGAAACTGAACTATATTATTTGTAGCTATGAAACTGAAATTAGTCTGAAGTTGGTTTTATTCCTTATTTTACTTCCTAATTCTATAAATCAGTTGGCAGTGCTAAAATGTTTATTCACTGTCATCCGCTGTGGAATTTCACATGTTTTAGTACTTTTGATGGTCGATATCTTACCTGGGGACTTTTAGGAGACTTCGTATCTGCCAAAAAAGATGGACAGGTATTGTTAGGTACAACACACTAAACATCTAAGAAAAATTCAACAGTAACAGGAAACCAACTGCAGGTGGCAGTGTTAACTTGTGTTGAACCCAGAGCAGTATGGATCTCTGTCTCACAGGGGCAGTATGTGTGTTTTTATTGGCACTGATCAGGTTTTGGGAGGGCAAAAAAACCCTGAAAGCATTAAGACTGGATCTCACATTGTTTTTGGTTAGGGTTAAGACTGAGATTAGGTACAGAGTAAGTTTCCCTGGAAATGTACTGGTTCACTGCAATGCCCTTAAGGGGGGAGGGGGAAAAAACTAAAAACAAATATGCCTGCCTACCGCAGCCTGAGTGACATTGTCCGCAAAATTTACATACAAACCTTTACTGAATACTTCCTCAACACTTGCATAAAGCCACCTGCACTCACTTCCTATCTTTCTCTGAACTGTAGGTTTGTGTTTATGCACAACTCTTACCTGAGACCTGATGCTTGTTTAGTGCAGCTGAAAGGGCAGTTTTGGTTTCAGAGCTGCCTGAGACCTTAGCGTAATGTAAAACCTCATGGCCTTCTGCATCTACAGCTGACAAGTCTGCTCCTCTCTGAACCAACACTTCAACAACAGATACTGCGTTGGACTCGGTTGCGAGCATCAAGGCCGTCCTACAACACAGACAACACAGCATACTGATCACCACTTCAACATCAATCAAATATCCTACAATGAGCAACAATTTATTTGTAATTTTTTCCCTGTGTCTTATTGTGTGTCGACTTTGTTGGGGTCTTTTTTTGTTGTTTTTTTGTTTTGTATACCTGCCACTGTTGTCAGAAGTGTTGATTTCAGAACCAAAGTCGAGCAAAGTGCTGCATACTTCTGCATGACTGTGTTTGGCTGCCAACAGCAAGGAAGTGAGGCCATCCTATAGGAGAAACAAACATAAAAACGAGAAAACAAAATGACTAAAATCATCCTATAGAGAAAAATAAAAGACAAGACAACATGACACAGATTTAAATGGACGCACACCCACAGCAATATAACTAGTCACAGCGTGGGCCTTGACAGACTATGGTAACTGTGTGTAAGGTGAGAAAAATCTCAGGCCTGTGTGAAAAATGAGTGAATGTCTGCTGCTCTAAATGAATTCCCCAGCAGATAAACAGAAAAAATTCAGATGGTATGTTTAAGATGAAAGAAATAAGAGCATGGGAAAATCCCCCAAATCATATTACTGATTGAGCTCAGCAGGTTGCAGAGAGTTGGTGGATGACTGCAGTATTTCATAAGACAGGCTATCCCATTTTTCTCCAGGACTGTCAGGGTCTGACCCCAAGTGTAACCCTTCACTTAACCTCAGTCTTGTAATGCTCAAGCATAAATATTTGACTGCCTAAGATGGATAAGGGAAATTCCCAGTCTAGAGAGAGCTACTTCATCACAGGCATAAGGGTATACAGTGGCTTGCAAAAGTATTCGGCGCCCTTGAACTTTTCCACATTTTGTCACATTACAGCCACAAACATGAATCAATTTTATTGGAATTCCACGTGAAAGACCAACACAAAGTGGTGCACACGTGAGAAGTGGAACGAAAATCATACATGATTCCAAACATTTTTTACAAATAAATAACTGAAAAGTGGGGTGTGCGTAATTATTCAACCCCCTGAGTCAATACTTTGTAGAATCACCTTTTGCTGCAATTACAGCTGCCAGTCTTTTAGGGTATGTCTCTACCAGCTTTGCACATCTAGAGACTGAAATCCTTGCCCATTCTTCTTTGCAAAACAGCTCCAGCTCAGTCAGGTTAGATGGACAGCGTTTGTGAACAGCAGTTTTCAGATCTTGCCACAGATTCTCGATTGGATTTAGACACCAGACAGGTCAGGGATAGTTATTGAGAAATTTAAAGCAGGCTTAGGCTACAAAAAGATTTCCCAAGCCTTGAACATCCCACGGAGCACTGTTCAAGCGATCATTCAGAAATGGAAGGAGTATGGCACAACTGTAAACCTACCAAGACAAGGCCGTCCACCTAAACTCACAGACCGAACAAGGAGAGCGCTGATCAGAAATGCAGCCAAGAGGCCCATGGTGACTCTGGACAAGCTGCAGAGATCTACAGCTCAGGTGGGGGAATCTGTCCATAGGACAACTATTAGTCGTGCACTGCACAAAGTTGGCCTTTATGGAAGAGTGGCAAGAAGAAAGTCATTGTTAACAGAAAACCATAAGAAGTCCCATTTGCAGTTTGCAACAAGCCATGTGGGGGACACAGCAAACATGTGGAAGAAGGTGCTCTGGTCAGATGAGACCAAAATGGAACTTTCTGGTGGCCAAAATGCAAAGCGCTATTTGTGGCGGAAAAATAACACTACACATCACTCTGAACACACCATCCCCACTGTCAAATATGGTGGTGGCAGCATCATGCTCTGGGGGTGCTTCTCTTCAGCAGGGACAGGGAAGCTGGTCAGAGTTGATGGGAAGATGGATGGAGCCAAATACAGGGCAATCTTGGAAGAAAACATCTTGGAATCTGCAAAAGACTTGAGACTGGGGCGGAGGTTCACCTTCCAGCAGGACAACGACCCTAAACATGAAGCCAGGGCAACAATGGAATGGTTTAAAACAAAACATATCCATGTGTTAGAATGACCCAGTCAAAGTCCAGATCTAAATCCAATCGAGAATCTGTGGCAAGATCTGAAAACTACTGTTCACAAACGCTGTCCATCTAACCTGACTGAGCTGGAGCTGTTTTGCAAAGAAGAATGGGCAAGGATTTCAGTCTCTAGATGTGCAAAGCTGGTAGAGACATGCCCTAAAAGACTGGCAGCTGTAATTGCAGCAAAAGGTGGTTCTACAAAGTATTGACTCAGGGAGCTGAATAATTACGCACACCCCGCTTTGCAGTTATTTATTTGTAACAAATGTTTGGAATCATGTATGATTTTCGTTGCACTTCTCACGTGTGCACCACTTTGTGTTGGTCTTTCACGTGGAATTCCAATAAAATTGATTCATGTTTGTGGCTGTAATGTGACAAAATGTGGAAAAGTTCAAGGGGGCCGAATACTTTTGCAAGCCACTGTAGTTTCTAAAAACTATGAGGAGCAATAGATAATACTCTTCAGCACTGAGTTGTTTAACAGACATTTCCACTGTGAAACATGTTTGGGGGAGGGGGATCCAAGTCTTTCCTGAAAAAAAAAAAAAAAAGTAGGAAAACGAACTTCAAGAAGCACTAACGTCTGTCAGCATAGTTTTGTGTGTGTTTTATATTACAAGGCTGCTGCTTTCACACACCACAGAGAACAGAACTATGCTCTGGGTTCCTCTGAGCTCTGCTAAACACTTTAACAGGCATGTGTCTGTGTTTGCCCTGTCTGTGTTTTATATTTCTCTGGAATCTAAAAGACAGAAGTAATTTTGTTCTTCTCTGGGTAATAGGTTCAATGCGTGTGTATAAAGGCATGTGGGCGCACAGGTGTATTACTGCTAGTTTGCTGGCATGTGTTACTCGCTGTGTTTCTAACTTGCTGTCATCGTGTCTGACATTTAAAGCCATATTACCCAAATATGGGCAACAGTGTAAACGCTGGGCAGAGGTGATGCATGACAAGTTAACTGTTAGGACAAGGTGTTACAGTCAGAGAGGCCTGTCAATCAAGACAACTAAAATAAAAACACAGCTCTGCTTAAACCTGAATACACTCACCATGCAACAGTATTCTCAGCATTACCATTATATGTTCATTTGCCACCTGAAAACTGGTTTAAATCCAAATAGTGTCTTTGTTTGTATGAACAGGATCCTAAAACCGTCAGTCTGCTGGTTGCATGTACAGTCAATGGCTACTTAATTAGTTACACATTGCTAGCACTGGGTTAGACCTCCTTTTGCTTTCAGGCCCACCATAATACTTCATGGCACAGATTCAACAAGGTGCTGAAAATATTTCTTTAAAACATTTGGTCCATATTGACATGACAGCATCACATAGTTCCTGAAGACTTGTCAGATGACACATCCATGATGACAATCTCCTGTTTCACCACACCACAAAGGTGCTCTGTTGGACTGAGATCTGGTGGCAATTCGAGTACAGTGAACATATTGTCATGCTCAAGAAACCAGTTTGAAATATGAGTTTGGTGAAATGGGGCTTTATCCTGCTGGAAGCAGTTAACAGAAGTTGTCACAAAGGGATACACATGGTCAGTAACAATGCTCAGGTAGGTTGTGGTGTTTTTTTTAACAATGCTCAGTTGGTACTAAGGGACCAAAGTGTGCCAAAAAAATATGCCCCCCAAATATTACACTGCCACCACAAGCCTGAACTGTTGATACTAGGCAGGATAGATCAATGTTTTCATGTTGTTTCCACTAAATTCTCATCCAACCGTCTAAATATTGCAGCAGAAATTAAGTCTTGTCAGATGAGGCAAACATTTTTCCAATTTGTCCAATTTTAAACTGCAATCTCAGTTTTCTGTTCTTTACTGACAGGACTCGCTTCCAGTGTGGTCTTCTCATGCTTTTTATATTTATAATGTAATAAAACTGAGACACACAGTTGAAACTGCGCTTCTTTTTCTGAGCTATTTCTGAACTATAATAAAGGTTTAATTAAATTTCTTTACACTGACTGAAGGGGCACTTTCACTGGTCCGGCCCACTTAAACTCAAAATGTGCTATATGTGACCCAGAATATAAAATTTGACAGTTTAACTGTTCTATAGTGGTGGTTGTGCAGGAAAATCCCAGTAAATCAGCAGTTTTTAATATACTGAGACCAGCCCATCTAACATCAACAAACATGCTAAATTCAGTCACTTAAATCACCTTTCTTCCCCATGCTGTTTGAACTTCATTGTAATTTTAATATGTTTGTCTGAAACAGGTCTTGCTAGTAAATGAGACATTGAGACTCAGTGGGGCTACCTCTATAAATTAACCTCTATAATTAAAATAATAATAATAATAATAATAATAATCAGGTAATCTATATCTTAAAGGCACTGAGTTTCACAACAAGCAGCTGACCAGCTATACCTAATGAAGTTGTTGATTTTGGTCATTAAACATAGAAGATAATGGACCAGACATCTTGGAGCCTAACAAAACCAGATCATTTACAAGTAGCTGCATACTTTCATTTTCTTGTTTCATGTACACACTGATACTGCACATACATGCAGGCCTCTGCATGTGACTATTAAATGTAAGAACAACACCTCTTACTCATGAAAAATGGCAGGAAAATGAATCAGTGGGAAGAGTCTCAGTTCTCAGGTAGTTGAGCGCCATTAAAGACAACAATCATTTTATGTTGTAGAAATATTTATCTTTGTTTCCAATCTTGCACTCACCCAGCTACTTCCTTGTATACTGTATATGGATGTTCTCCACTATACGAGCCAAAATTTGACTCATGCTTTAATTTTAGCCATGCTGCCAGGAATGCACACAAATGCTGTAATTTTGCCATGTAGAAATGTTTGAGCTATGACTCGAAAGCAGGGTACACGTATTACCCCAACGCAGATCACAAACTGTGTTTAACATAAGGAAAATGAGCAGTTACACAGAGCCAGTCATTATAAAGACAGGACAGCTGAGCACCTTGTGATGTGAGCTTTCAAAAGGACAGTTCACTTCAAAATAAAATATAAAATTTTTTTCCTCAGTTTGGTATAATTGAAATGGATCCTAACTGCGCCCACCAACCAAATGAAGGACACAGTTATAGTCAATTTCTACAATTCAAATTCAAATTCAAATTTTATTTGTCACGTACACAGTCATACACAGTACGATATGTAGTGAAATGCTTGGACAACTGCTCGTGACCTAAAGAAAACAAAAAAGGAAAAGGCTATGAATAAGATAGGAAATAAATATGCAAAATTAAAAAGGGTAAATTTAACTAAGAAGGAATAAAATATAAATTAAGGTTAAAAATGAAATAACTGTACAACACAAATTAGAATGAAGGGTAAATTTAACTGGGAGAATAAGATAAAATATATAAATTAAAGTTGAAAATAAAATAACTGTACAACAAAATACACAATATAGAACTATATAAGAATGTATGAAGAAATATAAATAAATATATACACAATAACAGCAGCGTGATTTAAGTAATGAAGTGAAACAATGTCCAGAATGTCCAGTGTGTGTAAGAACTGTATGTGTGGGTCAGTACTGTGTGGTGGTGTGATTGAGAGACCGTATCGCCTGCGGGAAGAAGCTCCTCCTCAGTCTCTCTGTGTTGGTCTTCAGGGAGCGGAATCGCTTTCCTGACCTCAACAGAGAGAACAGTCTGTTGTTGGGATGGCTGAGGTCCTTCACGATCTTCCTGGCCTTGGTCCAGCACCGCCTGCTGTAGATTGAGTGCAGGTCAGGGAGCTCGGAGCGGATGGTGCGCTCAGCTGACTGCACAACCCTCTGTAGAGCTCGTCTGTCCTGCATGGTGCTGTTCCCGAACCAGGTTAAGATGTTTCCCGTCAGGATGCTCTCTATGGTGCAGGAGTAAAAGTTCCTGAGCACCTTGGAGGGCAGTTGGAAGTCTCTCAAGCGTCTGAGGTGGTAGAGACGCTGACGGGCCTTTTTCACCACGGTGTTGATGTGACAGGACCATGACAGGTCCTGCGTGATGTGAACTCCGAGGTATTTGAAGCTGTCCACTCTCTCCACTGGGCACTCGTTGATGACAGGGGTCTGGTAGTTCCTCTCCTGCTTAGTGCTGAAGTCCACTATCAGCTCCTTTGTCTTACTGACGTTTAGAAGGAGGTTGTTCCTCTGGCACCAGTTCTCCAGATTCCTAATCTCCTTCAGGTAGGCCGTCTCGTTGTTATCAGAGATCAGGCCCACCACGACGGTGTCGTCAGCAAACTTGATGATGGTGGTGGAGCTGGTAGTGGCCACACAGTCATATGTGTACAAAGAGTACAGCAGGGGGCTCAGAACACACCCCTGGGGGGCTCCAGTGCTGAGAGTGGTGGAGGCTGAGACATGTCCGCCCATCCTTACTGCCTGTGGTCTGCCAGTTAGGAAGTTGGAGATCCACAGACACATAGATGAGCTGAGTCCCAGATGCTCCAGCTTGGTGGTGAGTGTGGAGGGAATTATGGTGTTAAATGCAGAGCTGTAGTCTATGAAGAGCATTTTAACATAATTCCCCCTTCTAGTGTCCAAGTGAGTGAGTGATGTGTGGAGGAGATGAGAGATGGCATCGTCTGTGGAACGATTTGGACGGTAAGCAAACTGTAGTGGGTCCAGTGTGTCTGGTAGTGAAGAAATGATGAAGTCTCTGACCAGGCGTTCAAAGCACTTCATCACTACTGAGGTGAGGGCTACAGGGCGATAGTCATTGAGAGAAGCAGGGGTTTCTTCGGGACAGGAACAATGATGGACTCTTTGAAGCATGTGGGGATCACCGACTGAGATAGAGAGATGTTGAATATCTCAGTGAACACAGGAGCTAGCTGGTATGCGCAGTCTCTTAGGATACGACCTGGGATGCCGTCTGGTCCTGCTGCTTTCCTGGTGTTCACTCTCTTGAAGGCTCTCCTTACTTCATGCTCGGAGATGACGAGCATGTTTCCGGTGCTGGCAGTATCTTCCTGTCTGCAGCCGTTAGCGCCGCTAACACTAGCATTGTTGGAGTCCTTAGCTGCAGCCTCGAAGCGAGCATAGAAAGTGTTCAGCTTGTCTGCCAGAGTCACGGCCGCGTTCGTCATACCGGTTGTTGGTGCTTTATAGTCCGTTATTGTCCTTAGTCCCCGCCACAGGCTCCTAGAGTCACTCTGTTGGAGTTGTGACTCTAGTTTCCTCCCGTAGCGCTGCTTCGCCTCTTTCACCGCCCTCCGCACGTTATATGACGCGGCTTTGTACGGGTCCATGTCCCCCGTCATGAGTCCCGTGTTGTAGGCAGCGGTGCGGGATCTCAGAGCGTTGCGGATGGTTTTATCCACCCACGGCTTCTGGTTGGGAAACGTTGTGATAGTCTTTGTCTCCACGGTATCATCCGCTAGTTTCCCGATGAATCCCACAACCGCTTCCGTAAACACGTTGACATCATCATCGGAGCTGTTTCTGAACATGCCCCAGTCTGCGTCATCGAGTGCGTCCTGTAACGCGGCCACCGATTGATCCGTCCAGCGCGCGACCTTCCTCTGAACCAGAACTTCCTGTTTCAGCCTTTGTTTGTATTTTGGGATGAGGAAGATGGCGGCGTGATCAGATTTGCCAAAAGGAGGGCGGGATTGTGCCTTGTAGCCGTCCTTGACTGTAGTGTAGCAGTGGTCCAGTGTCCTTTCACCTCTGGTGGGGCAGGAGATGTGTTGATAAAAGTTCAGCGCTGCGCGTTTGAGGTTGGCGCTATTAAAGTCCCCCGTCACAATAAGCGCAGCGTCCCGGTGTTGTGTCTGGTGCTGTGTGAGTGCCTCATGCAGCTCGCATAAGGCGGTGACCGTGTCCGCTTGTGGTGGAATATAAACGGCACTTATAATGACCGATGTAAATTCCCGAGGTAGATAAAAAGGACGACACATGATGGACAGCAGTTCCAGATTTGGTGTGCAGGAGCGTGTGAGAGGAACAACGTTCGCACTGTTGCACCAGTTGTTGTTCACCATTAAACACACGCCGCCTCCCCTTGACTTCCCCGAGTCCCGTGTCCTGTCCATGCGGTGAACCGAGAAGAACTCGGCCGGCTGGATGGCGTGGTCCGGCACCGCTGGGTTCAGCCATGTCTCGGTGAAGCAGAGGAGATTGCAGTCCCGAATGTCTCTCTGGAACTTTACCCTGGCCCTGAGGTCGTCAAGCTTGTTCTCCAGTGACTGGACGTTGGCGAGCAGGATGCTAGGCAGAGGTGTGCGGTGTGCACGAGCTCTCAGCCTGTTCCTGACGCCGGCTCGCTTCCCTCTAGGCCGCCGCCGCTTCCCTTTGTTCTCCCTCAAGATCTCACTCGGCCAGCTCGGATCCGGAGTTAAAAACTTCGAATTGTGAGTACATTGTAAACCAATAGAAACAAGAGTGTCACTGTCATACCTAATGTACCCAATGGTGGTGATTTTGCCGATTTAGAAACGCTGAAAACTAACTTAAAAAACAAAGACAAAGAAAAAGTGGTCGGAGCAGTCGTGACGGCAGCCGACCTCACCGGCGCCATCTTTAAAAATTTATGATTATTTCACAAGCAAGACTCTACGATTATGCCCTCCTTCACATTTTTTAAAGCCTTCCTGCAGTGATAAAGTTGGCAAGTATATCACAGCTCAAAGGGCAACAGTTCCTACATGAAGCGGCTAACAACTAGCAACCAGTTCATGATTTCTGTAAAGAGACACCGCTTTTTCTGACTTTTTCAATGCATTTTCTTTTCTTTTGCTTTGAGCACCACACCTCTGTCTTCAGCAGGTAGCTCCAACATTTAGCAACTGAATCCTAAGCAATCTAGATGAATAAACAACACTACAGCTCAGGGGAACTTGTACGTTTATGGTATACTACAACCTCAGATGAAGCTTAATTGTGTTTGCAGCATTTCTGCAGTCTTAGACTATTTCAAACATATCTTACTACAACACTGTATTGCAGTAGTTGCTTGTGTATGATCAAGTTTATTCCCAGTTGCTCCGTTTAAAGGGGCTCCTTCAGTTATGTAAAAGTAGTGCAGAAATATTACTTTACAAGTAAAATGTAAACATACTTCATTACTCAGGTAAAAGTAACTTAGTTAAGATTTTAAGTGACCACAGTGAGCATACTCTATCCACAGTTGCTCTCTCACTGTGTGATAATTATACATCAGTGTGTAAACAATTTACTGCACTACTTGCTCAACCTAACTGTTTAATAGATAACAGCTGAATGTGTAATACTACATCATATGAATATATGAGCACATCATATCAATGTCAAATTATAACAGGCAATAAAAAAGTATCTAGAAATGCCAAGAAACGGAGAGTAAATAGTAGAGTAAAAAATCTCAACCCACTCAAATCCAAATACACGGATGCTGAAGAATTATGAGGGCATAACAATGAATTGCGCCAAAGCTGAGCTTTAAATATTATGCTAATTTTCAGCTCCACAGTTTTATTCTTGGACTCTTCTACAGCTTTGCAGAGTTCAAAAATAATCCTTATTATATTTTAGTCATGTCTTAATCTATGAATATTTTGGGAAGAGATATTAAAGGCACTTAAAGAGGTATTCCACCAAATGATCTGAAGATGCCACTTCTTCAGATGGGTCAAATATTAGAGGAATACTGATGAAAGAGCTAAATGTAGGCACTAATCAAGTGTAGCACAGTTAGAGAGCTTAAACCTGAGCCCTTCATAGTATACCAATTAGATCAAGAAATAGATATCAGGTGGAACCAACAACATGCTCCCTTAGACTTCAAAAAGATGTCTATCAAATGGAGGTGTCTGACCATGGTGATCATGACTTGGTGATTAGATCTGAATTCAAAACAATACAAGTATTGTTTAGTCCATCTTCTCATGCATACACACAACAGCAGGATTTTCGTTTCTTTCTTCTTTCCCTCTCTTACCATTACTTTTGTTTTTGCTGTTATTTATGTATATTTATTTTAATTTAGTTTATCTATTTAATTTTATACCCATTTCCACAATCTGTGTATTTACTTTACCAGTTTTGTTAAGATTTCAAGCTATGGCACACATGGCTCCAAAACAGAAAAGCATGAATTTGTATTGCACACACTTTAGTGCAGTCCTTCAGTTCATCTTCTGAAATAAGTCGTTTCAGCTATTCTAAGTTAGCCTGCCCTTTAAGTTAGCTTTCTTCTGATTGGCTGCTGCTCTGAAACACTTTTTTTTTTTTTTTTTTTTTTTTTTTTTAAAAACAGCAGGTAGATGGGACTGCTGCACTCACAGCCGGAACTGTGTGCCTGAGACGACCATACAAGGACATCCACTGTCAATGACATCATAGAAGAATCAAGAGTAGGAAAAAACTTTGGCTCACAGAGATTACTTGTACATATCCTGGCCTCTTTATCTGAAACTTTAAAAATAAATGACAGAAATCAAGCAAAGGTTTCTCCTCCCCTTTCGTCCAACAGCAGTAAGGTTTCATATTACAGTTTACATTTACCTCTTCTCCTCTATACACATTCTTTGACACATGTCAGGCCTAGCAGCTGTCCCTCTGTTTCTTTCAAGATATTCCTGAGGTCATCTGGATCCGGTCTTTTATCAGTTCCCAGAGTCAGAACCAGACACGGAGAAGCTGCATTCAGCTTTTATGCTCCTTATATCTGGAACAAACTCCCAGAAAGCCTCAGATCAGCTGAAACACTCAGTTTATTTAAATCCAGGTTGAAGACTCACCTATTCTCAGCTGCATTTGAATAAAGCACCAAATCCACACTTTTAAGCTTAAATTTCAAAACTTACATTTAACTACTGATTTTATCTATTGTTGATTTTATATACTGTTTTGTTTGTTTGTTAATTAGTTTGTTTGCTTGTTTTAATCAATTTTAAATCATGCTTTTTATTTGTTTTTGTTTCTAATGTCTCTGTAAAGCACTTTGAATCACCTTGTTGTTGAATTGTGCTATACAAATAAACTTGCCTTGCCTTGCCTGAGTGTTTGTTTAAGTCACAAATATATAATCAGGTACAGAGTTACTCCATAGTGTATTGCAAAGCAAAACATCCCTGGTTAAATCCCAGGAGGAAACATCCCATAAGGCATCCGGCATTTAAAAAAGTAAATAAATACACGCACACACGTGCATGGAGCTACCTGCTGTGGTGACCTCTTGTGAATAAGAGAACAGCTGAAAGTAACTTATATAACCAGGTACAGATATATATTACAGCGTATGCCCGAGGCTAACAAGCCGGCCTGCATTCATGCATTCACAGTCTACATGTCCACAAAACAAAGAAAGAGCTTTGCAAACCTCACATACAGATTTTCAGATTTCGCTGGCTGGACCACTTTCATTCAACAAGAAAATATGAATACCAAAATTCAAATTGCACCACTATTTACAGTTAGATTCTCACCAGTCCAATATGCATCAAGAAAAATGTTTTGTCTATTATTTATTGTCTATTATTGTCTTACTATTTTATGAAGAATACAAGTAAAAGTCACAAGAAACTGGCAGGGCCAGGATTTGAAACTACACTTAAGCTACAACTCCAAAAAGCACACGGTACAAAGTGGTCACAAGAACCAGTTTAAGAAGCTTGAACATACAAACTGCCATTGATTTAAACATGAAAAATTGCTAAAATTAATTTTAATCGGAAACAACAGAACATCTTTTCATATAGGCTGACAGACCATCAGTTTCTGTTGTACACAAATGCACACACACAAAATTTCATGCTCACACAACCCCAGCCAGACAGAAACCACAGGCATGGTGCGTCACTGCAATGGAGACCACATGTCTGCGGCTTGCATTCCCACAGTACGCTGATTTTTTTACCCCACACACACACACACACACACACACACACACACACACACACACACACACACACACACACACACACACACACACACACACACACACACACACACACACACACACACACACACACACACACACACACACACCAATATTAATCCTCAAGCAGTCAGTTAATGAGGAGCCTTTATAATGTGGATTAACAACTATTTGACATAAAACAATCAGAGTCAATAAACGGACAATGATTCCTCAAACAAATTCAATACATTCCTCCCTGGAAATGGACTCATTGAAGCATTTTTGTGGTCTTTCTTCTGTTTCAGAGCCCCCCAATCTATTGAGCCAGGAAAAATAAGTCTGGGGAATGGACGAAAGAATGGAAGTACATACTGTGTCTTTAAGGTTGATGGGGCTTTTGAGTTCACACAGCAGTTGGACAATCTGGATGTTCCCGCTAGCAGCTGGAAGGGGGTGAAACAAAACAAGAGAAATTAAAACAAGAGAGTGAGGAAAAATAGGATTGTGTTTAACAGAAACTAACTGGGCTAAAATGCATTTTAGTCACTTACGACCAAATATGATGATTTTATTCAAATAAAATTAGAGCTTAAAACTAGTAGATATTATTCCACATCCCCAAAGCATAGCAGCCTTTTTTTTTTTTTTTTTAATATCAGTGACTCTCAAGATCTTGATATACTTACCAGCGTGATGCAGAGCAGTCTTTCCTGATCCATCTACAGCATCGATAGGACATTTACTCTGGATAAAGTGGGAAAGTTATTAGTAACAATAGCATACAGTATACGCATACAGCATATGCAATGACTATTGTTAATCAAGTGAAATCATGAAAGGCCCCAAACAACTCAAAATATACGTTTTAAATTTGGTTTGAAGTATCTGTGTGTTGCTTGCTTAATTTCAATTTTTTTTATAAACTGTGTATACACACTGGAGTTTATTATCTGAGGAACTGATGCCACAATCTGTTTGCCAGTGGTGCTTCAGGCAAATGCAATTTCATGTAATATTAGGTTATACCATAAATTCATACATCTGCAGTAAACAATTGTGGCGCGGGTGTGGTCTCTGGCCCGCTGCAGAGGAGGGCTGGCATGATGAGCTCCCGGGCTGGTGTTGGGGTCCAACGTCACAACAATATATGACTGAATGTTTTTGGTTCTTCTCTTTTTCACAGTACTGTGTTTTGCTATATACAAAAAGACTTGAATGACTATTTGATCAGCCAGGTGCATGTTGCAGAGATGCTGCCGACTATCACGAGGAAGTGAGGTCAGCAGATCAGAGCTGGATGTGTGTGTGTGTGTGTCTCTGCTAAGATCTGCTGACCAAAACCCAAACACGCACACACAAGAATCAGCAGATTGAAGAAATGAAGCAATAACATTTTTTGGTTTCAGGCATCTTCACTGAACAGTAAGATGATTCAAGATGTGGGTTTCACACACTGTTATTCATAAACAAGAACAAGTGGTCCTGCTGGGTGACACTGACAGTCACAATCAAAACAATCTTAAGTTAATATTTATATCAGTTCTTTGTTGTATAACACATCTTGAAGTCATGTTGCCTAATCATTTATACCCAACATAATTTATAGCCCTTATATTAAGAACTATGTCAGCGGTCCCCAACCTTTTTTGCGCCATGGACCAGTTTATGTCCGACAATATTTTCACAGGCTGGCCTTTAAGGTGTCGTGGATAAATACAACAAAATAACACCAGTACCAGTACAAAAAAGGGAAGATTTATTCATAACACACAGGAAAAGACCCAGGGAAATTGAGTTAACGTTAAAAATGCTTAAAAAACAAACAAAAAACGATAAAAACCCTGAAAACCATAAATTTCACACCCAAGCCTCAACTCTCGCGGCCCAGGGTTGGGGACCACTATGTCTCATCTTAACACTGAGAGACCAGGGTATATGTATTTTAAATATCTGGCTTGACAGACTGAATCAATTTCTTTTTAATTCAAAGGCATTTGGGGAGGGAAATTAAATCGTTTTAACTTAATAAAACCCAACTTCACTTCATGAGCTTTACCTGAATGAGTTTTCTGCAGCATTCGGTGTGGTTGTTTTTGGCAGCCAGGTGTAAAGGACTAAAACCTACACAAAGGGGAAAAAAAGAGAAAAACATGCACGCAGCAAGAAGACAGGCAAGTTGAGATAACGTATGTGAAATCTTATGTATCAGTCCAGACAGTACATTACACCTGTTCATGTTACAGTATTTATAGAGGGAAACTCTCAAATTTATGCAGAAACTATTTTTTAAGTTATAGTGAATATAGCTATACATACCAGCAGCATCAGTGACTGACAGGTCAGCTCCATGAGCCAAGATGAAAGAGAGGCAGTCTATCTGACCACGAGCAGCAGCTACATGAAGACTACACACACACACACACACACACACACACACACACACACACACACACACACACACACACACACACACACACACACACACAATTAAAAGAACAAATTACACACACAGTACTTTGTTGCCAGTAGTTTTACAGCAACACAGATGCTTTTAACAGTTTTACAAATATTATAAAACATGGTGCAGCTCTGGTGAGAACCTTATGCTGCAGCAGTGAGTGCAAATAAAAGATTAAAAAAATAAATAAATAAAACGTTCATCTACTTTTCTGATTGCTCGGCCACACTAGTCCTCCATCTACGACTCTAAATTACACTGAAGAGTGATTTCTTAGTCTCCAATTAAAAGTTTTCACATTTTAGGAAATAAAGTTATTTGCTCACTCGCCTAAGTTTAGATGAGAAGATTAAACTACTCCCATATCTGTTAAATGCGACGCTCTGGTCCTTATAATGTAATACGCTTATGCTTAGTTTCTTTAATCCCTCTCAGCAACTTAGCCGACTCAGCGTCTTCCTAGAGCCTCCTCTTGATTTTCGTTTCTTTTTTCTTTTTTTTTTAAGCATGTGTGTTAATTAGAGGCTGTTGTATTTAGAATTCATAAACTTTGGACAGACCCAGTCTAGCTGTTTCCTTCTGCCTCTGGTCTTTATGCTCAACCAACTTTATATTTAGCAGAAAGGCATGGGAGCACCTCTTCTGCTCCAACTCAACATGAAACAAAATACGTGCACTTCCCAAAGGGTCAAACTATTTTTTTTAAAACCGTGTAACGAGTATGAGATTTGATCTTGTTGATACAAAAGCCAGTATTAATTATGCTTACAGATCAGATCCTTTATTGAAAGTAAAATATCGATTTCTTAATTAATATTCACCATGAAGAAGAAAAAAGTAGGTCTTCAGAGCTTTTTGACTGTCAGTGTTTCAGCCAGTCTTACAGTAGAAGAAGGTATTCACGTGACCCAGATATGCAAAAGCTCCACTGCCACTGTTTTGCAATATGCAACTGCCAGAAAAACATGTCAGCACTGATAAAAGCAATGGATAAGCTTGGAAGTGATAGTATTTTAGGGAAGCTTTAGCTATAGCAAAACTAAATAAGTAAAAGAAGTTATTGGGCACAGCTTCAGTTCTTGCAATAAATACCCATTTACTGACCATTTCTAGAAAATCTGGTAAAGCGCTGACTTGTGAGCAGGAATGCTGTAAGTCGATATGACTGCGTATGCAAAAAAAAATTGCCCTGTGTATGCACTGTGTGCGCAGGTTTGTGCATATGCATGCAGCAAATGATCAATACGACCTCTTTCCACCTCAGTAAGATGAACGGGGGGAGGGCAAGCTCAGCCTTCCATCAGTGTGTGCGTAGGATACACATTCACACACACACAAACACACAAGTATGTCTACATGCCTTTCAGTCAGGTTTTATCACCATAGAGATACTGTAGACTCCCCCTTCGTGCGTGCTGAAAAGATCGGAGCATTGCGATTCCAAGCCCACACATTTGCCATGACTTACAAAGGCTTTGCATGCATTTGGATGTGTGTTTCTGTGTTCTAGCAGCACACAGAGGAAAAGGCCAAGGATGTGAACTACAGGTGAATGGGAAAATAAATGAAAACCTACATATTTGTTTTTCACTGCATTTATTCCTGAGATTTGATTTTCCTGGCTTTGTGAGAGCTGCTCTACAAATCAAGGTCAGAGGTGTTGAGTTTCAGAAAAAAAGAAAAGGGTCAAATATTAACACAAGCCTCTGCGTTATCACTAATACTAAGCGGTGACGCAACAGTAACCTCCACTGGCTCTGCGGAAGTGAACTTGCTTTCAAAACATAGAATCTCAGAGAGGCTGAATGAATGTCACCGTTTCAAGAAAAAGTAAGAGACATATTTTTAGATTGGCCATTCATTTTTAAAACTGTGCTGTGGAGCATGAAAGCAGTTATATAAGGCCATTACTTGAGAATCTGAGCATATAGTATAGACATATGTTTAATCTTTGAATTGAAAGGAAATGAGAAAATTCACTGTGCTTTGCTGGATATTTATTTTAAAACATGTGCAAGCTTGCCAGACAAAACCATGTTGGTGTCAACACTTAATGCATTTCTCTGGTTTGCAGCCTCAAGTCAGTTTGCTTCCCCCATGTCATCCTCATTCTACAAAAAGCACTGCAGACTGTGATCTCTGTGTGTCTATATCAACAAATTAGTTTTTATTTTAAGCAAAAGTTATGCTTTGACTTTATCGTCACCTCAGGAAAATCAAATGGAATTCTTGCACTGGAAACATAAACATTTAAATACCATCAGAAAAAAGTAAGTGGATAAGTCCAAGACCACTTACGCTGATTTGCCTTCACTGTCCAGCTTTACAGGATTGGCACCTTTCTTGGCAAGAAGGGATGAGACTTTCTCAACCTCGCCATGCTCCACTGCAGCAAGCAAGCGTTCATCGTTTTTGTTCCACTCATTTGTCTAAAGACAGAGGACAAAGAAGGAGAATAAAAGGTGGTGAAGAATATACGAAGACTACACAAAATATAAATATACAAATATATAACCCCATAAGGTTACAGTTAGGTGAGACGCTGTTAAATGGCAAGAATTTCATGTCAGCAACACATCTCAAAAAAGTAGGGACAGGGCCATGTTTACCACTGTGGAGATGTAGCGTTGACGTTGCCTTTCCACAGGCAATGATGCACTCCTGTACCATCAGAGATGGATGGTCCCTCTCCTCTTTAGCCCAGAGGACATTCTGTCCAGGTTTTCCAAAAAGAATTTTAAATTTCTGACGATAAAACTATGTTTCTGGAAGTGAACCCAAACAGTGACTTCCATGAAAGAATCATGCCTGTTTTTAATGCAGGGCCACCTGAGAGCCTAAATAATATAGACATCAGATACTGATTTTTGGCATTGTCACTTGCACACATAGATTTTTCCAAATTCATAGGATTTATTGAAATTATGTACTGTAGATGATGAGATATTCAAATTTTGCACATTTTTCCACCATTTGTAAATGCAGCTTTTCAGACTGGTGAACCTCTGCCTATCTTTAATTCTTTAAATCTCTGCCTCTAAGATGTTCTTGTCATACCCAATCATGTTACTAACCTGTTGACAATTAACCTAATTAGACAGAAACTATTCTGCCAGCTTTTTCGTCTTAGTACCGCTTACTTTCCAGCTTTTTGTTGCCCCATGTAAACTTTTGAGATGTGTTACTGCCACCACCTTTTTTTTTTTTTTTTTTTTTTAAAATGCTACACTATCCCAGTTTAAATATTTTCTTATTTTGTTGTGAATAAACTATGGGTTTTATGATATTTGCAAATCAGTGTGTACTATTTTTATTGTATTGCATACACTGTCCCATATTTTTTATATTATCAAAGACTTTTACTGACTTTAAGACTTATCTCCTATCTACTAACTTATCAAATAATATCAATAATAATGTGAACAAATGGTATGCTCCATTTGTTAACACTCATATCAGCATGTTTACTTTGCAGTCAAAGTCACCGTGATGCCCAAAATGTGAGTAATGTTTCTCACAGGGAGGAATGTTTCTCGGCTCTGCTGTGGCCCACACAAAACATTTGTTATCATATGTGTACAAGAGCACACACTCACAGTATCCAGTCTAGACACACTCACCAAAGAACGCATACACAAACCAAATCGTCCTTTATACCACTGATAGGCTGCTCACACAGAAAGAAGTCAGCTATTGGAAAGCTTCTAGCCTGATCTCATTCAAACACCATCTTGCTACAGAGCAGTTTGATAGTACAAGATACAGCACAGCAAGCTTTAATTGCAGGATACAGCTATGAAATGAGCAAGATTTGGCATAGCTGAAACACTTCTATAATGACCTACTTTATTAACAGGAAATGTATTTAAGGAAACCTTTACTGGGGAATATTGGAAGAGGTTCCTTAAATCTAATAGCAGAATCAGGGAGAGAACTGAATCCATGACCCCAAACATAACAGCAAACAAGTTCATGCGTCAGCTATTCCTACAAACACCTGTGCATATTAGGATGCAGTACAGTATTAGATCTTGACCTGATAGCCCACTGACCTACACGTGACAAGGAGGTGAACTCTCTGACTCTAGAAATACCTGTGGTGGTAGACTGGATGCTATTTTAGGAGCGCAATAAGCAGGCAAAGCAACACCGAGTGTAAGTAACCTCTGTGGCAAACACCCAAATGCAACCACTGCAATACATTTTGCACAACTGGTGGAAAAATGCTGGGCTATAAAAATCCTGTCACTCCTGTCACCGAAAGAGCAAAGATGACCACTGAGCTCTGCAGCCTAATAAGCCACAAGGTAATTAACAGATTATTGAGTATGAAAAAATATTAAAATGTGTTTGTGTTTTCAAATGTAATGTGTAAGATGGCTGAGAACAGAGGAGTATTCCTGCTATTTTTTAAAAGCTAACTCTGGAAAAGCAATTCTTATCCAGCTGTAACTTAATACCACCCCCACGCACACATGATATCCATGTGGTAGCACGAGAAGGTTCTCTGACAGACTGGAAATAACAGATTGGTTAGAAAAACATTCAGCTAGACATTGAGAAGACACAGGAAAAAAAAATGGGGGGGGGGGGGGTAAGATTTGAGGTGTGCAAGTTGAAGATGGGCTCTATCAGGCACATGTAATACATCCAAGAACCATTACAGATTTGATTTTAAATAAATTACAGAGAAACACTCCCTTAACACACATGGTGTTAAAATATAGCAACGTAACAAACAAGACTGGAAAACACCTGCACACATGCTGTACATGTGACAAAACATTTAATAAAGGGCTTTTAAATGTTTTATTAATCTCACCACACCACATACAATTATTAGTTCTTTCATTTAACCAAGAAGCCCCACTGAGAGCCAACTTCTTTTAAAAGGGAGAACTGTTTAAGGTGGGAGCCATATAAACTCAAAACATGCACAAAAACAAAAGTGCACATTATATGTTAATAGAAAAAATACATGCAAATATAACTTCTGTTTGTTTACAAGAATACACAGGAACCTTTAAATTAACAGGTTTTTACAGCTTTCGGGTTTTATTTCCACCAGAGGACTAAGATTTACAACTAAACCCAAAATTTTGGGAGGAAAAAGCAAAACAAGGCTATTTTCACACATTAACTGCCATATATGTCACATGTTGGAAATTATCTGAGACATGATATTAATTAATTATTAGTTAATTAACTAAAATTGCTTTTTACTTTTACATTATTGTAAGTCTGGTGATTTCCTACATGCAGAATGTACTTCAATCACTCATACAACATAGTTGTGCTTGGGATTGGAATAGAAATGACAAAAATGAGGTTAGAAAATAGAAATTAATACCAACTCTGTGCTTGTTTCCCCAAAACTTTGACTAATATAAACAAACAAATATAGTTTATTTACACAATTCAAGACATTTAATTAAACAGGGACAGTACTTGTTTAGTGTGGCCAGTGCTTTCCTTATCTTGTTTTGTGGAAACCAGGAAGGGCAGAACCTACTGTGGTAATTGAGTGCCTTTGTAATCCAGAAATAGTAGCAAAACAAACCCACCCCCTTGGATGACAGACTGAATATCAAAGCAGTCAGAGACACTTATTACTTAATTATAAATACTTGCAAAAACCCACCCTATGTGCTCTCTGGGCACTTTTTCAAATTCTTCATTTCACATTTACTGGAGAGTTGAACAAATTCCAGTATGAATGCAAATTTGGGTGAGTGTTAAAGTTACATTTGGTTGACATACGCTGAACATGTGACATGAATCAAATGCAAATGGAAAATGTAACAATGCATTTGCAGGGTTATGATGAAATGAACGTAATGTATAGGAAACTCAAAAGAGTTGGTATTTATAATAAACATGAAAACATATAGATGTATGGAAGCCCCAAACGCAATTTCATTGTTCTTGACAATGACAATAAATAAATAAATACTAAATACTAAAGTACATAATTGCTATATGCATGGCGATGTTTGTGCAAAGTTTCATTCAGATTGGCCCACCCATTAAGGAGATAGACTAGGCTATTTAATACAAGCTGAAATTAAACTAATGCCTTTTCCTTGAAATGTGATCACACCCAAGGAGGAATAAAGCTCCCCTTAAAGATGGTCGGTCATACAAGCCTAAGGATCGGTGAGCTGAAGTGATGTATTTTTTTCAGTCAGGAGTTTTACTCCGCTATAATAAACGCCACTAGTACAAGCGTAGCAGCACCCTGCATATTTGCTTCAGTGGACATTTTTTCATGCTTTTGTTGGTTGTCAGTTACTTTGTTTCAAAGAACTTCAGAATATTTAGGTCAAAAGAACAGAGTAGAATGGCCCACTATCCCCATCTTTTAATTACTGCCTACTTCACAACATCTTTCACTTTTAGTACACTTCATCTAAAAGCCTACAATGTCTACAGTGTAGGGCGACACTTTAAATCATTTTTACCACTTCGCACTATTTTCAAGCAAGTCTTCCTTCCTGTGCAATAAAGTACTATGCTGGTTCTTAAACACCTACACAACAGGTGATGATATAGTTGGGATACAGTGGGATAGTGAATGCTGTGGTCCCATTAACAAGAACTGCATGTTGGGATAAAAATTGCCACTAGCACTGATGTCTATTATAACATGATCGCTCCTAATGGCCTACAGTATGTGGCTTTGCAAAGCCGAAGAAAGAATGAAGGGCAGTCGGATCAGAGCAGCATGACAGCAATAGCGTTAGACTACATTGTATTGGACAGATTTAAGTGGAGCGGAATGCACTGCTCCACTTTCAGCCACATACACAACCAGTGTCATCAACGGGAGGCTGATGAAATAATCATGTAGTGGCAGAGGTGATGTAATATCAGCAAAGATGTAAGCTCCAACAAAAAGGTTGAACAAGAAGTGTATTTTCAAGTTTTTCTACAACAAAAAAAAATGTATACAAATGTAAGACAGGCTTGGGGCATCGGGGGATTCCCCAAGAGCATCTTTCTCGGAGGGCTCAACCTGGGGTTGCGGTCATGGCCTATTAAGGGCTCTGTTGGCTCTTAGGTGACGGTTTTCTCGTGGCTGCGTGCAGCGGGGCCAGGGGAGGGTCTGTGCTGACGGTTACTGACCTGGTAGCCTGGCTGCCCCTGGGTGGGTCCGGGACGGGCGTGGGGTTCTGTGGGTGCTCCGTCTCTGGGCTGGGGCCCTGGCTGGGCCTTGGGGGCTTGGGTCCTGGTTGGTGTGTCGCCGGGATTGTGGGCGGGTGGGTGTATGGGGGCCCAGCCCTGGCGCAGGGTTCCGCCAGTGCATCGAGCCACCTGGGGGGCTCTTCAACTGGTGGGGGAGGCTGTTACATCATGCAGGAGGTCTCCTCTCTTCAGGAACTCACTCTGCAGGAGGGGGAGATATAGGAGAGGTGGAGGAAGATCTCAGCCTGGGCGTCTATTGTCTTGTGTAGTCTGGAAGCTGAGTGGATGACGGGGTGGGTGCAGTTTTCTCTGTGGTGGGGCCGGGCGGCGCTACTGAACTGGGCCCCGGTCCGAATGGGCCTGGGCCCCCTTTCCCTGGCGGGTTGCGAAGTATGGGGATGCCTACTGGGGTCAGTGGGGGAGCTGGCCCCAGGGAGGGGTCACTTGCCCCTCCCTTCCTTCCCTCCTCATCTCTACAGGGAGTGCAGAATTATTAGGCAAGTTGTATTTTTGAGGAATAATTTTATTATTGAACAACAACCATGTTCTCAATGAACCCAAAAAACTCATTAATATCAAAGCTGAATGTTTTTGGAAGTAGTTTTTAGTTTTAGCTATTTTAGGGGGATATCTGTGTGTGCAGGTGACTATTACTGTGCATAATTATTAGGCAACTTAACAAAAAACAAATATATACCCATTTCAATTATTTATTTTTACCAGTGACACCAATATAACATCTCCACATTGACAAATATACATTTCTGACATTCAAAAACAAAACAAAAACAAATCAGCGACCAATATAGCCACCTTTCTTTGCAAGGACACTCAAAAGCCTGCCATCCATGGATTCTGTCAGTGTTTTGATCTGTTCACCATCAACATTGCGTGCAGCAGCAACCACAGCCTCCCAGACACTGTTCAGAGAGGTGTACTGTTTTCCCTCCTTGTAAATCTCACATTTGATGATGGACCACAGGTTCTCAATGGGGTTCAGATCAGGTGAACAAGGAGGCCATGTCATTAGTTTTTCTTCTTTTATACCCTTTCTTGCCAGCCACGCTGTGGAGTACTTGGACGCGTGTGATGGAGCATTGTCCTGCATGGAAATCATGTTTTTCTTGAAGGATGCAGACTTCTTCCTGTACCACTGCTTGAAGAAGGTGTCTTCCAGAAACTGGCAGTAGGACTGGGAGTTGAGCTTGACTCCACCCTCAACCCGAAAAGGCCCCACAAGCTCATCTTTGATGATACCAGCCCAAACCAGTACTCCACCTCCACCTTGCTGGCGTCTGAGTCGGACTGGAGCTCTCTGCCCTTTATCAATCCAGCCACGGGCCCATCCATCTGGCCCATCAAGACTCACTCTCATTTCATCAGTCCATAAAACCTTAGAAAAACCAGTCTTGAGATATTTCTTGGCCCAGTCTTGACGTTTCAGCTTGTGTGTCTTGTTCAGTGGTGGTCGTCTTTCAGCCTTTCTTACCTTGGCCATGTCTCTGAGTATTGCACACCTTGTGCTTTTGGGCACTCCAGTGATGTTGCAGCTCTGAAATATGGCCAAACTGGTGGCAAGTGGCATCTTGGCAGCTGCACGCTTGACTTTTCTCAGTTCATGGGCAGTTATTTTGCGCATTGGTTTTTCCACACGCTTCTTGCGACCCTGTTGACCATTTTGAATGAAACGCTTGATTGTTCGATGATCACGCTTCAGAAGCTTTGCAATTTTGAGACTGCTGCATCCCTCTGCAAGATATCTCACTATTTTTGACTTTTCTGAGCCTGTCAAGTCCTTCTTTTGACTCATTTTGCCAAAGGAAAGGACGTTGCCTAATAATTATGCACACCTGATATAGGGTGTTGATATCATTAGACCACACCCCTTCTCATTACAGAGATGCACATCACCTAATATGCTTAATTGGTAGTAGGCTTTCGAGCCTATACAGGTTGGAGTAAGAAAACATGCATGAAGAGGTTGATGTGGACAAAATACTCATTTGCCTAATAATTCTGCACTCCCTGTAGCTGCCTCCCTCGTCCTGCTCCACCACAATCACCCACACATGCAGGGCCTTGGGGTAAAGGTGTGTCACCAGGGTGCAGGGGAGGCATCCCCCCCTCTGTCCCCTTCTGGCTGCCTGTGCCTCAATTTTATCCCACAACTTAAAGACATTCACATTATTCACACTCTCATAACACATACATATACGATCTTGGGGGTGGGCACGCTACACCGAATCCAAAAGACCATCAGGGTGTACAACCTCACCCCTGGCGTTGTCGCCCTCCTCTCAATTTTAAATACACGTAGACATTGAGGGCTATCAGGAGGGGCTGTGCGCTTACCAGCTGCTCTCTGGCAGGTAGCTCCATGCCCTCCTGGGTTTTTAATGCACCTTAGAACACACATGCATCAACACTACATATGAGCGGGCGGAGGGAGGTTTGGAGTCTTCACACACCCCTGTTCTCTATTGCCTGTTGGAGCGGGGGGTCTGTGAGGAGGAGTTGGCTGTCCGATTGGGGTCTGGAATGTGGGGCCTCCCTGCTGCTGCCGAGGCACCTTGCCTCTACTCTCCTTATGTATGGCCTTATATAATCGCTATTACATTAACTGTGAGTCTGATCTCTCCCTTTCTGTTCCCACCAGCCAGCCAAACGTCTTTCATGTGGGTTGTTTGTTGTCTCTATGCTAATCTTTTTCCTCTATGCTCACCCTGCCCCAACCAGTCATGGCAGATGGCCAACCCGTCTCACAGCCTGGCTTAGGCCTATAATGCCTGAGGTCTTCCTGTTAAAATGGAGTTCTTCCTCACCACCACATCCAAGTGTTTGCTCACAGGGGATTGCTGGATCACAGGGGCTCTTTCTCTAATATTGTAGGACCTTGACCCTACACTATATGAATGTTTTTATCTACACCAAAAGGCAGACCAGTCCAAGTTTTTCTCATTAACCTTGAAGTGCTCATTAGAGCTGAAACAATTAGTTAACAGATTAGTCAACAAATATGATTTTACAGTGTTTTAACATAAACAATTATTAATCTGATCAAAGTAAAACTTGGCAGATTAATTATCACTGAAAAACAATAGATTAGCAGAAGTTTTGTTCCTTGTTATGTGTAAGCTGGACACAATGAAGCAAAAAGCAAAACAGATTTGAAAAACACTGACATAAGTGAGTGCACAACACATGAACCCTGAATAACTCTGAATAATATACACGTGCTTTGCCTAAGCAACATGTCACAGGTCACTTATTCTGAGATTATTAACTAGTAAGACCCCGCCATACTGCTTCTACTATGGGTTGTTACTTCCTCTCTCTCTTGGTTTCAGTCAGTTTCCCCTGCCTTTGGCTGTTTGCCGGTGTTAGTTTTAAGATCCCCCTTCTTTCTATTTCTAAGTCTGCATCAAGTGTTTACACTGCACTCAGAGTGTGTGTTCCCTCTCTGTCTTTGCCCTGACGCTCATTAAGACACACAAAGACTGTGCTGATAACACTAAGCGATTCCTGTTTGTCCAAGCCTGAAGCAGGCAGAAAGGGCAAGAACAAGAGAGCAAGAAGCCAGCATTTAACAGTAGTAAAGACCCAAGAAAAAGGAACTACCGGTACTGTGTTAGAAAAGATACTGAGGGACAGAAATACTAAAGTGGCATAACTCTGACTTCTGTTAACTTGTACTCTTTTCAAAGACTCACTCTTTTTCTACATGTGTTTCACAGGTATACATTTCTCTGTCAAGCTCTGAAACTCCTCTGCCCTTCTAAAGTAAATAGCAAACAGATGCCTATCGGTTGTGTGTGTGTTTGTGTGCCTGTTTGTTAACCTAAAGATCTGTGCATAAACAATTTGTGTTTTCCCTTCTTAGTTCTCAGAAGGAAAAATAAACTAATATCAGGAAGTAGTAATTCCTACATCAGATTCTGTATGTTTGTAGAGTTGCACTGCTAAGAGCAGATGTAGTTTAACACATAAACATTTACTTTCGGAAACCCAATAGTATTACCCTCAAATGACATTCATGTTGATCTAGGAATGAAAAGGTGTTTGTTCTACTTTCACTTTTCATGTAGTTCTGTTTACTTTCAATATGCTCTAAATCACTCAACCAAAAGAAAAAAAAAAAAAAAAAAAAAAAAAAAAAAAAAAAAAAAAAAAAAAAAAAAAAAAAGAGAACAGGACATCAACTTCTCTGAGCCAGCTGGTTAAGATTGACCCAAGAATCAGAAACACCAGAAGGCATCTGAGACGCTATTGTTCAACAGATCTATGCAAAACTTTTCCCAGGAATTCTAATGTATATCCATGGTAAATTTCATTGAAATACAACAATTGCTTTGCCAGATGTCCTGTCAAGGATTAGGGAGTCATACAAGGAAAACTCATAAAAAGCAACATCTGTGTCTGTATAAGTAGGTAACAGACAAGATAAAAAAAACTAGACATTAGAATTTAAAAAAAAGAAACACTGTGCCAGACAGGTAAATTTATTTAGTCACACACACACTACACTACTCGATTTGAAACTTGCACCAGTTAACTCACCTACATTTATCTTCATTATGTTTACTGGAGATAGAATCTTTTTAGCTTTACTCACATTAAAAGTAGGTCAGACACAGATACAACAAGGTTTAACTGCAGTGGGGAAAAACACATCTATACAAGAAAGGGTATTTTCAGCTTGAGAACAGTTGAGATTCAGAAGAAGGCAGGACATACAGGAAGTGGTCAAGAGGATGTAAGAAAGAACAGTGTACAAAATAAAAGGAAAAGAAGCAGAAGAAAATACAGAGATTGGTGCATCAACAATATCTCTGCCCTTTGATCAAGCTGTGGACGTTAACTTCAAACCCCTTATCTGTAACAAAACAGATCCTCAAATGTCCTCAGACAATACATCCTTTCTCTAAGGCCACAGCTGAAACTGCTTACTGCCCTCTGTAGTACAAAAACACACAAGCACAAGTCCACACATACACATCACAATGGTTTAATAGACTCTGAAAGCAAGAATAGAAAGGGTTAGCATAGAACTGTCAAACAAAGACCAGATGGTTGCTTTTGTAAGGAAAGATGCTGCCACATATTTCACAACACTGCCGAATGTGGGCCGCACGTTTAGATAATCAGACAAATTTACATCATGAGAGTATTTTCTAGTTTAACGCTCTTGTTTATAAATCTCCAGCAACATTTAGCACCACCCTTTCTTTACAAAAGATATTCCGCTCTAAAACTAGAGCATGCTGTAGTGCCCAACATAACATGTTTTGTGCACTGGACCATCAGGAGAGAGATCAGCACAAAAAAGCTCATGTAATTACTTTTTATGCTTCCATCTTAATCCATAGAAGCATAATTTATTAGACTTATATTTTCTATTACCAATCCTAATATGCAAATTAATTAGTAACCTAAGCTTTAAAATGTTATATAGACTCAGCTCTGCTGCAGGGATCACCAAATCAGCAGTGGGCAGGAGCAAGTGAAAAGATGTCTTTCATTCCCATTTAAATGGTTCGATGAAAAACTTTTATTCAATTATATTCCATTTTTATTAATATAGTGCCAATTTACACCAACAGTTGCCTTGAGGTGCTTTATATTACCAAGTAGAGAACATATAATATTAGAGAGAAAACCCAAACAATCAGACGATCCCCTGTGAGCAAGCACTTGGCGATGGTGGGAAGGAGAAAACTTCCTTTTAACAGGAAGAAACCTCTAGCAGAACCACGCTTAGGGTGGGGCAGCTGCCTGCCTGGTCCAGCTCGGGGTGGTGGGGGAGTATATAGAGATGAGGACAAAACACAAACTGGTAGACACTAGAGCAGGGTGATATGACCAAAAATATTTATCACGATATACACTTGAAAATTTGCGATAATGATACATATATACACACACACACACACACACACACACACACACACACACACACACACACACACACACACAAATATAAAAGACACACTAGACAAAATACTTTACAACTCCACAACTTTATTAGTGCAAAAAACCCCATCAATGTATTTTCACTTAAACAAGCAGCTGTTTTTTTATGTGCATTAAAGTTATATAAAAAGTTTACAGTGCAAATGCAAATTCCTTGCTGACAGTTAAACCAAAAGGCATTTTCAGTGGAAATTGGCCGACATATCCTCAGCATAACCATGTATAATATCCACAAAACTTGAGTTATACACATACAATACCGTAATATTATGTTGAAGCACAGTATGTATCACTCAGCGAGGCTCCTGCCTACGATAGCCGTAATGCTCCGACAATCCATCAAGCGGTGCGGGTTCGTAGCTTAGCAAAGTCATACTAAAACATTTGACAGATTTTTGAGCGCCGTGTACGACATAAAATCATTTCGAGGTCAGTAAACACAACTAGAATTCATACATAAGGCACACAGGATTATAAGGGGCACTGTCGATTTTCAGAAAAATCAAAGGATTGATTTTAGGTGTGCCGTATTTTCCAAAAAACATGGTAATAATGACGGCCGGCTAGCATGCTCTACCAAAAATAGTACTTTGTTGTGTATCTGACGGACGAAAGCTAAACCAGTTCCACACCACTGAAGTTGCAGCATTTTTACAAACCAATTCTGGTTCATCCATTTCATTCAACGATCGGCTTTCGCCCTTCTCATTCTCCGCCATGCTTTTTCCGCCATGTGCGTATGAAAATAAAAGGCACTGCACATGCGCATTTTACCCATATTCTATTGTGAGATTTTATTTTCTTATCGTTGCCCAACATTATACCGGTATTACTGTGAACGGTATGATATGGCCCAGCCCTAGCAGACACATTTTTGTTGAAAAATAAATAAATAAATAAATAAATAAATAAATAAATAAATAAATGTAAGTGAGCACTCAGCCAGCTTGCTTCACAGGTGACTGTGAAAAACTGCCTGACATACTTTACTACTGACCGTTAACTAACATTAGTTAGCTGTGTAGTTACAAAGACTACAAGATTCACTATAGTATATCTATAATACTGTCCAATTCCTGGTGGACAGTTTTTGGAGAATTAGAATACAAACTAAAGAAACGAACAGAAAACACGAGGTCTTCTTTCTTGTTCAAACCTGGACCTCACACTACAAGTCAACCGCTAATAGTTGCATCACAGATTTGGGTGTATTACACTAGTGGTGGTGACTAAAGTGGTCAGAAGCCAACAAAAACAATGACCTAGAGATTTTCTTTAATATGTTGAACCTACCCATGCTTATTTAATGGATTACTTACATCAATTTATCAGACTCATCAGCTCCCTCTGACGCAACAAAAAGATTACACAACTTCCTTCCCCCAAACGTATACAATATTCACCATGACCTGTAAATAGACTCCATTGTATAAAAATAGTGAACTTAGTTAAATGGTGCTCTCATTAACACCTGATGTCGGCCAATGAAGATGATTTATTTATTAATTTGTGCCAACGTACCCAAAAACCAACACTGCCATGCAGAATATCTGTCTTGGATTCAGTGACCAAACATACATTTCAAATGCATTACATCTGCATGACTATGTTGGCCTGCCTCACTGTTATATTTCCAGCATTTTAGTACATTTCTGTTTCAGTCATAGAAGTCATTAAATTTCCACAGTAAGTAGTGAATGCTCTGTTCTTTGCATTGTGTTTTACTGCATAACTTTTTGTTAATCAGAGGGAAGTAAATAAAGTAGCTGACTTGTGTTAAAACAAGACATGACAATGGTTGACATGTTTGCTTTTCTTTCCATCTTTCCCAGTTTTTTTAAAATCACTAGCCAATAGGGCTGGGCCATATTATACCGTTCACGGTAATACCGGTATAATGTTAGGCAACGATAGGAAAATGAAATATCGCGATAGAATGGGAGTAAAACGCGCATGCGCAGTGCCTTTGTTTTCATACGCACATGGCCGATTGTTGAGTGAAACAGATGAACCAGAATTGGTTTGTAAAAATGGTGCAACTTCAGTGATGTGGAACTGGTTTGGTGTTTGTCCGTCAGATACACAACAAAGCACATTTTTTTGCAGAACATGCAAGCGGCCGTTGTTATTGTCGTATTTGTCGGACTAAGATGCTCTTAAATCTGGGAGTAATCTGGGTCCTAAACTCCGTATGCTTCAGGTCAAACAACACTGCAGCATCACTTAGAGTTAAAAAACTGTCTAAATTCTTTCATCTTTAATAAAACGATCAGCATTGCTGCTTTACCAGGTGTAACTATAAAGTTTAACTTCCAGGCATCCATGAAAACAAAAGTTATTACATTTAACGGAGTTAGAAGTTAGCAGGAAGCTAGCGGAAGTTAGCTCGCTAGTTTCGCTAGTTACCTAAGCATGATATTGCATGTTCTGACTGAGAGATTTCTGAAAAAAATCAAAGGTACAGCTCTGCTATCACTTCCAACATAAATGAAGACAGGAAACTAAACAGCAGTGACGTTTGTAGGGTTACTGAAGTTGGGCTAGCTGGTATATAATGATGTGCTACGTGATCGCTAGCGACACAGCTATGTTAACATAACATAAACAGTGAAGCTGGAGGACGAACACTAACACTTTTCCACTTATAAAAGTTAACGTGAAGGTTCTTCATGGTTAGAAACAAATGCAATCGCATGGCAGGATGCTGTAAACGGACCAAACTTCAGTCAGGAGAACAACTGAGATAATCCATCCACAATACGAGGTTAGTCATTACTATACTGCAACAACATGGGAATAGAGCAGCTGCCAGAGAATTCAACATTAATGAATCAATGGTACAGAAGTGGAGGAAGCAAGAAGAATGAGTTTAATAAAGTTTGATTTATCTGACTGCTTTGTTTCGCTTAATGTGCCTTATAATCCCGTGCACCTTATGGTCCGAAAAATGCGTACTGCACACTGCAGTTTAATGTTGCAAAGCACCTCTTTTTAACTTCAGTGGATATTATACATGGTTATGCTCAGGATATGTCAGCCCATTTCTACTGGAAATGCCTTTTGGTTAAACTTTCAGCAAGGAATTTGCATTTGCACTGTTACATTTTTATAAAGCTTTAATGTACATAAAAACCAGCTTCTTGTTTAAGTGAATATAAATGGAAGGTTGTCTTTTTGCGCTAGTAATGTTGTGGAGTTGTATTTTGTCTCGCATCAATTATATCGTCGGTTATATCGTTATCGCAAATTTTCAAATATATATCGTGATAAATATTTTTGGCCATATCGCCCTGCTCTACTAGCCAACACTGCAGTACACATAAAGACAGGAAAAAAAACTAAACAAAAAACAAAACTGTGAGCACATCCATAAAATCCCTCCATTCTTTTCACTTCATCACTAAGCGCTGTCTTATTAAAACACACACACAAATTAACAACACAAATTAGTTAACCTTCCTAATTGCCTCTGCTTTTATAGCTTTAATTGTGCTCCTGTCATAAACAACTTGTGCAGTTACAGGAACAATAAGACCAACTGTTGAGCAAAGCCCACTGTAACTATGTGCTCATTCACATCTGCTGTGAATACAAGGATCAGCTAATTGTGTACAACCTAAAGCTTTAATGAACCAACTGTATTACAGACTGCAACCTCCTTAGACTATAAACAGGCAGTAGATCACTTGAAACCCATTAACAATTTTTTTTTCAATAAAATACACTACTTCGAATCAATTTTAAAGCCAAAGGACTGCATAGGATGTCCAGCATGGGGGCTTTGTGTGTGCAAGGGGACCTCCAGTTAAAAAATAGTTCTCGTACAACACTTCCTCCTGACACAAATAGCTTTTCCTGCCCTATAAATAAACACTGCTAGACTTGGAAAGCGACCAGCCTCATTACACTAGAGGGCTGCTCATAAAGTTGAGGGAGTATAAAAAAAATACACAGTTCCACTTCAGTCAAGATAGGAGCCAGTTTAAACACACTCAACTGTAGACTCGCATGTGTATCAAGTTTTGGGGGTTTTTTTGTTTGTTTTTTTAAAAAAGACATTGTGTTGAGCTAAAAGCTAGAACTCTTTGCGCCAATCTTATACATAAACCTGTCTGTTGCTTCACTTAATTTTAAACCACTACACAGAACAAGAAACACGTCTCGCAAACTGTTCTCAGAAGTACAATGCCAAAAGTCTCTTAAAAAGGAAAGTCTCAGTTTTTTCAGATGAACTGTGTCTAACCCTCCCTCCATCCATCTCCTAGCATGAACATTGTTCCAGTTGTTCAGAGAAGGCCAAACTAAACAACCCGTCTGAACTGAACTGGGGGCAGGGAGCCTAAGTACCCTTCTCAGAGAAATAGGCTTTTTCTTACACACTTTCATCCTTTCCTCATCATTTACAATCACTATTTCTTTGCTCTTGTAATATCATCTTTTTGTCACATTTTGCTCAGGATGACTTCATCGCAGTATTCATTCCCTACTCCCCATTAACTGAACTCCTTTCACTCACTTTATCGGTTTCTGTCTGTTTTAAAGGTTCCGCCATTTTTATCAGTGATTTGTTGGGTCTTACTTACTTCATTACTTCATCTACATGTAGTGCAGTCATGCTATGCTGGATGTAACACATGCTTTTTCCTAAACCCAGTCTGATAAATGTCCTTTCTCTCAGACATGATTACATCAATACTCACACAAGGGAGCCAACAGGCTAACCTTACATCACCACTGATGTCTTCACACCCACATGAGACAACAAACTAGCCCATGCACAAACATACACCCACACATAAATGAGCATGCAAACACATGCAGGCACCAGGTTCGTCATACCCGGCTCTTCTTTACACGCTCTGCGTTTCATGTATTTGCTGACGAGCAGGTTTTCTAGCAGTGTGTCTGCAGTTCATGTGCACAGGCGATAAGAAATAAAGGGATCCCATGGGAAAGTCCTGTTTTAATTGGATCCATGTTTAAGCAGACCCTAAGCTATTTTCTTCTGCCTTTCCTTGGATTAATTGAAACTAGTTCAAGGCTGTATTCTTTAATATTCTTGTGGAGTAAATCTGGAATGATGAGAGCATTGCAAGTGCTGTCAGCAGTTGACTAACTCCAGCCTATAAAGAACCAATACTGGTATACTAAACATGCATCTCAAAGGCTCACTATCCAGCTAGATGACCAATTTTCAATCAATTAAATGGTTAAGTGATGAAAGCTTTTAGCTCCATTTCATTGTTCATGCTGGTGAGCCGTACCAGGTTTCTAAAGCTCCTGTGACTATATGGCAAGTGTTTTGAACCTATAATCACCATTACATGTGCGTTTTGACATTTTGGAATATTCTCTCAACTGATTCTAAGATACAATATTTTCAGATTGTATGCAGCAAGTGTCATAATTATCTGTTAGAGTTGTGTACTCCCTAATCTCCTGCTGACAATTGACACACACACAGACAGATGCAAACCCTTCCTCCTAGTCTCCCAGATTAATGCCCGCCTGTCCCTAAGGGTTTACTGTCACTCTCAGTACTAATACCCTTTTCACTACACCCAGCCAGAACAAACCATTAAATGCCAAACCAACTTAGACTGGGCCTAATCAAACACTGCCAAGTGCAGTCTATGGCTTACTTACAAGGAAAACTTCTTTAATTGAAGAACAAATATATTACAGTGATTCTTACACTTTACAGGGGGGAAAATAGAATGTAATGTTTTTCTAAGATTTTCCTTGATGTTCTGCATTTATAACCCAGTAAATTCTTTTGGTTCAATGTTTAACCACCCAGTGCAAAAGGCATTCTTTTATAAATGTTTTCAGATGATCAGCATGTGATTATGATTGCATTGTTGCACCAGTTAACACAGTGGACACATTTCATCACTCCTGATAAGGACTGATGAAATGGACATCCATTCCTCCCGTTTTTGCACAACCACATACAGACGCTACATATTCTGAATATGGCAAAAATACAGCAAAAGCTACGTGTACAGTTTAGATTCTAGCAGCTCCGTTAAATTTATGCTATGGAACAGCTGTGCCAAGTGAGAGGAGACCGCATAATCCACACATGAATTAGACACAGAGAGGCTGGATGATAAGGCATGGGTATGTGTGTGTCTGATAGTGGTCTTTGCGCATGAATGTGAATATATGCATGTGTTTGAATGTGTGTGAGTGTGTAAGCCTTGAGTAATCCTGCTTAGTCCAGCAGCTGGGGGAGCAGGTTTAAGCAGTCTGGCAGTTTGAAGGGCTGGAAGAGGATATAACACCAGGACCACTGTCAACAATAATTGAATACACAGACAATAACATGCAGTCAATCAGTGTGTGTTTAAGTATGTGTCTGCATCTCAGTCCACAACTGTCCAGCTTGTGAAAATGTGCTTGGGGGAGGGTAGTAAGACGCTGAGAGTCAGATAACAGCTAAAGCAAGGTAACTCATTTATAGAAGCTTTGCTCAAACCGCAGGGACCAAGCTGTTAATGCGGCCTCAAAAGGTCGAAGCACACGAGAGTCAGTGAAGATTTCTCAAACTATTGACACAATCAAGAAAAAGTATGCTACAAAAATGTTACATGACACTGTAAAAAGAAAATTACGCTGTTTTGGTGAAAGGTTAAATAATTAAAAGAATGCCTTTGAGGAAGAAACAATACTGACAGTATGCTACTGTAACTTTTAATGCCATATAATACAATAGTTTCTTTCTTTTCCAAGCTTTAAAACTGATGGAAACACTGTTCTTAGAAACCATCAAAACGGTTTCTAAAAAGAGTGTTAAGGTTTAGCTAGTAATAGGCAACCAGACTGGCCAGCAGCTGTCTTCAGGATGTTTGTTAAAACAGCAGCATTATCATAACTCTGCAGTGCAGGAAATAGGCCAACTAGAACAAAGACGATTTCTTGGACAGTACACCAGTAAACAAGCTAACTGTGCTAAAACGGTTGTTTTAGATTACAGATTACAATAGACAGAGTGTAAAATGAAAGTGAAAAGCTATCAAATCTAGCTGCCTGTAATTTACAGTTTAACAGGGAAATTGTGTAGATTACCTGGTGCACAATAGACGTGATAGGCACTTTTTATACAACAACCCAATGCTGCGTTCAATTATATTTCTGTTGTGCATATGCCATGTACATCGAGTATTTTTATGCAAGTTGTTTTTTTGATATGTGGTTATGGTAGATACAATAGATAATGAGTGACATTGTAACACTCAGGAAAGTGACTACAAAAATGTACTTTTCTAATGCTAATTTAACAGTAACAGTTTTGATCAAGCACTGCCAATTCCTACTGTGTTTGCAGTAGCTTCAGAGTTTACAGCAGGAATACTGTAATTTTATTTTTACAACAGCAACAAAGCTGAGAGTATTAGACTGTAAAGTCTATATTCTAGAGCAAAGTACTACTTTTTTATAGTAAGAATCTGTTGCCATAGATTTGAATAGGTACGCTGTAAAATAACAGTTAAAACCTTGTAAATGTAACCGTGTGTACTGACAGTTTTTAACTGTGACATTAGTTAGAGTGTACATGTTTTTAGAATAGTGTTCATATCATATCACTGTAACTATGTATTATACTGTAGTAGCATTTGGGAGGTGTTCTGAAATCTCAATTATTTCTGTTATCAACCAAAAAGTGTTTGCACGACCAAGAACTGAAAGAAGCTACTCAGTGCTGGAATTAAATACTTGTTCTCTTCCAAATTAAAAGCCAAAAGGCTGCTTTCTACACAAAATATTTAAATCCAAAAAACAGTACATAGTTTAAGCTTAGTTAAAGAGAAAACAGACTTGCACGAAACAATCATATTAAACACACAGTAAGGAAAGCTTACTATTGGTATGGGTGGAGAAATTCAAATGTGATTTTGCAATACTCCCATATTGAGTACTTCCATATTCATCTACACTAATACAGAACTAAGATAATACTTGCCAACACATTATTTCAACACAATATATAACACATGTATTAAATATACAGATTATATGTAACATATGATAGAAGTGTTACCACATATGGTTCTGAGCATTGGCCTATATTCTACACTTAATTAATCTTCGACAGTTCAGCTTAGATTTAAATTAATTAAAAGTACATTAATATTACATTGCAAAGCTGGTTATTAATAAACTGAAAGGCGTTTACATCCTTAGGGTACCTTACTTTAAAGAAGGTTTTGGGCTTCAGTTTTTTGGTTTTTTTTACATGTTTAAATAAAGTAACATTGACCTAACTGAACTTAAATTAAATTAAATTAAATTATGTTTTAATTCATTTTAACAAGACAGTTAAAATATTTTTTAATAACACTGCCAATGCACAGTTTTTGAAAGCTGACTGTTCAGACATGGCTGAAGCAGAATGCTTTAAATCTCACTGTGGCTATTTGCCAAACTCATTCCCAGAAACCAGATTACACCGTCTGCTTTTCTTAAACACAAGTCTCTCTCCAACACACACACACACACACGCACGCACCCTCATTATACTGGTTGTTTGGGTAAATAGGCTTAGCTGAAATGATCCATAAATTCCAAAATGTCAGTAGCATAGTCCAAAGAGATGCTCAGGCACAAGGACTACAAGGCAGACACAAAGTCTAGCAGACAAGCTTACAGCTACAAACATAGTTATTGTGATATTTCTCCATTTAACAGTAAAGAGAAATTCTTCTGATTCACTGACCTTGCATAACTGCACACCTGCTCGCAGATTCTGATAAAGCAAAAATGGCACCACTCCCTCTATATCAAGCATTGGTATGCACTGAATTTGTGTCAAAAGACAGAGCACAGCTCAGCCATGATGACCCCAGTGCAGAAAAACCCATGTTATTATCGCTGCTGTATAATCTGTGACAAAAATCACACATTTAGCTGTGTTCGCAGTCAATTCTTTGTACAGCATTAACGCTGTTTAATATTAAACTTGGAAATGCATGATCACCTCAAGCGTAGGAGGCATTTTCACACTACTCAGCCTCACAGTGCATTCACAGCGCAGCATTTGAGGAAGCTGATCTACTTAACCTGCCTGCATATTCTGCTGAGTGTGCCTGGCTGTACAGTTTTGAGCTGGTTTCTACATTCATGTCTATTATTTCATCAAACCTGTTGTTACATGCTGTAAAATAATTCAAGTAAATGATACTGGATTTGCTAAACATAATGGGGAAAGAAAGCCCTGGTTTCTGTCATGGATAATAGAGATGATGACGCCAGTTTAGTAAAGCCATAGTGGAAAATGGCAAATGTTGACTTATGATAGAGGTGACATTTCACTCAAACAGTTTTATATGCCACAATATCAGATTTTAGCTGCATTAGTAACCAATTACAATGTCTGGGCTCTATACCCACTGTTTCAGTGAGTCTATATAGCACAAGGATGGCAAAAAAAAAAAAAAAATCCTATCACACAGGGGCAATGGTTTTTTCCTGTGTGGTTAAAAACTGATCAATTAACCCCAATGGCTTCTTCCCATCTTCTCTTTCACAAATAATCACACTTAAGCCTGAAGGTGACACACCCTGCCACAGCAGCCTAAACATTAAAGCAACACACCACAAAGACAGAGGTGTTTTAACTATTCGTGCCAAGTTTGACGTCATCAAAACTGTTAACTTTTTATTCAAGTAAACACAAGGTCAAAGAAAGATCACACTATACACTGGTCCCTCGCTATAACGCAGTTCACCTTTCGCAGCCTTGCTGTTTCGCAGAATTTTTTTTTGTGTGTGCAATTTTGCATGCTTTTTTTGTAAAAACAGCATGTTGTGTTCTGCGTCCTGATTGTCTGTAGACCATTGTCAATCAATCCTGTGCCGTGTCTCCTGTACAGCACAGAATGCATTCAGCTTGTCAAATTTACATAAATCTTCGATCGCTAGCAGTGTGACTCTGAAGTGCTGTAGCGTATGTTTGTAAGTTTTCTCCCCAACAAACACAAAAATGTCCACAAAACGTTTTGCACCGTCAAAGGCGCCTGCGGTAGCACCCAAAAGGCAGATGAAGATGCTAACCATCGCACAAAAAGTTGGACTTCTGGACATGCTAAAGGAAGGTAAAGTTACCGTATTTTTCGCACCATAAGGAGCACTGGATTATAAGGCGCGAATCAAATCCGTCCGTTTGACTTATCCGTCAGATAAGTCAAACGTTACTCAACTTGCTTCCTCTACTTCCGTACCATTGATTCATTAATGTTGAATTCTCTCACAGCTGCTGTATTCCCATGTTTTGGACCTGAAAACAAGGTTTGATCTTTGGTTTCATTCTATAATACTGGACTTATTTTTCTACAAAGGTTTGAACTTTGAGAATGTTTAAACAAGAGAGAAAAGTGTGAAAATGTTCGTGCCTGTCTGAGAAAAGTGTATAAAGTGTGTAGTGAGGGGTTTTAAAGCCTTAAAACATCTATAATAATTGTAAAAAATAAAGCTGGGTACTTCGCGGATTTCACCTATCGCAGGTTATTTTTAGAACGTAACTCCCATGATAAACACATTTAATATTCACTATTCATGCAAAGTGTTTGTGTCCGTGTCTTTATCGCAGATTAAGTTGTGCAGGGGCAACTGGCAAAAAGGGAGTGTAAAGGGTGATCAGGTGTTATGTCATATAAACATATTAGTGTTACTGTATACTAGGTTTAAATATTAAACTTTAAGATTACACTTCTAGTTGTTATGCTGCACTAAATGGAAAATTCTGCATGTCACATTTGCACAATTTCTGCAAGTAAGCATGAGAAGAAGGAAGAGTAGCATAAAAGGGTTTCACTTATTGATACAAATTACTTAGCTTTTTTTAAATGGGGTTTAATTTGTTTATAAAATACAATTTTGTATATAAAATAGCCAGAAATAATAGGAAAAAGCACAGCTTTCTCTCAAGTGAAAGCCTATTTTGAACATTCAAATTCTCTCCTCTCTGTAGATACAGTTGGTGAGAAAGAAACAAATAAGTTTATTGCCCCAATCCAGATATCATGTGAAACAACACATGAAACAGCTTGAGAGCATAGCATTTGAATGCATTCTTTTTTTCCACTTCTTCACTTGTTTGAGCAGTTATATATAGTTAATAGTAACTTTAATAGTAATAGCAAGTTTCATTATTATTATTATTATTATTATGACGGTAAGGAGGACAGGACGTCAGAAAAAAGCAGAGTGCAATCCAGTAAATATTCAAAATAAATGACCCCAGTTTCTAACAATGCAATGGTTAGAACAAAACTGAGTGGGAGACGTGGCATTAAAGACACGAAAAGGGTGTTTTCCTGGTTTTAAATAGAAGTTTAATTTTGGTAAAGTAATCTGTTTCACGTGCTTTTCCTTATGTGAATAAAATGTGTCATTACAAAGTTTACAGGTCATATACAGCTACGCTACGGCTTGAATAAATTTTCATCATGAACCCTTCTCAAACTGGAAAAAAACATGTATTCAATGTGTTATAATTGACCTTCTATAGCTCATAAATCACACTGTGACATTAACACAGGCTGGTCTTTTCCTGTTAAGCCTCGTGTTGTAGGCTTGTTTGGCTGAGCTGGAGAAGGATCGTTAAAGTGAAGCATTTATTTAAGATTTGACACTGAACCACAGTTTCCATTGCACATTGTCTGGAAATACCTTAATGTCATAAAAAAGCTATTTATAAACTTTCTGTTACTATTGTTTTTTGATTTTCTCTTTTAAAGGAGCCTCTGTTTTTCAGGGAGACATTCCTGAGCATCTGTCACTGCCAGACTGAAATAGTACTAATGGCTGTTAAGGGTTTCTGTAAAAAGCAATGGAATGACTATAGGCTAAGGTAAACACAGCAGCCTGTGAAACTTTGGTGCCGCATATCCTAATCACGACCAGTAGGTTTTATCACTCTGTGTGGACTGAAGTCCTGGTACTGTTTCAACCAGTTTTCTACAGCATAAAAACAAGTGTGTGCTTTACTGAAAGTTTCTTGCTTTTAAAATAAAAAATTAAGTAAGCTTCTTTTAAGCATCTGTTCTTAATTAAATGGTGAAAAAAAATCTAACATTTTAGAAAAAAAAATGTTGGCTACTGTACTTTTCAAGCAGCCAGTAAGACAGAAACTGTTTTTCTGAATATAGTAAAATCAATACAAGACACACTGAGGGTGTTATACTGACTGATGGTGAGGAACGTGTACCATAAAGAAACAGACACTTTTGCAGGGAGATCAATGAGGTTATTAAATTATTTAAAAATATGGCCTACTTTACAGCAAAACATTGCCTGAATATAGTCAATTTGACATGGAATTTTACAAGAGAGACAGCTATTATCAAAAGACTGTCTATGACTTATGCATGGCACAGAAGTGCAGGTCCAAACATCAAATTACAAATACGAAAATGGGGACCAATTACATAAAGTAGGAGACAAACCAATGAATTGTCCAAGCAATCAAAAGTGCAATAGTGTACTGTATGTGGGTGGCAGGTCTGCAAAGGCATGCATGACAGCAAACGGCATCGGTTCTGTTTCTAAGCAACGCTCACATCCACAGCTCTCTCTTTCCTCTCTCATTCCACCTACGACTGGCTATTTTAGTGAGGATGGGCATTTCACTGTAAAAGCATCTCGAACAATTTGCAACTGCTACTGCTATAACAGGGGCTTAGACAGGAAAACACCTGGCAAAGGTGACGCAGACACCATCCATTACACGCACTGTGAAGGAGCTGTTTGACCTTGGAGCCCAGTGCTGGACTCCACATTTTCAAGAACAATTGACACTATTGTACTCCTCCCACATAAATGAATGAATTTGCAATAATTTACTGATATTCGGCAGTAGGGACAAAACAGAGAAAACTGGGTCATTTTTGTGAGAAATCAGCACGTGCTAAGACCAGCCCACATGGTGGTGTGACACTTTAAAGGTTTACCCAAAATCACTTAGGTATTTTGATGTTTTCGTCAGTTAATTATCAGAAAACAAAGCAAAAATCCAGGGTACCAATGCTTCTTTCTGTTACTTTCTATCACAGATGCTAATTCGGTGCAGGCTTGCTACTGAAACTATAATGTATGCTCAATGTCGCTTGCAGGAAAAAAAATTTAGCTGAATAATTGTGATTTAGGGTTTCAAGAGTAGGTGTAAAATTGATTTCCATTCTGACAAACCTTTCAGCGGTGTACCTAAAAAGTTATGAAGGCTCAAAATGCTTGAAAAAAATAACTCAAATTAAAAAGCACCAGACTTTGGGAACCATTAACTGACAAAATATTCATAATAACAACCATTTATTTTTAATGGTTTTGTTAAATATTCTGATGTTATTGTACAAAAACAGAAAATGTATTCCAAGGGGGGGACCTTATCTAAGATTTGATTGATTTTGACTACACGTTTCTTTTCCAGCTATTTATTTATGAGTGACTTATGTATGTATGTATATATATATATATATATATATATATATATATATATATATATATATATATATATATATATAGTACTATTCTTAGTTAGCGTATTGTCTGTCTTGTCTTAATGTTGGTTTATAATGGAGCACTGTAACAAAAAATAATTTCCCCCAGGGATCAATAAAGTATTCTGATTCTGATTTTATATGCAATGATGCAGCTTTAAAAAAAATGGAATCAAACATTAGGAATAAATTGCTGATAGTTTTGTTGTTCCCAGAATAATTTTAAGTGCACATTTGATTGTTTTCCTTGATGTTTTACGTGTGGATCTCGAGGGGGGTTTCATTTTCTCCATACTAGCACACATCTAGCCCACTACACAATAATCCCGAGTCGTGTTATGCCTTGCAGCTCATGTTGTGGGTATAATTGAATAAAAGGGTGCATGTACTTCACCTAATTCCTCCTCTGCAGATCAGTCTCTCTCCCTCTCCCTCAGCAGAGCATGCCATTAAATCAGAGCTCACCATCCTGCCCCACCACACACTTGATCACATGGAAACTGTTTACATAAACCAAGCGTCTCATTTAGATACCATTCCTCACTACAGCTGCCAACGTCTCCACTTCTGACACACCCTCCTTAAATCCAGTAAACTCTGCAGACCTTTCCTGTCTTGCCGTTTGGCTCTGTGTCATTAGGGTCACTGTGACAAAAGATGAGTCAGACGCTGTGGAGACGCCTAACTTCCTGTGAGTGTGGAGCATCTCAGACTGTGACCGAACAAATGACTGAACTACCTTGGAGCAATTCCTCCCAAAAGAATGATTCATAGTCAGCAGGATCAAATTCTCATTCGGAGCAATGCAGAGTCAGACGTATCTGTGGTTTTTGTAGGATTCATTTAAAAAGTTTCCAAAGTGACTCAAAGAGAAACGCATATAGCTTCTACGTTGTCAAGCAGGGTAAAAAAAAGCAAAAAGCTACCACAATAAATAGTTCTGCATCCTTTTTTGGGCCCTTAAAATCCCATGACATGCCAAGCGAAATCAAGTATGTTTATAAAGAGCTCCAAAATGGATTACACGGGCATCATGATTTGTTTTAGTTCTCTAAACCCATTTATTTTTTTCTACAGAAAATATCAAAATATCAACAAGCCACAGGCTTCTGCTGCAGAGTCCAAAAACTGAGGAATTCTGCCAAAAATCATTGCCGACTGTTCAAGACATACATGCACAGACAGTGACTCATCCATGCAGACATGCACATGTGCACACACGGTTGCATGTACAAAACATACATAGCCAGAAGCACATGTTACATTACTTACATCAGTTTTTCTAAACTTGGCTTTGAGGCTCTTCATGTTCAGTCCGACCCATGCAGTCGCTCACTCAATCGCTCAGTCGAGACTGCGAAGAAGAAGGGAGGGGAAAAAAAGCCACACAGATGTTTAAACTTAGCCTCTGTGATGTTAGTTCCCATTTTAAATGTGACTCAGTGTTTCTGAAGACTTGATTTTTGGGCTTTTTGTAACATTATATTCGCATAGGTTAGCCTTGGTGAGCTGTAAACACAGAGCACAGAAGCAGAGACAAAAAGTAGTCTGTAAAAACTAAAGAGCAGTGTTTGCTAAAGCCTCATCAATGAGTTGTAGTGTAGCGCTAAGGGACAAAAAGAGTCCTACATTTGTTATATGTCAGAAGCACTTTTTCATTTAATTTCTCCTCTTTTATAGTACCACATGCAATTCTCTTTTAAACCTGTTGCTGATTACGATGCCTCGCTTTCTATCGTTTCCTACAAGGATGTTATAAATCACAGCAGAACCCTTGGGGATGTCTGGCGACTGTATTTTTGCAGCCTGACTGCCTCAAGTAATTTTCAGTTCCTCAAGTCTGAAATGACCTTGTCAGTGATTTAACCCCCAAATATCCTTTGGCACATTCCTGCCGAAATTGGGCATCTAACTTACTTCATTATTTCCAAGGTCTGCTTGTATTACAACTCAGAGCACAGTGTAAGCAATTTGAGATTCTTTGCAAACATTACTGGCAGTCTGGGGTGCAGGAATAAACATATTTTAAATGTGTAGAAAGCACAGAAGCATAAGTTAAAATCTGATTAACTCTTTCTAAGTCTTATTAGAGAAGTGGGAGGGTGCAAAATAACCCCTGCAATATCTAGCCAACATTCAAGCTATTTGCCAACCGCATTCATAAGGCAACCTTAATCCTGCTTTGCGTACAATGAAACTGGCGTGTGCTGTTATAATTTCTCAGCAGAAAACACGGGAGTAGAATAAAAAAATAATTGTCCAGGATGTCCCGCTGAAAAGCAAACTTCACTACTGACTGCTGTCAACAAGCATCTCTGACCCGAGCGTCTCAAGCAACTAACCTTTGCATATTTGCCTCACTGCACATCAAACAACCACATTTCTTTTTTCTTCTTCTTCTTTTTTTTGTACACGGATATTATGGATACGCGGAGAGACACGGTTAAAGCTTGGATATCAGATTGGACTTACACGAGAGCGGTGCTCCGTTTAAATTCACCAACGGGACTCACACAGAGTTCAACTCTTAAGCATCATTTCGACCTAAACTGCTTACATGATGTGAAATTACCGGACACACTTACCCTAGTCCTTGTGCCGAGAGTCGCGGGGAGCGCGAGACACATAAAAGAAGAGACGAGCGCTTTTTAAAAATAGCTAAAACCAGATTAGCCGCTGAACAAGTGTGAACACAGCGAGTCTTTGTGGAGCTATGTCGACCAGGAGGGAGCATACGGAAGGCGAAACCGGCGCGACCCTTCACGGCGGCTCTCCTCGGCCCGCATTCATTAAAAGTTGAGCTGTTAGTGGACTCCTGCTCGTCTCTGGTTTGGGACTCAACTCAACGGCCGCTGCCCGGTTTAGGAAAGTGACGTCACTCCCCTGGAGCTCTCGTGACCGCGGCGAGCGAGCCCTGTTCTGTTCTCTATTGTACCCCCCCATTCATGTTGTGGTTAAAGGGGCATTTCCCACAAAACCCCACCGGAGGGGTGCACATTTGAGAACATTTGGACCCTCGCCCACTGAACACGCGTTTTCATGCATTAAACTTCTGCTTCAGCTATTAATTCAACTACATAATAATAATATTAATGCAAAAAAATATGTCTCGAGCTTTTATAGTGATATTACACTTGAAAAACACTTTAGGGTTACAATTTATTTATTTGTTAAAACAAAATAAAATAAAATGTATTTTGAACAATTACAGCTTCCTTTGCCATCAGTGCCACAGGCAGGTATCATGCGTAAGAGCTGTGCTTTTATCAGGTCAAAAATATGTTTTGGTTTTTTGACATTTAAAATGGTGTAATTATATAAAACTATCAAATATATTATAAACATGACATAGCATGTTTTTGCTTAAGCATTTATACAACATGTCTCATTTCTTCCATTCACACACACATTCACTCTCTTCTACATCTATGTGCTTTCACATTCCAATGAATGCATCAGAGGCAAGTCAAGGTTAGGTATCTTGCCCAAGGACACTTTGGCATGCAGATTGGAGCACCCAGGGACTGAACCTCCAACCTTCTAACTACAGGTTACCACCTCAATCTCCTGAGCCACAGCGACAAATGTTTTATGTATGTATGTAAGCTAAATGTTGTAAAATAATGGTCCCCTGGAGATGTGCCACTGATGTTACATTCTAAGAAAAGTCTATTATTTAGAAAGGACACATCACAGTGATGAAACCCTATAAAGCTTTCCTGAAACTCGAAAAGCATTGTTTATGGTAAGTCCAGTGTCTCTTTTCTTTTTCTTTTGTTTCTCTTTTTTTTTTTTGGAACATAACTCAGGAAATTTACTCAAATGCTTTAAGGGGATGTGCTTTATTTAAGTAATTCTATGTAATGTTTCACTATATTTTAGATGCAAATGTTGTACTTTGTACTGAAAGAAAAACATTGATGTATGGATAAATCCTGAGTAAAACCCAAAGATGATTACCAGACAGAAAAGCAACAGAAATAAAACTTTGATTGTATTTTATGTTGGATGGTGAAGATCAGCACAGCAGGACTTAATATATCATAACATTTCTGCCCTAATATTATTCAACCTCCACAAATCTGGACTCTGCACTTCAGTGCCCCAAAGATTGTGAATGGGTGTTTGTTTAAGTTGTGCACAGGGTGTCACCTGGTCTCCAGGCTGTAAATTCAGTGTGCATCATCTCTGAAGTTGAGAAATGCTCCTAGCTGAACAAGTCATGTTGATGTTATGGGTCTATGTTGCAACAGGACTGCGGTGAAACGTAATAATACAGGTGTGAACCTGTCTGAGCTGTAAGGGTTTGACGTTTATGTCATTTGTTAAGATGTGATAATGTATGCTAGGATACAGTGGGGCAAAAAAGTATTTAGTCAGCCACCGATTGTGCAAGTTCCCCCACCTAAAATGATGACAGAGGTCAGTAATTTGCACCAGAGGTACACTTCAACTGTGAGAGACAGAATGTGAAAAAAAAAAAAAATCCATGAATCCACATGGTAGGATTTGTAAAGAATTTATTCGTAAATCAGGGTGGAAAATAAGTATTTGGTCAATAACAAAAATACAACTCAATACTTTGTAACATAACCTTTGTTGGCAATAACAGAGGTCAAACGTTTACTATAGGTCTTTACCAGGTTTGCACACACAGTAGCTGGTATTTTGGCCCATTCCTCCATGCAGATCTTCTCGAGAGCAGTGATGTTTTGGGGCTGTCGCCGAGCAACACGGACTTTCAACTCCCGCCACAGATTTTCTATGGGGCTGAGGTCTGGAGACTGGCTAGGCCACTCCAGGACTTTCAAATGCTTCTTACGGAGCCACTCCTTTGTTGCCCGGGCGGTGTGTTTTGGATCATTGTCATGTTGGAAGACCCAGCCTCGTTTCATCTTCAAAGTTCTCACTGATGGAAGGAGGTTTTGGCTCAAAATCTCACGATACATGGCCCCATTCATTCTGTCCTTAACACGGATCAGTCGTCCTGTCCCCTTGGCAGAAAAACAGCCCCATAGCATGATGTTTCCACCCCCATGCTTCACAGTAGGTATGGTGTTCTTGGGATGCAACTCAGTATTCTTCTTCCTCCAAACACGACGAGTTGAGTTTATACCAAAAAGTTCTACTTTGGTTTCATCTGACCACATGACATTCTCCCAATCCTCTGCTGTATCATCCATGTGCTCTCTGGCAAACTTCAGACGGGCCTGGACATGCACTGGCTTCAGCAGCGGAACACGTCTGGCACTGCGGGATTTGATTCCCTGCCGTTGTAGTGTGTTACTGATGGTGACCTTTGTTACTTTGGTCCCAGCTCTCTGCAGGTCATTCACCAGGTCCCCCCGTGTGGTTCTGGGATCTTTGCTCACCGTTCTCATGATCATTTTGACCCCACGGGATGAGATCTTGCGTGGAGCCCCAGATCGAGGGAGATTATCAGTGGTCTTGTATGTCTTCCATTTTCTGATGATTGCTCCCACAGTTGATTTTTTCACACCAAGCTGCTTGCCTATTGTAGATTCACTCTTCCCAGTCTGGTGCAGGTCTACAATACTTTTCCTGGTGTCCTTCGAAAGCTCTTTGGTCTTGGCCATGGCGGCGTTTGGAGTCTGACTGTTTGAGGCTGTGGACAGGTGTCTTTTATACAGATGATGAGTTCAAACAGGTGCCATTCATACAGGTAACGAGTGGGGGACAGAAAAGCTTCTTACAGAAGACGTTACAGGTCTGTGAGAGCCAGAGATTTTCCTTGTTTGAGGTGACCAAATACTTATTTTCCACCCTGATTTACGAATAAATTCTTTACAAATCCTACCATGTGAATTCATGGATTTTTTTTTCACATTCTGTCTCTCACAGTTGAAGTGTACCTCTGGTGCAAATTACTGACCTCTGTCATCATTTTAAGTGGGGGAACTTGCACAATCGGTGGCTGACTAAATACTTTTTTGCCCCACTGTAGCTCACTGTGTCATATAGTAGCCATTCTTTCAAAGTTTTTTTTTTCCTTATTTTAGGGTTTTTGTGCTTGTAAACTATACATTTTTACTAAATTATTGGTATTTTTTTTTTTATAATAAACTAATATAAAGTGTGTTCTGATCTGCTTCTCAGATGAAAATGAGCAGCATTTTTTTTTAATGAAGCGGTCTAATTTGGGAATTTCTGATCAGAGAAGAAAAAAAAAACAGAAAACAAAGTGAGACAAAGACTGACACACGTTGTTACTCATAGTTTAGTCTGGTTAGACGAATGACAACCCCGGTATACGGTCCGCTATAATTTCAGGTTAGAGGCAGCAAAGAGAACCAAAAATCTTAGTAAATGGTAAGACAGGGACATCTAGTGGAGAAGCTGTTTACTGCTATGCCACTTCCTAAAACGTAGCGCCTGGTGTTGTGTGAATAAAGAACTGTAATTTGTGATTCGCAGACTGAACCTGTCCGTCCTGCCCCTCGTGACAGTTGGCTTGTCTTGGTTCTTTTGTCTTTTTCTCTTGTCTCTTTATTGCAGTTTGTTGTTTTTAAAAAAAGCTTAGTCCGAGTCGCACTGAAATGAATGACACAATTTTATACTCATATTTAACAAATATGTTTTTTTTTTTTTTTTAAGTCCGTAACAAAAGGTTTAAACTGCTACTGCTTTAGATTAAAAAAAACAAAGAATGTTTGCCTTCAAGATAGATAGCCTACTCGTTCTGCGGTTCAGCTATAATAACGACCAGCTCTTGTGGAGGGAGTTTAATTTGTTATGTTTTTCATACATCATATTTCACCATTGAGCCCCATAACAAAGGTTAAACAGATTATTTAAAATCACTGTAGCTTCTTTTTTACGGCTGAATGCTCACTGACCCTATCGACTGTCTATGAAACCGGATGTGGTAGGAGCGAAGTGTCTTATTCCGGAAGTGAGTCTTTGCTCTACCGAGCAAGTTCCTGGCTTCTCAAAACAAAAACAGCAAACAGTGGGTACCTGCTGTCAGTGAAAGCTGAGAGACGTGTTTAGCCTTCTACTGCCTCGTCATGGTGCTAAAGTCATGTTGCGTTTACAGCGTCGGAGTTGTTTCTGTACTGATGCTGATTCTCGGCATTTCGTTGGTTTTGACCAGCGTGTTTCCACATTTAGTACAGTCGATGGTTAAAAAGGTAAGCATCTAATTTAGGCTAGCCTTTGCAGTAGGCGTTAACCTCAGATAAGCTAATATGAGACATTGTCATAGTAGCTAAAGTTAGCTCATTTAGCGTCTAAGAAATACAGCGTGGAATTATTTATGGAAGTGTTTTTAACAGTTTTAAGCGTTTCAGGTTTGAATGTTTTACAAATGGCTCGCCTTAGGATACAATTTCAGATCTGTTCTGTCACCCATTTACTTAAGTAGCAGTGTTTATTTCTAGGGTTGAAAAGATGAGATCACACAATGTGTACATTTTGTATCCTAAACATGCGGAAATCTTTTGGTAGCACAGCTAAAATTAACACGGCTTGAAATAGTTTAAATAAATAGAATAATATATCAATAAACGCTCAGTAAAAGCAAACATAATTTGACAAAACCCAAATCTCAGTATGGTTCAGACCTATTAAGTAATTGTAAAAAAAAAAAAAAAGCGAAATGGCGCAAATTCAACAAAGTATTACAGAATGTAACACGTCTTACTAAATGTAATAAAAAACCAGGATAGTAAATCAGATGATTTTAAATGGGCACAGACAGTGCTGTGCAGTAAGAGCTTTGAGTTTGTCTTAACTGTTTTGATTGTAGAGGGTCTAAAAATATTTACATGAGAGAACAGGTGATTATCCGCTAGACAGATCTGTTGTATTGTAGACCGTTGAATTAAATTAAATTTTGTGTGGATCAGTTGAAAAAAAAGTTCTCCACTGCTTATTCGACAATTGGCACAGAGAGTATTGTATGCTTTTATAACATTCATTGCTAAATATAGTTTAACATGTGACATAGATGCCATCTCAGTATTTCGCATTTGATCATTTTGCCTTTTATTTGTGCTTTGTGATTGTCACCAAATATTGTGTATCATATGTGGCATAAACACTCACTGGACACTTTATTAGGTACACATTACTAGTATCAGATTGGATATCCTTTTGCTTTCAGAATTGCCTTAATTCACATGGTCAAAAAAGGTGCTGGAAACATTCCTCTGAAATTTTGGTCCATATTTACATGATAGCATCACACAGCTGCTGCAGATTTATCGGCTGCACATTTATAATGTGAATCTCATGTTTAACCACATCTCAAAGGTGCTCTACTAGATTGAGGTCTGGTGACTGTGGAGGCCCTTTGAGTACAGCGAAATCATTGTTATGTTCAAGGAACCAGTTTGAGATGATTTGTGACATACTGCGTTATCTTGCTGAAGCAATAGCCATGGTCACCAACAATAATCAGATAGGCTGTAGTATTTACATGATGCTCAACTGGTACTAAGCATTGACTGTAGAAAACTGTTTTCTACAGTCAATGGTACTAAGAGGTCAAAGAACATATCTAAACACCATTACACCATCAGCTCCAGCCTAATCCTGCCCCTGCCACCTGTATGTTGTAGCAGAAATCAAGACTCCTCAGACTGGGCAATAGTTTTTCAATCTTCTATTGTCCAATTATGGTGAGTCTGTGTGAATTGTAGCCTAAGTTTCCAATTTTATAGGTTGTGTTGATGTGTTATGGGTTTAGAGATGCTCTTTATCATACCTTGGTTGTAACACGTAATTACTGTTACTGTTGCCTTTCTATCAGCTTGAAGTGGTCTAGTTATTCTCCTCTAACCTTCACAATCACCAAGAGAACTGCCTTTCACTACATATTCTTTCTATTTTCACACAGTTTTCTGTAAAATCTAGTTGTTTGGGGAAAATCCCAGTAAAACAGCATTTCCTGAAATACTCAAACCAGCCCATCTGGCACCAGCAGTCATGTTCAGAGTCACTTAAATCACGTCTCTTTCCCATTACGATACTCAGTTTGAACTTCAGCAGGTCCTCTTGAGAATGGCTACGTTGCTAAATTCAATGAGTTGATTATGTATTTGTGCCGAAAAGCAGTGGCCTGTGAGTGTGTGTGTGTGTGTGTGTGTGTGTGTGTGTCATGACACCAAATGATGATTTCATCTGTTTCAGCAGGTTCATACCGTGTAACGTGAAGTGAAACTGCATATCATCAGCACAGTAGTCATCTAAAATAACATTTTTAACCCCACCGCCCTTTGTCCCCCATTAGCAAGTCATTCTGAAAAACGATACAGATGCGTTTGAGGCCTGGAAGGATCCACCGGCACATATCTACATGCAGTTTTACTTCTTCAATCTCACAAATCCCCAAGAGGTGTTGGATGGGGAGAGGCCAGCTGTGGTGGAGATTGGACCGTATACATACAGGTGAGGGAGGGAAAGGAGAAACGCTTAACATTTGTTTCTCCATTCATCTCTTGATTTAAAGAAAACAAAACAACAAAAAAAACTAAGTGTCAAGTTACTGGAACATTTTAAGAGGTGGAGGCAAAGCAATGATGTATCAGCACCCATAATGGGAGCTTTTAAGATTCAGTGGTGCCAGTCTTACGATGTATATTAAGAATAAATGTGATACAAATTTATTGACTAGTAATAAATTTGACTAGTGAAGGTGTTGAGTTAGATGAAAAAGGTTTATAAAAGCACAATACATCTGATTTGGAAAATCAACAACCTGATAAAAGTAACAAAGCCAACGCTGCTGCACGCAAACTGTGGAGCAGTTAAAAAGATCAGAAAAAGACACTGCAATAGTAATTAAGCAGGTAAATAGCAGCCAGGTCCGGCTAATCAGATGGCATTAGTTAGCATCTAAATATTACACTTCATGACAGTTGGAAAAAGACTGAACAAGCGTGGCTTGTTCAGCAGGATTCCCTGGCAGAAGTCTCTTCACTCTAAAAAAAAGAACAAGACAGCACAGCTTATGTTTGCAAAGTTGCATCTGAGCAAACCACAAGATTTCTTGAACACTGTGCTTTTTTTCAGATGGACCAAAGAGATGATTGGCCACAATGCACAGCCCTACTTTTAGGAGAAAGCCCAACACAGTGTATCAGCACAAACGCCTCATACAAATTTTCAGCCAGTTTTGGAGGAGTGATGATTTGTTCTTGTTTTGCAGTCATTGATTAGATCATGAACTGCTCTGTATACCAAAGTATTTTAGAGCCAAATGTGAGGCCATCTGTCTGACAGTTAGCTTCAGCTGAAACTGGGTCGTGCAGCAGGACAATGATCTCAACCACAGCAGCAAATCTACAACAGAATGGTTGAAAACAGAAAATGATCAAAGTGTTGCAATGACCCAGTCAAAGTCCAGACATCGACCTGACTGAAATGCTGTTTCAGGGCCTTAAGAGAGCTGAGCCTGTAAATCTCAATGAATGGAAACAATGCTGTGAAAAGAGCAGGCCAAAATTCCTCGACAACAATATGACGAAGTGATAAAGTCAATACAGAAAATTGTTACATCAAGTCATTTCTGCTCAAGCTTTTGAATCCCAGGGTGTGCTTAGCTCTCACAGGACACTGTCGTCGCACAGTGTCCTTGATCCAACACAGCTGATTTAAATGGCTAAATTACCTCCCAACATGTCTTGAAGTCTCTGGACACATGTCTCCAGAGGCCTGGTAAGGAACTAATTATTTGATTCAGGTGTGCTGATCCAGGGTGATATCTAAAACCTGCAGGACACTGGCCCTTGAGGCCTGGAGTTCCCCACCCCTGGTCTATAGTGTGTTTAAGAAAAAAACATGTGAATGTTGTTAGAGATAAATTTAAAGAGATGCAGAGCAATCCTGTGCTTGGATACCTGTAAGCACCTGAGAGACAGCATTTTTGTACTAGTTTTGGTGCTGAGACTTACGAACTGTGACACGGAGATGTTTATTTTTCCGAAAGCACATTTTATTGTTTTTTTTATTGTGTACATTCAGTGTTATTGTGCCATGAAAGGTCAATGTGCAGTTTATTTTCTACCCAGTCCACACCCACAGGATCTCGACATTCATAAAACTGGCTTTTGATTAAACGTGCTTTACATATATTACTTACTTTGTTTTACATTTTTAACTTACTGTTTGACTTGATGTTATTTCATTGTTTTCCCTTTTCAGATCTTTTTATTTTTATTCGCTGATAGGTTAATTTATTGGTTTAATCATTTGACAGTTTGGTTTTCCTGTTTTATGTAGCATTACGTTTTTAAAATGAATTTTTATTGGCCTTATTTTGTTCACTTGGTGTATACATGTTCTAAAGTTTATTCTGTTTAATTTTCTTTTAATATATGCCAATTTTAATTTGCCTTTTTTTTTTTTTTTTTTTTTACCTGTAAAGCACTTTGAACTAGATATACGTGTAAGGTGAAAAGAAAGTTTATTTGATTCATATTATCCATATACCCAGTGATAGTATAATATATCGCTGCACACAGCTGATAACCATCTTATCTCTTTTGGCACTGACTTGTTTTCAGTAGCACTGAAAGCTAACGTAAATACTTACATACGTTATCTGGGTCACCAAATCAGTTAAAATAAAGCAGTTTTAGGAAATTGTTATTGAGTTATTAAGAAACAACTCACCATTGACACGTTTTATGGTTTAAAAAAAAAAAGCTTCTTCTTTTTTTTCCAATAATTGCATCACAGTCACATGTCACAAACACAGTCACAAACTGCACAGATGTGTGTCAAGGGAAATTGAGCCACAATAGACGAACAATCTTCAACCCACTTTTCATGTAGAGTAAATGTGACATTATCAGTCATGTGAAGAACTGCATGTCTTAATATCCCCACACTTTTTTCATGTATTGTGCTTTATATAACATGGCGTGTTAAAGAGTGCAGATGCAAAGTAGGGAGTTACGCTATAGCTTTTTTTTTTAAATCACAAACAAAGCTAGTTGTTATATTTGGCTGCAGCTCTGTAACAAAGAATCTTTTCTCTTGTCTAAAAATGTTTTGCTTTTCCTCCACAGAGAGTACCGGCCTATGGAGCAAATTGACTTTCAGGATAATGGCACTAAAGTAACAGCTGTCAACACTAAAACCTACATTTTTCAGCGTAACATGTCCCGAGGTCCAGAGAGTGACCTCATCAGGACAGTTAATATCCCTGCCATGGTGAGCAATAGTCTACAGCACCGATCTGATCTGCCACTCACAGTATTATAGTTTTCTCACATTAGGACGAATATTAAGGTTTCTCACATGTGGGCATTGCTCATGTATATTCCTCAACTGGTTGTTGAGTGGTTCACAGGAGTTGCTGGTTGTCGGTTGCATGTTGGTTGCAAAGAAAGTGCTGCAGAAAAGACCTCTTAGGGGTCTTGCTCTGGTTGCTAGTAGGTTGCCCAGTGCCTATAGCATTTCCTGTGGAGCATTTCCTATATGGAGAAGGTTTGTCTTCAAAGTAATGTTTTGCCTCAGCGCTACAGTCAACATGTTTCAAAGGGGGTGGATTTCTGGTTTGTGCTGCACTTTCTACGGTTTCACTACAGTTTGGAGAGTAGTTGGGTAGTATTTGTTGACAAGTCTATCACTTCCATTCAGACTCTAAATGGAGGTTAAATGGTGATTCCAAATGGCCCACGGGTGTGAATATGAGTGCGAATGGTTCTGTCTTTCTGTGTTAGCCCTGCAACATATTGGCGACCTGTCCAGGGTGTACCCCACCTCTCGCCCTATGGCAGCGGGATAGGCTCCATCCACCTGTTGACCCTTAATTGGGTAGGCAGAAGAGGATTGATGGATAGCAGTCAAATGGAGGTTTTTGCTTGGAGATGAGATGTTTTTCCCTAGCAAGTGGTGGTTGCCAGAGGGTCAATATCTAGGTCTGTGTGACTGGGGGCTTAGTCACTTGATCCTACATTGTCACCATGATTGTCACTTGTCCAAAATTGTGGAGAAGTTCACGTAACATGGTTAATGGGCACATGGGCATGTGGTTTGTGTTCACATGTCTGCAAAACCTCAGTCAATCAGCAAGATTAAATAAGGAAGTTGTTCTCTTAATATGTTTATATATATATATATATATATATATATATATATATATATATATATATATATATATATATGTGTGTGTGTGTGTATACATACATACATACATACATACATACATACATACATACATACATACATACATACATACACGTATGTACTTACTTACTTACATGGCCTGCTTTATGTTTATTCAAACTAATAATCCTGTAACGGCGTTCTTCTCCCTTTTTTGTTTCTTTTTGTCCTGGTAGACAGTGATGGAAAGACTCAAGGATAAATTCATTGAAGCCAACTTGATCTCTGCCTACATGAAGGGCACCGGGCAAGGCCTTTTTACCACTCGTTCAGTGGGAGAGCTGCTGTGGGGATATGAAGATGGACTTCTTAAAGCCTTGAAAACCATTACACATGATCTGGATCTGGATGATGTTTTTGGACTTTTCTATAAGGTCTCTTTAATGCACATAAATGTGTAATTGTGTTCTTTGTGTAAACCATATATATATATTTTTTTTAATATTTAAAAAAAAACAAAAACTTTTTCCCCCCATCTTACAGAACAATGCTTCCAATGATGGAGAATATGTGTTTTTCACTGGTCAGCAGAACTATAGGGACTTTTCCAGAGTGGACACGTGGAAAGGTGAAAGGTAATTGTCTCCTCTCACCTGTAGCACATGTTGGATTTACAGTTTAATTGTAAAATTGTTCATCAGTGAGTTTTGTTGGTGACATGAAGTTAATGGATGCACACCAAGTGATTTGTGTCATATGATCAAGGTGGGTTTAACTGTGTTCCTGTTGAGTTTTCGTTCTCTTTCTTATATCACCGCCGATAGGACACTGAAACTGAGTCTGTTTACAGACATGTGACCAAAATAACCACTGGCTGCTAGTTTGGCTTATATACCTTTTATAATTATCATTTCATTTCATAGCCATTAAATGAGGAAAGTCAAATCATGTTAGCCAAATCCCCCCAACAGCAAAACAGAATCACTCACTGCAGGGATCAAACGCTGATGTTTCTCCCTTTAACATCATTTTAAAAAATGTAATCAATAATGAAATAACTACTTAGGTAAAGCACCAAACTCTCTTATCTTTGTCACAGAGAAGAACAGCCAACCATCGGCTCTGCATCTGTACTCACTAAACCCCCAAAATATGATCATCTTTCTTGCACTGCCTTTTATCTCTGCCTGTCTTACAAACCTAATTGTTTTAAGACTAGGCTGTTGTACCTTGAGCAGCAGTTTTGGGAAACACCCTTATTTTATAGTGTGCTTCCTAACCTACAAATATATCCAGTCCTCTTTGCCCAGCAAATGGCTTTCCATGGCTTTTAGCTGGGCGTGCTAAATGTCTGAAACATTTTTAAACCTTCGAACTTTGTAACATTTTGAATATCTGTGCAGCTCCTTGAATTGGTGGACGTCTGATGAGTGCAACATGATTAATGGAACCATTGGAACAGGCTTCCATCCTGTAATCACCAAGAATGATATGCTCTACATTTTCTCGTCTGACCTGTGCAGGTGAGTAGAGCAGAAAAGCTGTACCAGTGAAAGATGCAATCTTTTGATTGCATATACAGTACTGTGCAAAAGTGTTGAGCCACCCCTCATCTCTTACTGGTGTGCTAGTAAATTGGGAAATAATTGCAGTAATTTAATGAAACACATGGTGGTATGACCACCTTTATTCTTGAACACAGCCTTGTAATTTCTTGAAGTAGTCTTCAGGAAAAGTTCTCCAAGCTTTTTGAAAGACATGCAAAGCTCTTCTTTGGATGCCGGTTGCCTTTTGTTCCATTCTCTGTCAAGACGATCCCACACTGCTTCAGTAATGTTGAGGCCAACCTCCAAAACCTTCAAATTTGGATTGAAGCCGTGCGACTCAAAATGTAATCTTTATTGAAGAAAGACACATTTAATACGTCACTTGAATTTAAAAGGTTGTGTATTTAAAAAAAAACCCCCAAAAAACTTAAATGTAAATTTAAACTATTTGAATTTAGAAATGTATAAAACATTCATTGTAAATGTTTGTTTCTATTTTAGTCATTGTAGCTGAATGTGTTTTTCAGCTGAGCATCTGGACTTTTGTAGTTTCATATGAAGGTTATTTCAGTTCAGTTTCAAGCCATATTCTGCTGACTCATGCAGCATTTGCTGTATTTTCCCTCTTGGCTTGAGCTAGTGAAATGGCTCCCCCCACAGCCTTCCTGAGCCTTTCCCTGGTCTGAATATTGGATTAAGGATCCTAATTTAGTTTGGCTGGTTTCAAGGCTGGTCAGTGTTAGCCTCCTAAATGAGGCCACAGCCTATTTAATGCTGCTTAAAACAACAAATGTCAGTCCTCTGTGATTGTTAATATATTAGAAACAGAAGTCACATTTACAGGTCATCTAACAGCTTGGTTAATAAGAGGTGTCAACACAACCGTTGAAAAACTGGTATAACCAGTTTGTTCAATGCAGGTTTTCTGTAAATCAGTTTATCGCTGAGCTCATGAATTCAAACCATGTGTCATTGTCCAGTAACGCAGTGCATCCAGAGATTAACAAGCATGTAACTCTCTTTCTAAGGTCTCTGTACACAGTGTATGAGGAGGATGTGACAGTGAAGGGGATCACTGGGTATCGATTTGTTCCTCCCAGCTCAGTGTTCGCCAATCTGACTGTGAACCCAGACAACGCAGGCTTTTGTGTGCCTGCTGGTAATTGCCTGGGGTCTGGCCTGCTGAATGTGTCTGTATGTAAAGAAGGTAAGACAATGTTTTACTGTGTTAAACATAGCCAAATGATCTTTGATATGCTGCTTTTTAAGTTACATTAGTTCAGACTCATTTCTTTCCCCCATGGTGTGATTTGTGTGGACAGGTGAGAACAAAGAAATTGTGTTTCAATTGTGTTTAAAACAAAATAACTCAACCAATGAACTCTGGAAATGTTTATTTGCGGCAAAAACATGATCTGACCGAGTTGTATCAGTTTGTACCAAGTTTCAGCTAACCGCGCCTTTTGTCAGGCGTGTGTCGTCCCCCCCCCCCACACACACACACACACAAAAGGAGTAATGCTTGCTAGCCAGAGACCGTCTCCATTACAAACGCATCCACTAGTCGAAAGCACGAGAACTTGTTCCCATATTTACTTTCTGGCTCCTCAGACACGGTAGAATAAGTGAAGTGAAAGTTCTCTTGTGGTTTGTTGTGATGTGCTCTGGTGCATCTGATTTAAAGCAAACAAACTATGGTTGTTAGTGCTGAGTAATAACTTGTATCAATTCCTCATTGCACTGTAAAGAATATGGAGTCAACACTTAGCAAAAGACTCCCTGAAATTAATTCACTGACTGTCATTTCTGGGGCCTACTTTAGCAGTGTCCCTGACAAGTGTACGCTGTGTTTATTACAAGCCATAGCATTATTAGAATATTGATGTTTTACATTTACAGGTATATTTTACACATGGCATATTTTCCTCAGGTCGAGTAAGATGTTGTCCCTGCTTTGTTAATATCTTCTGTAATGTTTTTTCTGCTGTTTAGGGGCTCCTATCATAATGTCTTCACCACACTTCTACCAGGCAGATGAGAAATTTGCTCAGGATGTATTCGGAATGACGCCAAACAAGGAAGAGCACCAGACTGCCATTGATATCAATCCGGTAGGAATCACAACTTTAAAGCTTAAATGTTTAATTCGTTCTCGTGTTGTTGTGAATCTCTCTTCAATTTATAATACATATTTTGTCTAATACAATTATGATTTATATAGTATTAAATCTTCAACACTAGATGGAGTAGTGTCTCAGCTTTTTTTTTTGTCATGACTAGCCAATAGTTGAGCTTCTGTTTAAAATAGTGGTTAAAAATTAAATCAGAGGTACGTGGTACGGGGCTGTCACGAAAGATAAGCTCTAACTGCTCTTATCATGATAATAATACTCTAATTACCTGGTTGAACTTGTAGTAAAGTCTTGATAGCGAGAGACAGACTGAAAAAAACACCTCCAGCAGCACAACGTGTAGCTGAACATACTGTGTAGTGCTTAACAAATGTATTAGACCACCATCCAATGAAAGATTTATGCCACAGCAGCCAAAAATTAACAATTGCTATATGATCTAATTTTCTGATTTTATTTATTTATTTATTTTTACAAATTTTACATGATACACTTTCAGAGAAAACAAAAAAAACGATGAATGATTCTGTAATAGTTAAAAGTTTAAAAAAAAGTGCAATTCCCAAAAATAAATAAACTGTATTACATTCACAGTAAAAGACAGAAAGCATTCTTCTTCTTCATGATGCTCCAGATGTTTTCAGTGGGTTTACAGCTGTTGTGATAGATGCAGTATGGAGTTTAGCATTGTCTTGAAGAAATATGGCAGTTCTTCCCAGACAAGATTAGAGCATATGTTAATGTAAAGCCTGTGTATAGCTTTATATATGGCTTCCATGGGCACTGATGCACTCCCATACCATCAGAGATGCAGGCTTCTGAACTGAACACTAATTTACAAGCCAGATGATCCCTCTCCACTTGAATCTGGAGGATGCAGCAACCATGTTTTCAAAATTTAAGAGAAAATACTTTTTTTTTCTTCTTTTTTTGTTACACCAAAGAGATTTCTCCAGATTTTCTGAGTCTTTTGATCATGTTATTAGATGCTGAGATACTTGAAGTCTTAGCATTTTTACATTGTGCAGTATTTTTCGGATTTTTGTTCACAATTTGCAGATGCGATATTTTGCAGATTGGTGTACCTCTGCTTGTCTTTACTGCTACGCCACTCTTAAGATGCTCTTTGTACACCAGTCTGACCAGTCTAACACAGAACTCCTTCTTACAGTCGCTCTCACGCTTTCGTACAAAAGTACACTTAATTATTTCACACATCCACATATAAAGTGGTGGTTTTACAGTTACAAAAGTATTGAATCCAATAAACAAGCTACCATTTTTTTGTGTTTATCCTCCTTGATCACTCTGCCACGGCATGATATCATTAAGATTGATCAAAGTCCTGTGAATTTTATCATAACTGCTGAGTTGTGATGCCCTCAGCCATCTTCCCTGCTTGCCCAGAGCTGTGAAGTTATTTTTGCCTACAGTAAAGATATTAAAACTACAGGCAGTACTATGCAAACAGTTTGGGGTAACTTTAGATAAATACATGATACATCCTGAGATTTTTTTTCTCTCTTTTAAGTTTTTCAAAATGCAGAAAACTGAAGAAAGAAACGACTAAACTCCCAATTAGGTTTATTTGACAGCTGCCATGTCTCACCGTCTTCCGTTTTTTCACATAATCTCAGATTAACTCAGTTTATTTCTTTTCTTTTCACTGAAGTTACCTTTTTATCACTCCAGCTGTATGTTTGAGGTCATTCTCAAGCTGCATGAGGAATCTGGGCCAGAGCACATGCCTCCCTGATGGTATTATGTAATGGATGGAAAATCTGCTGTACCTAACTAAAAACCTTTGCATAGTTCTGTGTTTTTCTATCCAGTGGTTTGTTGGTTTACAAATAATGTCAACATGTTACTATAAAGATTATGGCCATAATACAGTGTGGGCAGAAAACAATTATTTAGGTGTTTAGGTATACGTGTTCATACATCAGGAGTGACAGGAGTTTTTCCCACATTCTCTGTGTCCCTAACAAAATGAATTTGTGTTTTACAGCTGACAGGAGTGGTTCTCCAAACAGCCAAGCGACTCCAGATTAACGTCTATGTAGAGCAAATTCCCACCTTCAGGTAATCAGCAGCTCTTTCCATCAGTTCAAGCAGCTGAATAACCTGATTTTTCATGAATTTCACTTTCACTATATTAGTATGAAGAGTGAAGCCGCAATAGCTGCATGAGTACCCATGTCTGTGAAGGGCTGCCAGTAAGCTAATTGTAAAGCAATAATGCCACCATCATCATTATGGGTGGACTTTTGCACAGACCTGGCTCACTTGTTACGTGTTTATCTGAATTCAGAAGGAACTAGCAGCAAGATAATGAGACTGTATGTGTTTAGATAGTTACATATTACTGTTATTTTTATTTGAAATAAGATAAAATAACAAAAGCTATATTAAAGTGGCAAGTCAGCTTTAATGTGAGTAGTAATATTTTGAAATGTATAAGGTTGGAGCCCTCAAGACAACATTAGTGGCCAGAATTTATTATACTGAATAATGTTAACAATGTCTCTTAAACGTACTGACATCAGTAGATAATTGGCTCTGGTTATGAGGTTTGGCTTTTTTTTTATGTACAAGGAAACACATTGGCCTACATCCTGGAGAATATTTGTAATTTGCCATAGAGTCATGAAGGGGCCTTTCTTTCCCATGCAAATCATTTTGCTTTCATCTACAAGATTTGTGCTCTTCTGTCCACCAGGCTATTTTGGATCTGTCCTGTGCATGCCTTCTGCTTTTAGAATATACCTCTTTATTTTTGGCAAACTAACTTTTGCGAATCCATCCATTTTGTTCCGCTTATCTGGCGCCAGGTCATGGGGGCAGGAGCCTAAGCAGAGAAGGCTAGACCTCCCTCTCCCTGGCTACCTCCTCCAGCTTATTTGGGGTAAAACCAAGGCGTTTCCAGGCCAACTGAGAGATCTAATCTCTCCAGCGTGTACTGGGTCCGGACATGCCATGAACACCTCACCCAGGGGGGGGTCTTTGTCAGATACCCGAAACACCTCAACTGCCTCCTTCCAGTGTGGGGGAGTAGCAGCTCTACTCTGAGCCCCTCTTGGATGGCCGAACTCCTCACACTATGTCTAAGGGAGAGGGCAGCCACCCTTTGGAGAAAGCAAATTTCTGCTGCTTGTATTTACGGCCTCGTTCTTTCAGTCACTACCTAAAACTTGTGACCATAGGAGAAGGTGGGGACGTAGATGGACCAGGAAGGAGGAGTTTCCCTTTTATGCTCAGCTCTCTCTTCACCACGATGGATCGGTACAGCGTCCGCATCACTGCAGCCGCAACATGAACTTTTGTATCATTCTAATAGATTTTTATTCTCATTTTCATTTGCACAGTCACTTTATTTATGACTCGGAATGACAGAAAACTCTTAACTTCAAGTAAGCTAACTGTAGGTACTGTAGTCTCGAATGGGTGCTACACAGTCCACACTTACTTTTGTGAATGCAACAACCACAGTGTTGTGCATTACAAAGAAAATGATGCCAGTCAGTGAAGAAAACCTCTTTATACTCTCTTTCTTCACTGTAGTTAAACTCAGATAATAAAAGTATTTATGCTGTTGGTAAAAAACTGTTCAAATCTACTTTTTTCCCATGGAACAAATGCTCATAACCCCCCAGTAACTGAGGCTTAGAAACCAGTCTCTGGTCATTAGGGAAAAATGTGTTTTTCCTGCTTGGATGACGAGCAGTTCCTGGAGGTTGCTCGTGGTTGCTGTGAACTAGATTGCAAAATCTTTAGACAAGTAAAGGTTGTGCCTTACTGCAACACACCAGCATGTTTCAAAAGGTGAAGCTTTTACTTTAAAGTAGTGCTGCCAGCGTTAATCTTGTTAAAATGACGTTAACACCATAACTGCAATAACGTGGCAAATCTCAGTTTGCGAGTTAGCGCGGATCGCCCCGTGCACGGGGCTATACAGTACTAACGCGTAGATGAGCTAACCGCGCTAACTCACACTGTTTCTAATTTCACTACCACTTAGCAAGTATTTGGTGAGTGTTTTGCACACGAGTGCAAACTACAGGCAACTGCTGCTATCTGCTAGCAGCAAAAGCACTCACAATGGTGAATACTTTGGTCAGAGAGAGGCTGCCCCCTGTCTCTGGGGCCTAAGGGAGTAAATATAGAATCCAACTTATAAACAGAACTGATGTTGGGGCTGATATCAGTAAAATCTTATCAAATTGAATCCCTAGCCAAGCGTCGGCTCTTTTGTGCAATATTGAACTTTGAAAGGAAAGTTTGTGCAGTTCTTTTGATGCCAACAAGCCCAGATATGGCACTTTTATGTTATATCTGTTATTCCGTTTCAAATTAAAGGTGCTAGAGACAGAGCTTGAAGTCCAAAAATAAATTATGTAACTCTCCACATAATTTATGGTGTGAGATTAATACGTAATCAAGCTTTATTTATGGGGCTCAGGGGGTTGGGAAGCGTATCTGTAACCAGAAGGTCGCCGGTTCGATCCCCGGGCTCTCTGTCCTGGTCGTTGTGTCCTTGGGCAAGACACTTTACCCTACCGCCTACTGGTGTTGGCCAGAGGGGCCGATGGCACGATATGGCAGCCTCACTTCTGTCAATCTACCCCAGGGCAGCTGTGGCTACAACTGTAGCTGCCTCCACCAGTGTGTGAATGTGAGAGTGAATGAATAGTGGCATTGTAAAGCGCTTTGGGTGCCTTGAAAAGCGCTATATAAATCCAATCCATTATTATTATTATTATACAGATAGTATGAATTTACAGAACATGCCCGGGAAGACATTGTATAAGTATATTTATATTACACAAGTATATTATATTGTGTTTTCCAAGTTGCTATTTTTCATTACATCATAGTTAAAGATTATCATGTCATTCTCTTTCAGTCAAACGGGAAATGTAAGGACAGTAGTCTTCCCTGTGGCTTATCTGAATGAGGTACAAACTCTCTCTTTCTCTCTCTCACTCACTCTCCCACACACACACACACACACACACGTACGTACGTGTGGTTTCCCTAGCAACTTACCCTAATCCTAACCATCAAAAATGAATGCCTAACTCTGACCCTTAGCCTAAACCTAACCATAACCTAATTGTAACCCTGACACTAAACCCACATTTTGAGTCTCAAAAATGCCTTCAAACTCGTGGGGACCGGGATTTTGGTCCCCACAAGGGCTGTCGGTCCCCACAAGTAAAGTAAACTTCCAATTTTTGGTCCCCACAATGATGTTAATACCCGTACACACACACACCACAGCTCTGGTTTATATACATTTTCTGTTATAACTCTCAGTTAAATACAAATGATTCAAAGGGAAAAGACTCCCTTGAGTACCCTGTAGTTAAAGGAGGCATTTTTGTTTTCAGTATGTACCTCGTGTTTTTCTCTTTTATGTATTAAAGCATTGTGTAATCCTGCTCAGACAGACTATAAATTAGTAAATCTAACTTGTGTGGAGGCAAAAAAAGAAAAATACAGAGGTAGATACTATGATTCCACAGAATCAAAGCTACAGAAGACTAATCTAATATAAATCACTAATTAGTAAATTTAATATTACTTGTTTATAGAATTCTTATGGTCTCAGTTTCTTCATAAACTTGAACACCAAGATGAACAGACGGTAAATGAAAGGGCCGTAAATGTACCATTTACTTTTGTAGGGGCTGTGTTTGTGTTCTTATGTGCTATAACACAATATTTTCTCTTACCGTCTTAACAGAGCGCCACCATTGATGACACAGCAGCCAAGAAGCTAAAGGCGATTGGTGTTCAGCAGAACGTTGTGGAGAACATTCCCTTCATGCTGATTGGCCTAGCCATCATTGTGGGAGGAATCTTCATGTTCTTGGTGTGTCAACAGAAAGTCCCCGAGGTGAGCTTGTGCAATAAGCAACTGTGTGATGTCATTATGTTGGGACAGATGGCCTGAGCCTGGTTCTGCCAAGTGCTTGCACATACAGGATGGCTCAATTTTTTTCATTCAGATTTATGATGGTGTATGTGGTCAATTTAAAATAATCTAAAAAATAGTTCAAATAAATTGATTTATTTTTCATTATGAAGCACCTTAGATTAGTCCACAGCATGCCCCAAAAGCCCTATAAATGCTCAAGAAAAATAACTTAGAAAATACAAATCGAACCTGTTTAATTAATGCCATGCTGCGCTCCACTCTAAAGAACTACAAACTACAACTAAAAAAAACGAATTAACTGAAATAAGTTAATGGGTGAGTCTATTCAAATTAGGGCTGCCACGATTAGTCAACTAGTCACGATTACATCGACTATCAGAATCGTCGACGACTAATTTAATAGTCGACGCGTCGTTTGAAGCTTTGTAAGATCCCAAAAGACGCAGGAATAAGTAGCAGGATTTAAGAGTGTAATAACGGACTGAAACAGAAGATGGCAGCACTGCATGTACAAGGATGCCAGCTGCCGTTAAACCCCGAAGAAGAAGAAGCAGCTGTGTCCCAGAATTCGTAGCGCGGCCCTGCTCAGTTGTCAACAATGGCAGCAGCTAGTTAGTTTTAATGTTACTCTTATTATTCTTTCTGGGTCACAAAATAAACGTTTAACATATTTTCAGGCGAGAATGTAGCTGTGTAAACCTCAAATATCTGCTCAGTTTATCAAGACACCACATATTTTCAAAAGCGCTCCCACGTTTTCAAAGATGTCTGTTACCCACCAGCTCCAGTGTTAGCTAGGCGGGGGCAAGGCTCACTAGAGCCCGTGGGAACAGCGGACTCCCGGCAAATCGTTTTCAAATCCACCACCGTCTTTCGCTACTCAGGTTAAACATGATATATAAGTCACTTAGATAACTTAAAATGTTATTGTTTGGCTTTTTTTTAGTATTTTATTTGTTCCTGAGTAAATCGGTTTGGCTGAGATTAAAGTTATAGTTTTTATACAGCTGAATAAACATCAAGCAGACAGCTGATTATCAGAAGTGTGAAATGGTAGAGAGTTTACTCCGGTGTCCTGTTATATTTTAGATAGCAAGGAGCAGACGGCTGAGTTTATTAAAATTTCACCAAAACAATCTGCAAATTTCATTAAAATTTAATAAACTATCATCTTGTCTTTCTTGTTAGTTAGCACATACCTTAAACATGCATGCTGGTGCAATAAGCTTTACGTCCAATGGATGCATGATCTGATTGTCGACTAATAGCAAAAATAATCGGTGACTAGTCGACTATCAAAATAATCATTTGGGGCAGCCCTAATTCAAATATTGTAGTAGATTTTAAGACTATTCAGAGCAGATACTGTTGCCTTCCTATGAGCTAGCAGCAGTCTGGCCATTTTTTTGGCAATCCTCTGGCATCAACAAGCCACGTGCACCCAGAGAACTGCTGCTTACTGGATATTTTTCTGAAATGCCCAGCCCAGCCCCACTGGCACCAACAATCATGCAATGTTCAAAGTCACTCGAATCAACTTTTGCCCCCCTTTTGATGTTCAGTTTGAACATGAGCAGCATCAGCAGCTAATCAATTGCTGCCGTGTGATTGTGTGAATGTGTAAAGCGCTTTGGGGTCCTTAGGGACAAGTAAAGCGCTATACAAATACAGGCCATTGTCTGATCAGATATTTAGGTATTTGGATCATCTGCCTCCATCTGACCTTATCCTTAGCATTCTCTCCTGTCACACCAATCCTCTGCATGTCCCTCCTCCATTATATCCTTGTGTGAGGTTTCCCTCTTTTCCTCCTGCCTGGCAGCTCCATCTTCAGAATCCTTTGTCCAATATCTCCACTACCCTTCCCCTTTAAATGTCCAAATCATCTCAGCCTCGCCTCTCTAACTTACCTTAAACCCATTCCCCCTAATTAGCTCTACTTCTTGCATCTTTATCGATCTATATGCATCTGTCTCATTCATACACATGCATTTTGTCCTCTGTGAATTTAAATCCCTCTTCTCTCCGTTGCATATTTCCACCACTCCAGGATCTCTTCCATCTACTCCTTACATGCATGTCCTGAACAACCCTCACATACTTCACTGCCTTTCCTGACTTACTCATGCAGCATCACAGTTCCTCTCTCAGTACTTTAAATTGTAATATATTTGCATTTTATATATATATTTTTTTATATTTTTCTTTTTCAGAGCACTGCTGCCGAACGACAGCCCCTGCTCTCATCGTAACAGCAAACAGAACGTGGAAAGAGGAAGATTGCCTTGGTTGCAATACAATTCAAGGGGTTCACCCATTAATTCTCAAGTAACACTAATACAGTGGTTTTCATATTTTAATCTACTTTCGCATTCATGGTTGTAAGAAAGTGGTAAAAACTGTCTTTTTGTTGTGTTTGTTGCTGGGTTTGGAGGATAATGTCTTCATTTCAAGTTGTAATGATGCTGGAATCCAGATTTTCCAGTCAATCTTAAATTGAGCTTGTTTTTATTTTAACTCCTAACTATGGGATTTTTGAATTGGATTAACACGGGGTTAGTTAACCCCCTTAAACAACCCAGCTTTGAATTAATCAAACATCCTGGAAGTGGGAAAAACACTGTACTGCAAAGTGGCCATATATGTGTGAGCTGTTGCTGCGTTTCTGAATATAAAAGACGTTGTGTCTATCTACAAGGCAACTGGCTAGAGCTTGAACAGTTACTAGATTCCCAGACTAGTTTGGGAGTCAGAGTTAGTTTTAAAAAGCAAGAAAAAACAGTATTAAGAAGCCAGGTTGGTTGTATGTTATAATGAAGTGGATGTAAAAAGTCAGGCTAGTAGTGCAGCCTGTTCGAAGTGCAGATTACTTTGGGCTTGTCTTTCAGCCTTTTGGCTTCAGATGCTATGGCGATGTGGTCTTGTTCATTTTAAAATGATGTTCTGTGTTGTAGCCAAGCTCAGTAATCTACAGTGTATATTAGGGCTGCCACGATTAGTCGACTAGTCACGACTAATTTAATAGTCGATGCGTCGTTTGAAGCTTTGTAAGATCCCAAAAGACGCAGGAATGAGTACCGTAATTGTCGGGCTATAAGCCGCTACTTTTTGCACAAGCTTTGAACCCTGCGGCTTTTAGTCAGGTGCGGCTTTTCTATGGATTGTCCATGATTTTTGTCATATCGTAAGCGGATTTGTTTTGTTTGTTCTGCTGTTGTACGGCACTACGTTGCCTGGCGGAAGGATCGGGGTTCAAGAGTGGTATGTTGGTCACATGTCCGTCTGCCAGGCAACGTAGTGCCGTACGAAGTAGCGCGAAAAACAAACTTCAAAGTAGCGCTATGTGTTCAGTTGGAGGCGTGGATGATGAGCGGCGAAAAGCAAGTTATGCTCAACTCCACCAGTGGATTCTGACAGCGTGGAAAAGTGTGAAAACATCCACGATCACCAACGGATTTCGAAGGGCTGGACTGCTGCATGATGGAGAGGAGGACACCGCCACGGCCCTTCTGAGGGTGTTCGACTCTGACACTGACAACGAGGATTTGTTTGGTTTTGAAAGTGACAACAAAGGAGAGAAGCGGAGAGTGGATGACGAAGCCATCATGAGCCTGTTCGTATCCGACACTGGAGGAGAGGACTTTGGTGGTTTTAGTGCACAAGAAGAAGAGAAAGATGGTGTGCTGTAGGTTATTATGTACTACATTTGTTACTCATTTATGAAGCACAGTACATGTTTCGTACTTGTAATTACCGCTACTTGTACATATACCTAAAAAGTTATGCAAATATGTACCCATAACTTGTTTTTCAAAATATCGTTTCAAAACCCTGAAGAAGAAGAAGTAGCTGTGTCCCAGAATTCATAGCGCGGCCCAGCTCAGTTTCCAACAATGGCGGTAGCTAGTTAGTTTTAATATTACTCTTATTATTCTTTTTGGGCCACAAAATAAACGTTTAACATATTTTCAGGCAAGAATGTAGCTGTGTAAACCTCAAATATCTGCTCAGTTTATCAAGACATCTCATATTTTCAAAAGCGCTCCGACGTTTTCGGAGACGTCTGTTACCCACCAGCTCCAGTGTTAGCCGGGGTTCAAGGCTCACTAGAGCCGGTGAGAACACCGGACTCCCCGCAAATCGTTTTCAAACCCACCGCCGTCTTTCGCCACTCAGGTTAAACATATATAAGTCACTTAGATAACTTAAAAATGTTATTGTTTGGCTTTTTTTTTTTTTAGTATTTTATTTGTTCCTGAGTAAATCAGTTTGTCTGAGATTAAAGTTATAGTTTTTACACATCTGAATAAACGTCAAGCAGACAGCTGATTATCAGAAGTGTGAGATGCTCGAGAATATACTCCGGTGTCCTGTTATATTTTAGATAGCAAGGAGCAGACGGCTGAGTTTATTAAACTGCACTGAAACGATCTGCAAATTTCATTAAAATTTAATAAACTACCATCTTGTCTTTATTTTTAGTTACCACATACCTTAAACACTTAAAGCTGTAAGCTAATGATAGTTATATAAGAGCAGATTCATGCTGGTGCAATAAGCTGTACGTTTTATGTCCAGTGGATGATGATCTGATTAGTCGACTGATCGCAAAAATAATCGGTGACTAGTCGACTATCAAAATAATCGTTTGTGGCAGCCCTAGTGTATATATACATGTGTGTCCTCCTTGTGATCCAATCAGTATTAACCCAACAATGACAGGATGGCTTTCTTCCTGTTGTGAATGTCTAATACAATATTATTTCATTTAATTCCAGTACTGTCATAAATATGTTAATATAAATTATACTGATTTACATTGCTGAAACCGGAATATGAAGCTTTGTGGTAGTGACACTGACAAACACACAAAAACTTTTGAAGCACTTAGACTGATTTTGTTTTTTCCCCAGTTTAACTTCTGTGGCATTTTATAACTTTATTGAAGCATTTTTAATAATAAAAAACAACAACCCCACATTGTTTTCCTATTGGCCTATGAATTTTTAGAGCACATATGACTAAATGTTATTTTTCTATCCAACGTTGCACACAGTTTCACTATAATATAGATGTTTTTGCTATTTCAGTCACTATTTTTTGCTGACAAAATCTTTTGTGTTCAATTTCTTTTTTTGAGTGTGTGTGTTTGTTTTGTGCCTAAAAGAGAACATTGTTTACACTACTACTACTCCCTGGCAAAATCAGTACTTAACTATAATCACGATTTATACGCAAATCTCTCATTAGGGTCACATGTATGACAGTTTGCACGTTGTCGTTTGCTATGCTATTCCCTGAAGGTGTGTTTGTAGTTCCTGTCTGACATTGCAAAAGTATTGAATCATTGCTCTGCAGATGACCAATAAAGCAAGACGGGCTTTATGACAAACTAAGGTCTGACTAACTACGGTGCACTGCTTTTTCCCTTCTTTAATATAGCGCTGTATGTAGGTTGATAACCAAAACATCTTTTTTGGTTGTAACAACAATATAAAGATATATTCAGTCATTGTCTTTGCAAGCTTTTGAGAAAAGCTGATTAGTTTTTAAGGAGAAAAAAACTTAACCTGTAAACCTTGGGTTTTAATGTTTACGTGGAAAACCGTAATACCATAATGTTGGTGTGACCGGTAGTAATCATTAAAAACACACACACACACACACACACACACACACACACACACACACACACACACACACACACACACACACACACACACACAACCCAATGCTGCCTTCACTGTCTTTCATCTATATTTTAAATCGGTATATGCTACATGCAGAACAGACATGTGTAATATAGGAATGAATAACAACAATTAAAGGTTTACATAAAACTTAGCAGTACTTGCCGTAGCATTCACGCAAGTCCTGATGGTCATCGTAAACATATTCAGTATCGACAGAATTTGAATTTTTGTCTGTTATGTATCTGTGATATTTAAAGACTTTATTTCTAATTCTTCAAACAAAATTCGTCATGAATACAAATATTAGTGACCATTGTTACATATGGGCAACACGTGAAACAATAAATCTTTTTTTTTTTTTAAACACATAGATGTTAATAATCAATGTGTGGTGATGGTCATGAAGACTTTTGTTCAGAATGGCCCAACCATTAAGGAGGATGTAGTAGTAATAATAATAATAACTTGTAATATTTATGATGCATAAAGACATGCATACGCTTTAAATACGCTTGCTATATCATAGCAAGAAGATATTTATGAAATCATTTTTATATATTGCCCCAAGTGGTCTGTCAGTGAACTGCAGTTTAACCCCTGATATTTACGGGTGCATATGGTGTAATTAATTTTTTTTCCATTAGAAATGGTTGTTTATATCTGCATTAACTGTTAGTTTCTTTTTGCCAGCTTCATGTAAACTTCAGTGCACAAAATCCTAAATTCTTGAATATTTTGATAATTTGTGGGAATTGCATATTCATATCTGAATGATTTTTAAGTTATGTTATTAGTTAGCTTAGCTTAAAGTCTGGAAGCGGTCTCTCTGTTCGAAGTTTTGTTTGGGCAGAAACTAAACTGATTGTAGGGAAAGGGGGGAATTCAGGGAATCTTCGGGAAGTCACTTCATCAGATCTTGGACATCTGATGAAGCAACTTCATTTAATTTTTTAAGTTCCTTCCGGCAAGACTCCATGGGTGGAGCAAATGGCTAAATGCATAGTGGTCTAAAGTCACATTAGGGTTTCACTTAGAAACCTCCGACGTGGAGTTGGCCTCATTTAGTAGGTTGAGGTCCAAAGTGTACTTTGGAGTCACATAGATAAACTTTGTCTTCAGCTGTGTGATAACTACCACTGTGCAACAGATTCCCATCAGTGACTTTGACTTGACTTGCTCAGTCTGCCAAACCTTACGCCTTAGTCAACAAAGTAACAAATTAATGAATTATTCAGAAGGTAACTCCTCCCCAACCCAATTAAAGCCTTTAATACAGGCGTAGCTCACAAACCAAGCCTGCAGCAAAACAGCCCCTGTCTTGAACGTCATCTGTAAGCAGCATGAGGACTCTCCAGGAAAAAATTATCATCCTTTCTGTTTTTCTGTCTTTGTTATGTGTCGTTCAGGTAAGTTATTTATTGTTTGTTGAACTTTCATGGAAATATTTTTTTTCTAATCAGTGTTTTATATGACAAAGCTAAAGGATCAAGTATTTGCCTTTACAGGTTCATTCAATGCCTGTACCTGACGAGTGGCATGGCTTAATTCAGCGAACCAAACGTTCACTGTTGTGGCGCTGGAACAGTCTGAAGCCAGTCGGTGCCAGCTGCAGGGATCACCTAGAGTGTGGCACAAAATACTGCAGGTACAGCTGAAGCTTAAATATTTCATGACAGTCCATCGGTTTACCTGTCTTCCTGATACTCCTGATCATTTTTTGACTATTTTACATTAACTCTGTGTAGCTCTTAAATGTCAAACTCAGCATCATATTCTTTAAAAAAAAAAACAGTTTTCACAGTGTGTTCATTACTATGCTGTACATAGGCAGTGTGAAGGTGTGTACACGTGTATTTTGCATGCATGGTCTGGATAAAGTCAAAGGGTAATAATGGTGCAATCATTCTTATCTTTACAGGAAAAATATCTGTTCTTTCTGGATCACCACCTGAAAAAGAGATGCACAAACACCATCAGAATCTACAACAGACATCTGCTTTATGGACCACAACTGCCTGTTTTGTTTTGTTTTCAAAAACCTGCCCGCTCCTTTATTCTGGCTCCAACATTCATTCTGAGCAATCAGATCTTTTTCCACCGCGCTGTATCAAAAACAAAGCTGTAAAATCCAGGCATGCATAACCAATCAAATGGCACCACCTTAAGTGATTTGTCTAAAACGCTGCTGCAACATCACACAAGCTGTGTAATCTGAATGTGTTTTATAAGAAAATATAAATATCCATGCAAAGTTTGAGCCGCTCTGGGTTTATTGGTTCAAGGTTGTTGCTGTTGTTTTTTTGTTTTTTTTTTAAAGAGATTTTTTTAATGTATTTATTTGTAAATATTGTAAATAATGTAAAAATTCAAATATACTATACATTTTTTTTGAAGAGGTTGTACTGCCCACATCTTCATTTTCTTTTTTAGTAGTAAAATAAATTCAAAACACATTTATATATTTCTCACACTTCCTGCTACTCTTTCAGTTGAGGAGCTTGAAAAACAGCTTTCCACCCAGCTAATGCGTAAGCTGCATTACTCATCCAAACCACAGCGCTGGGGATGTTGTTTTAACTTTTCCTGCATTCATAAACCTTATTTTAAGGAAGAATAAGAAAGATTATAAACGCATATTCATAACCACTTCCTGTGTTAAAAGTGCCAGCAAAAAGCTTACAGTAACCCAGACAAAGGCCACTTTTATCCTAAGAGAAGTAGTAGTACTGAATTACAAACCCTGAATGTAGTCGATAACAACAGCAGGGGTGAAAATGGCTGATCTTAGGGCTCAGTAGATGAGAGAAACTCATTTTGCATCTACCTAATCTAAGCTTTGCAGGAAGGATAAACAGTCATAAAACAAGGAGTTGCTGACACTGAGGTCGTCGAACCTTTTCTAAAAAAGAATTTGGGCTGGAACTTTGTGCCAAAATCTACTGTCATTACTCATACCTGCAGTAGTACTTAGTACTTATGCCTCTGTAGTTATTCTGACATGTTTGGCAGCTTTTTAAAAATGCCACAAATACTGCCTGAGCCCATGACCTCACACCAATGAGATTTGAAGATACCTGCCCTAAATGGTTTATATCTCGCATTAATGAGGAGAACTGATTTGCCCTCTGAGGTGGCCTTAAAACTGTAGATTCAGAGCTGCGTCCTCACTCTTATTATGCTTTGATAGATGCCCAATTCTCTCCTTCAAAATCTGGCTTACATATGAAAGCAGAGGTGGCCATATTTCCCACCAGTTGGGTTTACATGGGGTCAGCCAGCAGAGCATCAGCCAGTATTACAGAAGGTCTTGAACATATCACGTCTCTTACTTGGACTGAAGCTGTTATTGATACCCTCACCTAAAAGGGGTTTTAGAGCTGTCAATCACGTGAGAATGGGAAGTGAAACACATCAACAACTGAACCCTAAATCCTCAGTTTCACCGCTAGAGGGCGAGCTGGGGCTGTTTAAGAAGTGAATATGCTATGGCAAAAGCACGTTTGAGACGTACAGGCCTGCTATCCGCCAAATAATACTCTATTATTAGAGCAGCAAGGGCGTATAGTTTTGAGAACCAATGGATCATGCCTTCACTGTTTACTACACCCACCACTTATATTGTTTATTATGAGTGTGGATAACAATAATAATAATAATATTTATTCTTGAGTAAGAAAAATAGATGTCAGCAATCAGACGAGGCACTGAACAGCATGTTTATTTTTATCGTTTCCACCCCCGCCAAAAACAAAACAAGACAAAACAAAAAACAACAATAACAAAATAAGAAAAATCGAAGTATATTAGGTTTTACTTGCTTCCTACCGGGTGTCTTGGATACTTGAGTAACAGGAACTTCTCCCTCCTCATTGGCTAACCTGGTCGTGACGCAACAACCCATCCATCCTGAGCGGTGGAGAAGCGGCCGCTGTGTCTGTGGGGGACTTCAATGCCGGAGCGGTTTCATATTACCCTAGTGTTTATTAATAGTTATGAATAAGAGGTTTTAACCGGAGATATCTGACAACATAGATGAAAACATTAGCTTTCATAATACGCCTTTGACGGCTCTAGTGCGTCGAATAGTCTCGTCCGTAATAATAAAAAAAAGTGCATGTTTTTGGACCAAACCACATCCACATGAAGCACCTGCTCGGATGGAGATCACCTTTAACTGACGGCTGTTTTCAAGTAGGTGCTGCTTTGAATGCGTTTTGCGCTCCTGCTATGTTGCCTTTCATTAAGTGCTTCAGCTCATATCTTGTTCTCGTATTTGGTCACTTCACATTTTCTTGTGTGTGGGTTTGCTATTTCTAGAAGCTGTGTGCCCTGCCTCTTGTTGTCTAACGTGTCCCACTTAAGCCACTTTGAATATTTCTTTGCCATTGTGTAGATGCACACAAACACCTGGCCGCAAGGTAAGATGCAGGTCAGACATCATCTCTGATTCTCGAGATCCTCGTGAAACTTTCCCTTCACATTAACTGGAGACCACGATGAGCAGTCACTGATGTTGTCTAGTTACAGGGCATCGTCGCTCTTAACAAGCACTGTCTGGGCCTCTTTGCTTTCATGTAACCACAACATCCATCCTTCAGGTTGATGCTAACTAGACCTGACAGATATTTCTAGAGAAGCAGCTCAGTTAATCAGAACCATGTCCATGCGCTCCAGTACGCAGAGGGCCGGTTTGATTGGCTTAGATATTTGAGATGCAAGGTAGGAGGACTACCGGCAAAGATGAGGAGTTGTATCCACTTTGCAGTGATGTTGTTGCAGACAAGTAGTCTGAGGTTCTGGCCTACATTCCTGTTATATTATAATACTGAAAATAGGGTGACTCAAGGGAAACTAAACTAAAGGACTGATATTCGTGTAAGGTTCCTAAATGTTGACCAAATAACTTAAACTGATTTGTTTATTACGAGTATGGATAATACTTTAAATAATAAACATAACTATAGTTACATTTTATGAGCAAATTCCTTCATAATATAAGGTAGACAAGGGTTAGAAGTCAGAAGCAGCATGTGCTGAGGTTTGGGATACTGACACTTGATGTATAGATGTGACTCGTGATAATTCAGGGGTTCAGTGGGATTCTGAGACCTTCCACCATACATACCTGGACTGAAATTCATAAATGCCTTTATTTTCAGTATAGCTGTTGATACTAATGTCAAATGTAGCTATAATATCTTACATGTTCCAAGACCATCAGGGAATGATGCCCATGAACAAGGCTGTTATGCAGTTGGGAAGTGGAAAAGCTTTCATTTCTAAATTAATCATGTCCTCGTATTTAAGGAGCCAAAAATGATCTGCAACAAATGAAATGAAGAAATAAAGACAAACACAGAAAAACATATTCAGGTTCATAACATGTTGGACAAACATTGTTGAAATTTGCCTCTGTACACCACCACAGTTGGTTTCAAATCAGACAGTCAATGTGTGACTGAAGCGCAGACTTTAAGCTTTAATTCAAGGGGTTTACTTTTTTAATACACAGTCCTCATCTCCAGAGGCTCAAAATTAATTGGACAAACTAACATCATTTTAAAAAAATAAGCATTATTTTTAAAAGTTTGAAAATCCTCTGCAGTCAGCGACTGCCTGAAGTCCCCACAAAAACAGTTTCCTCCCACGAGATGCTCTGCCAGGCTTTTACAGCAGCCACCTTCAGCTGCTGCTTGTCTGTGGATCTCTCTCTTTTAAAAATGCCACAAATACTGCCTGAGCCCATGACCTCACACCAATGAGATTTGAAGATACCTGCCCTAAATGGTTTATATCTCGCATTAATGAGGAGAACTGATTTGCCCTCTGAGGTGGCCTTAAAACTGTAGATTCAGAGCTGCGTCCTCACTCTTATTATGCTTTGATAGATGCCCAATTCTCTCCTTCAAAATCTGGCTTACATATGAAAGCAGAGGTGGCCATATTTCCCACCAGTTGGGTTTACATGGGGTCAGCCAGCAGAGCGTCAGCCAGTATTACAGTATTACATTATAACTGAAAAGCTGAGATCAGGTTAAAGACTTGGCCATTGAAGAATATCTCGTTTCTTTGCCTTGACAAATTCTTGGGTTGCTTTTGGAGCATGTATTGGGTTTTTATCCATGTGCACAATCAAGCTCTGTCTTATCAGTTTTGCAGCATTTAGTTGAATCTGAGCAGAGAGTGTAGCCCTACGCACTTCACAATTCATGCTCCTGCTTCTATCAGCAGTCACATCATCAATAAACACCAGTGACCCAGTTCCACTGGGAGCCATATATGTCCATGCAATAACATTGACTCCACAAAAATTAGACAGGTGATGTGGTACGTTTCAGATAATGAGCTGTTTCACTTCTTCTCCAGACTTTTCTCTTACTATTATCATTCTGCTGAAAAATTCATCTTGGTCTGTCTAAAATGCTTTTTCCAAACCTGGCACTTTCAGATGTTTTCTGGCCGTCTAATCTGGCCTGCTAGTTCTTGAGTGTAGCCAGTGGTTTGTGCCTTGTTGTGAACTCTGTATTTACATTCATGCAGGCATTTCTTGATTGCACACTTGGACCAATTCCTTAAGTTGTTGCTGTCTCTCAAAGCTTCAATTGCATGATTTTTACACCCCCCCCCCCCCCCCCCCTTACTGCCCCTGACACCTCTTTTTGTCAACATGAGGTGAAATATATAAAATATGAGTACAGAATTTCAATCAACTTTATTTGTCATGATATAACAAGGGAGCAGGCCTCACCTGGCCATTAAACTGTCAGTCAATTGAAACGGTCAATCTTGAAAACCAGGTTTATTACAAAGAGTTGAAGTGTGACATGCACTAAACAATGTTATATAATCATTCAAAAATATTTACCAGAAACAGGATTTTGTGTCATATGATGTGATTATATGTTATGTGCAATAACCCACAGAAATACACAGAATGTGCTTTAATCAAAGATAACTCGTCTATATGATGGTGATAACTGTATGCCTTTTACTTTATGGCCAGGCGTGACATGCATATTTTAATAATATATATTTTATATTACCTGAATTATGATAATTGTAAACTGTGTAATGTTGTTTTATGAGCACTGCTGTCCTGCAACTGTTATTTCAGTCCCCTAAGTGAATTTTTGCCATAATATAAAAAATTAGCTGTCAAAAAATTAGCAAAACTCCTACAAGAAACAAAAAAGCGTACAATTGTTATTTTAGTATGTATGTGTTGAATTACATTACAGTTACATTACAGTGTTTTTAAAAAAGCGTCTGCGAAATCCAAATCTGCGTAATCTGTCCCAATGGATGGTTTTGGAAAATGTAAAAATTGTAACGAACTCATTAATCGCTTACATTTTTCAGTAATATGAACTCCTGTTCCTCTTGTGGATTATACAGGAGTGAAAATGGTTGGAAAATTGAAAGTATTTCTGGATGTAGACAAGATGCTTGACTATAAAACATTAATGTGCAGTTACTAAATATCCACATTATCCCTTCTTACTGGGATTCCACTGTGTGTTCGTGTGTGTGTGTGTTCACCTATCTCTGGTTGTTAATCAGGTTTTGTTAATAGATCACACACTAAATGACACAAATATATTAAGAAGATTTCGCTGAGGGACATCTTTCACCGTTCTTATCGTTCTTATGGTGTCAGCTATTTCAAAATTTTGACTGTGGTAAATTGAGTTTGACACCTCTGATATATAAAGCCTGTATCTGAGCCAGAATCATAAAAATGGTATTTTAAATATATTTTTCTGTGAACCTGTGCAATCAAATTTCAAATAAAGAAAATAAGAGATCTAAAAAAAACCTTAATAGTTAATCAGTAACACATTACACATTTAAATTTGAAACAATCATATCTGTAAGTTCTTGACTCTTGAAAGTTTTCACTGCGCGTGTTATACGAGTCAGGGTAGGAATATAAACTGCAGGCTTTATGGGTCAGTGAAGGCCTATAACTGCAAGACGGTAATCATAGCCACTCATCCATCAACATAATCTCCATTACTGACTGAGCTAATGTGGGTGAGGAAAATCAGACACTTGTTTTGTTTTCAGGAAGCTACTTCACTTGTTCCTAAACCTCTATTCTACTTTGTTCTTTATTTTTCCAATTTCAGTCTGGTTTAAAGTCATAAAACAACACTACAACAACACACTTTTCTTCTGTGACTGAACATCATTAGCGCTCACCACTGGATGAATATTTTATATGTAGTTTGCACTTGCTTTGTATTTATCTTTTTTTCTTGTCCTCATTATTTTATTGCATGAAGGGGAGATGTTTTTATTTTAAACGAGTGTGTGCAAAGTCAGCAGCACTACACGTGAACATGATGGAACACTTTCAATTAACTAAAGTGATGTGAAAGTGTATTTACTCTTAGGAGTGCCAGTGGAGCAACTCTGCAGTGCAGCTGCCCTAGTTACAGAGCAGCCAGATGACTGTGAGTGACTGTGGTTGGCCCAGGCTGAGAGAGGAGGAGTTTGTTATGGTTGACTGAATTATGGAGTGTAGGCTGCTAGAAGCAGACTTGGATGGCAGGACCGGCGGGGTAAATTGAGGGAGAAGACTGTGACAGCAGTAGCTTGCAGATGTGTTTTAGGTTTTTATCTTCTTCTTTTTTTCTTCTTTTTTTACTCCAGATTTGAAAATGCATTTTTTTAAATCTAACACTAAAATGTTTAAGTAGGCCCCTGAGCTGCATATACAGTTGGAAAATCCACTTGATAAACTGTACACTCTCGCTTTTCTCTTTAATCTGTTCACGTCATAAAACATTGAGCTGCAGTAATCACTGAGGTAAGAAAACAGAAAAATGAGAAGCACGTATGCAGTAATAGACAAATCCTCATGCAAATGGCAACAGCAAATATATTTTTTAAAAAGATGTAATTGTGCTTTGCACAAAACTCTAAACGTTTTCAGTTATGATTAATGCTTGTCAGTGTTAGCTGATGGCTGTACATAGAGACTGAGCATTCCATCAATGTAGTGTACTTAATACCAGTGTTGGGTAAGTTACTTTAAAATAGTAACTTAGTTACATTACTAGTTACTTCTCTCAAAAGTAACTCAGTTACTTCAAGTTACTCGTTACTTTCAAAGTAACTAGTTACTAGGGAAAGTAACTTTGGTTTTACTCAGAATTCTCTTGTTAATGTGTTTCTTCCATAACTTTGCCAGTCTTCTAGCTTGCTTACTTGCCACAAGTGCACTGTGCCGCCTACCAATAGAAAGGATATGATAACGTGCATATTTCCACGAGAGAAATCCCACGCCTGGACCGTCATTGACTGCTGCCATGATTCTAGCCTACGTCACAGAGTCATGTGCGCCTTTTACATCCAACACAAAAACTGCAGTCGTGGTGCTTTCGATTGTACTCAGAACTCGGAAATTCTGCCTTCTGAATAGGAAGATGTGGGCAACACCAGACTGCAGATGAGCTGCATACAGGGCTGGACTGGGACAGAAAATCAGCCCGGGCATTTTGACTAGAGACCGGCCCACCATTATAGGAAAAATCTTAAAGCCTTTGAATGAAAACAAACACTGTTGTGACAGTGATGTACACTGTTTTGATGGTATATATGCATCAATCTATCAATCGTTTGTTGTAAGATTCAGATAATTATTTTTTAAAAGCTAGACATTTTAAATGAGAATAAGAAAGAAAAGTATTTCTTTGTGCCCCCCTTTCCCTGTTAATGCCCTACCTGGCCCCCTGGCAATACTTTGCTAGACCCGCCCCTGCACAGTTACCAGCTGTCAGCTACCTAAAAAAGGATCCTGGTGTTATTTGTCTCTCAGAAACAGTTCATAACTTCCCTTCAACTCATCCATGTCACCTAAAAGGTAAACCTGTTTCTCCATCACCTGTTCAGCTCTGATGATTCAGTAAGGACATCTCCTGGTTTCATCTTCATGTTTCCCTCTCACCAGATAACCAAACCGACATCATGACCAGCAGCTTTTTTGCAGCTGTGGCTCCAGCAAACATCAGCTGATACTAGAAATTAATATTAAATAAATTCTAACAACAGCTGATCAAGCTTAAACGTGCTGCTGTTGTTTAGCACGACATCCGCTGGTTTCCTCTTTCGGCGCAAAGTGAGCGATAAACAAACAAGAGAGCCGATCAGCTGATCATTGATCAGTTTCATGATTGAAGTAGAAACGGGAGAGGGAGGGGGGAGAATGAGAGGAGAAGAGGCAGCTGTGCAGCAAAGACACAGAATAACTCCAGCTTTGTGCCTTTTTCATTGTAGCTGAATTACGGGACAAACTGTTCCTTTTCACCTCAATAAGAAGCGTTTAATATTTTCTCTGAATACCAGACGGGACGGTTGGCAACTCTAATAACTTATGAACAAAATAAAGTTCAACATCATTAACTTCATAGCACCACCCAGCTGTATACAAACTCCGTCATGCTAGCTAGCACGCAGTACGGAAAAAGTCAGAATAACGAAAATAAACTCCACCTAAACTTGGTTTATATCTGACCCAGAGAGACTGCAGGTCATAACTTCTTACCTGAAGTTCAGTTCACACTTGGACCGGCGGCTGCCTCGGGTCTCTTTTCCTTCTGCGTCCCTTTTCCTTCATCCACCTGCTGCCCTCCACCACTTGCTAATGTTACTGAATCTGTGGAAACTCCGCGATAGCCACCACACGAAGTAACGAGTAACGACCCTATCTAAATCCCAGTAACGAGTAACGCGTTCCTGATTTTGGCATAATAACTAGTTACCGTGCTCGTTACCACAATCAGAATCAGAATCAGAATCAGAATCAGAATACTTTATTGATCCCTGGGGGAAATTATTTTATTACAGTAACTACAATAATAACGTAGTTACTGTAACGCGTTACTTAATAACGCGTTAGTCCCAACACTGCTTAATACTGATTTTATCTTCGCTTGTACAAGCTTCCTGTTGTATAATTCTGAATGAATTTCTGCAGAATCCCCAAAATTTAATCTATTCTGTGTTACTCTTCCAGGATTAAATTATAGGAACATGGAGACAGCTTTCGTTGTCCAGCCCTATCCAGAAGTATGATTGGAGCATCCAGTCTCTCTGGGGACACCTTGATAGCCTGCCACTTCCCCGTGGTGCAGCTTTCCACTTGGCAGCTTCCTGTCCAGGCCCTGTGCAGCTCTGCCAAGAGGCCCGGCCGGCTGTGCTCAGCAGGCCTGACTCGGGCCGTGTCCCTCCCAGAGCAAGAGTCGATAAACTGTGAGCATGCCTTCACCGGTGACCGGAGACATTTTTCCAGCAGCTACAGCAGCCTCAACGAGGACCGGACAGAAGAGGAGGGAGGCAGCGACGGAAGCTGGAAGTACGAATCCACCTCGTCGCCCGAAGAGACGAGTTCCCACCAGAAGAAGGAAAGCTCCGTGCCTAGAAGCAATGTCCGGTCACGCAACTCCTTCCTTCCCTGTACAGAGCTAAATGAGGACGAAGAGGATGAAGACAGCGACGGAGATAATCTGCACAGATATCACGAGGACTCTTCGTTCGTGCTGCATGGAAATTCCAATTGGCCGCTAAGTAATGTCGCCACAAACTACCCAATATACCCAAAGCCCCACGGGAACCTGGACAGTGAATGGGGCAATGAGGGAACTATGCTGGTTAGTGAGAGCGATCAGGAGTGGCTCTCTAACCAGTCCAACCAGATGGACTCACTGCCACCTGAATGCCAGTGCTGTCACATGAGCAGATCTAGCATCACGATGTTGGCTTGTTTGGAGAAGGACTCAGACAGACTGGAGGATAACATGTCCTGCTGCCTCCACGGCCAACACAAATGTTCCCCAGAGCTTCTTTCCAACAACCACACGGAGTATGTCAGTGACTCTTCCTGTAACAGTTCTGATGGCGTCTTGGTTAACTTCTGCACTATGTACAACAGGAGCAACAATCCTGCCACACCTCATGATCTCAGCAGTCCTGCAGCTCACCCCTCTGGGTCATCAGAGGGATGTGTATTCCTCAACCTCCAACCTGTCCCCCAAAGTCAGAATGAAGAAGTCAAACTTGATAGCATGACGGTTTACTCTCCTCCGAAAGAGGAGGTTGACATGCTGCTTTCTGCTTCCCGCCTGTCCCCTCGGGGCCTTGACTCTAACTGCAATCTGTACTCACTAGAGGAGCTACCCGCGGGTCTCTCCTCTCTAGAGGTATCAGACCTGACTGCCTGTCTTCAAAGCCAGGCCACACTGGCCATGGGGACCAACCAGAAGTACTACAAGCTTGTGACTTGTGACCTCTCTTCCCAGTCACCCAGCCCGGCCTGGTCCAGTGTCACCGGCTGCCCCGAAGGTCAGAGCAGAGGCAGCCCCTTCCTTCTCAGTTTTGATCAGAAGAAAGAAGGACAGCAGAATGAAATTGAGAAGGTAAAAAAAAAAACTTTATAGTGTTTGGATGATTAAAAAAAAGATTTAGAAGTACTGTTTTTAGATCTATAATTTTAATGTGATTTGCAAATAGAAGAAATGGCAAATGACTCAATTAAATTATGTACTAATGTTTTATATATCAGTTACACAGCTTTGATAAGAGTAATGAACTTTGCTGCTGCACACATTGTTCCCTTTTGACAATCTGACCACCTTTTGGGAACAGCATTTATAAACTTGATAGAGGACCAGCAAAAGGAGACGGGTGTTCAGTTTTGCTGTTCTCATTTTCAGATCCAAGATTACCAGGTTGCAACCACCTCCACTGACAAAGCCCTCTGCAGAAAGAAACAGGCAGATAGCATCCAGAACCTCTCCCACACGCCTTGCTCGCTGTGCCCCAGCCAGTGTGGCCCACATAGCAGTAAATGCCAAGACGCAAGAGTGGCAACCACACAGCCATCTGTGATGCAGGACCAGGAGCACAACTATCCTTGTGATACTGAGAAGGGTAAAGCAGTGGCTAATAGAAAAATCCAGTTCTTTTGCTTTGTGTCTGTGATTTTGAGTGAAAAATCTTTATCTTACATGTCCTTCTCAGGACCAAGTCCAGATGTGGTGCGCTACAGTAAAGCCCAGAGGCCAACCTCGCTGCCCATCCAGCCCTTTGTTCTGGTTCCTGCAGGAAAGCCGCAGCCGCCGTCCCAGCCCCTTGGCTGCCTGCTAGAGCAGTATCTAAATAAAAAGAGCAGTAAGACTGCTAACATGCAGCCGGCCTTCAGTTTCAAAGGCAAAAGCAGCCAAAGTTTTTCAGATTTTCACCCATCACCGACAGACAACCACTGCTCCATCTTCCTAGAGGCTCCTTCTAGCTCTGATACCTGCTCCACCTGCACACCAAGCCCAGAGTGCTTCATCCGCACGCGTTCATGGAATCAGTTGGGTGAAAGCCAAGACTGCACCGGTCCATGCACGTCAAACAGCAGCCTGGATTCACATCATACTAGTTGTCCCACAGAGGCCCAAGAGCAAGACAAAGCAGGCCCACATTCAGGCCAAACTCAGACTAACACTTTGCTTAGTCTTGTCTCGGCTCCGAGTCGATCCAGTCTCATTAGGATTCCCACCTACCAGGACTTGATCAGTCTCACCTTTGAGCAAAGCCAAGTGCGCGCCGAGCCTAAAAGTGCTAATCATTCCCTTAACTGCACCACCTATCATTCAATATTGTCTCAAAACCCACCCACTTTAACCATCACCACTGACACCCACCACCCAAACTCGCAGGTGTCTGTTTCTCCTCCCAAAACCTCACTGCCACAGGAAAAGCTCCCACAGTGTGGAGCGGCACCTGCAGCTGACTCAGGCTTTTTTCACTCTAGTTTCACAGCTGCCCTCTCCTCAGTGGCTCCTCTCTCCTCTCTGAGTTCTCTCCTCTCCTTGGCCGCTTCAGGGCTGCAAATCCAGGACTCTGCTGGACACAGTTTGAAGCCAAATCAGAGTCATCACAGTGAGTCTCTGATCCTGAGCGACAGGCCGCCCACAGAGTTCAACCTCTCACCCGATACGTCTTATGAGTCCATGTCTATCAGCCATCTTCAGAGGAGAAGTGAGCCTCAGTTGACTGCTGATAAATGATGTGAAATACTGCCAATATATTATAATTGAAATGTAGTAAAAAGTGACTGGATTGTCTAGCCGGTGATGAGTTGTTAAGAGCAGCAATAAAAACTCACAGTGCTGCAGCAGTGCTTTGAATACCCTGAAGGGGCTTCCTCTCAAACATGACCTATTTTTAACTCTCCCAGCACAGGATTGGCTGAGCCGTCCTCTCTGTAGCCTATGTGTGCGCGACTGCGGGACAAAAGAGAGAAGGATGCAGTAGAAACAGTGTTAATGATTTATATCGCAATCACTTTGTTTTAGTGCTACCATATAAGTCGCTTGGTGTAAATATAGTTATATAAATGTAAACCATTTCCAATAAGGTAAAGATTAGTAATAGAGGAGGCATTTGCACAACTGCAAAAAGTCTATGTGGTGCAGCACTGCAGGCAGCATCAACATGCATAAAGAATTTACTGTGACATTTGCAGAGGCTAGCCAGTATGAGAGATGAAGAAGAGAGACAGGGTGAAGCGAGTCATTGAAGACCGCTGCTGAAATGGAAAAAACGACTCTTTCATCTTTGGTTCCCTTCGACATTTGCATTCCTGAAATATGATAATGAACCCCGAAACCCTGCTCTCCTATGACTGTGTATTGACCCAGTTAGTGAACACTTTCTTGAAACACACGCTGATAGTCTAGTGCAGTGGTTCTTAACCTTGTTGGAGGTACTGAACCCCACCAGTTTCATATGCGCATTCACTGAACCCCTCTTTAGTGAAAAATAAAATATGATTTTATTTTTCAAATTCAAGACATAGATATGTTTTTTATTGGTGCACAAAATGAGCCGTGCATGTCACGGTGGAGACTCTGCCGAACCCCTAGGGTTCGATTGAACCCAGGTTAAGAACCACTGGTCTAGTGTCATGATTTTAAACTGATAGTACAAGGAAAGTCCCAAAACAAGCTGACTTATACCAAAACCTACCTAGAACTATCCATCTCCAGAGTTTTAATTCATCATTAAAAGAAGATATGGCTTTTTGGGAAATAATCTACATAGAGAGACAGCAATGCAGCAAATCAGTCGCACTAGGGGGAAACAGTTGGCCAGTATAAAATCTGAAATTGAGGACTGAAATAAAAAAAAACTCCAGCCATCCATTTTTCTTTTCCTTATCCAATTCAGGATTGTGGAGGGGTTGGAGCCTGTTCCAGCTAAGAGGCAGAGGTCACCCTGGACAGGTTGCCAGTCTCTCCGGGCCAGTCCCAGTCTTACAGGGCTAAAGTGGAGTTGTGTCTAGCAGTTAGAAAGCTTAAGCTTCCTGAATTAGTTTTTGAATTTCATTTAATACATTTTGAACACTGTCAGAATCCTTAACTTACACAAATACGCTCACTGGCCACCTTATTAGTTACAGCTTGTCAGTACAAGGTTTGATCGCTTTTGCCATCAGACTGCCTTTAATTCTTCGTCTCATAGATTCGACAAGGTGCTGGAAAAATTCCTCTGAGATTTTGATCAACATTGCTATGATAGCACATGCATTTACTGCAGAATTGTTGGCTGCACATCCATGATGTGAATCTCCAGTTCTACCACATGCCAAACATCTATTGGACTGAGATCAGGTGACTGTGGAGGCCATTTGAGTACAGTGAACTTACTGTCATGTTAAAGAAACCAGTTTGAGATGATATAGGCTTTGTGACATGATGGCGTCATGGTCAGCAACAGCGTGTGCCAAGAAAATACCTCCCATACATTGCACAACCAGCATCAGCCTGAATTGTTGATACAAGGCAGGCCAAAGTTTTGGCCAAATACCTTCTGAATGTCGCAGCAGATCAGGCAACATTTTTCCAATTTTCTGTTGTCCAATTTTGGTGAGTTTGTGTGAATTGTAGGCTCCCTTTCCTGTTAGAAACGGCTATTAAAGTTGCTATTTAAGTTACTGACATTATCCATTTCCACATGTCTGAATGCATTGTTGCTGCCATGGAACTGGCTGATTGGATGGCAGTCAAAAAGTTGCACCAAAGTGTCCAGTGAGTGTATATCAGCCTAAAACTGACAGTTTCTGGGTGTTACTCATTGGTTGGTCATGCATCACACCACACATAAGCTTTAACTAGCAATGAAATCAACAGAGACACCTTAACACCACACCAGTTCATGCTCTTGAACAAGTATAAAGTATAAAGTTGTCAGATATTGTATCTGAATAAAATTCATCCTGTCCAACTTGCTTGTTTGGTGTCTCCAGGGTTGCTGAGGTCTGTGAGCAGGGCGGTGGATCTGATTATGGCTCATTTTGGCAGCAGCAGAGATCCTGAAGAAAAGGTATTTTGCTGACCTTAGCATTGTTATTGACATATCACAATATAAATGTGCCAGCAGGTATATTGTGTAAGCAAAAAATATAATGTATAACATTTCCTCTGGCTCAGATGCGCCTGGGGAACAGTTCTTACAGTCCTACAATCGCTGGTCTGGTCCTGGAACACTTGTGTCCAACGATCCAGGATATTCTAGAGGACGGTCTTAGGGATCACAAACTGGATTTTATAATCGGACAACGCCGCAATCATGCCTGGAGTGTGGTCGAAACCTCTACTAGGATTGGTAGGCTAAAGGGTCTCATCAGTTTGCCCAAGCAGGATTCTGTGGTCTTTGATATAGTTTTATAATCTCTGTTTAACACAGGTCCATCCACCAGAGTTCTTCACAGTCTTGCTTCCAAAATCAGACGCTGTCCCCAGCTCACCAGCCACTGCATGAAACTGAGAGCCTTCATCATGGGCCTGCTTAAGTAAATACCTTTGATGTTACTAATGAGGCAAATAAAGATGTGCGAAGAACATAACCTTTGATGTTCTCTTGGTTGTTTCTTTTCTTACAGCTTGAGAGCTTTGGAGTTCTGGCTCAGTCATCTTCAGAGTCAAAAAGGTGAGGCGACAGGCAATTTATAGTTCTTTATTTCTGCCTCCAGGGAGCCATAACTCAGCTTGTGCACCACTTTCGCTGACACTCAGTGAGCTTAACAACTAAATGGATTGCAACGACTCTTGAAATAACATAATCTCCCACCTGTATCCTGCTTTTTTTTACTCCTCAATACTTTCAGTCTGTTGGCTGTCTTCTTTGGATTTAGCACCAATTAGGGAATGCTATCAGTCTAACAACCTAAAGTCAGGTTAACCAGCTAAACAGCTGTAAGCTTATCAAAAACTTGTCAGTAGTTATCTATAGTACAGGAGCTGGAAATCTTAGCTCCTGTCGCTTTAAGGCTGTCTCCCTAGAAGTTCAATTTTTCTGACTGGTTGTCCCTCGCCAGGAATGTCGGGTCAGTAGAAAAAATGTTGGAGAATTTGTGTTTGGAGTCTTTCTGAAGCATACCAGGACTAGATTTATCTTATTAATTGAACATTTATCCATGAAAAATACGAGCATCCAACTTTAAATAAGATAAGACATAATACAGCTTTTTAAATGCTCTAGTCCAAAGTACCCATGATAAAAACTGAACCGAAGCTATCAAAATATTATTGCTTATGTGTGGATCTGTGTGTGATCACTTCCTTTACTTTCTTCCTAGATGTTGTGAAAACCTACTACCATTCTTGGGGGTTCCTGTCTATGTCCCTGGGTCGCTGTCATCCTTTGTTTCAGGAGCTGCTTCTTCTCCTGCAACCACTCTCTGTGTTGCCCTTTGACCTCAACTTGCTTCTGGAGCCCCGACTGTTACGCCACAGACAGCTGTGGTCAGAGGAGCAGGCTCTCTCCCCACCTCAACCGTGCTCAGCGCTTTTAGCAACCAGCTGGCCAAGACTGCAAGGCGACAAAAAGGAAGGCATCAGCTACTACAGTCAGATTTCACACCAGATTGATTTGCACCGCCAAGAGTCTCTCAGCTCTCACAGTTCAAGCTGCAACAAGCAACAGTGTGGTTGTATGCAGACCAGCAGGAGTCCAGTGTTAGCTCCTATTCCAGAGTGGTGTCCTAAGGAGCCTGACGTTGTGGATGGAATGGAGGACTGTAGCCAAAATCATACAGATACTTGGTTTCAAATAAGTATGGACAACAAGAAAGAAGAAACAAAGGTGGAAAAAGACTGTGGCATCTCAAATCCACCTACTACCGAACAGGCACAAAGTCCTTGTTGGGGTGGGCTTCGCTGGGCTAAACTGTTTGGAGCAACTGGTACTTCATCCACACTGGGAGCAATTTCTCAGAGTCACACAGGAGCACACACCACAAAGTAAGAACCAGTGAGTGAATGAGCGAGTAATCCTGAGTAGTAGTTGTTGTAGTTGTTGTCTTTGTGAGGATGCTATCCAGACAGTGTGTTACTCTACTCATGAGCATTATCTCTTTATCATTTGTTTTGAAGCCACAGGCGACCATCACAGTGGCTACGTTTGGACCGATCACAGCTTGGACTCTTGGCTCAATCCATCAGGTCCATGAAGCTAGGAGGAGCTCAAACAGACAAGGACTGCTGAAAACTAAACCCTCCATGGGGGAGAGCCAGACTGCAGATTATTTACTGTAAGAACAAAAGTCTTAACTGGATGAAAGTGCAGCGCTTAGCCATGCTGCTGCAGAACTGAGAAGAAAGCACAAAAACGCAAGATTAACAGCTTTGGCTCTTACTCAGCAAGCTTTGCATTACACCAAATGTTGTGAATCAAAGCAATGTTTTTGTGTTCTTGCTGAGTACCTGTTAAATATCAGCTTATCACCATGTTGTGCTTTTAAAACAAATTAGCGCTATGGACAGGGGAGGGTGTAGCATCACAAAGTGTAGCATAACAGCAAAAAAAGACTAGTTTAAGTGGCAGATCTTCACATCAGACTAATAATGTGTCAATGTATAAATTAATTGTCTATGTATGCAGAAACATGTGTTACATATAGTATTCATGAAATTATAAATGTCAGGAAAAGACCTAGTGATACTGATATAATAGCTCTCTAACTAGTCACTCAAATTGGATTAGATATGCACTCACTTCATAAGCTAGACCTGTTCAACTGCTTGTTGATGCACATCTAATCAGTTAGTCACATGGTAGCAATCCAATGCATTTAGGCAAGTATACAAGGTCAAGATGACCTGCTGAAGTTCAAACTGAGCATGAAAATAGTTGCTTAATGGGCTAAGCTGGGTAATTTAGGAACCAGTTTACAGTTTCTAAAATACAGAGAATGGTCAAAAAAAGGCCAGGTGAGCATGGCCATACTACTTTGAGCTGATAGGAAAGTAACAGTGACTCAAATAAGCATTCGTCACAATCAAGGTTTGCAGAAGAGCATGAACGCACAGCACATCAAACCTGGGACCTTGACACTCCTGTCCGCAAAATTGGAAAACGAGATCTGAAAAACACTGCCTTGTCTAATGAGTGTCGATTTCTGTAGGGTCAGAACTTGGCGTAAATAACATGAAGCATGGATTCATGCTGCCTTGAATCAACAGTTCAGGTTGTTGTTGTTGTGATGGTGTGGGGGATATTTTCTTAGCACACTTTGGGCTCAGGAGTAACCGAGCATCATTTAAACACCACAGCCCACCTGAGTGTTGTTGCTGATGACGCCCATCCCTTTATGACCTCGTTATGATTCAAATCATGGATGTGCAGCTGAAAAATCTGCATCCGTAGTCATGTTGATATGAACTAAAATTTCCAAGCAATGTTTACAGCAACTTGTTGAATCTATGCCATAAAGAATAAAGGCTGTTCTGAAGTCCAGGTTCAACCCAGTGTAGCAAGGTGTCTGCATGTGCAGTGACAAACCTTCTAAGAGCCAGTTAGTGTGTTTATAACCTGCAGATGGTTGCTCAGTAGGTTGCTTAGTCTGAGGTTTCAAAAAGGGAGTACAGCAATTGGTTCTTTTTTTTCTGTGGAGTTTTGTAATTTGTGCCATAAGTTGTCAGATATGACTTGATAAATATGATCAGGCTAACAAAAATACAAATCTATTTAAAAAAAGATGGGAAGCCATATAAAATCTTAAAAAAAAACCCCAATAACAAACAAACAAACAAACAAACAAACAAACAAAAAACAGGAATAAAATTACCTGCAAACAATTTAGCCCATCATTTACCAAAAAGTAGAAAAAGACAGCATCAAATATTGAAAATGGTAAGTAATTGGTTTTAAGCAAATTTTTTAATTTGATGCCAGTAACACTTTTCAGAAAATAGGGGACAAAACAAAACAAAAATAAGCACTTTGTGAACCATCTTTGCAGTCTAACGTGATTAAATGATAAAAAAGAGCATCATAGAGGCGCTGTCTGTCCGAAGTAAAGATGGTACTGGTGATCTTTGGGCCCTTGAGGGGCAGCATTCGCTTTCAAGAACATCTCGACCATCATTTTCTCGGAAGATTAAACTGATATCAGGACGTCAGCACCTGATATGCACATGTTCCAGCATCATGGCTGTAGTAGAGACTGGGAGGTTTCTGTGTAAATACAACATATGACACAGGGTGCCACACACAGGGTTCTCCTGCAAGGCGATGTCATTCATACAATGTGAATCTGTTGTAGACAGATGTTCAAAACTTCCCGTTTCTCACATTACTTTCCGTCATTGTCATTTTATTGATGAAAAAAAGAAAAAAGAAAGAAATAGGTGCTTATCAGTGCCAGATACGCCACACACACACTCACACACACCAGCCTCCTGTAGTAGATTGTCAGTGATGGTTTTATTCCCAGTAACTTGCCTTTCTTCTCCATATTCACAGCATGGATTTATTGTAAATGCATGTCGAGTCAGCAAAAGTACAGAAGGTCGTCCTGTCTTCATTGGATCTCTCAACTTCCTTTCGCTGCTTTTCTCCCCTTTGACATTTTTACAGGTGCAGATTTTGTTCTGGACATTTTCTGGCATGGAACTTTTAAATGTGTAGAGCTGTTTGGTTAATACTGTAGCATGCCTTCAGGTCTTCCAGTGATGTTAACCACATAAGCCACCTTGTGGCCGTTTCAGGTATTTAACTGTGTGTCAGGTATACTTTGATTGACTGGTATTGATATAAGATGGAAGAAAATGGAGGTAAATGTGACTTTCATTGAATAGTATGAGGTCTGTTAAGTTTTTCCTTCTTCCTATAGTTTCTCTTTTCCCCCGAATGCTTCCTCTAATGCCCAGTGACAATCAACCTGTTAATAAAGACTTGACATCTTCACATGTATTCACCTTTTTCTTTTTTGTGTCTTTACATTTAACTGCTTGTGATTTGAAAGGATTTGACAAATTTTACAACTTCATCATGCTGGTTACGATCATTTTATTGGGATGTGTGGTATTTTTTTGACTTGCTGCTCTTTTCCAGTGCAGTCTGGGAAGGTTTACCAAAGGTATGTCCACACAGGAAAAGGTACCCTGTAGGATGGTGTAGGAATAGACATATCCCACTTGTGGGAGCTGCCATGTTGCACTTTTGGAGACAGAAGGGGGGGTGTCCAAATTCATAGGCTGCATCCTCCTGAGGTCACATTTGTAGGCCGATTATGTCACAGGGCGGTCCAAATTCATAGACTCAGCCAACAAATGCACCCTCCTTTTCCCTAGATTTGAAGGATGGGTCAGGTGTATCCTTCGTGGCCCACAATATAACAGAATTCATAGCGCGGCCCAGTCAATTCCAGTTTCCAACAATGGCAGCAGCTACTTATATATATATATATATATATATATATATATATATATATATATATATATATATATATATATATATATATATTGTGTTCTGCTTACTGCCTCGTCTGTTTTTAACAGTAGACAGTGATTCAGTTTGCGTCTCCTTTTATTGTCTTCATTCTGTGTTTATGGTTTGGTCCTTTTGTCTTTACTCGTCATGTTTGACTTTATGCCTTTCTGTATAGTGCCTGGGATGCCCAGAACTCAAATTGCACTGTTGGAAGTTTAAATTGGTGTATTGCAAAAATAAAACTATGAAGACACTCAAAATAAACACATCGCTGTCACTGAAGCTAGTTGCTTGCAGGTGCCCACCTCAGAGTTATGGGAAAACAGTCAGAATTCTGACTGTTTTCTCAGAATTCTGGAAAAGAAAAAAAAAAGATCTGTCCACTTCTTTTATTTTTGGCGGGGGGGTATTTCTCCATGTGGAAGCACACACAGGAAGCAGCGCTCGGCCTCCTGGTTGCACTGTGGTGTTTACCAGTTGCTACAGAGAATTAAATTGAAACAAACTGATGGAGCTCAAAGTCCTAATGGAACCAACAAGAGCACCGAAACCTCTCCCGATAGAAGACTTTAAAATGTCTGCTAGGAAGTGCACAGTCTGTGGTCTGGTGATTTTATTGTGCTCGCTAACAGAGCTGAGACGTTTCTGTTCAGTCCCGTTAACAGATTATCGGCTCCATTTATTCCCCCACCAAAAAATATTTGTAGTCGAGTAAGCAGCATTTCATCTCAGAGAGAATTTCAAGTGATAGTTTTCTTCATATAAGTAATATTTTATACAAATACACACACCAAAAACAATAATAAAATAAAATTCTGGGAAAACGCTCAAGGGCGACCCCTAGCGACTGTCAGCAGGAAGGACACGTGATATGACGAAGATGGGTGTGAGAACGTTTCACAAATTGTTTTCAATGGAAAGAAGATGAACTGTGGATATCTTATTCTGGGAAGAAACGAAATACCATTAACTAAAACTCTTTAGAGGAATTTTTCGAAAGACTTACTGAAAAGGGATCATAAATTATAGATTAACACTTTATAATATGACCAAGGCTGTAAATCCCCCTGTAATTAAATAGAATGTCAAAGTATTTTATTTCAGATTAGAATTTAATTATATTTGCCTACAAATGCTTAAAAACAAGCTAGAATAAGGGAGCAACAAGTCTATGGGAAAAAAGAATTATACTGTAAGTACATTTTAAGTAATGTCTAAGTAATTTTACTTAGTGCACGAGTAATTCTAAATATTATAAGTATTGCATAACTTTACAGGAAAGGAAGCACACAGTATTGTGTAAGTAACTGTAAGTACTGCATAATTTTTATGGTTCTTTTGCAAAAAAACAAACATTCTTTCCTCATGTCTTAAATTGTTAATGTGTACTTCTCAGGGTGCGGTTCATGTTATGGAGTGCATTAATCTTGCCTTTTTTTACATCTGTATTTAATAATCATTATGTTAATGTGCACGATGGATGTTCTATTATTGAGTTTCCCCCACTTTATATTAGGCATTTAGCAGGAATTTGGAACAGTTTATTGTTAATTCTGATAAGTTAAGTTTTGGGTTCGATTATAAGTAAAAGTAAATATAAGTATTACTTAGAATGACTTACGCTGTACTTAATTTACTTTAATCTAGTCTACCTACCTTTAAATAATTGTAGGTAAATATTATTTACTTTTGAATTTCAAATAAAACAAAATTCAACCCTATTACAGCAGAATTACATGCTTAGTCACAGGCTGTATTATAAAGTGTTACATTCAGTGTCTTACCAGAGGATACTTAATCTTTGGAAAATGGGAAATAGTTGCAGTGATTTATTGAAACATGCACACATACATGGAAATACAATATGCAGGGTAAAATGAGAGTTTGTACAATTAAAATAAGCCTAAAAGTCAACATGTGTATATGGCAAACTTTATTCTTCAACACAACCTGTTAGGGTACCTGGGTCGTTGAGCCAGTGGTTTCAGTTTTGTACCTTTATTTGTGTTCTCATCTTAGTTATTATTGTGAAGGTTTTGGTTTCTGTTTTGCATTTCTATTTTCCCCAGTTCTTCTTGTTGTGTGATTATGTAGTTCTTAAGTTTTAGTTTCCATACTCCCTCTATTCTATCTGTGTCACTGTCTGTGTCTCAACACGTTCTCACTCCCAAAGCGTAACATTTTACGCTAGGTGACAAATCGTCAACATATTACACTTTCGGCTACCCACCACGTTCCTAAATGACGACCTCGGAAAAAAGAGGAAATATGAGAACCGTCTGGACTGAATCTACACGTTTGCTCTTTTTCTTCAAATCGCTTAGAAACACGCTATTTAACATCATTAAAGTCCTGGTTAAGGTCAGGAATAAGGTTATGGTCAGGGCTACGGATAAGGTTAGGTTTAGGGCTGGAATACAGGGCTGGAATGTCTATTACGCGGGAGCGTCATTGCACTGGATTCCAGCCATAACCCGCCGCGTACCATAAGAACGCCGAAGGTCTCCTTTCGCGTTCCTCAGGAACGCCGCGGGACGTGACAAAACGTCGACATGTTACGCCTCGGGAGTGAGAATGGGCTGCCTGGTCCCACGTCTCTGTTCCCTCTGTTGCAGTGCCTGCTTGTGAGTCTGTGACTGTAAGTTCAGTCTGTGGTTCCTCTTTTACTTTGAAAGTCCGTGTCTCATGTTAATGCCTCTGGTTTTGCTTCCTTTGTCTCGTCAGCCCTGATTTGCCCCAGCTGTGTTTCCCTCCTGTCTCCTGTGTCGCAATCTACCTTCATCTTGCTGTGTTCTGTCTGTCTGTATAAGTTTATTTTGGATTCTTAGTTTTGTTACTTTTGAGTTCAGCATTAAAGCAGTTTTGAGTTCACGTTTTGCCCCCGAGTGTCTGCACTTTGGGTCCTCTATATCACCACTCCTGCCTGCACACAGCCTTCACATGACACAACCTGAAGACACACACACTTTTACTGGATTGGCAGTGTGTTCAGCATCATGGGCCCAAAAAATGAAACTGCTGCTAATCTGACACTTTCAGGTGATACATAGAGGATCAAAATCTGATACATTTTTGTGCAACCCAAACCATGACAGAGCCTCCACCATGTTTTACAGATAGCTATACATACTCACTCCTGTACTTCTTTGAACTGAAAATTTAAAGTTTAGATTAACCCTCTGGGGTCGCCGGACTATGGAACGCCAGGACTGCCATAATGAATTAATTAAATACACCATTAAATAATTAATTAAATGTGGCAATAATTAATTAAAATTGGAATTAATTAATTAAATAAATAGTTATGACACATGTAATTAATTAATTATTGACACATTTAATTAATTATTTAATGATATATTTATTTATTTCATTTTGGCAGTCCTGGCGCCTGGCTCTCATCATGAAATAATTTTATCTGTCAGCCTCACCCATCAAACTCAGGGGGCGGGGTTAACGCTGATCGAGTCAAAACCATTGCTTTGGCCTGGTGGCCATTGTTTCTAGCACACAACAACCGGCATGTGGAAGCTAACAGAACTGAGCTTTGAAAAACCCTGTTTGTGTGTCACCAAATACCGTTTTAATATTTTTTTAGCCGAGAATGTAGTGGTTTAATCTTCATGTGTCTGGTCGGTTTGTCAAGATACAGCCTCTTTGCAAAAGTGCTTCGATGATTTCGGAGATGTCTGCCCAGTCTCACGGCAAAGCGTGGGATAGACCCGCTCGCCTCGCAAGCAATCCCACCGACAAAGCGCAGGCCCCAGTACACAGCTGTAGTAACCCCCGCTGACTTCTTTTACTGAGGTTATATTTATCGGTGTTTTATTTCCTGATGTTCTTATGTGTCCTACGTGTTTCAGTCGCCAATTCTGAATTATAACTAACATTAAAAACATGTTTAAGGAGGAGAGAGAGCAAATAAATCTGTTTAACATCTGATCTTTGGGTTTTTGTTCAGTAATCAGCGTGACCTGTGTATAAACACATAAAAGAGATAACGTTGGTGTTTCCGTCATGTAGTAACTGCTGGCTTTAACTGTACAAAGGTTGTTCGACACTATGAAACACATACAGACTTCATGATGTTCGGCTAATATTTTTATTGTGAATATTAATCATGAGGGTAAACGGCCCTGTACACCACGGAGCGAGATCAGCATATCCACGATATCCACGATATCCTCAGCTCCATGAGTTAACACAAAGTTTCCCAGCTGACTATCTAACTTCCAACTATTCCAGAGACGTGAAAATATACAGCATAAAGAAAAGTGCAAGAGACTCAGCAGCAGATTAGAATAACAGTTATACATTTAATAAATCACCAAATGAATCCAAGAAACGAGCAAACCTGTTCCGACAATTTGAGTTTGTATTCCCTCAGCTGCAGACTCGCTGCTGTTTAAATGTTTGAAAAGGAAGATTAGATATAAAAAACGTCAAACATAGACTCAGTCTGCCTTCACATTTGATATGAGGCCAGCACGTATAGTGGCCTAAGCAGGCTATTACTGAAATACACGTGCTATATCATAAACTATGATATAAACAGGGAGGTCCTATTAACATGTTTAGTTTTAAAGGACACCTTCCTGCCTTTAGTCTCATTCATGAGCAGTATTCGTTTTCTTCTAACATCCAGAAGTCTGCACGATGCGTTTCATAGTTTGTAACAAGCCTTTGACAGGTAAACATAACATGACCGAAAAAGCAAAAAAAAAAGAAAAAAAAAAGAGAGAGAGAGAGAGAGAGAGAGAGTGTTGACATAAGAAGAGAAAATGCTCTCAATTATGGAGACAGACAAATGGTTCATTTATGTTTGATGTGTGTTTATTCCTCCCTAAATATCGTCGGTGAAGTTTGCCATGCACGTCAGATTTTCCTGCGCATTTTTATACCTCTGCCAACAGAGAGAGAAAAAAAAATCACATTCTAACAGACAGCTGGTGCTTAGAATACAGTTGAATAACTATTAAAAAACAGATATTTAGATGATAGTTCAGTCTAACACATGTGCCAGTGAACCATTAAACGTCTGTGAAACTATGCAGTTATGAAACGTAACTTTAACCTCAGCCAAACCGATTTGCTCAGTTGTAAATAAAACAGCGAAGTAAACGTGACCCGACAGACAGAACCTGAGTGAATGAAGTCCAGCGTTTAACCACTGAGAGCTAAAATTCAGCTGAGGTTTCAAAGCTGTGTGCCGGTGATTGGACATCAGCCGCTGATGAAGCTGTTGGCCTATAAAGTGCTCTGTAAGGAAACAAGCTCCAGCAGCTCTGCGCTCGGGGAAAACACTATATTTACTTATCTTGTGCAGAAAAATGCGCTGACATTGCGTTATATCGAGCACCGGCTGCCCAGTTAAACTGTGACTATCACCAGGTAACTAGGCGTGTTTCTTGAATTAGCAGCAGGTGTTAAACAGCTGACAGATGAGGAGGAGGATGCATGCAGGTAAACTGAGGGTCTGTTGAGCTGATCGCTGGTTTCGTGAGAAAAATGTCAGCTCGTTCTTTATGTTACAGAAGCACAGAGACACAAGACCAGGCGGAAAGAGACGATCGTTCGGTGAAAATGAGAATCTGCGAATGCAACATGTGGAACACGGAGAGTGGAATATGTAAACAAACCGGTTAACGTAACCCCCTGGGTGCACTCTGCATGCTAACTGTTAGCAGAGCTAGTGAAATCTCTGAAAACATCTGAGCACTTTTGCAAACATGTTCTATGTTGACAACCTGACCAGACATACGGCGCGACATTCACGGCTAAAACACTGTTAAAAGTGTAGCTGGTGACAGAAAAACGGGGTATTTTAAAACTACACCACCACCATTGCTGCCTGTGATTTGATCTGCATTCTGGGATACCTGGCTGCCCCAAGTCTACACAAGCAATCGATTTTCTAGGATCGACCTGTTTTGACTTACTTTGCACGGCAACCAATCAAATGTTAGAGAAGCTGCATGGGCAGCGTTAACCCCGCCCCCTGAGTTTGATGGGTGAGGCTGACAGATAAAATTATTTCATGATGAGAGCCAGGCGCCAGGACTGCCAAAATGAAATAAATAAATATATCATTAAATAATTAATTAAATGTGTCAATAATTAATTAAATGTGTCAATAATTAATTAAATGTGTCAATAATTAATTAAAATGTGAAATACATAAATAATTAATTAAATGTGTCAATAATTAATTAATTACATGTGTCAATAATTAATTAAAATGTGAAATACATAAATAATTAATTAAATGTGTCAATAATTAATTAATTACATGTGTCATAACTATTTATTTAATTAATTAATTCCAATTTTAATTAATTATTGCCACATTTAATTAATTATTTAATGGTGTATTTAATTAATTCATTATGGCAGTCCTGGCGTTCCATACCGGACGCGCTGGCGCATCAAAATCACATGACCAATTTAAGACGACACAGCTACAAGATGCAGCACGTCAGAGTCTCCATTTCAACTTGGGTCGAAAGTGCGGACTTCAAACTATATACCAGTTTTTGAATTGTGTCGATGGGCCACGTAAAACCAGAGTTATGATAAAAAATACACGCGATGTTTTTTTTCTGAACAAAACAGTGGTGTTTACAGCGGGAAGAACGGTAAAACTGCATTTTCTACAGACAGCGCTAGCAAACACTCTCCGCTTGCGAGTGAAAAAAGAAAAAGAAAAAACACCCCTTCCCTATTGGTGTTAGAGTTTACCATGTCAGCCAATCAAAAAAATGATATGGCAAACATGTGAGATTTGGTTGTTTAGGGAGAAGGGGAAGTTTTTAGGGGTGACACCTGCAACGGAAAGCGGGCGAGCGAAAGACAGAGAGAGAGAGAGCGCAAGTTTTCATATGTGAGACATTAGTGACGTTTAGCGTGTTTGGAGGCTATAGTTAGTTTGTTGTGTAGTTATTGTCTTGTATTGTGTGTCAGTTAGACTGCTGAATTTCATATTTGCTCTAAAAAAGCCGTCAAAGTTCCCATATGGAAAACTGGACTGATGCACCTCCTGCTGTCAGACCTGCAGGGTTTGGGCCTGTGGTGTTCTCCTCTGTCTTATACTGAACACAAACTATTTTTTTTTGACTGGCACAAATAATTTGTGTGCCTTCTTATTTGATGCAGCACACCTGATTGTTCTGTAAATAGATTTAAATGGTTATATAAAAAAACGCCTGAGGCCTTGGCTGCATTTTTAGGTAAATAAATAGTACCTTATAACTTTGTTGTTTGCAAAACTTGTGCATAATTTTTAGAAATATACAATTTCTATTTGCATTTCAAGTTATGAAAATGATTCGTTAAACATGTTTGTGGGTTTTACAGTAAAAAATATAACTTTTTTCTACTCGGATTTTGAATTTTTTGTTTGAATTTAGATCAACTGTGCTAATATAGTATACCCAAATGAAAAAAGAACTCAAATTTCAGATATTTGAGGTTGTGCTGAAAATAATGATACCAAACAAGGCAAGAAAAACATATTTTAAAGGTGAAATATAGAGGTAAAATCAAAAGTGGTCAAAAACGGCCAATTATACCCTGGACCCCAGAGGGTTAATCACTTCGTAAAACCTGTTGACACTGATTTTCAGTCCAGTTCTGGCATGGGCAGTCAGGAAAAGCTGAAGATAGCTCGGGCCCCGCCAGGTGGGGGAAGAAGCAGAGTTGTCCAGTCCAATGGAAGGCGGGTGGCCACGGCGGGGGGCCTGGGCCGGCACCACCTGATCATCCAGAAGAACATGTGCCGGTTTAAGTTTGTCATTGGAAACAACCTCCTGCTGACCCCCAAAGTCCAAAAGGAAATGCTTCCAGCCCGGTTGAATAACCCTAAACGGGCCTTCATACAGTGGACGCAGCGGAGGCCTATGAGCGTCATGCCTGACGAAAACAAACTGCAACAACCTCGGAACAAAAGTGACGGGCACACAATGGTGCACTGGGCCAGGAACAGAAAACGAGTCTCTTGGGGGACAGAGAGACAGCACAGAGGGATCGAAGCACGGGGCAGGCTCTCGGGCAAGAATTCCCCGGGGACCCGGAAGGGCTGGCCGAGGACAAGTTCAGCCGGGGAAACTCCGAGGTCTTCTTTAACCGCACAGCGCAACCCCAGTAAAACCCACGGAAGGCGGTCAACCCAGTTGCCATCTGTAAGAGAAGCACGGAGCACGGCCTTAAGCGACTGGTGGAAATGCTTGCACATCCCGTTGGCCTGCGGATGGTACGCAGTGGTTTGGTGGACCTTAACCCCCCAGGCCATCAGCCATGGCAGACCAAAGCTCCGAAAAGAACTGGGGGCCCCTGTCTGAGGTGATGTCGGTGGGGGGACCGAAACGAAACGTCCTTCAGTACAAGGCCCGTTTGCGCAGACCACAGAGCAAGGACGTCCGGGTCGGCACGGTGGTCAGCGGCCATAGCGTCAAAGTCTATGCCGACATAAACAGGAGAAACCAGTGCACGGGACGGACAGTCAGCCACGCATGGATGGACGAGAACTCCTGGTTTCAGCTAGGGGCCAGACACAAGGCTCTGGTCAGCTCCACTCCACTCCAACCAGCGCCATGGACCGTGGCTGAGACGCGTGGTGGCTGCAGAGGGCAGGAGGATCCGTCTCTCGCACCCTCACCCCTCCGGCGCGGTAGTACTGGAGAATAAATTCAATGTCCTGGATCCTGTGGACTTTCCTCCTCTGACCGCTAGCCCTCGCCATCCCGCTGTGTTGCTGAGGTCTGCGCCATCTCCACCACTACGCCCCCGGAGTCAGGGCAGCAGAAAGGAGGTGGAGGAAAAATAAAAATACTATCAACCATCAAATATTTTGCGAGCAACTTAAAATGTACAATAATACATTAAGGAACTCAAGAAATTCATACTTCGCCAAAATAATCAGTAATAACAAAAATAATCCCAAGGTCCTCTTTTCCACCATAGATCATTTATTTAACCCTGATTTTAACAGCTCCCAAAGAACCCCACAGACTCACTCTGTGAGCAGTTTGCAGACCACTTCAGGGGAAAAATCAGCGCCATCAGATCTGATATTTTATCTAATCGCGATATGTTTGTAAACACATCTGATGGCTCGATTGTACCTGAGGAGACACTGGACAGCTTTGTCCTGGTTAATGCTGAGAACCTTCAGGAAGTTTTCTCCACAGTGAGACCCACCACATGTCTTTTAGATCCAATCCCTTCTTCACTCTTTAAAACACTTTATGGATTTTTTGAGGCTGAGCTTTTATACATGATGAATTGCTCTCTTCAGTTGGGTGTCTTCCCTGCTGCCTTTAAAACGGCGGTGGTGAGGCCCCTTCTGAAGAAGAGCAATTTGGATTGTAATGATTTTAATAACTACAGACCTGTATCCAACTTACCATTTTTAAGTAAAGTCTTAGAAAAACTTGTTTTTACTCAGATTACTGATTTTCTCAATGATAGACAGATCCTGGAGATATTCCAGTCTGGATTTAGGGTGAACCACAGCACAGAGACGGCTCTCCTAAAGGTTTTAAATGATCTTAGATGTAACTGGGACTCCCAAAAGCTCTCAGTCCTGGTGCTACTGGATCTAAGCGCAGCCTTTGATACAGTAGACCACGCTATTCTTTTAAACAGACTGAAACACATGGTGGGCCTCTCTGGTGCTGTACATAACTGGTTCACTTCCTATCTCTCTGACAGAACTTTTATGGTGAGTATGGATACATGCTCCTCTAAGATCCATAAAATGACATGTGGTGTGCCTCAAGGGTCGGTTTTAGGCCCTGTACTTTTTAATTTGTATATGTTGCCTCTCGGCAGTGTCATCAGGAGGCATGGAGTGAACTTCCACAGTTACGCTGACGACACACAGCTGTACATCTCCGTGTCTCCTGATGACACCAGACCAATGGATGCCCTTTTTAACTGTATCTTAGATATACGATCTTGGATGGCAGAAAACTTTTTACAGCTTAACCAGGACAAAACTGAAGTTTTAATTGTCGGTCCTGAGGCTCAGAGAGAGAAACTCTTGTCTAAATTAGAGGCATTTTCACTATGTCCTTCGCTACAAGTGAAAAACCTGGGTGTTATTTTTGACTCTGAGCTTGGTTTTATCCCACATGTTAAACATGTAACCAAAATTGGATTTTATCATCTAAAAAATATAGCCAGAGTCCGCCCTATTCTCTCTCGGGCCAACACGGAGATGCTGATGCATGCTTTTATTACCAGTCGCATTGATTACTGTAATGCCCTGCTCTCTGGTCTTCCTAAGAAGAATATTTCAACTTTACAACTTTTGCAAAACTCGGCAGCTCGTGTGCTGACGAAGACCAGAGGGCGGGCCCACATTACACCGGTTTTAGAATCGCTGCATTGGCTCCCCGTGTGTTTCAGGGATATGTGTGTATTCACATCATTTATGTTAATGAGAGTGCGGGGAGTGAGTTGGAGGGTGGGGTGCGCTGCTTTTAACTATGTAAAGCACTTTGTGCTACATTTTTTTTTTTGTATGAAAAGTGCTTTATAAATAAAGATTGATTGATTGATTGATTGCTCAATTGCTAAAAAAAAGGATAAGAAAGTCTGGCTTCATGGAAGCAAAATAAAAAGAAATGAGAGGTGGCTCAATACTTTTGCACAGTACTGCATTTAGATTAAAAAATGTACTAATACAGAATACAATGTGAGAAACACTGATTTTTGAAAACACACACACACACACACACGTGTGTGTGTGTGTGTGTGTGTGTGTGTGTGTGTGTGTGTGTGTGTGTGTGTGTGTGTGTGTGTGTGTAAAATCCTTTGAAAAGACTGAATAAGTATCCTTAAAAGTCATTTACAGAGTGTGATGAAGTTTTGGAGTAAGGAAAATATTTATCAAGATGACAACAAACACCACTGTGAGAACATTATGTCTGTTCAGTGTTTCCAGGATTGCGAAGGAGCCTTTGCATTTGCTCAGATGACCCGTGCTGTCACCGCTCACCTGGGGAATGCAGCAGACATGACCGTCCGTGCTGCACATGCCTACAGGATCAGATAAACCTGAGTTTTGTGAAGTGACGAAGCAGCGTTTATCAGTCAAGCTCTTTTGCTTTTCCCTCTTGGACTCTTTGTATCCACTGAGGAACGTCAGTATGTTTCCACTTTTATCTCGTGGGGGTAACATAAATGGCAGCACTTATACGATTTACCTTAAATATCAGCATTCCTTCGTTTCTACCTCACTTTCTTAGAAGCTCAGCGCATGTTATTATTATTATTATTTCACCTGTAATTACACACGATTCCCAGGTTGAAGATGTGTGGCCATGCTGAGGCTTGCTCATGTCATTTTCTGGACGTTGTTACAGGTGTGAGGACAAATGCAATATTTCAGCTGCATTGCATCTGAGTCACCTTCTTTTCCAAGTAATTAGCGAGGAAGGAGCAGGTATCAACATGCAGCTGCAAGCTGTGACCGGGATGGGCGTGGTGAAGGCGCACAGGCGAATCAGAAGGCATGTTGTGAATTCTAGTTCATCTCTGCAAATGACTGCGTGGGTTGTCTGAGCTGGTGCCTCGCTTATTTTCCTCTTTCAGCCTGGCAGCACAGGTGCAAGGGACGAAACAAGCATGAATCTGTACAAGAGCTTTGGAAACCTCATGGAGACTTGGGTAACTGATGACACAAGTCCTGACTCAGAGTGGTTTCAGCGCAATGCTAAAGACCCTCCAACACCTTCCTCAGAGATGGAAACAAACGGGCGCTCAGAATCAGTGGACTCTGGAGTGGAGACGGCCAGCTGTGACACATGTTTTCGTGCTACATCGTCCTTTGCCTCAACAGAAATAGAAGAAGATCTCACTCCAGCATTAACATCGCAGTCTCCTGTGTTCTCCTCTCCCAAGCCCACCTGCTGCCCTTCTTCATCCCCGCTTCTATGTTCCAGCAGCACTCAGAAAGACTCTACTGCCTCGCACCTTAAATTAGAGCAAGTGTTACAAAGGACTGATTCTATGTATTCAAAGGGCAACTCAAAGCCCCTGACACCAGAAGAAATGCTCAGTCGGCGACCTCAAGCGTCTTTTCCGATCAAACGGCACACATCGGAGTTAGTAAGAGGTCAAAGATCAGACAGACTTGACGAAAGAAGGACAGTCAGTCCACCTGTTTCCATTCAGCCAGTGTCAGAAATGTGCAGACGGACTCAGTCTATGATTAGTAACAGGCGGACATCAGAGGTGAGAAGCTCTTCTATCATGAACCAAGCTTTAAATCTCTTAAGATTTTGTGTTTTTTCCATAGTAATGCTCTATCACTTAAATATTGTTTTTGGTTTCTGTTTGTGCTTTTCTGGGGCCAGTTTCGGGATGACATAATTTAGTCACGGTTACATGTACCATCTTGCACGGCACAAGCCAGACATTAGAGGAACGGTTGATAGACTGTACAAGAGGTTTAACAGGCCCTCCACTTTTTCCTGGAGGGTTGCAACACAGAAAGCTGCTTTCATATTCAAAGTAAGGCTTGCATGTCATTAATCAGACAAGATCTCTTTCAACAAACTTTCACAAGACCGTCGTCTGCGCATGGGCTCATAAACCAGTCTGCCCAGTTAGCAGGCATGTGAAGAATGGATATAGGACATGTGGGGAGAAGTCTGTGGGTCTTTTTTTTTTCAGAATGTGAGACATATTTCGTTAATCAGAGGGCAGAAAAAATGTCTTGTTTTGGAAAATTATTTTGGGTGTACAAGATTGAGATGAATGGATTCAATTCTCAAAAAATGTGAAAACCAGTTCACGCTGACAGTGCACAAAGGTGAAGAAACAACTGGATTACCTGAACCATTTGAAAGCATTTAGTTCACAATGCTTTGTTTTTAGCCACTGGGTGTGTGTCATAAGTTTGTTCTTGTATTCGTTTGGCCAAGGTTAAATTGCTTTGGGTAATGCAATACAAGGAAGCTACTTAATGCCAAGTAGTCACATCTACATAACTATATACTTTTTAAATTACATGCAATCAGATGCGTATGAATGTGTCAGTCAGATGAATGTGGATATTCTAACTAAACAGGTTGTGATTTCCATTGTTAGGTTTTCATCTCAACTCATCTGAACTTAATAACTTGAAAAAGTAATATGATATATTGCTTCATTTAACATGCTAACACACTCAATTAGCTCCAAACACCACAGGCATGGTGAAATTAGGCCCCTAAGAAGGCGCTATGTAAAAACTTTGCAGAGAATCGCATACATTTTGCACAAAAAGTGGGATTTTCGTTAATCGGCAGAACTGCAGGTTAATCAGTTTAACTGTGACAGGAACTGTCAGAGCCAGTTCTGCTGGCAGTTAGCCACTCTGCCTCGTGGCCAAGAGGAAGCATTATAATGTAAAATGAAAAGGTTGATAGTATGACTGCCGCAGCTGTTTCATCTTTTGACACCTGTTTTAATAAAAGGTACTGACTCAAATTTCTGGCATGTGCAAATGTTGGCTTCACAGCTTGTAATCAAGTTTGCAGGGGTTGCGGGACAGAAAATCCAGTTGTTGTTGGAGTTTTTTAAATAAAGTGTTGAGATGTTTTAAACAGGTATGTTTCATAGTGGTGCTAAATTTAAAAAAAGGGGAATCATGGAAGAGTTTCCCACTCCCAGAAGTAATATCTGCACAAAATTTCCTTGCATGTGCGAAGTGTATTTGTAACAAAACAGCAGGATTTTTAAGTTAACATTTGATTTGCTCTTTGACATTTGCAGGGCTTTGGTTGCAATGAGATAAAAGAACTGAGTCCTGGGTTCATCTACCTGGAGCAGGTGTGTCAGAAGCTAGAAGATATTGCAAGACAGCAGATGGAAAACCGAGCGCTACAGATGGAGGCAGACGTCCTCGTGCAACACAAAGTCTTCCAAGTGAGCCAGGTAACGTCATTCATTTCTTAATGTATGAATTCAATTCAGTCCAGTCCAATTCAATTTTATGTATATAGCGCCAAATCACAACAACAGTCCCTTCAAGGCTCTATGATGTCTCACAGTTAAGAACTCGTAACAGTTTCAACAGGTAATAAAACTGACACGAGTTTGTCAGATTAGTGATGACAAATTATCCTGCAATCTGGAGACCTATATGAATTAAAAAGCTCACTTTTTTTTCTTTTAGACTCCTGACATCTGTCAGACTGACTCTGTAACTGCAGAGAAGGACTTAACCACTTGTCAAAGCCTTGAAGATACAGTAAATGTAGAGCATGTTAGCAGCGAACCCAAGCAGAGGAAATACGGACATTTTCGGCAGAGATCAGCTTCAGATACAACTCTTGCCATGATGCATTTAAGTGAGTTATCATCCTACTGTTGTTTTTAAAAAAAAAGCCTGATTACTTCTTGTGGTTGTATTTCTGTCCATTTGTTGAATAGAATGTGTACTTTCTGTGATCATGAAGCCTTATTTGTGTTCCTGCTGCAGAAAAAGTGAATGCAGGCTGGAGAGGGCAGCATATGAGTACACATGACCTGCTGGAGGAGCTTGAGGAAGTCCAAGAAAATCAGGTAGAACATCAGAAGTAAATAAGAAAAAATACATGTGTATATCATGAATTATAAGTGATAAGAAATATGTTATTTTATTAATGTACTCTTAATCTTCTTTTCCTCTTCAGGAATCCACAGAGAAGGAGACAAAAAAACCTATAATGAACTGGAGGAAAAAATTCCTGTCCTTGAGAAGAGATGCTTCATATAAAAGGAGGTGAGTTGTGTTATTTATACACTGATGCAGTGGTCCACAGGTAATGGATCATCGATAAGGAGGCTTTGGTGAGATTTTTGGTGTTGATTTTCAGACGATGCATCTGCTCCTCTTGAACATTTTGTTCTTTTTTTCATGAAACGCAGCACAAACGCAACCTCCACTTTCTGACGTTGACTCGTTTCATCTCTTTCTAATGAATTTTTTAAAGCCAACAGATGCAGCCATCTGAGAAAAGCTCGACCCGTCGAAGGCTGAGCCAACTGTTCAAGAGGAAAGACAAAACTGTATAAATGGACCACAGTGTCTGGCTTGATGTTTTGATGTTAGAGATTCTGAGGAGAAAAGGCTTTTCTGCAAAACTACAAGCACTTTAACTGCTTTCAAAACTACTTCCTATTCATCCCTTTATGCACCAGTGTGCTGCATTATATAAATGTAAAAAGTTTACTTGCTTTTTAAAAATTTATATTGACAAATAAAGGCAATTTCAATACTGTTTATTTGACTGGGAAGTAAATGGTTAAGTGGTTCTCTCATTATTTACAATTAGCACAACAAAAATGTCCTATGTTACTGTTTTTAACAATTAAAGCAGGCTATACTGCAAATGTCAAATAAAGGAATGATGAAAATACTTCACAGAAGTTCCAGAGTTTTGTCTTCTTGTAATTTGACAACACAAAGTTCATGTTGTTCATGTCTAAGAAGAACCATGATTACATAACACAGAGTTTCTGCTTAATGTGAAAACCTACCTTAGACCGTGCAGTTTAAACAATGTTGCTTTTTTCCTTCTTATTATTTAGAATTTTTAATCATCAGGAGTTCAAGGGTTACACTCAGTGACCTTTTCATAGACTCAACTTATTCATTTCTTATCAGTTAATCACATGGCAGCAACGGACTGTATTCAGGCACGTAGACATGGTCAAGACAACCTGATGAAGCTCAAACCAAGCAGCAGAAGAATGGGAACGAAAGGTGATTTAAGTGACTTACGTGCATGGTGTTGTTGTTAGTGCCAGATAGGCTGGTCTGAGTATTTCAGAAAGTGCTGATCTACTAGGATTTTTCAGCACAAACATCTCCAGAGTTTACAAAGAGTAAAGAGAAAATATCCAGTGGTCAGCAGTTCTCTGACCACAGGATATGTCAAACAAGAATGGCCTCATAGGAAGACAACATAAACAACAACATATTAATACCAAGGTGTGCCAAAGAGCATCTCTGAACATACAACATATGGAACCTTGAAGCAAATTTACTACAGACCACTGGAAAAATATTTCCTGGTCTGATGACTCTTGATTTCTTCCGCAACCCTCAGATGGTAGGGTCAGAATTTGGTATAATCAACATGAAAACATGGATCCATCTTCACTTGTATGACTGGTTCAGGCTTTTGGTGTCGGTGTAATAGTGTTTTTTCTGTATTGTTACAGAAATACAATACAACCCATCTGAGTATTATTGCTGTCCATCCCCTTATGACCACGGTGTACCTATCTTTTGATGGCTGCTTCCAGCCGGATAATTAACCATGTCCCAAATCTCACACCACCTCAAGGGACTGGCCTCCAGACTCCTGATCTCATTCCAGTAGAACACTTTTAGAAATAAGAAGCTCGTGGATGTGCAGCTGACAAATTTTTAGCAGCTATGTGATGGTATCATGCTAAATGGAACAAAATCTCAGAGAAATGTTTACACCACTTTGTTGAATCTGTACCACAAAGAATAAAGGGTGGTCCAAACCAGTACTAACATGGTATACCTAATAAACCGTCCAGTAAGTTTTTAGGAAACTCAGAACAGACTTGAACCAACTCATTACAGTATGTGGAAGATTTTAACCAACTGCCAAATGTATTGTTCATCAGTTGCTGTTGGACTGTTGAACTTAATGAATCAGCTATTTCAGATTTGGAGTAAATTGATTTTCACTACTTAGAAACTTTAACTATTCAATTCAAGGGTTTCATGGGCTAAAACTGCCTTTAAAATTTCCTTGCTTATCAAAAAGTTTACACTTTTTAATCCAATTTTGGGGTTTTCATCTGAATGCTGTAAGAAACTGGTTTAGCATTCTTTTTTTTGTACTTAAAAGTCAGTATTGTGAGTACCCTATGATTCCCACCCAACAAGTGCAGGCCACACAGAGGTACTTTTTCTCATTTAGATAATCTTTATTCACCTAGGTTGGGGGAGATGGACCTCCCCAGGCATTCCCATGTAAAGAGATGTCAACAAAGACAAACACGTCCAACCAAACGAGAGAGGGTGAACAGGATTCCAGTCCATACATAAAATACATTTATTTACTATTTATTGAACCACCGGCATCCATTAGTCCCACACAGCATCCATCTGTGCTATTAAATATATATAGATAACATCTATGGAGGGCTTTATTTACTGTATGTGTGAGTGAAGGAGGGAATTGGCAGAACAGGCAGAGCTTATAGACGAGGAGTGGTGGTGGTGGTGGTGGTAGAGCAGCGTCAAGTCATGCCTGCAGTGTCCGTCCTTGTCTACATGATGCCACAGGAAGACAAGGGGTTGGCAATCTGACAGGTGCAGGCTGACTGGCAGTACTGACGCACAGTCTGGTAGCAGCTGCGGTCGGCGTCCCCGCCCCACTGCACGGGCCCGTTGGGGTCAGAGGGCAAGCGGCTCAGGATGCTGGTGTTGATGGCCAGAGCAGCCAGGCCATAGTCAGTGAACAGCACTGTCTCGCGGCGACACGTGGGGCAGGAGATGAACTTGTACTTGGGACACGACTCGTAGAGGATCTGCAGGCATTCCTCGCACACTGAGTGCAGGCAGGAGAGGATGCGCGGCCGCTTCCCGGCGAAGTTGTATGTGTGGCCACAGGTAGGGCAATCCAGGGGCTCGCAGGGCATTACGGGTCCCGAGGAGGAGGAGGAAGAAGAGGAGGAGGAGGTGGAAGAGGAACGTAGCACGTACTGGTTGACTATGACGTCGTCCATCTTGTAGTGGAACTGGTGGTAGCAGATTTCATTGGCACTGGTTTTTCGCTGCGCCAGGAAGCTCTGTTCCCTGCGCATCACGGGGGCCGGGGGGGACACCATCGGCCTGGGAGACCCTGCTATGTCCAGAGTTAGGTCGCTGCAGGCCTGGTTGACGATGATCTCACCCTCACCTCCACCGTCCCACGCCACTCTGGGGGGCGGGGCATAGCGTGGCTGGGTGACGGGCACAGGACACTCTCTGGGAAACTTCTCAGACTGGATGATCTTGACGGTGTCCATCGGGATGGTCACGGGCTGACGCCTGAGGCAGGACATTCGCACGGTTTTGGAGGTGGGAAAGAGAGGAGCAATGGCTCTTATCAGCGCTAGACAACTCTGCCTGGTTCTGTGCGACGGCAAAAAAGATTAGACTCCTTTTTTGAAGTCAGCCATTAGAGGGGACATGGGGACGGATGGTTCCCTCCATGTTTCCCTCAGAGATCCCCCACACCCTCCCCTTGGTGGGCACTGTTGTCAGCCTGAGTCTTTATGAGGTGGAGACAGATAGGAGAGCTTTGCCAGAGCACCACAATCTGTAGCTCTTATTCTGTCACAGCTAATATGTACAGATGACTTAACAGTCCAGCTTACAGTATCGGACCAGTGTTGACTACTTAAAGGTAGTTTTTTTTGTTGTTGCTGTTTTAACTCACTTATGCTGATGGTTCTCTGCTGTCTCTGATGGCTATTCACTCACAAGAACTGCTCAGCACAGAGATAAACACTGATAAATAATCTCATATGCACACAGATTCTCACATGTACACATACAGTACAGGTTTAGTGGAGGGTTGGATTACAGGCAGTTCAGAAAGGTCCACGAGGTATTGTCTGAAACGATATCCTGTGCCCTGCTAAGGCTTTAGATATGTTTCTTGCTCAGCCTTGCTTAGCTTCCTGTTTTTGGCTGCGGATGTGTTACACATCAACTTGAGTGTGTGAGAACGAAAGAATAAATTCTTGGTCCAGGTCAGCTGACCCTGTGTGACCCTTGTAAGCGCCTTGAGGCAACTGTTGTTGTGATTTGGCGCTATATAAATAAAGTTGAATTGAACTGGCTCAGTGATAAGAAGTAGCGAGGAGGCCTTTTATTGGAAGGTGCCATAAAAAAAAAGAAAAGGAAAAAAAGCTGTTGCAATGACTCCTTAAATCTCCAAGGCTCCTGAATTCCTCGGAGGTGGGAGTGAAGGGTGGTTTATTTGGACTTTCAGATAGTCGTCCCAGCTAAGCAGAAAGAGTGGTAACAGTTTGGTGCCTCAGTCCAATAACCGGATTCCTTTTGTCCATCCACCTGTGATCAGAAAGAAAAAGAAAATAGTTTTAGCATTGGTTCTCGAAAAATCCACGGTTGCTTTCTCTAAAATGGTGCCAAATATGTGCGTGTGACAGACCGGAATTTGTTCCGCTCTATCTGTATACTGATTGTTTTTCATTCTGATGACAGAGGATATCACAACAGTTCATTAAGGGGTAAAAAAAATGGTCCTACTTCCTTCTGCATCTTGACATTTGGCTCAGGTGAGTCTCTACAAAGACAGATAAATATCATGTTTCCAGACGCTCTGGGGCACAGCACAGGGAGCATGCCTTCCTGTGACTAAACACAATCAGCACGCTGCCAGGTCTGAAGATCGTGCTGATATCTAATGTGCAATGGCGAAAGAATCACAAACACAGGGCCTGGAATGAGCCTAACAAAGTTACCACTCAGTGTATGCCTTTCTTTATTCTTTTGAGCCTCTATCATTCAGTGTAGTAGACTGCACTAATGTTCTGGTAACACTGCAGCAAGGATTGAAGAAGCACTGAGTCATGAAGTGCCTCAACATAGTAGCAGCCTTCAAAAACACTAGTGTGTACCTATATCTTCTACATAAAGTAAACGGTGCTGGGAACTGGGTGCACCCCCCCCCAGTAAATGTAACTGACATGTATTTTAAGTCATAGCTTGCTACACCGTGTGGTTAGAGCAGGTGATTGTGCCACAAGTTTCAGGCCTACTCTTGTCACTCCTCCTGCTTCCTGTCAACACCCAGCCATCATCTGAGCTGCGTCAGTCCGACTCCAACACGCGTGGGAACAGGTTACAATCAAGCAATGGGGAGCTTGTGTCATACCGCGTGTGGGTTTTTTGCGAGAAAGAACAAATGCACAGATGAATTTTTTTTTAGCTTGACCAAAACAAAAGCTGTCGAAAAGCAGAAGAGGGAGGATGACACATCTTTCATTCTCCGCGTGGCTGTCAGCGGTGATGATTCATTAGAGAGAGAGGGGAAAAAATGAGCAGAGGAGGTGACCTACATGGCGAGGAGGAAAAAAAAAGACAGAGAGAGAGAGAGAGAGAGCACAGCACAGGTCCTGGTTTCTATTTCTGGGTTGTTTATCTATTCACTTCTCAGTGGTTTCCTGCCCCCAACCCCTGCTGCAGATTCACACTGAATGAGGAAGATGTACGCAGACGGCGGAAGTCTTTAGCTCATTACTCTGCAGCGAGCCATTTTAGGCTTTGTTTCTCCCATTTATCTGCTCTCTATTAATCTCTTGTCATACTTGCACACAGGCATAGGTGTGGGGAAACATCATTCACAATTACACCATCATCCAACACCGCAATGCCACAACACTCCTCCCAAAAACAGCCTTTCTCATCCTCTTGCGCACACAATCAACATTAATAAAATTTGTGCATTTCACAAGGCTCGGTGGTGTTGGCAGTTAAGACAAAGTGCCATCTCATTTTCATTTAAAATCCTTGATTCTTTCAAAAAATATTTACGTGGGAATTCTCAAAGAGATAAACAACAAGAATGTACATGATATAGTTTACAGACTTTTATTTGCGCCTTCTTTTAGACAATGTTAATGCTGTGGGACACGTTTAACCGATTTCACAATTCGTTTAATAATTGGCATAAAACTTTTGTTAAAGACAAAATATTTGTACAATTTTTCTACTAGATATCAAACTTATTTCATGGATTCAGTATATTTAAGGTCAGGTGCAAAGACCAACTTTTTTGCTTTCTATACTTTATTCTTCGATCGTGTCTCTGATGCTTTGTTAATTTCCAGCTTCATGTTTTAATGTTTGGATGTTGTGACAGTAGCTTTACATGATTCAAAGTGTAAAATAATCCTTCTTTATATTATACCAGGCCTTCATGGAACTCTTCCACTGATCCTCTGTCTCTCTCTGTGCTCTTACCCACCCACCCCAGTTAAAGAGGATGTACCTCCATGAGCTAGCTTCTATCAGATATCATTCCTGCTAAAAAACAGGTCTTTCCTCCCTACTGTCACCAAGTTAGTGGGACTCTTTCTCTAATACTGCAGCGTCTTCGTCTTATAATACAAAGCACCTTGGAATGAGTGTTGTTGTGCGGAGGCATTATATACATATATTTATCAAAAGAAAGCAAAAAAGAAGGTGCCGAAATGAACCATTTGGGCTTCACTTTAATGCCACTGTCACTTTAGGCCCTTCTTTTGACTGGTGGCCCCTCTGCCCCTCTCCAGCAGCAGGTGGGTGGAGCTGATTTGCTAACAGTGAAAGCAGTGTGCTTAACATGACCATATTTAGAATGTGCCCTTTCTTTGACATTATACAGAGCCACTAACAGAAAAACAACCTGAAACAAAAGTTTACAGCAGCCTGAGCCCTGAGCTCATCATTCACAGGGATCCTTTGTACTTATTATTTAAAACTTCAGCTATGTTTGACATGAATAGACACTAATGTAGCATATATACTGTATGAGCGAAAGTAAATAATTTAATAGGTCTACTTTAAATCTCGTTTTGTCCATTTTAGACTGCATTTTACTTAGACAAGTTTTTTCCCTCTAATCTTATAGTCTTATCTACGTTTTCACCAAATGTAGCTTAAAACACAAAATCTGTAGTAGAGCCTTAAAAAGATGAAAACAACAACAACAACAACAACTATTACTATGCACCACAGCAGCACAAATAAACTTTGTCATATGTTCATATAGATAACACAGAAAATATCATTATCTAAAAGTCTGAAATTTCTATTTGGATCAAATGATTATTAATCAAAAAAGATCTTTCATGTCTAGACGGAGCTTGTAAAAATAACTCTGACAATGGCAAGGGTCAATTTGATAAAGTATCTAGACTGCATGAGGATCCTTTGAGCCTGGGGGAGTAGAAGAAGCTAAAATTACCCTCTAATTTGGTGACAGTGTTACAAAAAGGGCTGATAACGGATGCAGATTGCTTGCTGATGGGCCAGCCTTGGCGCAGCCTCCTCCTAACCAACGGAGCCCTCTGCGGTTATGTAAGGAGCTCATCTTCTACCAAGACACCATATTAACAGTGCAAACTGCCCTACACAGCTTTGACACTGTTTGTGTGTGTTTGTGTGTGTACATAGCTGGATCTTCCTGCACAGGAATTATTACACTAATGAAATCATGGCAGGCATTTGACCTCATCATCACAAGCACGAGGAGGAAAAGCAGAGCTGACCACAGAGATGTTAGAGGAGGCTGCCTCAGCTGCACATTCCTCATACCATTAGAAGACACACAGAGCTGCATTCACATTTCTGACACACACACACACACACACACACACACACACACACACACACACACACACACACACACACACACACACACACACACACACACACACACAGCACATTCTCACCAGCATACTCCCCATCACGTACAGGGCACCACCCTTTACATTCCTGGACACACAAACAAACCAGATAACCGGCTGATAACTGCCGCTAAAATTAGGATTTTTAAACGTCTCGTATACTTAGTGGTGGATTTATTAACACACATTTACGTAGCGCTCTGCTCTGGTCCTCCTGATCACAGTGGATAGATTCCACCTGTGCACATCGGAGTGCAGGAGAAGGGCACCATGTTCTGAATGAGTCATAGAGACGATGCGCGAGTCTCCATGTCTGTCTGTCTCATTTTCTCAGTGAAAATCTGCCCGCCACCGTTTCTGTCTCCCATATATCTGTCCGGATGGAGAGAGCAGAGGATTGGGTCATCATGCCCCGATACCTCATACCAGTAGTATGTCAAGTATGCCAGCTATGTTGAAATTTGCATCTACATTCGTACCCCGGCTGGTAAAAAAAGCCAAACAAACAAACTTTCCAGTCGGACCCGTGTGAAATATTATGCTCTATTTTGATTGCATAACGTGTGGTGACCTTAGCGGGCACTGAGGGCAAATCCCCAGATTTACTGTATGTTTGCTGGCTGCAGCTTTTCTCTGCAAATTATGGAGTTGCTGATTCGAAAGTATGAGTTACTCCTGTGGTTAATTGTGGTTGCTAATTTATAAAGACAACAGAGCTTTTCTCCTGTTTACATTCCTGTTTTTCTTAATATTTTTAACCCCATTATATGCGACATATAGATGTCTAATTTCCTGGCTTTGGACACTCATTCACTCATAATCCAATAAAGTGCTGTCAAGCTAATAAAATTTAAATGACAGCATTTAAATACATCTCACTGTTATTTGCTGGATTTTTAGGCACATGTTTGTAACCATCCATCTGTCATGTTTACAGTCAGCTGACTGACTGGCTGAATGCAGGCTGATGTTTGTGTTTTTAGATGGGCACAGAGTGCTCCGTGCATGAGCGGCGAGGTGTTGTTTTTAATAATTAAGCACGCTGCCATTCATGGCAGACATCGGCCATTTTCCCTCACAATTTATTACAGCCAAGTGCTCTTTGTTCTCATCTGTGTAGCTCCCACAGCAACATGGCAGAGCCGCACACAGGCAGTAAAATAAAAGCAACAACCTGAATGTCTCATGCCTCACACAGACCTCATACAAGAATTATGGGGGGGTGAGCTCTTCAACAACAGTGGCTCGATTGACTGAGGCAATTGATTTTTTTTCTCTTTAAAGAGGCTGTCTCGGCACATGTTTAAGGCTGATGGCACTGATGATGCTCCGGAGGGACTAATGTGCGTTGGCCAAAATGTTCGGACTGTGTGAGATGAGCTCGCTTCAGTGTGCTGGTTGCATGTGGGAGGGGTGCGTTCGGGAGCAGCAGTTATGCAATCACAGCATGGTGGTGTACCGCTTTCTCACTGCGGCGCCAATGTATGGCCAATACGGAGATGCTGACAGCTACAGAACAGCGCGTTCCTGCCCCATCCCTGCTACCACTACCCTTCCTCCTCCTGCCCCTGTTGTCCATCCACGCAGAGGTCTGTCAAATGTCAAAACCAGAGACAGGAAAACCTGAATATACTGTTAACACGCAAACTCACACATGCTCAGGCTCTGTTCACAGTTTCCAGACAATGTTTGTTTGTGCTCCGTGCAGATAAATACGCAGGCAGGTGCAGGTCCCATTCTGCAGACGCGCACATGTGTCTCCATTCATACATCCAGGTGGGTGTGTGTGTCTGCAGAACGGATGGCCATGATGCAACACTCACACAAATCCCAGCTTAATGCAACAAAGCAAAAAAATAAATAAAAAAATAAAGCAAAGCCTGTCTATTTCATTCAAGCACAAAGACAAAAAACAAAAAGTGTGTATGTTGCTATGAACGCAACATACACGAGCCACACCTCTCAGAGCCTAAATGTACAGGTCACACAGATAATCCAAGGAGCAACACAGAGCAAAAACCTGAGCGTCTTCACCATGAAGCATACACCGAGCCTCACCTGCCTGTCTACGCAGTTGTCTTGTTTCAGTCCTGTCTCGCGCCACGTTCCTGTCTTTCTGTTTTTGCTGTGATATCTTTCGTTCTGTGAAGGTAAAACCAAACCGTGTGGTCTCTTTGTTCGAGGGAGGACGCTCTCTCTCCTCTCAGTCTTCTTCTTGAAGCATCAGCGACTAGCAGCAGCGAAGGGAGGCATCAACGGGGAAGTAAGATGGAGGAAGCTGCTGCTAGGTGGATACATCACGTCTCTGGGCTGCTTTCATCGACCTCCACATCCCTTGTTTCGTTTCTCTGGAGCCTTTCGTCCTTCACTCCACTAACCCTGTTTCTTCTCCTCTGAGCTGTGGCTGAACGTCTGCCTCCGGTATCCTTTTCTCCATCCCTTTTTTCCTCTTCCTCCTTCAGATGATACAGCTCATTCTGTGCACTGATATGAGCTTCTGTGCTGTGACTCTCATATGTCTCCTTCCCTTTCTTCCTTCCTTTCTTCCTTCCTTTCTTCTGGTTTTCAGGTAAACCTCACTTCTCCTCCCTTCCGTCTCCCCTGCTGTTCTCTCTCCTCTTGGCTCCACTGCCGTTCATCGCTGCTCTTTCTCCTCCTCCGTCTGCTCCCGTCAGTGCACCTCACAGTCACACATGCGCGGTGTTTTCACACATATACACTCTCTCTCTGTGCTTCTGGCTCCCTCCTTATGCATGTGGCTTATTTTGCCTGCCTGCCCCCTTCTCTCTCTCTCTCTCTCTCTCTCTCTCTCTCTCTCTCTCTCTCTCTCTCTCTCTCGCAGACACACACACACACACACACACACACACACACACACACACACACACACACACACACACACACACACACACACAGGCCTCTCTTTTCCTCTTGTTCACTCTCTCGCTGCAGCACACACTGCAGTGCCTCTGCAGCCAGCATCACGTTTTCTGGTTGTCAGAGAGAAAAAAAATCAGCCAATGAGGAGCAGAACCACACTCCCACCCCCACTCTCATACCCCCATCTAAGCACACAAACGCATATTTACACACAGGCGCACACGCGGCCTTTTCAGATATGAAAGCACCAGAAGCTATGAATCATACTTTACATGCACAGACTGAAATGAATGGTTCAGTGCACCAGCTGGGCACAGGAAGCTGGTATAAACAGATCTGTAATCTACAGAGTACAGCTGATACACGAGATGAGAAAACAAAAGACAAACTGACCCACTGATGTACTGCATACCTGACTGGAAACTCTGGAAAAACAAATCAGTCACTGCACGTCAGTTTACAGGCTCTATAAACACAAACTGGAGCAGGGTGATGTTATTTGTATTAATTCTTCTTTAAGACTTTTAATTAGATTTTTTCAAAGCTAAATCTGAGACTGCAGACTTTTCTGTAAATTCACTCAAAAACTTAAATGCACTATCCTAAGCCCTGGACCCACATAAGCAGGGATGTTGCATAATAAGTTTCTATCTGCTCAAGCTTTCATGCTGACCAATAGATAATCCTCAGATCAAAGTAGGAAAAGACAGCATGTGAATTTTCTATTAAAGCAATAGGGGTTTGCTTACATAATGTGGGAATCAAATGCATAATATATTTGACAACTCTGCATACCAATTAGCTCCCTCTTAGCATATTTTTTAGCATTTGCCTCAGGTAACGATTCATGTTTGAAATCATGCAGAATGTCCAACATTCATGGTGCCTGCTATAGATACAGGACTACACCATTCACAAAGACAGTCACATTTAATAGCTGGATTTTAAAAGTCTAAAAACTGCAGTACAACTGCAGAATAAAATAACTCTTCAACTGCTGACTACAGTAAATCAATGCTGCTGCATAAATCTGACCCAAATGTGAATCGAAACAGTTCAGTGACTAACTCGAAGATATTTTCAGCAGAATTTTTCATGTAGCATTGTCTCCCTGAAGGCAGCATGCTGTAGGGAAAAAAAAGGAGGCCCACTCCCCGTACCTTACCTTACCTTAGAGGCCATGAATCACCTGGCTTTATACGGAGCTGGAGGGAGTGCATGTGAAATCTGTGGCTTTCTGCTGAGGGCTAGACAGGATGTCTGGAGAGCGCTCAAGGCTAAAGTTAAACTATCTGCTCATTAATATCTGAAGCTGAAGGTAAGCTGGCTGCTTGATGAAATGTCTGATTTCCCATTACACACGTGTCAAAAAATATTGCGCAATACACGCTGTTACCAGCACCAATGAGAGGTAATTTATTTTAATAGCTACTAAGTAATTATATCTTATCAATTAATTAGCACCTCGGTTATTTTTATTTACTGGTGCATGCCCATGCTACAGTAATGATTGTTATAAGGCATAGGTGCACAAATACAAAAAAGTAGGTCATTTGAGACCATGGCTAGGTGGTTGCTATGCAACATGATGAGGTTAAGTAACACAGGGCCTGTAATTCGGCTTTTCTGGTTATAGATGAAGTGTTGCTGTCTTGAAATTAAAGTGACAGGATGCTTTCATAAGGTGCCGGAGGTGCAAAAAGGAGAAAACAGGTAATTTTTGCTGTTGCCAGGTGGCTGCCAAGTACCTGCTGGTGTTATGTATAATCAGAGGTGGCCCATAAAAAACAAAGCGTTTTTTTAAGAGTATCATACTAATATCAGGTTTAAAACAATATTAATTGGAAGGAATATAAACTTTATTTCATCCCAGAGAAAGCAGAGAAAAGCAAAGGGCGTAAAAGAAATCTAGCTGTATTTGCTGTTACCTGCATTGTAAAAGAGTGACTTAGCCTTAGCACCCACAGAGAAAAATGAGTAAAATCAATTACTAAAGTTAAAGTGGGATTTGGCAGGTAGGGGGCAACATGGGGAACAGAATTATTTAGAAATAAGTCACAATAATTTGCATTGTGGGTGCAAGTACAGTTTCTGTACTGAGTGGTGCCTATATAAAGCTTGTATGAAGTTGATATTCAGTGGATGAATTTAATCAGTATCATCACCTTAATAAAATTATGTCTGCTAAACTTAACGTAGCCTCACACAGACCATGAACACCACAGCTCATCTACATCTGTCCAATATAGCAGCTATAAACAGCACTGCACACCATCCAGTGTAGCCAGGAATAAACTGCCTGGTATTTTTAAGTAACCCTTTAATAACACAAAGTCAGTATAACTTTTATATGTTTCACACTATGAAAAAAACATAACTTTAGGAACATATAATGCATAGGTCCATCATCTGTCCATCATGTGTATTTGTATTGATGTTAAAATTCTCCTCCCTCTTTAATTTCATTGTGTCAGATGAAACTAATTTGTTTGTGACAGGAAAGAAGTAATAACTCCTTTTGAAGAAAGGAGAAAGAAAAACCTTTGAAGCATTTTTAAACTGACTTGATTGTTGGTTCTGTACATGCAGGTTTTGACCATTGAAATTCACAGTTAAATTTAATAATACTTGTTTTTCAAATGCATAAGAAGAGGTGGGCGTGAAATGATGTCGTTCCTGGTACAACAGCTCTGATTTGTTTGGGAACACAGAACTGAAATAATTTTATATAAGCATGAAAGATGAAAATTGTTTCTCCTGATGATTTTGTAGTTTTGTTTAGAAAGTAGGATATCATCCAGCACACACATCAAACTCATTAGAAAGCACTTCCACTGGTGTCAGTTTACAGTCAAATGAGTGCTGGGTGCGAATACAGCCAGTGCCACACCAATTACACAATTAAACTGGACGTGTAATATCACATGTCATGTTAAACCCCAACCCCAATCTTCTGCCACTAGATGGCGCCTGTGTCTAAGCCACCTTTGTCTTCTCCTGCGTTCTTCCTCCTGTGTCAAACGCTGATTGGGATCTTTACAGAACAACAAATATGTGCCGTTTTCACTCAGTATCATTTGAGTGTTGGTCACAGATATAGCTTCCTGTTATAAATCTGTAAAGATTCCATAACCAGACGTAATCATTTAGTAGCTTTGTGAAGCTTATTGGGAGACATTTTGTCGTCCTCAGTATCAGTTAGGAACTGATTTATAGAGAGTCATAACCAGTGCCTTTTATTGCATAAAGGTGGCACGGTGAGGGACCTTTAGGCTCACGTCTCATCAAACTCACTGCATTCTTAATCACACAACTTGTGTAAGTCTTGTGCTGCACATTCAGTCCTCAAGTGCTCACAGTGCTATTAAGCATTTGTTATCACAAGCCCTTTCCCCTTATTTTAAATGGACATTAGGCTGAACACACTGAAGATAATTTATTTCATTTTCATTTCTTCTTTTCCTTAAACAGAGGCACAGTGTCATACAATGCTGCATATCACAATACACTCAATCTTTTGTTTGCAGCTTCGAAATAATGTCAAACACTTCCAGTTCCTCGTCACAGACAGGCTGATCTACAGACAGTGTTTGCACACTAGCAATAAAATGAAAAAAAAAAGAAGGGAAAAAACCTCTTCTGCCCAGGGGGAGTGAGATAAGCATATATTTTGTCTCAGGTTGTTGGTTTGTTTTAGGTTTTTTTTAGGCTTAGTTACCGTTTGGATCTGCCAGAGATTAGTTGCAGGGAGCTATAAAGTAATATACACCTGGTGAAGAGTAAGCTGGAGGTAAAAGATATAAAAGTTAAGGGAACAGAGCCTGAAGGTCCAAGCAATCATAAATGATTCAACTGTTCATATGCTGGTGATCTGCAATCAGTGCACATTAACCACAGAGTTACTGATAAGATAGAGTTAATGGGAATGACTCACAGGCCTCCTAGTAAATTCAAAAATAGTACTACATGTTTGTTTGAAATTTAACATTTGTTTACCGAGCAATACGAATGAAATTCATCCTCAGTTAGAGAAGAAAAATTTAGCCAAATGACAATCAATCAGAAAACAAATATTTTACATTTAGTTTAACAGAAACAAGAATAAACCATTAGAGGGCAGTAGAGTTAGTCAGCCATGACTATTGAGTGATTCTCAGCACTTCATCCCTGAGATGCTTTTATTCATTAACACCTAAAACAACACAGAGTAAGGTGTGTGGATTTAAGAAGTGACAGCACTAATGGACTTTGAGCACACATAATCAGGAAACAGAGCTTAAGTGGAATGAGGTAGCACACACTGTAATTCGAGGAATTTTAAAGTGTCTCCCATGCTGTGCTTTGTTGGTTTTATATAACAGATCACTTGCTGGTGTATTGCATATTATTTTGTCTCCCTTCTTCACTGACAAAAGACAGAATCCTGAATTTTAAAACAGACATGCTCTATTCCCCTTCTCCCCACTCATGTGTAAACTCGAAAGTACAAAAGACACTCATGACGTTTTTACAATTCCTTTAGTTGGAGATTGGCTTTGAACAGATTAATCATTAATTAAATAGATTACAAGCGTGTGCTGCAGCTCATTTTATCGTGTTGTGGTTAATATGTGTTGCAAATAAAACCACACATTTACATAACGCTTACTGCGTGAGAGTGGTCTCTACAGGTGGATGCACACCTGCAGCTCCTGTCGTGAGCTGTTTGAATGTTTCTGTTAAGACGACAAAGAAAACTCATAGGGACAATGGGTAGCATGCAAATATGAATATACACAACTTTAACATGTTTTACAGTAAGTGCAATATGTGTTCATATATTACAGTGCGATCTACCAGGACAAGTTCATGAAAAGCACAGTGCTTTACAAAAATATATTTTACATCAAAGGCTAAACATTGTAATATAGTTGCAAGTGCATGGTTGTGTTTTAGAGTGTTGAGGGCTACTGAGTGGTGTGTTATATTTGTATAAATTAGAGAGTCAGAGAGCACTTGAAATCAGCTGACTCTTAGCCAAAATAGCCATGACAGAACACGCACACACACAGAAGGATGATGGCGTTGGCATTGACCACGTTCCTCCACAGAGGCACCTCTGAGGTGTCTGTCAGCTTCCTTTGCAGCTCTTCCTCTTCTTCTTTAGTCAGCTTGGGGGCTTTCTTGGTTTCCAGGCCACAGAAGCACATCACCGCCTTCTTACAGAAGCCAGGCTCATCATCTGCAAAAGAAGAAACAAGAAAAATGAAAGTTTGCATGTATCTGTGCATGAATGCATATTTACTCTGTATGTATGCTGGGTACGTGAGCTCCTTACCGTCTGAGTCCTCACTGCTGGAATCTTGGTTATCAGCCCAATCATCCATCTCAAGGTCAACCCTCTCCTCCGTGCGGTTTCTCAGGCTCCAGCACAGTCGGTACAGCTAGTCAAATGACAAAGCATGTGGTGAGAAATAGATTATTTGTCATTTTATTTTGGGGTGCTTCTTAATAGCTTACTAAATGTTGGTTCATGCAAAGACTTGACTAGATGGCTATGTGGTTGTAGAGACTGGTGATGACTCACTTTGTTATTACGAAATTACTATTCAGACTGCAGTAAGTTTTTGCGCTGTAGAAACATCAAAGATGCTGCATAGATCACATGTTTAGTTTGTTTGCATTGAAGTAATAATATAGTCACTAAATATTAATATAATAAGATACAAAATGGGAATTTGCACATATCTTTTTACCATCAGCCAAACATACAATTTTTGCGTAATGCCTAAGTGATGTCAACAACAATACTTTTGTCCTCTACAGTTAGGCGTGGCAGCTTGAGGAGATGTGAAGGCCACCAGTAAAGACTTAAGCAGTTTTTCATGTGTAGATGCTGCCGTTTAAATAGCTAGCTGCCTGTGGTTATTAGCTGCACTCCTCTTTTTACTCCTCAGTTGTTGTTATGTTGCTGTTGTATGGCATTAACCTTTGTCTGCTCTTTCTTGTAGTTTGTATTTTATCCTGGTTGTACATTCTTCTTTTATGCCTTTCTGTCCTCTTATCCCTGAGCTGCTGACTGCCACTCCCTGATCTTGGTTCTGCTGGGAGTTCTTCCTCCACATCATTGCCAAGTCCTCACTCATCTGATCATTGGGGTTCTCAATTTAATATTGTGTCTTCTTCTTTCAGCTGCTCCCTTTAAGGGGTTAATGCAAAGTTCTGTAATCGTTTTGAGTGAGTAAATGCACTGACACGAAAGATTTACAGAACACAAATGTTCTGTAAAACATTTCTTGTGACATGTGAGTGCCTAGAATTAGACAATTAGCCTTCTTGCTCTTATACAAGCTTCTTGGTGTTTGTTACAGCACATTAAGAATAGTTACTGTTTTTACTGGTGTTTTTAGTAGCGATGACGTGTGTATGTGTAAGAATATGAGGGTTTAATTTTTATTCTCACAGATTTATTCTCACTATAATAATAGTGAACTCGAAGCAAACCAAAATGTGTCACTGCAAACCAAGTGACTGCTTATTGGCTGATCTATGGCTGCCTAAAGTGCTGTGGGCAGGTGAGCTTTGGCGACAATCATCAAAAACTTGACAGTTATGTTGGAGTAAATGCTCTCCCCTAATTTACATAATAATAATAATAATAATTTATCACTTACATGTTTGTCATCGATGGGTTTGGTCACGAGAGACACTGTCAGAATGATGACGCAGGAGATGACAAACAGGAGGATCCCAAAGTAAAGGTAGTGAACGCCACATATGATAGTGGGACAGTTACTGGGGGAAGCACAGCTACCTGTCCCATAAACAAACTCAGCAATCATCCTAATCAAGCCAATAACCAGTCCAATTACCAGTCCAAAAAAGGCCCCCTGGAGAAAGAAAGAAACAGGACAAAGGTCAGTCTAAATCAAGTAAAGTGAGTGATATTACCACAATATTGTATTTAAGGGAATAATTTTTGATGGATCCTTCTTGCTGTACATTTGATCACGTCAACACCACTCTTTGCTGCACAAAAATTAGGAAGCTATCACCATGACATGCTCCTACTAGCATTTGCAACACTTTTGGACTAAAGTAGGACCAGGCAGAAAATTACTGACCTAAAACTGATTCTCCCCCAAAATGCTGGTATTCTTAAGGTCTCCACACACCAGAAGTGACAATTGGATGACCTCAGAACTCAGTAATTTAGTTGTGAATGAGCATCAAAGTTTGGCCTCACAAGCTTTCTGACTTTCAGGTTTTTAAGCAGGAAATTTCCGAAATGATACACAGGGATAACTGGCTTGTGTGTAGAGCGGCTCTGACAAAAAGCACTCTAAAGGCTTTCCTTTATTTCCAGTCCATATACTAAGCTAACATAAGCTAACCAGCTCTTGGCTCCAGCTAATTTCCTGTACAGACATGAGACTTGTACCAATCATCTCATTTAACCCACAGCAAGAATGGAAACAAATGTCATTTTTCAATAAATCTCAGAGGTATGGGAAAAATAATGTCAGTGCACAAAACCACACTGGAAATCTGATTTAGAAAAGAAAAAAAAAAAGAACATTGAATCAAAGGAGGCAACTCACAGTCTCATTGACACGTTTGCAGAAGATGGCAAGCAAGAAAACAGCTGCAACAGGTGGAGTTAGGAAGCTGGTGATGGACTGGATGTAGTCGAAGAGCTGACCACTTTGGGCTGCCTGCACCACAGGAATCCATGCTATGCTCACACCAATCAGGACCAAGATAAAAACTCTAGACATTTGAAACAAATCCAGTCAGTATTCAACAATTTAGACGATGATTGTATCAGACACAGCGACGAAAATGTGTTTTACCTGCCAGCAATCATGAGTTCCTTCTCACTAGCAGAGCGACGGATTTTAGTGTAGATGTCCATGGTGAAGAGAGTACTGGCACTGTTGAAGATAGAGGTAAGGGAGCTCATCAAAGAGGCCAGCATCACAGACAGCATAAGACCTCGCAAGCCTGAAATAGAGTAACAGATCAAGAAAAGGAAAGATAAGCAAAGAAGCCTGTAGTTATTATTAACAGCTCATAAGACAAAGGTCACCAACCATCAGGCATGAGTTCCACGACCAGTTTCGGATAAGCGATATTGCTGCAGCCCACCTTGGTCCCACAGTATTTTTCACATTCGGTTGGATCCACACATGCTACCACATCTAGATTAAAGGCAAGAAAATCCACAGTGTGTGAGGTCAGCACTGAATAATTTTGTGCATGAACTACAAATATAATGTTAACCAATAAGCTTGCTACATAAGTTGCATGTAAATGGTAAATGGCCTGCATTTGTATAGCGCTTTTCTAGTCCATAGGACCCCAAAGCGCTTTACACTACATTCAGTCATCCACCCATTCACACACACATTCATACACTGGCGATAGCAAGCTACATTGTAGCCACAGCTGCCCTGGGGCGCACTGACAGAGGCGAGGCTGCCGGACACAGGCGCCACCGGGCCCTCTGACCACCACCAGTAGGCAAACACGGGGTTAGTATCTTGCCCAAGGATATTTGGCATGCAGCCAGGATGCAGCCTGGGATCGAACCACCGACCTTCTGATTAGTGGCTGACCTGCTCTGCCACCTGAGCTACAGCCACCCATGTCACACACATGTAACCACACTCACCTGTGTACAGGATCCTGCTAATCATCCCGGGGAAAACCATGAGGAACATGGGCAGCAGCTTCAGGTAACCACATAGGATACAACCTGCTTTAACGTGAGAGAGACTCTTGGCAGAGAGGCAGCGCTGCACAATCACCTACAATTAGGAAACAATGGGAGTACAATTCAGTGGTCATAAGCAACTAAATACATTTACTCAGGTATCACAATTTTACCCACATTTACTGTACTTTTAAACTTGGTGGTAGTTGTTATTTCTAGTTCATTGAGATTCGATGCAAAATATTATACTTGTAGAATAGTAATGTCTTTTACATTCAAACTAAGATTTCACAAATCATATGATATGTTTCCAAATTATAAAGTATAGTTTATACATGTAGAGGAACATCTATGAACGTTCAAGAGCAAAAGCTTCAACAAGACTCGTTTTTAGAAAATAATATGTAGAATATGTGGTCATGGAAAATACTTTGGGTACTAGAAGCTTTTATCTGCTTTCTAGAGTTCTCTTGTCCAGTCACATTGGAGCAGGCTTTGTGCGCATGGTGTTAAATAAAAGCTTATAAATTCGAAATCATCAACTATCATGAAAACATGGGCTTTTATGGGCTTGTTTAATATATCTGTATCCACACAGGATACACCTTTCAGAGACACGAAACATAAATCAATTTCTCTAGCATTTGTTATGTATTGCTATTTACTTGTTTAATTTGTATTGCCAGCAGGGATGTCACAGAGTGCACTGTGATGTTCTTTACTTTTTGAAATTTAATTCATCAGCCTTATAAATGCTGAAGCTGTTGGAGCGCTGACCTTAAAGATGCTAAAAGTTTAATTTAAGATCCAACCACTTTGGGTCACCAGTGTATTGTTCTTTTTCTCTTGAAGTCATTGGCTCTCTATTGATGCATGTTGCTTCCTGTTTGGAAGCAGTTTGCTTGCATATATTCCAGGGTCCTGTTGTCTGGCTAACACTCTTGTGTATAAAACAACAGTAGTATAATCACTAAATCCAGACATAAATTAAGAACCCTTTTCTCAAAACACAATACAGTATTGATTCAAAAAGTCCAAAACACCAGGAAACAGATCCAGAGATCCCAACAGACAGTTAACTTGGGTCGCTGCAGGTATTGCAGTGTAGTGGTTCTTGCATTTGTGCAACATCTCCAAAATCAGAAAAATATGGTCTCAGAGTGATGTTAGTGATGCTTATTACTTCTAGGTGGCATTATTATCAGCTTGTCCTAAAAGCCCCCTGATAAGCCTTCAGCTGACCTGCTTGCATTGCCAATGGTTAGTTTACTCATTGTTGCTTGAGAATACTGAATTTCATTGACTTGTTACAGTCTCTGGTTGCCACGTTGCCAGTCTCTTCTGTGTGTACACCTGTTCCTAGCCCTGCATTAATTGACCGCAAAGCCTATACAAGTGGCTGACACTACATTTTTACATTTGCACTTATGAGCTGATGTGAAAAAAAAACAAAAAACAACTACATTTGGAACGATCATGGCTTTTACTTAACCTTGAAACACGAATTGTCAGAGCCATGAAAATTAAAAACACAACATATGTTGTTCGTGTTAGGATACAAACTAGATACAATTGCAGTCTCTTTGGTTTAGCAGATGTATTATCCTTATGCTAATTGATATACCCTGTTTACATAGTTGTTTTTGTCTGCATTGGTGCAACATGTATGAACATTTCTAGAAAGCTGAACGTCAGGCTGTAGTAATACAGTACTATAAATCAAGCTTAAATCAACAGCCTGGCCAATTGATTCTGAGCATAAGGGGGACTTGGCTGAATGATAGACTGGGTGGGTAAGTGGTTGTCATGGATTTCAAACCACTTTCAGTCTTTGTGGTTGAATTCAAAATGTTTGCTGAGTAAACCAAAGAAGCAAATCATCTTCTTCTGTAATGGAAAATAGATATACCATAGTGTTTTGTTCGCGTGTGCTCTATGTCACATGAATTGGTGTCAGGCTCTCGCTGAGATCCAGCGTCTAAACTAAAAGCATGGTTATCCTCTCACTGCAGACTGTTTTTTGAATATTGTTTTTTTTTTTTAAATCTGTATGAACGGGCATGAATGTGCATGTGAGTAAATCAGTTGGCTGAGTCAGTGTTTATGACCACCCATTTGTTGTGAATGATTGCTAAAAACTATTGACGTGCCCAGCTCGATCCAAGACTCCATCTGCATTTTCAACACCTTGAACATAAATTTCTTCCAAATTATCTCTCCGTATAGAAATTGAGTCTAGTGAACACACCGAGGCAATCAGTTGAACGTGTCTCAGTTTTTCACTACAGACTGGTTGCTGAAAACTGCAGTTGAGCTGCCCAGTGCTCATTTCTTTGCTCACCTGATCAGTACACCAGTACCAGGTAGCTTGAATGGTGAGTCCAAACACGAGACCAGGCCATGGGAGGTCTCCTGTAACTGCATTTCTGAAGATATGGAAGGAGTCTGCCCGGGGCTCATAGCAGTTTGCACTGATGTTACCCGTGATTGAGGGGATAGCTTGCATGTAGAGTTTCTCAAAGTTTACATAGCCTCCCACCTCATGGAAAGCTGAGGAAAATCATATGGAAATTAGACTTTTTAAACCTTTCAAACAGATATGTGATATATGATAAGTGTCATATTACCAAAGCCCATGAGAATGAATGATCCAATAACCATGATGATGGTCTGTAAAGTGTCTGTGTAGATCACTGCTGCCAGTCCACCTGAGATAAAATAGGATTATCAATGTTATGTCAATGTTATCAATCTGTAAACATTTTCACCTAAAATCTTGACATCTTATCACAACTAACAGACTACACTTGTTTGAAAGAACAAAAATCAACTCATCATGTCATTATGTAACTACTCATTCTGTAAGACTTGTAATTGTGGATGTGTTGTTACAAAACAGCAACAGAAGGCCAATTCAGGCTTATCATAGTCCATGGGCAATTAACCACAGCAACTCAGCAAAGATAAACCAGCAATGAGGAACGAAAGAGATTGTGTGTATGTGGTGTGTGTCTACATCACCACATATGGGCTTGGGAAGACTTTACCCCGGTCATAATATAATTTTTGTAGATAACACTTCTTGGGTAGTTTCTGAGGAAAATGTCAATCTATAAGTTCCGTAGAAAAGGAAGTGTATTTCTTCCGCGTACAAACCTGTGACAGTGTACAGTGCCGTAATCGCTAGAAGTGCAATAACAGCGAGGTAGATGTTCAACCCAAGTGCCTGCTGGATGAAAATTGCACCCGAGAACATGTCTGCCTATATGGGGAAGGGTAAAAAATGCAGGATTTTATTCACGATCATCCACAAATGGAACAGTGTGTTCTGCATCTCTTGGAGGGACTCACTGAGATTTTGGTGAAGACATACAAGAAGAGGGAGAGAACAGAGAGATAAATGCGAATGCGCTGTCCTCCAAACCTCTTCTTCAAGTACTCAGGCATGGTGACGATCTAAATACATCGACAACAGATGAGATTTTACTCATTACTCACACTGTAGATAAACACGGTGGTTATGAATGCACATTTGGATAGGAGAATTAATACATATAAGGAGCTTTCAGGCCAGTGTGTAGCAGTAGTATTCTGTTTACCCCAGCTTTAATGTAGATGGGCACAAAGAGCCATCCCAGAATGACAACCACAACAAGAGCCTGAAAAACACGAACATAGAAGAAATAATCAGATATCCTGTTTCATTTCATCCTCTTCAGGCCGGAGCTCTCGTAACAATCTATCAGTTGACATGACAAAGATAACTGATAGAGTATCAGGGACAAGAACTACATGAGAAGTGGTATAACTGACTCAAGAACAGTTACTCACATTCCATTCAAATCCACCAATGGCTATTCCTGCAGCTGCGCCAGTACCAGCGATTCCTACAAAGTGGCCACTGCCAATATTGCTGGCAAACAGCGATGCTCCGATCTGTGGAGAGCACAGTTAAATCTGTCAGTAGCTCCTTTTAAAATTCAATTAGAATCCATTATGGGTTTTTTTGAAAGGTCATATACTCAGCATACTAAATAAGTACTAAATGGTTTTACACACTTGATTGCTCTAATAAAAATATGACAATTCATAAAATTCTTCTATTATGACACCCTTAATCACATTACATTCCATCTATTTGAACAAAGCAATAAGAACTAATTACTTTGCATGGATTATAAAGTAAAGGAGTCTTCCAAGGAAAGATACTCACCGGCCACCAAACCATACTCCTCCCTGCAAGGAAGAAGCCACCTACAGTGGATCGGTTGGTGCGGATCATAGCCTGTGATAGAACAATTTTTGAAAATGATTAAATCTGTGCAAAATAGCAACACACTACTCTGATAATCTGTTCATAAGCATCACATACAATATATGGACAAAAGTATCTGGCCACACCGCTTAAGTTTTCAGTTCCATTGCCACAGGTGTATGAAATCAAGCACCTAGCCACTGTGCTTTAAAAATATTAGTGGAAGAATGAGTCATTTAAAAATAATAGAACTCCAGTCTAATAGAATACCACTGTTGCAACTAGTCCCTTAAGTGTCTTCCCTCCTAGATATTACATTTACCAACAACTCAGCAACAAAATAGCCGACGATGTAAAGTTACAGAGTTTGGGTTACAGTTTGAGTCCTGATGAATAACCCTCCTGTGGCACTAACATCAGAGTAAACTGGGCGCTTCATAGGATGTATTTCAATGGCCTGCCAGCTCTTGTAGGTGTGATGGCTACGTGGCTCAGTAATTTTGTTCGTATGGTATAATTCTTATGTTTAAAATTGTGGGTGATTTCACACAACTTAAAGATATCACAGTAAAAGATAGATAAACATTATGAAATGCGAAATATGTGTCTGCGATCTGCTGTGGAAAGCTATTGTGTACCAGGTTGCTGAGAAAAATGACTGTGTCAATTGTGCAAAATGATTATTAGTAAAGAATGACACCTTTGTTATTTAGTAAGTTGCCTCTCAAATTAACATAAAAAGAAATGCTATTTTTTTCTTTGGCAATGTAATTCATTATTACTATTAACAGAAAATGTAATAACTCAAAACAACTTAAAGCTATAAAAATGTCAGGGAGCTGCAGAGACAGGGGATTTAAAGAATGATCAGGTGAAGGATTGTAAAACTTACCAATACTCCGACCCCCAGGACAACCAGAAAGTAGACCACAATAACGGAGATATCTGCCGCATTTCTAAGGGCCACCGTGTTGATTGTGTTGTTTTCTGCATTTCTGTTTATGTAGGAAAATCCATGATACGAATAATCTTGTGACATTTTGGCTGTGATGGACAACGGCAGTGTTGCTCGAGCTGCCCGTGTTTGTCTGAAGCATTTACACAAAGCGATTACCTTTATAACCTTTGGTGTGTGTGTGTGTGTGTGTGTGTGTGTGTGTGTGTGTGTGTGTGTGTGTGTGTGTGTGTGTGTGTGTGTGTGTGTGTGTGTGTGTGTGTGTGTGTTGGAGAGATAGTGTGTCAAAGAAGGAGGCATAGATGTAAAGGAGGGTAATAAAGAGTGGATTTAATCATTGATCATGATTTAATCATCTAAATCGTTAAAGCACATACTAGTTGAAAGTGGATGCATGTACAGATTGGCATGTAAATCTTACGGTTTCACAAATGTTGGTTTAAAAATGAATGTGTTAAAATATGTAACTGTTTAGCAAATAATATTGTTAATTATAAACCTACAAGGAAATACCTCAAGTGAAGATACTTGAGATACAAAAACCTAACAGGTAGTATTTGTATCGCAGTGGGTTATAGCTCAAATTTAATAAAGTATAATCCAGTTTAGGTTGCTGCAAGTGTGTACATGACAGCTCTGTTAAACTGTAACCATTTGCTGTGTCACTGATAAACTGATTGTGACAGCTTTGTTGATAAGTAAAACAAGAATAGCCGTCAAACACTGCCACTGATAACTTGTCTCACTCATGTCAAGGAAATAAGGAAATATTTTTTTCTCACTTACTGCAAGTCTATGACAACTAATACTCACAGGAAATAATATTGATAAAAGATGTTTTATTTCCCCTTTCTAGGTTATTTATTAGTCTCACTGCTGTTTGAGGAGGTCTGTAACAGACTGAAAAATACACGAGAACCAATGTCAGAATAAAAAATGTTACCTGTGATATTCAGCCAAACCAAACAGCACCAAAACAACAAAGGAAACACATCAGAGGGCGATATGTATGATTTTTATGTATGTATGTTAAAGTCAATGGACAGATACAGTTGATGTTGTGAACCTTTGCATGTTAATATCATTTGGATAAGACAGTCTTTGTTGTTCCAGCAGTTGGGAAATTCACAATATTACAGTATCAGAGTGGACAGAGCGGGAATAAATAGATGCAGCACAAGCAAACAATATTATGAGGTGACTAAAGACGCAAGTACTATCAGCTGCCACTAGGTGTCCCTACAGTAACAGCTTTATGAGCCAGATGTCACTGAGCTCTGACAGGTGAAGAACAGGTTGTGTTAAAGTTTCTTTCCTTATGCTTTGCTTCCAGTTACTTTGCTTGACACCTGATAAACAAACCACATGATAGTGTTCAAGGCTCTGTTCTCACGTGTAATGCGCAAAGCTTGCAGTAATTATTTGGTTGTGAAGACACAGGTGTGGTGTAGGTGTGGTTCCCAAAAAGCAACGCCCTGCATTCCATGATCGTATGATTCACCACACTCAGCGACCTTTTTTATGGCATCAGCATAATAAAATTATTATTGTAGTTACTATCTGGTCAGTTAAGGTTTTATTGCTTTTATATTGTCTTTTTTATATTGCCTGAAGGCCAGAGAAGATATAAGAAAAAGATATGGCATTAGAGTGTTACTCTATGAGTGAGTTCTACAACGGAAAAGATGGAGGTAGAAGAAACGTTATGATACGTTATTCTAGGATAAACTTTTGGAGTGTTTTTGTCTGATGTGAATAGTGATTTTATATACGTGGTGATCGTGGCTCATGAGTTGGGAGTTCGTCTTGTAATCGGAAAGTTGCTGGTTCAAACCCCGGCTCCGACAGTCTCGGTCGTTTTCTCCTTGGGCAAGACACTTCACCCGTTGCCTACTGGTGGTGGTCAGAGGGCCCGGTGGCGGCAGTGTCCGGCAGCCTCGCCTCTGTCAGTGCGTCCCAGGGTGGCTGTGGCTACAATGTAGCTTGCCATCGTGAATGTGTGGATGACTGGATGTATAAAGGGCTTTGGGGTCCTTCGGGACTAGTAAGGTGCTATACAAAATACAGGCCATTGCAAGGTTTTTATGTCCTGGTGACCACTGCAATGAAAGTTAAATGTAATAATGGTTCAGAATACACAAACAAGAGCCCAAAGATGATCACAGATCACAGTGCTGGATTGTTCTTTACAAGTGAAGGCTAACCTGCAGCTTCATTCACAAAATATTTCAAATTTACCATTAAGATAAAGAAGAAAATTCATACTTCTCCCAAATGATCTTCAGACATTTTAGAATGACAAATAGCATACAAATGTGTAAATATTTATGCACTTCAACATTTTTTAAGTCTAATATGTATTAATATATTACAGTCTACTGGTTCACTTAAACTTTTAAATACCAGGAAGCAATAAAGAAAAGCACAGTGCTCTAAACATAAGGTTTAAACAGGGTTTTAGGGCTGAGGCCTACTGAGCAGTCTGTTAAATTTGTATAAATTAGACTCTGTGAGCAGTTGAAATCAGCTGACTTTTAGCCAAAATAGGCATGACAGAACACAGCCACACACAGAAGGATGACGGCATTGACATTGACTACGTTCCTCCACAGAGGCACCTCTGAGGTGTCTGTCAGCTTCCTTTGCAGCTCTTCCTCCTCTTCTTTAGTCAGCTTGGGGGCTTTTTTGGTTTCCAGGCCGCAGAAGCACATCACCGCTTTCTTCAAGAAGCCAGGCTCATCATCTGCAAAAGAAGAAACAAGACAAACGAAAGTTTGCATGTATTTGTTTATATGTATGCATAACATGTGTTAAATATGGTAAATGGCCTGTATTTATATAGTGCTTTACTAGTCCCTAAGGACCCCAAAGCGCTTTACATATCCAGTCATCCACCCATTCACACACACATTCAAATACTTGTCAGTTTCACACAAAACACCCCTTTTTTCAATTAAATATTTCATTTTGCATCTCAATCTCCTACCTGTGTGATCTGAGTCTGTGTGCGTTCGTGTGTGTGCGCTGCGTGGTGACGTAGGCGCGTGCATTTGTGCCCCGGTCTCAGCTCCTTTCAGCATGGCCGGAGGTAAGTCACTGCCACGTTGCTCTCAGCTAATTAAAGTTTGCTCAGACCCCAAGCTGCAATTTGAATACAGCCGAACCGCCGCGTTTTTGTTTGTCATTAAGAGACTCATTCGGGATAAGTTAGTCTGATCGCTAGCGGCTTGTGGGCGTATTCGCTGCAGTTTTTTTTTTTAACAGTGTGCACTCTTTTCTCCTTCGTCAGGAGAGGTGTACTGGCAGGTGTGTGACACACACAGATTCCCCCCCCCCCCAATTTTTTTGCACATGTCGAGGAGCGTGTCAGGCTACATTTCACTGTGTGTTATACTTGTATAACTATGCATGTGACAAATAAAGAACCTTGAACCTTGATCAGACCCTTATTTCTGTGTTGCAGGTATGGAGATGTTCTCTTGTTTTGGAGATGCGGTCTTTCATTCAGTGTTTTTAATGGTACAGTGTTGTATTGCCTGTTGGATGGCGGTTGTTAATATGATTGTACTGAAGTATAATGTTTGAACTATAAGCACTAGAATATTGGGTCCTGGTTATTAAATTGTATTTGTCTGACTGTTTATTTGTTTTTGAATTATTTTGTTTATTGTTCTTATAAGTTCTTTTGATGATTTTTCAGTAACATATTATTTATTTTGTGCTTTTTGTTTTTGAGAGCTTAAGTTACTGTTTTAAAACAATTTGTTGTATTTGATTTATTATATTATTGTAGCATTAATAAAGCTGCAGGCACAGCTCCTTTCAGCCTGGCCGGAGGAGAGGTGTACTGGCAGGTGCGTGACACACACAGATCAGACACTTATTTCTGTGTTACAGATGTGCAGTAAAGAGCCAAAGACCCAGTGCTGTCTTGTGCCTCTTACTTTCATGCCAGAACACAATGCAACAACAACAGGCGTAACACATGAACGGGTTACATATGGATGCATATTTACTGTGCTATATTTTACTCTGCTGCGTATGTCAGCTCATTACCGTCTGAGTCCACACTGTTGGAATCTTGGTTATCAGTCCAATCATCCATCTCAAGATCGACCCTCTCCTCTGTACAGTTCCTCAGGCTCCAGCACAGTCGATACAACTAGTCAAACGGCACAAAATGTGGTAAAAAATATTATCAGAAAATTTATCATTTTATTTTACTTCTTAATAACTGATTAAACACAGTTTAACAAGGAGACTCAGCAGATATGAAGGTTAAAGCAAGTTAAATCTCCATACTAGATCAGTCTGGTGGAAGCTGGAGGATGAGGATAGAGGGAAGGTGTGTTAGGAGGCAGCAAGATAGAAGAAAAAAGCAGGAGTGTAGAGGCAACATTAAATGTAGGCTGGTTACAACTATGGCTGGTAAAGGGAGAGAGCTGGAGGATATAATGAAGAAGGTAGATGCAATGTGTGCAAAATAGTAGATGGAATAGAAGCAAGGCCAAGAGCACTGGAGATGGATTCAAACTCTAGAGTGCGACCAATTTCAATGGTGCGACTAAAAAAAATCTTAGGTCGCACTGGTGTGACCAACTGTTCGAGTGGAAAAAAAAAAAAGACTCCACAACTCTGAAAGTCTCTGTGGTCAACAACAGACACACATTATGCCTCTGTCGTGGTCTAAACCAATCAGGGATAGTCAGGGGTGGGACCTCTCTGATTGGTCTAGATATTCCTGTAGCCTTTCACAAGTACGTTTGAAAGTGCAGGCGGATAGAGAGAGGTGAGCTGTAGTGATGGGATTTCCGGCTCTTTTTAGAGATCCGGCTCTTTCGGTTCGGCTCACTAAAAAGAGCCGGCTCTTTCGGCTCCGAACTGGCTCTTCAGGTTGTTTTGTTGCTTTAATTAATTTATTATTAACAATAATATAAAATTATGCACAAAAGGAATTACTAAGGTAAAAACAAGTGGTTTTATTTATATATGTTTATATATAAATATATGCGGTGGCCCCTAGAGACAAAACACGTACAAACTCCAAAACACATTTCTAGCATGAACTGAACTTCCAAAGCAGAGCTACTAGATCACTTAAATTACACAATTGAAAGCATGTGTGTATTGTTTGTGTATTTATACACAGGCACTCATATATATATTCAAATAATTAAAAAAAAAAGTTCATTTACCTGTTATTACCACACACCAAATCCGGTCGTTGGTACTTGCTGGCTTGTGTAGGCTCAACACTGCGCCCAGCATCCTGGAGCACTTCTGTTGTCTTTTGTACGTGTTTTGAGTTTTTATGTGCTTCTGAGTTTTTATGTGCTTCTGAGTTTTTATATGCTTCTGAGTTTTTACGTGCTTCGGAGTTTGTACGTGTTTTTACATGTTTTGGAGTTTTTACGTGTTTTGGAGTTTGTACGTGTTTTTACGTGTTTTGGAGTTTGTACATGCTTCAGAGTTCGTACGTGATTTGAAGTTTGTATGTGCTTTGTCTCTAGGGGCCACCGTAAATATACTTTTATTTATTCACTCCACATAAAATGTAATAAATAAATCATATAATACAAAAATCAACTATTCACATTTCAAGTTTTAACTATTTAAATTTTCAGCTTTTTCCTTTCACAAATTTAAAGTGAAAAGAACACAAAACACTGCAAACCACAACACAATTAAATATAAATTATAATATGAAAACAAAAAGAACATGCATATTCTCTGTCATATGGACCTGCATGAATAAACTTTCTCAATCCTTTATCATCTGCAACCGAAAATAGTTGTGGATGATTACTATACCTTTCTAATGTTGTTGTCCCTGCCTCTCTTTCTCTCTCTCTGGCTCTGTTCCTGTGCTACTGAGTGTAACTACCGCCCCTCCCCCCTCTGCCCAGCGTAAAGCACAAGGCCCGCGTGCAGAGTGAAGCGGGAAAAAAGTGCGAGAGAGAGGCTGAGAGAAAGAAAAAAAAAACAAAAAACCCACGTGACGGCTCGCGATAAAAAGTCGGCTCGCGTCGTTCACGTCAAAGAGCCGGCTCTAAGAGCCATTTCGTTCGCGAACGACCCATCACTAGTGAGCTGCTTGAATAAAGCGCTATCGATTTATTAAATCTGAATCGACTTTTAAATATAAACGTATTTTGCCAGAAATGCCAGAATCTCAGGTTAAAGCTCACAAAACTATTTCAACAACCACCAAACAGCAAATGAGAGCAGGTACACAGAGCTGCAGGTTTTGTCTCTCTCCAACCAAAATTCACTGAACCAGCAGCAAAAGATGATCCAAACTACGATTCACATTTGATAAATGTCGTCATTAATTCCCTCTTACTTTTGCTGTTTTTTTTCCTTCCACCATGATAAAAATCACACTTCATGCACAGCTCTCTCTCTCTCTCTCTGTGTACTTCAAGAACAGTTTCTCATCTCAAGTCTCTGTTTTCGGTATTATTCATTCGCTTATTACCAGTGTTGGGACTAACGCGTTATTAAGTAACGCGTTACAGTAACTACGTTATTATTGTGGTAACGAGCACGGTAACTAGTTATTATGCCAAAATCAGGAACGCGTTACTCGTTACTGGGATTTAGATAGGCTCGTTACTCGATACTTCGTGTGGTGGCTATCGCGGAGCTTCCACAGATTCAGTAACATTAGCAAGTGGTGGAGGCCAGCAGGTGGAAGAAGGAAAAGAGACCCGAGGCGGCCGCCGGTCCAAGTGTGAACTGAACTTCAGGTAAGAAGTTATGACCTGCAGTCTCTCTGGGTCAGATATGAACCAAGTTTAGGTGTAGTTTATTTTCGTTATTCTGACTTTTTCCGTACTGCGTACTAGCTAGCATGACGGAGTTTCTATACAGCTGGGTGGGTGCTATGAAGTTAATGATGTTGAACTTTATTTTGTTCATAAGTTATTAGAGTTGCCAACCGTCCCGTCTGGTATTCAGAGAAAATATTAAACGCTTCTTATTGAGGTGAAAAGGAACAGTTTGTCCCGTAATTCAGCTACAATGAAAAAGGCACAAAGCTGGAGTTATTCTGTCTTTGCTGCACAGCTGCCTCTTCTTCTCTCATTCTCTCCCCCTCCCTCTCCCGTTTCTACTTCAATCATGAAACTGATCAATGATCAGCTGATCGGCTCTCTTGTTTGTTTATCGCTCACTTTGCGCCGAAAGAGGAAACCAGCGGATGTCGCGCTAAACAACAGCAGCACGTTTAAGCTTGATCAGCTGTTGTTAGAATTTATTTAATATTAATTTCTAGTATCAGCTGATGTTTGCTGGAGCCACAGCTGTAAACCTGCTGGTCATGATATGGTTTGGTTATCTGGTGAGAGGGAAACATGAAGATGAAACCAGGAGATGTCCTTACTGAATCATCAGAGCTGAACAGGTGATGGAGAAACAGGTTTACCTTTTAGGTGACATGGATGAGTTGAAGGGAAGTTATGAACTGTTTCTGAGAGACAAATAACACCAGGATCCTTTTTTAGGTAGCTGACAGCTGGTAACTGTGCAGGGGCGGGTCTAGCAAAGTATTGCCAGGGGGCATGTAGGGCATTAACAGGGAAAGGGGGGCACAAAGAAATACTTTTCTTTCTTATTCTCATTTAAAATGTCTAGCTTTTAAAAAATAATTATCTGAATCTTACAACAAACGATTGATAGATTGATACATATATACCATCAAAACAGTGTACATCACTGTCACAACAGTGTTTGTTTTCATTCAAAGGCTTTATGATTTTTCCTATAATGGTGGGCCGGTCTCTAGTCAAAATGCCCGGGACGATTTTTTTGTCCCAGTCCAGCCCTGTATGCAGCTCATCTGCAGTCTGGTGTTGCCTACATCTTCCTATTCAGAAGGCAGAATTTCCGAGTTCTGAGTACAATCGAAAGCACCACGACTACAGTTTTTGTGTTGCATGTAAAAGGCGCACATGACTCTGTGACGTAGGCTAGAATCATGGCAGCAGTCAATGACGGTCCAGGCGTGGGATTTCTCTCGTGGAAATATGCACATTATCTTTTCCTTTCTATTGGTAGGTGGCACAGTGCACTTGTGGCAAGTAAGCAAGCTAGAAGACTGGCAAAGTTATGGAAGAAACACATTAACAAGAGAATTCTGAGTAAAACCAAAGTTACTTTCCCTAGTAACTAGTTACTTTGAAAGTAACGAGTAACTTGAAGTAACTGAGTTACTTTTGAGAGAAGTAACTAGTAATGTAACTAAGTTACTATTTTAAAGTAACTTACCCAACACTGCTTATTACCCACCAGTCTACCGTAGTTTACAGTGCTGTCGGCCGCTGTCTTTTTAAAAATTTTTTACTTTACTTAAATGACCTCGGACAAAGCCTAATTTCTGCTGGTCAATACTGAAGAAATTTAAACTTTTTGAAATTATGTAAAATTGCAGAATAATTTTAAATTTAAGTTTTCTTTTAAGTTTTCTGTTATAAAAAGCCAGGAAAACCTCCTTCATGTTTTTTTGTGTTTTATTCTCAGTTACTTTGACACAAAGGCTGTGATGCTCACAATTCTGACGAAGTCATACATGTATCAGCACTGATAAATGATCAGAATTATAATATTTCTGACTGTCTGCGGCAAAGTTGAATCGAATTGAATGGATTATAGAAAACGGTGATGATACCCAGCCCTAGTGAGTAGCCTAGGCCCGACAGAAGTGGATGTAGCTGTGGGTAATAAGAAAAGATGAAAAGAACGATTGACAACTTTTTTGTTAAGGCCTGATCCGTCTGAAATTCATAGTCAGTGCTCTGACACGGAGCCATCAGTATCTAAACGCTGAAAAAATACATATATCCAGAAAACACATTATATGCTGTGATAAATGCACTGCCCAAGTGTCCCCTCTCCCCACTGCCTTTCAGCGGCAGGCAGCAGCAAACAGGTCGTCAGAGGAGGCCGATGTGATGATTAAGTTTAATTTTGTCAACAATATTACCAAAGAATGCCAATGCACTTTAAGCACAAGCACTTTTTCAGTAACTTATCTTTCTTGTACAACTGTGCTCCAAATAAAGAACTTTGTGTTGACAAGATTGTTAGTTAATCATTTACAAATCAATATTGTCTGTATGGACTGCAATTCCCCCCCCCAAAAAAGTGCACATCTAAAACTGTGGTGTTAAGCAATGCGGTTGAAAAATTTGGGTGTGCCTAACTTTGGCGCTGGTGCAATTGGCAAAAAGCAAAAAGTTAGTGTAGAGCCCTGTAAGAGTATGTGTATACTGTTGTAGAGGTGAAGAGAGTGTCAGACAGGATCATGAGAGGTCAGGAGGTGTTGTAGATGTGGAGAAAGTATATGGTAGGGTGTCATCAGCATGAATGGAGCAACAGAGAAAAATATATGGGTGCATTGGTATTTTGGTGTCTTAAATTAAAAACTTACATGTTTGTCGTCAATAGGTTTGGTCATGAGAGACACTGCCAGCATGACGATGCCGGAGATGACAAACAGAATGAGCCCAAAGTAAAGGTAGTGAACTCCACATATGATAGTGGGACAGTTACTGGGGATAGCACAGCTACCTGTCCCATAAATAAACTCTGTAATCATCCTGCTCAAGCCCATACACAGCCCAATTATGAGGCCATAAAATGCACCCTGTGGAAAGAAAGAAAAAAGGACAAATATTACTTTATATCAAAATACTTTTAAAAAGTTTAAAGGTTTAAAAATGGTAAATAAATACAATATAGTAAAATATTAATAGATAGCAACATATATATGTATATATAATATTGTGTTTGAAGAAATAGTTTTGGATAAATGCTTCTTGCTAAAAGTGAGATTGAATCAGCGCTACATTTGGATGCATATTGAACAGGAAGCTGGAATCATGATTCTTACAGTATATTAACATACCAGCATTTGTAACTCTTGTTGCATCCTGTGTTTAATATGTACAGATCCAAAATATAAAAAATGTGTCTACAAAAAGTAGTTTGACAGTTCATGAAGGAATATTTACCACTTTTGCCCAAGTGTAATACTATTTTGTGGTCAGGACCTACTGGGATGTTACGCAAGCTGATTGTCAACACATAGAAAGTGACTATTTATATGGAATCCAGAGATAACTATAAGACAATTAAATTTTGCAATTCAATTATGAATACAGACTTTGAAAGCAGGGGCTCACAATCCTTCTGACTTGCTGAGTTTTAAGTAGTAAGTGTCTGCCAAGACACCACGGGGATGAATAGTTCGTGGTGGCCTAGCGCTTATCGCAATGTTGCATTTTAATCTGTTGGTTTTACATTTCAATCATGATGTGGACATTTTGTAATAATTAGACAACTTATTAATTATTGAACCTTTTCAGTGGTTGTGGGTGGAAATAACTACTTTTGCCAAGAAGCACTCTGACAGCTCTATTTTATTCCCAGTCCATCTACTGAGCTAAGCTATGAACTACTTGGCTTATTTTTCTCTACAGACTTACAGATTGGTTTAATCATTTATCCCTAAAACTCAGCAAAGATGTAAACTGTTTTTCTTAAAGTGTCAAATGACAAAAGCTTTGCTCTTGATAACATTTTCCTGACTAAATCCCAGAGGTATGTGAAGGATTCTTTCACTGTGCAAAACCACAGTGAAGAACAGATTTCTTTCTTATTTCATGAAAAAGTCAAGCAAACACTTACAGTCTCATTGACACGTTTGCAAAAAATGGCAAGCAAGAAGACAGCTGCAACAGGTGGGGCAAGGTAACTGGTGATGGATTGAGTGTAGACAAAAAGCTGACCACTTTGGGCTGCCTGCACCACAGGAATCCATGCTATGCTCACACCAATCAGGGCCAAGATAAAAACTCTGTACATAGTTGAAAAAAATGCAATCAGTATTTAACACTTTAGACAATCATTGTATCAGACACAACAACAAAAATGTGTTTTACCTGCCAGCAATCATGAGTTCCTTCTCACTAGCAGAGCGACGAATTCTAGTGTAGATGTCCATGGTGAAGAGAGTACTGGCACTGTTGAAGATAGAGGTAAGGGAGCTCATCAAAGAGGCCAGCATCACAGACAGCATAAGACCTCGCAAGCCTGAAATAGAGTAACAGATTAAAAAGTAGAAATATAAAAAAAATCTGCAATAATTAAAAGTTAATAAGACAAAGGTCACCAACCTTTAGGCATGAGTTCCACGACCAGTTTCGGATAAGCAATGTTGCTGCAGCCCACCCTGGTCCCACAGTGTTTTTCACATTCATCTGGATCCACACATGCTACCACATCTAGATTAAAGGCAAGAAAATCCACAGTATTTCAGTTTATCACAACTTTAAATATACCAGTAAGCTTGCTACATAAGTTGCATACAACAGGCTCTTAAAACCACACACCACACTCACCTGTGTACAGGATCCTGCTAATCATCCCGGGGAAAACCATGAGGAACATGGGCAGTATCTTCAGGTATCCACATAGGATACAACCTCCTTTCACGTGAGAGAGACTCTTGGCAGAGAGGCAGCGCTGCACAATCACCTACAATTAGGAAACAATTGTAGTACAATTCAGTGGTGGTAAGCAACAAAATACATTTACTCATAGAGCCAGATTCAATGTGAAGTATTGCAACAAGCTGAGAAATCAGACAGCAAGAAACTCACAAGGAGGCACTGAATCTTCAAATACTGCTGTAAACCCTACAACTCCAAAGGCTGTGCTCTTTTATTCTGCATTTATTTTTTTTATTATTATTATTATTTTTTTGCCTGTCCCATTTGGTTCTTTAGCCGTCAGAATTGTTGTCTGAAGACCAACAAGGATACCCAATGGATTTATTTTGCCAAATGGATCATTGTGGCATTGCCGTATTGGTCCATTTGATCGACCTTTGTTTTTATTATTTATTTTATTTTATTTTCAGTTGTTACAGGCGGGACAGACATGAGTGAGGGATAGGAAAGGGAGAAAGAAAGATGAAGGAAAAGAAAAACAGAAGGTGAGAGGGACAGTGAGAAAAGGGGGGGGGGGGGGGGGGGAATCTCCTGGATCACCTGTTGAGAGAAAAAGGATAGAAAACAAGCAACAAAAACCAAAGCAACATACTAAACACAACATCATCGCATTAATCTAGCTAAGTGTAGACAGCAGTAAATACTAAATATTCAATGTTGTTGTGCAGCACGCAGGACTGACAGCGCACAATGTGCTTTGAAGTAGTAGCCAAGAAAGGTGTAATTTAAGTCTACGAACAGTGAACACCCATGTGCACACCTGTGTGGATCAGCGCGCTTGTATTCAAATGGTTTCCACATGTAATGGTCTGCAAGAGGATGTAGCGAGCCATAGCCCGGTCCCCCAGGGCATGAAGCAGGCATGGAGGAGATCCAGGCCCCAGACATCCAGAGGCCCCAGAGTGCGAGAGCATTTGCATTTAAAAAGCATATTAACACTGTGCTTCCAGCAGGTTACTATCACTGTGCATAACTTATAACATATGCATCTCTTTTCCATCATAAAGAACACGTATAAGTCTAAACAGACCTGCAGCATGGAACATACTATTACAGCTACATAACCATAACAGTAAACATAAATTTCTTAAATTAAGTATGAAACACAGTGTTCCAGAGGCATGATGGGAAATTACATTTAGACACTCCCACACTCCACACAGCCCTCACCTAGGTGATTAGCTGTCCCCAACAACCCACATGTCTGTGTCAAAATCTTTGAGATGTTGGGGGAGGTGACACTGTCGTTGAGTCAGATTAGAAGATTCCTCAGTGGTCTCTCAAGTTGGGTTGAGAGTCTAGGGTTAGTGCTGGAGCCCTGAGTGCATGACAGTCACGATGGAGCACAACCACCCTTTTTATTTTGACCAGCCACACCATGTAAACCACATCTGACAGTCTGTCATACACATTGCAGAGTCCAACGCACTGGCTCATCAGTTTAGGAGAAATGCTTATCTTTCTCTCCGGGTTGAAGGCCCACACCTGCTCCCCAGGTACAAGACCTTTCACCCTGAATCATACAGTAAGCATGTTTCTGCTGGGAACTTGCATCAACGAGGGCCTACCTCATCAGCTTATGAGATCCCCCAACTAGGTGGTTAGCTGTCTCCAAAACCCCACATGTCCATGTCAAAATCGTTGAATTGTTGGGGGAGGTGACACTGTCGTTGAGTTGGCTTTGAAGATTCCTCGGTGGTCTCTCAAGTTGGGTTTAGGGTCTACGGTTGATGATGGGGCCCTGAGTGCAAGACAAGGAGTGCTCATCATGGAGCAAAACCACCCTATTCTATTTGACCAGCCGCACCACTCTTTCCGCTCTGAGTAAGGTTGCTACCTCTAGGCTAGGCAGGTGGCGCTTCAGCAGCTTCACAAGGCTTTGTTCCTTGTCTTGTTATGATCAGCAGTAGCCTATTCTTCTTAAATTCCAGCATCATGCTATATGGTAAATGGTAAATGGCCTGTATTTATATAGCGCTTTACTAGTCCCTAAGGACCCCAAAGCGCTTCATCCACCCATTCACACACACATTCACACACTGGTGATGGCAAGCTACATTGTAGCCACAGCCACCCTGGGGCGCACTGACAGAGGCGAGGCTGCCGGACACTGGCGCCACCGGGCCCTCTGACCACCACCAGTAGGCAACGGGTGAAGTGTCTTGCCCAAGGACACAACAACCGAGACTGTCCAAGCCGGGGCTCGAACCGGCAACCTTCCGGTTACAAGACGGACTCCCAACTCTTGAGCCACGATTGCCCCGATCGTCCATGTGTTTTCTCTCTTCATCCATGTCTTCTTTATCTGTGGTTTCTGCTCCTCGTGTTAAAGTCACTCAAAAGTTAAATTCTTGGTAAGAAGACATACAGCGAGTTTTAGCCTTTTTCCACCTTTATTCAAATTTCTATTACTGTTTACAAGTACTTTGTTCTCTGGTCTTCATTAGTCTACAATCTCTTTTGTAGGCTCTCTCTCTGCTCTCCTTGCCTCAAATGGTTTTCCAGCATTATTGCAGACTCTCTTGTATCTCCTGACCATTGTCAATTCTCAGCCTTTTGCAGGTTCTGTGCTCTTCCTCCTGGCCTCTATTGGCCCTTGAGCGATATTGTAGGTTCTGTCTTCTTTCTTGAACTCTCAGCCTTTTGGAGATTTTCTGCTTTCCATCCTGGCCTCTGATGGCCCTTAAGTCTTATCTCAGGCTCACACTCTCTTCTGGCCTCTGACAGGCCTTGAGCCAAAATTCTCTCTCTCCTCCTTTCCTGGCCCCTGTAACATTGCAGCCTTAATGCAGGCTCTGGCCTGGCCTCCAACAGCTTTCCAGCCTTATTACAGGCCTTTTTCTTCCTACTCACCTCTGTCAACCCACAAATCTTATTGCAGGTTCATATCACTCTCTGCTGGCCTCTGATGGCCCTTGAGCTTTTATCGCAGGCTCATTTTCTGTCCTGCTTCCCTTTTTCCTGTTTGCTATCTGGACCTTTTCATCAGTTGACTATATTCTGTTCCTTTGGTCATGTCTCCTATGGCATTATTTTTGTGCCACTATTCTGAGCGCACGTAAAAAATATTTGCAGGTGCAAGTGTTGCATTTTGAGGAGAAATTTATTTTGAGCAGTGTGCAAACACTGAAATGTATTTCAGTGTTTGCTATTATCCACACACACACACACACAGACGCGCACACACGCACACACGCACGCACACACACACGCACACACACACACACACTTGCATTTGCGCTTGCTCGCAACATGTTGCTTGCGCTCTCAACATTTCTGCCCGTGCGCGTTCAACTCTTTCTGTACACCGTTATATTTGTGCCACAAAACCAGCCAATCACAGACTTGACTCACAAAAATTCTGATTGGCTGTTTTGGTCTCCAATCAGCTTGAAATGACGAAATGCAATATCCCAGAATCTATTTTGTCCAAAACTCAAACAAGGCAGTGGCGGAGGAACACAGAGTGGCGGAGTTTGAAATATTACTCTTTCTGATCACAAAATAAACTTTTAAGATATTTTCATGCGAGAATGGTGCTGAGTAAACTCCAAATATCTGCTCGATTTATCAAGACATCACATATTTGCATAAGTTCTCTAATGTTTTCGGAGATGCCTGTTACCCACTAGCTGACGGGGTGGTCACTCGGGTTTAGCATAATGTATAAGGCTGAACTGACAAAAAAAATCAGCCGACTACACCACCAGGTATTATAGGAAAAACCATAAAGCCTTTGAACTAAAACAAACGCTGTTGTGACAGTGATGTACACTGTCTTGTTGGTATATATGTATGATTTGTATCACCTTCATGTTTCCAAACCGATATCATGAGCAGCAACTTTTACAGCTGTGGCTCCAGCAAACATCAGCTGATACTAGAAAAATTAATATTAAATAAATTCTAACAACAGCTGATCAAGCTTGAACGCGCTGCTGTTGTTTAGCGCGACATCCGCTGGTTTCGTCTTTCTGGTGCAAAGTGGGCAATAAACAAACAAGAAAGACGGGACTTGTGGCAGAAAAGCCGATCAGCTGATCATTGATCAGTTTCATGATTGAAGTAGCAACAGGAGAGGGAGGGGGGTGAATGAGGGGAGAACACTCAGTTGTGCAGCAAAAACACTGGATAACTCCAGCTTTGTGTCTTTTTTCATTCTAGTTAAAGGACTTATCTTGTTCCTTTTCCCCTCAATACAGATGTATTGTAATTGGTCCAGCCCAGAGTTGATCATGACCAATTGGCTAATCCACCACCTTTCATTGTTTATACCGTTTTTAAAAAAAACAAACAAACATAAAAATGAAAAATCACCATGGCCCACCAGGCAAATGCCCGGTATTCCCAAAGGCCAGTCCAGCTCTGCGGTCAGCTGGAGGGTAACAGGCATTTCCGAAAACATTAGAGCACTTATGCAAATATGTGATGTCTTGATAAATCGAGCAGATATTTGGAGTTTACTCAGCACCATTCTCACATGAAAATATCTTAAAAGTTTATTTTGTGATCAGAAAGAGTAATATTTCAAACTCCGCCACTCTGTGTTCCTCCGCCACTGCCTTGTTTGAATTTTGGACAAAATAGATTCTGGGATATTGCATTTCGTCATTTCGAGCTGATTGGAGACCAAAACAGCCAATCAGAATTTTTGTGAGTCAAGTCTGTGATTGGCTGGTTTTGTGGCACAAATATAACGGTGTACAGAAAGAGTTGAACGCGCACGGGCAGAAATGTTGAGAGCGCAAGCAACACATTGCGAGCAAGCGCAAATGCAAAAACCGAGCGAGAGGGGCTGCCAGTGTGTGTGTGTGTGTGTGTGTGTGTGTGTGTGTGTGTGTGTGTGTGTGTGTGTGTGTGTGTGTGTGTGTGTGGATAATAGCAAACACTGAAATACATTTTTTGCACACAGCAATGAATTTTGTTCACTCAAATTGAGCTTTTCTTCGCTCAAAATAAATTTCTCCTCAAAATGCATCATCTACACTTGCAAATTTTTTTTACGTGCGCTCAGAATAGTGGCACAAAAATAACGCCATACTGTGCTGGTGTAGTTCTTCTTCCCACCAGCAAGAGTCACTACAGTTCTTTCATGCCAAGATTTGTTTGTTATTAGCTGTAGAGTCAGTAATGCAGCACACTTTGAGAAAAGACTGACTCAGCATGTTGTTCGGATAAACACCTGCATCCATCCTCTTCGTTGTTTTACAGAAAGCATCACTTGTGAGTATTTAAGTTGAACAAGAGTTAATGCAACTCTATTTGCTATTATTTATGCACTTTTATGGTTAAAGGTGTACTGTATTCAGATTTACTTTCTTTCCAATGTTAGCTAGTTTAGTCAACTGATTTGCATTATCGTGTGAATATATAGACTGAATATTGCTTATTTTCTTCTGTTTGTAGTTTCACTCTGTTGATAATTGAAGGCAGCGTCAATAAAAGGGACGATACACCTGTCAGTTGTCGAGGAGTTTATCTATCTGCATAACTGTATCCAGTGTAGCAGTGAGGGCAGAATACATACTATCCTTGCTACTCCCCTCTCTGCATACTTTAAATCTCAGTGCTTGTCTGTCATTCTGCCTTTATGATTCCTATTCATGCAACCCAGGTCCTCCTCATTTCTGCTTCACCCTGTTTACTCATAGATGGATCCAAGACTCCATCTGCATTTTCAACACCTTGAACGTGAATTTCTTTCAATAGATCTGTTCATATAGAAATAGTAGAATTTAGTATGAATATATGAACACACCGAGGCAATCAGTTGAATTTGTCTCGGTTTTTGACTACAGACTGGTTGCTGAAAACTGCAGTTGAGCTGCCCAATACTTATTTGCTTAACTCACCTGATCAGTGCAAAAGTACCAGATGCACTGAATAGTGAGTCCAAACACGAGACCAGGCCATGGGAGGTCTCCTGTAAGTGGATCCCTGAAGAGATGGAAGGAGTCTGGCCGGGGCTCATAACAGTTTGCACTGATGTTACCCGTGATTGAGGGGATAGCTTGCATGTAGAGTTTCTCAAAGTTTTCATATCCCTTCACTTCATTAAAAGCTGAGGAAAATCATATGCAAGTTAGATCAACATTATTATTTATTTTTGTAACTTTCCAACAAATAATTTGTATGTAAAATATTTCATATTACCAAAGCCCATCAGAATGAATGATCCAATAAGCATGATAAAGGTCTGTAAAGTGTCCGTGTAGATCACTGCTGCCAGTCCACCTGGGATAAAATATATGATGTTATCAGTCTGTGAAAATCTTCACTTAATCACTTGAGATTTTATCAGCACTAATATACATAAAAAAGTCCTCTTCAATAAACTCATCATGTCATTATGTAACTACTCATTCTTTAAAACTTGTAATTGTGGATGTGTTGTTACAAAACAGCAACAGAAGGCCAATTCAGGCTTATCATAGTCCATGGCAATCAACCACAGCAACTCAGCAAAGATAAACCAACATTGAAGAAAGAGAGCAATTATGTGTGTGTGTGTGTGTGTGTGTGTGTGTGTGTGTGTGTGTGTGTGTGTGTGTGTGTGTGTGTGTGTGTGTGCGCGCGTGTGTGTGTGTCTACATCTCCACATACGGCCTTGAGAGGACTTTACCCCAGTCATAATATAACTGTAGATATTGCTTCTTGGGTAGTTTATGAGGAAAATGTCTGTTTGTAAGTTCAGTAAAATAGGAAATGATTTTTTCCCCGTGTACAAACCTGTGACAGTGTACAGTGCCGTAATCGCCAGAAGTGCAATAACAGCGAGATAGATATTCAACCCAAAGGCCTGCTGGATGAAAATTGCACCCGAGAAAATGTCTGCCTGAATGGGGAGGAAAGAAAAGTGGGATTTCATTTAGGATCATCCAAAACAGGCACAATAGAAATATTCTCTGCTTTTCTTTCAGGAACTTACTGAAATTTTGGTGAAGACATACAAGACAAGGGAGAGAAGAGAGAGATAAATGCAAATGCGCTGTCCTCCGAACCTCTTCTTCAAGTACTCAGGCATGGTGATGATCTAAATACATCCACATGAGATTTTACTCATTAATCATTGCTTATTTAGAAAGGGTAAATATATGTGCCTCATGTATATATAAATATATATATGAGGGCTTTTGTTTACCCCAGCTCTAATGTAGATGGGCACAAAGATCCATCCCAGGATAACAATCGCAAAAAGAGCCTGAAACACACAGATATGCAATAATCAGGAACTCTGTTTCCTTTCATCCTTTTTTCTCTGCACAATGGAGCGCTCATAAAAATCAGTAAACCAGGAGCTGACATGAACTGATTCAGTATCAGAGGCGAGAAATTCTTCTATATAACAAGTGATAATTGATGAGTGGCTCAGGAACAGTTACTCACATTCCATTCAAATCCACCAATGGCTATTCCTGAAGCTGCGCCAGTACCAGCAATTCCTACAAAATGGACACTGCCAATATTGCTGGCAAACAGCGATGCTCCGATCTGTGGAGAGCACAGTTCAATCTGTCAGTAGGTCCATTTGTAAATTAAGGAGACTTAAGAATTCATTCAAGAATCAACTTGGTTATGCTTTTTATTAGTGGTGGGAATTTAACTTGTGAATTGCGATTAATTAATTTCAAAGTGGAATCAAAGGAGAACTTTTACCAATGCACAATTTCCTTGTGTACCAATTACACTGATGCACACAGTTACAAAAATGGAAGAATCAGAAGAAAGCACAAAAGGGACTTTGCATACCACCGAAGCACTTCAACCTTACGGTACCATCTAAATGCAAAACATGTTGCAGCGAGCACAGAAACCGTGGGAGCTGTTAGTGCTAGCAGTTCGACTACCAACAAAGGGTGTCAGCAGCCCAAATTTGATGAAATGACTGGTTTCGGGACCAAAATTAGTAAGTCAACATCGGACAAACGTACAAATTCTCTCGCAAAATGGATTGCTCTGGACTGTAGACCACTATCAGTGGCGTTAGAAATTGTGCTCCAGATTCAGATGAGGAAGCCCTGTGCAACAGGGCCCTGAGTTTGTACAGAGCAGAAAATCACCATCAGCGAGACAGACTGGTGGTCAGGTCGAGCAGGGATGAACCCAGTCCTGGCCTGCAAGTATTTGATTAGTGCTGCCACTTCTGTCCCATGTGAGAGAATGTTCTCACTTCCAAGTTACATTGTAATAAAAAAGAGAACTGCTTTGAGCTCTGAAAAAGTAAACAGGCTAGTTTTTTCCTAAGTAACTGGCTGATAGAGGTGGACAGTAAATAAGCATGGAGGTATTGTGAGTCCAGTGAGTTTGTTATTTTTTGCACTAAAATGTTCGATGACCACACTGTTTTAGCCTAATGTACAAAATAATGTTGGTTAAGGTTACTCAGAGTTTAAAGGTGAAGCTGGTCAAATAATCCTTATGTTTCTGCCTTATTTTTTTTAAGAATTAAAACTCCACTTTATGTTGAAATTGTTATTATTATTATTATTTAAAGACAATACCTTTTTGAAAAATGTACTTAAAGTACTTAAAATAACTCTACTTTTAAGTGTGTCCAGTTTTGGCCAAGGATATTATTATTTTTTCTGTTTTGCATTTAAATACAGTTTAAATCCTTTTTTCCCATAAATTAAAAGAGCTTCAGTTGACAATATTCATGTCAATGTCTAATATTTCTTCTGTCGTCCACTAAAACCCTTTAAAATTAAAAAACATTTGAACTTCTTGTGCGATTAAATGTGATTAATCAAGATTAATTAATTACGAAGCCTCTAATTAATTAGATAATTTTTTTTAATCGACTCCCACCCCTACTTTTTATGCTAGCCCATATTCTCAGTATATTGTGTAAATATTAAATGATTTAAACATTTGATTACTCAGAAGTAATTAACCCTCTGATGCATGAATTATGAAAGCCTTGGTCAAGATTTTTTTCTTAAGTGCTTTTATTCTTCTCAGGACATGAAAAAAAATGTTCAACTCTTTTTTCCCCAAAAATATGTTTTTTTTATAAAGTTATAAACTTGTCCACTCCAGTGGACTACATGCGCCTGAGCACTTAGCATGAAATACTGTGAATTTACTATAAAAATTAATTACCTTGTGTTCTATTGTAAATATACAAACACTTGTTTGCTTGTATCCTTTGAAAAACATCTCAGCAATTTTTTTTGGAACTTTCAACTCATAAGGCCCCAATGTTTAGACGTAAATAACAAAACCAATCAACAGTCCTAGCTGTGAATCCTACACCTGAATATGGCAAACTATCTCCAACAAGAGAAACATTTTTGAGTCTACACAGTTCTATAACGATGCAGGACAGTATTACCAAGCCCTTAGTAGCATGCTGGAAGAAAACACAAACTGACATCTTAGTCTCTGCATCTCCAAACACTTCTGTGTTCATCACACCTAGGCTGTCCGTAGTTCCTATGTCTCTGTTCTGCTCTGGCAGCCACTCTCATCATCACTGGACTTATCACTGAACTCATCATCACTGCACTCATCAATGAAATCATCATCACTGGAGCTGGATGGAATTTCCTGGACTATTCTGTACGCTGCCTTATTCTTTGCTGCATTTGAAGTCTACAAAATATGATAAAATAATTATTATAGTAACTCAAACTACAGCTGATCTGCACAGAAATATACATTTTAAATGAGTAGCTTATAAATGTAACAATTATATGCTTACTTATAACCAAAACAGTCCCAAAAAACAGTGAGACAATTTATGACTTATGTTAAAAAAAATATAGTGGGTAATGCATGATGTCCACTACAGTGGACACATGGTTAATCGTAGTTTTCTACATATTAGACATAACAATTTCTTATTCCAAACAGATAATATCCTTCCCTAGATGTTACTGCATATCATCATATTTTTTTTACCTGTTGGGCTCTTTTAGCATAGAAGGATTGACAGGATATGCCAGCAGTGGTCGGCAGGGGTGACAGTTTGTCTGCCATCTTTGATTCAGAAGAAATTTACTTGCAGTTGCACTAACTGAACACTGAATTGACCTCAATGGAGCATGGCAGCAGAGAGCACTCTAGAGGCTAATATGCAGTTCCACCATAGAAACCAATGCATTAAAGAGATATGTACGTTTTAGTAGCTGTCCACTCCAGTGACCACTATGCATCAGAGGGTTAAGATAGTTTGTTAATCTCAAATAACTCCATAAATCATATTTATATGGGACGTTACTGTTCTTAATCTCCATTCAAAACTAGACTAGTAACCAAACCCAATCATACATCACATTTATCGACCTCACATCCACGGTCAGTATAGAATCACTAATGAACCTAACATGCATTTTTTAGGTTTATGAGATGAAACCAGGTGCCTGGGAAAAGCCCCTGCATTCAACATGCTTTAGACCTCCAGGCATATTTTAACCACACATTCATACAGCACATTATCTATCTCACATCCATGGTCCATGTAGAAGGATCAGCTATCCTAAATTGCATGTCAAGATTTGAACTTGGGGACGTTTTCGCTGTGACATGACCATGATAACCACCACTGTGCCATAAAATGCTTCTTTTATGATAGCTTACATCACATTTTATTACACAGCAATAAAAAATTGTTAATGGCTCTAAATGCAGGAAGAATATTGTAAAGGATCTAATTCTAAATATAAAGATACTCACCGGCCACCATACCATACTCCTCCCTGCAAGGAAGAAGCCACCTACAGTGGATCTGTTAGTGTGGACCATAGACTGTAACAGGACAAAGGCACGTTTTTAGAAAATCCTTAAATATGTGCAAAACTGTAACAGACTACATTGAAGGAACAAAGACATCCAGACTAAAGAGGAGAAGAAAAACATGGCTTGTTAACAGCACTCAGTCACTCGACGGTATGAGGGTGACTTGCTTCCTATGCCATTGCAGCTTGCAGATCTGTAAAGGAACCTTTAATGCTGCAAGGTGTTGTATGTGCAGATTCTAGAGCAACATATGCTCCCATCCAGACGACATCTTTTTCAGTGAGAGCATTGTATTATCCAGCAAGACAATGCTCATTGCATCTATCACAACAGGATATCTTCATAGTAGAAAAGACTGATCTGCCCTGGCATTAATCCAGACCTTTCACCAACTCCAACCATTTAGGCAAAAATATGAGGAACACCCAAGAGTGTTGAGCAGCTAGAATCCTATATTATTAGACAAAAATGGGACAAAATTCCTCCATCCAATTCATAATTAGGATTTTTTTTAATGGTACATGTTTTTTAGGTTAATTTGAAATTTCCACTAGAAATAAAATATGAATTTATGAGATTTTCAAATCATTGCATTTAGCTTTCATTTACGTTTTACACAGTGTCCTGACTTTTTTAGAATCAGGGGTGTAAGACACATTAGGACACATTAACATACAAACTATACTAAATCTTCTTAGCTGGAAACAGTTTATAAAATTATTGAGGAATTGCAGAGAAATTGGTTTTAAAAGTGATTGCAAAACTTACCCAAACTCCAACTGCCAAGACGACCAGGAAGTACACCACAATAACAGAGATATCTGCAGCATTATTAAGAGCCGTGGTGTTTTTTGCATCATTTTCTGCATTTCTGTTTATGTAAGAGAATCCAAAATAAGAATAATCTTGAGACATTTTAGCTGAGACAGACAACAGCAGTGTTGTTTGAGTCGGCTCTGTTTGAAGCGTTTACAGAAAGCGATTACCTTTATAACCTTTGGTGTGCATGTGAGAGGGAGATGAAAGCAGGAGGCGTAGATAGTGTAGATGTAAAAGAAGGGAAAACAAAGAGTGGGTTTGTCTAAGACATTAACACATACTCCAGTTGGCTGAAGGTGGATGCACATATGAACGTTGCTGATTCAAGTATGTTGACCTGAAAAATGTGTTAAAATGTGTAACTGTTTACCAAATAATATTGTTAATTATTAACCCTACAAGGGTGTTACGCCCCAGTCTAGGGGTACAGGAACGCAACACAAGTTTGAAAAGATTGCCCCGCCCTGGTCCCCAAAACCATACACAGAAGGAAACCAATTTCTTAGTGAATCGTGATTTATTATCTACACTGCAAAAATGAAGCTCTGGGGTGAACAAAGGCCAAAATAACGAACAAAACAAGCTAAGTCAGGAGGAGGTGCTATCTAAAACCCTATGTGAAATCAAACATCAAACAAAAGACAAGCGCTACACCTAACTCCCTAACTTGAAATAAACAGGAGAAAACAGTGCAAGGACAAACAATAAGGCAGCTCACCCCTTCTGTTGCAGTGCTATTTACAATGTGCTATTTACAATGAAAACTAGTGTACACACTATATACAAAACTCAGAAAAGCCACAAAAATCACAGGCACAAAAGTCTCAGGTTTTTGGAGGCCAGGGTCAGGTCTGCTGCTGCTGTCAGTGGCTGCCCCAGGACAACTGCTGGTGAGGGATTTGAAGAAGATCACATGGCCAGGGGACCAATCAGCAGCCGTCAGCTCATCCACTCTGGGACCTGCAAAGACTTAAAGGCACAGACAACAACAGCCACCAAAACAGATTATGGACAGGGCCATAACAAAGGGAATACCTCAAGTAAATACACCAGGGTTTGTAAAAACAAAACTCTACAGGTAATATTTGCATTGCAATGACTTATAGCTAAAATTTAATTCAGTCCAATTGATCCAGTCTAATCTGTTTGGATTTTGACACCTATGCCCATCAGTAAAATAAGCATTGCTATTAAACACATTCACTGATAACTTGTCACACTCATAATTTGCACATCAAGGACAATGTTTGATTATGGATTTAAATTAGTTTCAGTTAGTTATGATATGATCCACAAGCCTAAACTAAGATTTATAAATCTGTACAATGATTTGTGTTTAACTATTGAGCACTCATAAATACATGCTCCAACTCGCACACAAATATGAACCCATGTGAAATTATTTTACAAGTGCAGATAGGAAAACCTGAACAGAGTTGGAGTTCAGCTTCATAAATCTCATTCATTTCGCTTTAAGAAAGCTGTTTTCTGTTTACTGTTTGCTTAGAGATCATTACATGTGTACGCAAAAATCACCTGATACCAATGCTACTGATACTGTGCTACTGTTACATGCTGGACATTTTTCTGCTGCGAAAAATAGTCAGTGTGCAGCTGTAAACGGGAGAACGTTGTAGCCATAAAGTTCTGTTGCACAGCATCTCAAGCGAGCATATGCTAAATAATCTCTTATATTTTTTAAGCATAGATATAATCCAGGCCACCTTTAAAAACATTTGACAAAGAGCTTTTTGTTCTCAAAAGCTCAGTGTCACCGTTGCAATAAATGAAGCTTAAGCTTAAGTTCAATTAGGAAAGATCCGTTATCACTCATTTGTATTCCCGTGTGTTCAGTTGCAGTTGTATTCTTTACATCACTTCCTCTTTCTCACACTGCCAAACTCAATGCTTGTTCCTCTAGTCCATGAATACAAACAGTTATTCTGTTCTGCTGTGTTGGGTCATTGGAGTCCAATTGCCAAATCAAATGGCTTATTAATTGAAATTTTTTATCTCCATAAATCATGTTCAGTTGGTCTATATGATCTCTGCTTATTAAACTAATGTCTTATTTATTTTGAATGTTGATATCATTCAGATAATGTGGGATTGTGGAGGTATGTAATAATGACAGGAGAGGTCTCAGTGTCTCACTCCAACTTTATTAACTGACTCTCAGAACTTCACATATAGTGAGCGCCAAAATCTCCACCCCAACACTTCCCTTCAACTTGGGTGTGAGTGGAGCCACCTGGTGGTCCGCCACACATACCCCCCCCCCCCCCCCGAACACACAGTTAGGTCTCTATTCAGTCCAGGACCCTGGGTCTAAGCAAACGACCCGAACGACTGAACCTGGGAGGGAGAGAACAGGCAGAGGAAGGTCCATCCTGTGAACGAGGCTGGTGAAGGCGAGCAGGAAAGGCAGGAGGAGGCTCAAACGCCGGTGGTCCGGGGGTAGTCCTGGGGGGAAAACCAGAGTCTGTCAACCCCATCGAAGGAGGGTGGCCACGGCGAGGGGCCTGGGCCGGCACTACATTACTGTCCGGAAGAACATGTGCAGGTTTAAGTCTGTCAACACACACAGTCTCCCTTCGACCCCCAAAATCCAAAACAAAATGTTTCTGGCCCGGTTCAATAACCCTGAATGGGCCGCCATACAGCGGCCGCAGCGGTGTCCTGTGGGCATCGTGCCTGACGAAAACAAACTTAGCAGTCTCTAAAGTCTTTGGAACAGGAACCCGAAGCGAGTGCAAAAGAGGGTAGAGAGTTAGCACCGATGGATCGAAGCAGGGAGGAGGATTTTCGGGCAAGAATTCTCCAGGCACGCGGAGGGGCTGACCAAACACTAGCTCAGCTGGGGAAGCGCCGAGATCCTCCTTAACCGCAGAGCGCAGCCCAAGCAAAACCCACGGGAGGCGGTCAACCCAATTGCCATCCTTTAAGGAGGCGCGAAAAGCAGCCTTAAGCGACCGGTGGAACTGTTCAGACATCCCATTAGCTTGTGGGTTGTATGCGGTTGTGCGGTGGACTTTAGTCCCCAGTCCATCAGCCATGGCCGACCAAAGCTCGGAAATGAACTGGGGGCCTCTGTCTGACGTAATGTCTGCGGGTGGGCCGAAACACGAGACCCAGCTTGACAAAAACGCCTTGGCCACCACTGCTGCAGTAGTGGACGCCAGGGGGACCGCCTCCGGCCACCTGGTGGCCGGAGGCGGTCCCCCTGGCGGTCCGGTCAACAACAGTCAAAAGGTGCGTAAAACCTTGTGACTGTGGCAGAGGACCCACCAGATCGACATGCACATGATCGAAACGTTTGCCGGGTATGAAGAACGGCTCCAGGGGCGCCTTGGTGTGTTTATGAACCTTTGCACGCTGGCAGGGAATGCACGCCGACGCCCATTCCTTAACAGATTTGCGAAGGCCTGGCCAAACAAATTTAGAGCTGACCAGCTTAACAGAGGCCCGGACCCCTGGATGAGAGAGAGCATGTACCAAGTCAAAAACTTGACGACGCCAGGAAGCGGGAACCACTGGGCGAGGGCGGCCGGTGGAAACGTCACAGACGAGGAGGGGACCACCGTCTTGCACGGGTCTCTCCTCTAGTATGAGGCCCGTCTGGGTGGATTTAAGCGCGAGGATGTCCGGGTCACCGCTCTGATCGGCAGCCATGGTGGAGTAGTCTATGCCGAGAAAGACGGGAGAAACCAGCGCACGGGACAAACAGTCAGCCACATGATTGGATTTACCAGCCACGTGCCGAATGTCCGTGGTAAACTCAGAAATGGCTGCCAACTGGCGCTGCTGGCGTGCACTCCATGGATCAGAAACCTTGGACATGGCAAACGTCAAGGGTTTGTGGTCCACGTATGCGGTAAAGTGATTACCCTCGAGAAAAAATCGGAAGTGACGAGTCGCCAGGTGGAGCGCCAGTAGCTCCCTGTCAAAAACGCTGTAATTGCGTTCGCTGTCATGTAGCGTACGGCTGAAAAAGGCGAGCGGTTGCCATACACCCGAGATTCGCTGTTCCAGCACCGCACCCACCGCTATGTCCGACGCATCGGTGGTCAACGCAATCGGCGCTGAGGGGGATGGGTGGGCCAGAAGGGCAGCATTAGCCAACGCTGACTTAGCATCAGAAAACGCTTGGATGCTTTCCGGAAACCAGTCAACGGAGTCATTAGCTTTCTTACCTTTTAACGCCCCATAAAGGGGCTTTAGCAGATGTGCCGCTCTGGGGAGAAAACGGTTGTAAAAATTCACCATCCCCAAAAATTCCTGCAGTGCCTTAACATTCATGGGACGCGGAAATTCCGAAACAGCTCGGACTTTGTCAGGCAATGGAACCGCGCCCTCGGCGGAAATACGGTGCCCAAGAAAATCGAGAACGGGCAAACCAAACTGGCATTTAGACGGATTAATAATCAGTCCATACTCCGCCAAACGCTGAAAAACCTGACGCAGATGGAACATGTGCTGCTCCTTCGAGCTGCTGGCCACCAGTATATCATCAAGATATACAAAAACAAAGGGCAGCCCACGCAAGACCGAGTCCATCAACCGCTGGAAGGTTTGGGCGGCACCTTTCAGGCCAAACGGCATGCGCAGAAACTCGAAAAGGCCAAAAGGTGTAATTACGGCGGTTTTGGGGACGTCCTCCGCGTGCACGGGAACCTGGTGATATCCCCGTATCAAATCGATCTTCGAAAAAACCGAGGTCCCCGCAAGATGGGCGGAAAAATCTTGGATGTGGGGAATGGGATAACAATCGTTCTCTGTGACATTATTAAGACGGCGGAAATCACCACAAGGTCGCCACCGACCATCAGATTTAGGCACCATGTGTAACGGAGAAGCCCAGGCACTGTTCGAACGCTGCACGATGCCCAGACGCTCCATGGTGGCAAATTCTTCCCGAGCGACAGCCAGTTTGGCAGGGTCGAGGCGGGGGCCCTACTGTAGTTATGTAATGCTCCACCCCATGCTTCGTCACCGTGCTCGAGAAAGTGGAGACAGAGAGTGAGGGAAACTCAGAAAGCAAACACTGAAAAACGTCACCCGAATCTATTGAGTTAGCATGCACCACGGGCTGAGCACCCCGAGTCAAACAGGGTAATGAGGAAAATGACACAGCATCAATTAAACGTCTGTTAGCAACATCAACCAGCAGTCCATGAGCACAAAGAAAATCAGCGCCTATTATAGGCACAGAGCTAGCAGCAACAACAAAGTTCCACTGAAAGTCACGGTCGTGAAAGCAAACAGTCACCAACCTTTCACCGAAGGTTTTGATGGGAGAGCCATTAGCCGCTGTTAGCAATGGCCCGCAGCCCTCAGCTAGCCTGTCCGAGCCAGCCGGGGGAAGAAGGCTCTTCTGTGAGCCGGAGTCCACCAGGAAACGCCTCCCCGAGCCGGAGTCCTCTAAGAAAAGCAGCCTTTCCTTGTTGCCAGCGGTCGCGGCTGCTACAGAGCGCTGACATGCCCGTTTCCCTGGGTCTGGAAACTGCAAGGCGGGAGACAGCGCCGTGCCTTCGCTCCAAAACGCTGGTGATAAAAACAAAGCCCCTTTCCGTGGTGCCGCCGTGCCGCCGTGCAGCGATTCCGGCCACCGTGGACGAGTCGGAGGGCCCCTGGAGCATCGGTGAGGGGGTGGGGGAAAACGCTGGTGAGTCCTGAACAATCGCCTGGACGCTGAAAGTCCTGGTAGCCAGGAGGATGCGATCCGCCTCTTCCGCAAGGGAGTGGTAATCCTTCGTGGCCAATAGCGGGGAGTTGGCAAGGCCAGCGCGCACTGGAGCCGGCAGCTGTCGGAGAAAGAGGTGGGTGAAGAGAAATCCTCCGTCATCCGCGCCCAGCAAGGACAGCATGCTCTCCATGAGCTCGAGAGCGGTGCCGTCGCCCAGGCCCGCGAGGGAAAGGAGTTTCTCGGCCCGCTCAGCATCAGAGAGGGAGTAACGCCGCAGCAGCAGCGCCTTGAGGGCGGCGTACTTGCCTTGGGCTGGGGGGTCCCGGAGGAGAGTCATCACGCAGCGGGTTGACAGCGGGTCAAGTGAGGCTACCACATGGTGGTATTTAGTATCGTCGGCTGAAACTCCACGAAGAGCAAACTGAGCTTCTACGTGCACGAACCATGAAGGAGGATCGTGAAGCCAAAAATCCGGCAATTTAAGCGCCACAGCAAACGCAGCCATCGGCGGAGGTGAAAGTCCGGCGGCAGCCGATGCTTCCAGGCCGGAGCTGGCTTCGTCGTCGAGCCTTAGCATGTTCGCTACAGGGGTCACCAATGTGGAGGTATGTAATAACGACAGGAGAGGTCTCAGTGTCTCACTCCAACTTTATTAACTGACTCTCAGAACTTCACATATAGTGAGCGCCAAAATCTCCACCCCAACACTTCCCTTCAACTTGGGTGTGAGTGGAGCCACCTGGTGGTCCGCCACAGGATAACACATTGTTGGAGGTATTTCCCCTCTTTGCTATGATCGGTGTTGGGAAAAATGAGAAGTACTTCATTACACTACTCGCTACATTACTTTCATGTTACTCTGTAAAATAACTGAAACACATTGTCTCATAATTATCATTTAAAAATATATAACCCTGAGGCTACAGTCTCACACCACACACTCCCAAGTGTGTGGCGTGAGACTGTAGCTGTGGTGGTGATTATACAGTGGAAACATGAATAGGTAGAAATGGAGGCACCAGCCTGACTGCTCATCAGTGTTTTACACATCCTGTAAAAAACAGCAGATGTTTGCAAAGAACCAAAGTTGTGTTAGGAGTATAATGCAACTGTTTCTTTCTTGATTCCCATCCCTAGTGTACACTGTTAAATGCCAATTTACAAATCTTGTAAATTATACATCAGGGAAACAAAACAACTTGTGTTGAAGAGGGTTACAAACACAGAAGAGCTACCTCGTAGGCTCAAGTGAACAAAAACAAGAAACAGAGCACTGCAAAGTCAAACACTGGTGAGGTGCAAGGCTGTAGAACAGTTATGGGGCCTGGACAGCGTCAGAGATGGAACTTGACTACGGGTCAACTTCGGCGGTGATGGACCACCTCAGGAGGATTGGCTGTAAGCCGGCAATGTCTGCCGTGTCTCTACAGTAACAGCCTGGTGGCTTGTGGCTAGTGTGGATAGAGATGGTGGGACAGCTCAGAAGGTTTTTGTGTAATCAGCTCTCAGTTTGGATTCAGGAGACAGACACCCTCCCTACTTTCAAAATTAGACTTGAAACTTTTCTTTTTGATAAAGTTTATAGTTAGAGCTAGATCTGGTGAATAGACTGTGGATTAATTCCTGCTGTAAATAGTTTATCTGCTAAATAGCTTAATTTACCCTGTTGTCAGAGTCCTGCCTTTGAGTCCCGCCTGCCAATTGACAGACTGATAGATGTCAGTTACTGTGCTTCTGATCTGTTTTTCAGTTTCTTTAGGTCATGGCGTGATGTTTGAGATCTTTTAGACTGCTTCATTTTGACAGACGGGTTCTGTTTCAGTGATTTCTTGATTCAGAATGTGTAGGAGGTGTAATGAGGCCTGGTTGTGGCTTGTGATATTGAACTTGGATGTTTAATAAATGTGGTTAATGAATTAAAAATAACAGTTTTATGTTTATTTGTATTTGAATATAAAAAAATGTGTTTAATGATCTGAAATATGAGAGTCTGATAAATATTACAATAAGAAAATCAGGAAGGGTCTTTGGTCACAACATTGTTTACCTACAGGTGTTTTACCTTGTGATAAGTGCAATAAAACAGTCAAGTAAAGCATACAAATCCTTCATCTTATCATTGTCTGATAACAGCAGGCTAACATAAAGCTGTAGCAGCAAAAAAAAGTTTCTTATTTAAGTGTAAATGTGTATGTTAGGATGCCTGGGTCGTTGACCCAGGGTTTTGAGTTTATTATATTACTTATCATCTCTAGTCTTTGGTTTCTTTGTTAGAGTTCTGTCTTATGGTTTATGTCTCTTTGTTCTCTAGTTGCTCTGTCCAGTGTTGCCAACTCCTCAGTAAGGAAAATCGCTATTGGTTGTCCTATAAGTCGCTAGAAGTCGCTAAATGACGTCATCGCCTAATTTGCATAATTGGTCATGCTAATCTAATTGTAACCTATGTTGTTGGAGAGAGAAATAACATTGTGGAAGAGACATAAAGTGAGTAAAAAACGTCCTAAATGCATTTAGAGTTTATTTAGAACTACAAATTAAATTTATTTTAGCAATTATTGTTTTTTTAATGTCACAATTCCAACCCTGCTCCTTTACCCGGGCTTGGACCGGCAAAAGTGACCCGAAATAGGCACTCTGGTGGAGTTACTTTGTGTGTGTGTGTTTATAAGTAGTTTTAAACCTTGTGATCCACAAAACAGCATAAGAGTAAAGCTACGTTCACACTGCAGGCAAAAGCGCATCAAATCCGATTTTTTTTTATCCTATGCGACCCGTATCCGATCATGGTATGACAGTGTGAACGGCACAAATCCAATATTTTCAAATCCGATCTGGGTCACTTTCGTATGTGGTCCTGAATCCGATACATATCCGATGTTTCAGAAAGCGACTGCTGTGTGAACGGTCAAGTCGCATTAAATCCGTCTTTTACGTCACTGACACAAGACAGACGCCAATTATCAGCACCGGAGAAGCGCCCGATAAGACATCGCGAACGCTTCCTGGCCATCCGGTGAAACTGCTGGGAAGACAACGTTGGAGAAACGTGAACATTTTATTTGTACTGCATAATCTGCAGATTCTGACAGAAATCTGCAACTATCCTTTGAAGCACCGCTCCTCTCTAAAACAGCAATAAGGATAATTATTAGGTTATCTACATTATTATGTAAATAACAAAATAACTTAAAGCAAAAATTGGGAAACGTGAAGTCCGAAGTCTTTATATTAAGGGCCATCAGTCAAACAATATTGTTTGCTCTGTGTCTAAACAGAGCGCGTTGTGTGACATCTTCTTTTGCGCATGCGGGCCGCTTTGAGCGTTCACACTAGAGCTCGTTTGCTGTCGCATTTTATTTGTAGTGTGAACGAGCAGACAAAAAAATCGGATTTGATCAAAAAATCGGAATTGAGCATTAAGACCTGCAGTGTGAACGTAGCCTAAAAGAGTAAAAGAAGAACTGACTGCATTACAGCACCCGCTGCTTGTTGAGAGTAAAAGCGATACGCGCTTTCACATCTTTTTTTAGCAACTTTTTTTTAGAAAAAAAAGTCACTAAGGGGTCTGAAAACTCGCTAAATATAGCGACGAAGTCGCTAAGTTGGCAACACTGGCTCTGTCTTCCCTGTCAGCTGTATCCCCTTGTCAAGTTCGCGTCTCTGTGTTATGTTTCCTGTTTTACTTTGAAAGTCCGTGTGTCATGTAAATGCGTCTGGTTTTGCTTCCTTTGTCTCGTTAGGCCTCATTTGCCCCAGCTGTGTTTCTCTCCTTTTACCTATTCCCTGATTGCTCCCTCTGTGTATTTAAGCCCTGTGTGTGTCTGTGTTGCAATCTACTCTTATTTACCCTCACCCATGCTGTGTGTCTTGGTTTTTCCTGCCTGCATTAATGTTTGTATTTTGGAAGTTTGTTACTTTGAGTTCAGCATTAAAGCTGTTTTGAGTTCACGTTGTGCCTCCGAGCGTCTGCATTTTGGGTCCACCATTTCTGCCTGCACACAGCCTTCACATAACAGTGTAACCATCCATCTATTTGTTTTCTAATATTTTACCAATTCCAAAAATGTTTTTATAAATTGAGTAATAGATCTATCGATCTCTCTCAAAACATCAAAGACAGATCTTCATCTTTTTCCATTAAAAGAACATAAATATACATTTGTAAGTAAAAATAAAGCCCTAAAAAAGAGGGAGACTTATGCAGAACAAAATAAATATCTCTTACTTTGTAGTTTTGTGCTGATCTCCATCACAAAGTCAACTTAGGGATATGATCTATGAAGTGAACCTCTGTAAAAAGGAGCAAGTACCATCAGCAAGCAACAGGTGTCTCTAAAGTAACAGCTTCACGAGCCACATGGCACTAAGCTCACACAGATCGTGTTAAAAATGTTTGTTTCCTTAGTTTTTAAGTAAAAGAAACTTTATGAAAGTTTATTTTGGGATAAACTTTTGAACCATTTTTGTGGTGAATAGTAAATCTAAACATGCACAGATTGCTGTGGAGTGGAGAGACCTTCTTTAGAGTGGCTAAATATAAAGCTCCATTTAAAGTTATGTAACAATTCCTTTTACACACGAGCAATAATGAAGCATTTAAACACAAAACTTTCAATTAAATTATGTCTGAAAATGTTAAGTCTCATCCATTATAATTCATGAAAAATAAAATCGTAGATTTCCACTAATTGTTTTGGAGTGAAGACAAACCTGCAGCTCCATTTAAGATCTTTTGTAAAGTTACCGTTAATATAGATAACATATAAATGTGCAAATATTTATATATTACCTAAACTTGTTTGAGGTCTAATATGTGTTATTATGTTACAGCACAGTTTACTTCACTTAAGCTTTCAAATACCTCAAAGAGTTAAAAAAAAAAAAGGAGAGTGCTTTTCAAATATAATAATTGCAACACTGATACAGTAGTAATGATACAGAATACATAAGTGCAAGAGTGTAGAGCCGTTTGAATTAGCTGACAGAGAAGGGAATGGATCACATGAACATTAGCAGTAATACATGACACAGGGCAAGGTATCAAGGCACTCTTGATAATTTTCATGATTTTCCTTCATAAATCAACTTCATTTAACTTCTCAAATATCATTGTGTTCATCTCCTACATGATATATTTAAATGAAATTGCTGATCCAAACAACCAATAATTTATGAAGGAAAATCATGAAAATTATCAAGGGTCCCCAAACTTTTGCATACCACTGTATTATTACAGTACTGTCTACTGGTTCACTTAAACATTTAAATATCAAGAAGCGATAAAGACAAGCACAGTGCTCTAAACATATAAGGTTTAAACAGGGTTTTAGGGCTGAGGCCTATTGAGCAGTCTGTTAAATTTGTATAAATTAATTGATTGATATACCTTTATTAGTCCCACAAGGGGAAATTTCATAAGGCACGCAATGGCGGCGCCATCTTACCCTTCGACCATACATACATTACACAAAACATCACATGGGGAAGACAGGTCAGAGAGGTATAAATTAGAGAGTCAGAGAGCAGTTGAAAAAAGCTCTCTTAGCCAAAATAGGCATGACAGAACACAGCCACACACAGAAGGATGACGGCGTTGACATTGACTACGTTCCTCCACAGAGGCACCTCTGAGGTGTCTGTCAGCTTCCTTTGCAGCGCTTCCTCCTCTTCTTTAGTCAGCTTGGGGGCTTTTTTGGTTTCCAGGCCGCAGAAGCACATCACCGCTTTCTTCAAGAAGCCAGGCTCATCATCTGCAAAAGAAGAAACAAGACAAACGAAAGTCTGCATGTATTTGTTTATATGTATGGATGCATATTTACTGTGCTATATTTTACTCTGCTGCGTATGTCAGCTCATTACCGTCTGAGTCCACACTGTTGGAATCTTGGTTATCAGTCCAATCATCCATCTCAAGATCGACCCTCTCCTCTGTACAGTTCCTCAGGCTCCAGCACAGTCGATACAACTAGTCAAACGACACAAAATGTGGTGAAAAATATTATCAGAAAATTTATCATTTTATTTTACTTCTTAATAACTGATTAAACACAGTTTAACAAGGAGACTCAGCAGATATGAAGGTTAAAGCAAGTTAAATCTCCATACTAGATCAGTCTGGTGGAAGCTGGAGGATGAGGATAGAGGGAAGGTGTGTTAGGAGGCAGCAAGATAGAAGAAAAAAGCAGGAGTGTAGAGGCAACATTAAATGTAGGCTGGTTACAACTATGGCTGGTAAAGGGAGAGAGCTGGAGGATATAATGAAGAAGATAGATGTATTGTGTGCAAAAGAGTAGATGGAATAGAAGCAAGGCCAAGAGCACTGGAGATGGATTCAAACTAAGAGTATGTGTATACTGTTGTAGAAGTGAAGAGAGTGTCAGACAGGATCATGAGAGGTCGGGAGGTGTTGTAGATGTGGAGAAAGTATATGGTAGGGTATCAAGAGAGGAACTGTTGTATCGCGTGAAGAAGTCATGAGTGGCAGAGAAGTATGTAAGATTAATATGTAAGAGAGCAGTGAAACTACAGTGTCGCGTGCGGTAGAAGTAACAGATGGATGCAAGATGGGGTGGGATTAAGTCGGGGATCAGCTATGAGCCCCTCCTTGTTTGCAATGATGGGGTATTTTCAAGAATGCTGACAGTTTTTCCTCACTATTCTGATTGGATCTGAGAAATGCTGCAAACAACACTTCTCTACAACACTAAATTGCTTATATTAATTGAAGCTGATTAATATAAGCAGTGGGTAGGGAGTTCATACCAAGAAGCTTAACAACTTCTGCAACTGGACTGAGCAACCTTCAAAGTATTTACTCATCTTTTGTTCATCATTATAAAGGTAATCACGAAGAAGGAGATCTACTTGAGTCTGTCATGCTTCATAGTCTACCTCACCAGTGGGAGAGGGAGTGTGGCCAGCAAAGGTGCGTGATTTGGTTTGTGTTGACCAAGAGCTTCTAGATCTGAGTTGGGTTTAGTAGAGTGAGATCAATACTATCAAGTTCCACCACAGCACTGGAAGGTGCACTGTAGGTAGGTTCACCATGATCAATTGATCAATAGTTACAGTGTTGGGGGGATGTGCCACTATTCTTAGTTGGGTGTCATTGTGAGTGTTGGGGTTATGTTGAGCTTTTTGGACCTTACTCTGAATAACACTCAATAAACTTGCTTCACCACTACCTCGCACCTAGTTCTTTTAAGTATCTCTGAACCAACTCATTACCGATGTCTTCCTGAGCCACGGCTTGAATGGTTGTAACAGACAAGCAAACAGCAGCATCATCAGGGCTTGGTAGGTCACCAAAGATCTGGATCAGCACTTGACCACATCTGGCTAGTTTGGTTCATCCGAAATCTTTACTGTTAGCTGATGAATATTATCAATGTGCTCCTCTGTGTAAATATCTTCAGTGTCAATCACATAAACTGAGCATTGGCTATCTTACAAATATGTCACAAATATCTGTTTTCCAATCAGAACCTAGATTAACAAAGGCGACTGGAAGTTGCTGCTCTGGGATACCAAGACAAAAAAACAAACAAATAAATAATGGAGTTCATGTGATGGTGGATGTCTGTCAGACTTCATAGGAGAGCAGTATGTTCCTCATCATCATGACAGGAGCAACAAAGAGAAGAAAGTTTCAAGGCTGCGCTAGGCTACAGACATAATACCTCTATGTCATTGATGTGCAGTGTTGGGACTAACGCGTTATTAAGTAACGCTTTACAGTAACTACGTTATTATTGTGGTAACGAGCACGGTAACTAGTTATTATGCCAAAATCAGGAACGCGTTACTCGTTACTGGGATTTAGATAGGGTCGTTACTCGTTACTTCGTGTGGTGGCATCGCGGAGCTTCCACAGATTCAGTAACATTAGCAAGTGGTGGAGGCCAGCAGGTGGATGAAGGAAAGGGGACGCAGAAGGAAAAGAGACCCGAGGCGGCCGCCGGTCCAAGTGTGAACTGAACTTCAGGTAAGAAGTTATGACCTGCAGTCTCTCTGGGTCAGATATAAACCAAGTTTAGGTGTAGTTTATTTTCGTTATTCTGACTTTTTCCGTACTGCGTGCTAGCTAGCATGACGGAGTTTCTATACAGCTGGGTGGTGCTATGAAGTTAATGATGTTGAACTTTATTTTGTTCATAAGTTATTAGAGTTGCCAACCGTCCTGTCTGGTATTCAGAGAAAATATTAAACGTTTCTTATTGAGGTGAAAAGGAACAGTTTGTCCCGTAATTCAGCTACAATGGAAAAGGCACAAAGCTGGAGTTATTCTGTCTTTGCTGCACAGCTGCCTCTTCTTCTCTCATTCTCCCCCCTCCCTCTCCCGTTTCTACTTCAATCATGAAACTGATCAATGATCAGCTGATCGGCTCTCTTGTTTGTTTATCGCTCACTTTGTGCCGAAAGAGGAAACCAGCGGATGTCGCGCTAAACAACAGCAGCACGTTTAAGCTTGATCAGCTATCGTTAGAATTTATTTAATATTAATTTCTAGTATCAGCTGATGTTTGCTGGAGCCACAGCTGTAAAAAAAAGCTGCTGGTCATGATATGGTTTGGTTATCTGGTGAGAGGGAAACATGAAGATGAAACCAGGAGATGTCCTTACTGAATCATCAGAGCTGAACAGGTGATGGAGAAACAGGTTTACCTTTTAGGTGACATGAATGAGTTGAAGGGAAGTTATGAACTGTTTCTGAGAGACAAATAACACCAGGATCCTTTTTTAGGTAGCTGACAGCTGGTAACTGTGCAGGGGCGGATCTAGCAAAGTGTTGCCAGGGGGCCAGGTAGGGCATTAACAGGGAAAGGGGGGCACAAAGAAATACTTTTCTTTCTTATTCTCATTTAAAATGTCTAGCTTTTAAAAAATAATTATCTGAATCTTACAACAAACGATTGATAGATTGATGCATATATACCATCAAAACAGTGTACATCACAACAGTGTTTGTTTTCATTCAAAGGCTTTATGATTTTTCCTATAATGGTGGGCAGGTCTCTAGTCAAAATGCCCGGGACGATTTTTTTGTCCCAGTCCAGCCCTGTATGCAGCTCATCTGCAGTCTGGCGTTACCTACATCTTCCTATTCAGAAGGCAGAATTTCCGAGTTCTGAGTACAATCGAAAGCACCACGACTGCAGTTTTTGTGTTGCATGTAAAAAGCGCACATGACGCTGTGACGTAGGCTAGAATCATGGCAGCAGTCAATGATGGTCCAGGCGTGGGATTTCTCTCGTGGAAATATGCACATTATCTTTTCCTTTCTATTGGTAGGTGGCACAGTGCACTTGTGGCAAGTAAGCAAGCTAGAAGACTGGCAACGTTATGGAAGAAACACATTAACAAGAGAATTCTGAGTAAAACCAAAGTTACTTTCTCTAGTAACTAGTTACTTTGAAAGTAACGAGTAACTTGAAGTAACTGAGTTACTTTTGAGAGAAGTAACTAGTAATGTAACTAAGTTACTATTTTAAAGTAACTTACCCAACACTGTTGATGTGTGATCAATGACCATGAAATCTCATGCTCTATACAACAATTTATAGGTGCATTGGTATTTTGGTGTCTTAAATTAAAAACTTACATGTTTGTCGTCAATAGGTTTGGTCATGAGAGACACTGCCAGCATGACGATGCCGGAGATGACAAACAGAATGAGCCCAAAGTAAAGGTAGTGAACTCCACATATGATAGTGGGACAGTTACTGGGGATAGCACAGCTACCTGTCCCATAAATAAACTCTGTAATCATCCTGCTCAAGCCCATACACAGCCCAATTATGAGGCCATAAAATGCACCCTGTGGAAAGAAAGAAAAAAGGACAAATATTACTTTTTATCGAAATAGTTTTAAAAAGTTTAAAGGTTTTAAAAATGGTAAATAAATACAATATAGTAAAATAGTAATAGATAGCAACATATATATGTATATATAATATTGTGTTTGAAGAAATAGTTTTGGATAAATGCTTCTTGCTAAAAGTGAGATTGAATCAGCGCTACATTTGGATGCATATTGAACAGGAAGCTGGAATCATGATTCTTACAGTATATTAACATACCAGCATTTGTAACTCTTGTTAGCTAACATGCATCCTGTGTACATGTACAGATCCAAAATATAAAAAATGTGTCTACAAAAAGTAGTTGGACAGTTCATGAAGGAATATTTACCACTTTTGCCAAAGTGTAATACTATTTTTTGGTCAGGACCTACTGGGATGTCTGGAATGATTAAACAACTTATTAATTGAACTTTTTCAGTGGTTGTGGGTGGAAATAACTACTTTTGCCAAGAAGCACTCTGACAGCTCTATTTTATTCCCAGTCCATCTACTGAGCCGAGCTATGAACTATTTGTCTTATTTTTCCTCTACAGACTTACAGATTGGTTTAATCATTTATCCCTAACACTCGGCATAAAAACAGTTTTTCCCCAAGCGACAAATGACAAAAGCTTTGCTCTTGATAACATTTTCCTGACTAAATCCCAGAGGTATGTGAAGGATTCTTTCACTGCACAAAACGACAGTGAAGAACAGATTTCTTTCTTATTTCATGAAAAAGTCAAGCAAACACTGAAGGAGGCAACTCACAGTCTCATTGACACGTTTGCAAAAAATGGCAAGCAAGAAGACAGCTGCAACAGGTGGGGCAAGGTAACTGGTGATGGATTCAGTGTAGACAAAGAGTTGACCACTTTGGGATCCCTGCACCATAGGAATCCATGCTATGCTCACACCAATCAGGGCCAAGATAAAAACTCTGTACAAAAAATGCAATCAGTCATGCAATGCAATCATTTTTCTCATTGCAATCAATGGCAAAAATGTGTTTTACCTGCCAGCAATCATGAGTTCCTTCTCACTAGCAGAGCGACGGATTCTAGTGTAGATGTCCATGGTGAAGAGAGTACTGGCACTGTTGAAGATAGAGGTAAGGGAGCTCATCAAAGAGGCCAGCATCACAGACAGCATAAGACCTCGCAAGCCTGAAATAGAGTAACAGATTAAAAAGTAGAAATATAAAAAAAATCTGCAATTATTAAAAGTTAATAAGACAAAGGTCACCAACCTTTAGGCATGAGTTCCACGACCAGTTTCGGATAAGCAATGTTGCTGCAGCCCACCCTGGTCCCACAGTGTTTTTCACATTCATCTGGATCCACACATGCTACCACATCTAGATTAAAGGCAGAAATCCACAGTATTTCAGTTTATCACAACTTTAAATATACCAGTAAGCTTGCTACATAAGTTACATACAACAGACTCTTAAAACCACACACCACACTCACCTGTGTACAGGATCCTGCTAATCATCCCGGGGAAAACCATGAGGAACATGGGCAGTATCTTCAGGTATCCACATAGGATACAACCTCCTTTCACGTGAGAGAGACTCTTGGCAGAGAGGCAGCGCTGCACAATCACCTACAATTAGGAAACAATTGTAGTACAATTCAGTGGTGGTAAGCAACAAAATACATTTACTCATAGAGCCAGATTCAATGTGAAGTATTGCAACAAGCTGAGAAATCAGACAGCAAGAAACTCACAAGGAGGCACTGAATCTTCAAATACTGCTGTAAACCCTACAACTCCAAAGGCTGTGCTCTTTTATTCTGCATTTAAAAAGCATACTAACACTGTACTTCCAGCAGGTTACATAACAGTAAACATAAATTTCTTAAATTCAATATGAAACACAGTGTTTCAGAGGCATGATGGGAAATTACATTTAGACACTCCCACACTCCACACAGCCCTCACCTAGGTGGTTAGCTGTCCCCAACAACCCACATGTCTGTGTCAAAATCTTTGAGATGTTGGGGGAGGTGACACTGTCGTTAAGTCAGATTAGAAGATTTCTCAGTGGTCTCTCAAGTTGGGTTGAGAGTCTAGGGTTAGTGCTGGAGCCCTGAGTGCATGACAGTCACGATGGAGCACAACTACCCTTTTCTATTCGACCAGCCACACCATGTAAACCACATCTGACAGTCTGTCATACACATTGCAGAGTCCAACGCACTGGCTCATCAGTTTAGGAGAATGGCTTATCTTTCTCTCTAGGCTGAAGGCTCACACCTGCTCCCCAGGTACAAGACCTTTCACCCTGAATCATACAGTGAGCATGTTTCTGCTGGGAACTTGCACCTGGTCAACTTATGAGGTGAAACCTGTGACTGAATCAGAATGCAGTTCAATGGGTTGAAGCTGAACATCACTGGATGCATTATCTACACTGCAAGTGAAAAGAGATCCATTTCACTCTCAAGTGATTTTAAGTCCTCAGATCACCTTTAAAACTCAAGGGCTCCTAACACGGAAGAGCATCAGTGGAGGTGATCGCTTGATGCTATGGTTTCTTTCACTGATGGCATCTGAGTAAGAATGCTGGTCTTCAGTTGGCTTGAGACCTACTGCATATTTCCTCCTATCAAAATGTTCACTGGGATCCTGGCCTTATAGTTTTCTATTAGATTCATTCATTCATGAACATTAATAGCAAATTCAAGACTGGCTTTCCACTCGACATCTGTAGGACACAGTTGCAGCAGGGAAGCCAGTTGAAATTGGAGACTCCAGTGAGAGAAGTTAACATTTTAAAGGAAATAGTTTTAGCCTGGAAGGTTGCTTTTAAAATAATCAAAAGACACTGGAGGGAGGATCCATTTTAATCTGTTTGATGTGGATTTATTGTGATAAAAAGACTGGTATGGAAATTGTTGATGTCCTGACTTTAAGAAGGAAATGCCTACTCTGCAATTAGCAGGTAACCAATGAGACAAAATTGTTCAAGACTTGGAGGGGAAGGGCTTGAGGGTGCGAGCAGCTGGGTGTGACCTGTGTGGTTCCCTGCCTCTTCCAATTAATGGAGGGTATTAATCGCCAGCTTCACTGTCCTTGTATGCTTGCCTAGTCATCTTCTCTCCTAGCTCTACCAGCCTGCTACACCACGACACCAACACTAAGGTTCACCTTTATGGATTCTGGACACAAAACCTCTCAGGATTCTCAGCCACACTCCAGGGAGTACCACCAACCGCACTACCTGCCTGCTCTGCTGCTATCACCATCCCACACAGGGGCCTAGAAAGCTCAGGTCATTCCTCTGCCAGCCACTCGGACCTCTGCCTCCCCCTCTGAGCCTAAACGTCTTTCTGCCCAAGTAAGCCACTCCGACACTCCATTTCAGTAGTCACTATAACCTCTGGCCCAAACTATGCACCCACCAACACCTTTTCTCTCTCTCTCACTCTAGTGCGCACCGCAAGCACCACAACACCAGTCACTGCTTATGAAATGTTCTGTTATGTTCTTCAGGCTGCCACGCAGGATTCTCGGCCTTGTAGTGTACTTTGTATCAAGCCAAGTTTCTAGGTTTTTATTTTGCCACCACACTAGAGCCCAACCTTATACACAGTACATTGGCACAATGACAGAAACTAGCCCACTGAATGAACAATGGGCTGTGAGGTTAGTTTCTTGATCATTAATATGCAAATTGTTATGACCATTGATCAAAGACCATTGATTAAAGACCATTGATCAATAGCCTAATTGCCAAATAACTTAATTGAATTCTGTATCTTTGTAAATTATGTTCAGTTCTTTCAAATAATCTTTTGTTATTGAAATGACTTTACACGTAAGATTAATGAGGAAGATCTATAATCACTCATCTACCTGCTTTCCCGGGCATTCGGTCTATTCTTTACATCCACTTCCCACATCAGACTGAGTCCTGACATCCTTGTTCTAGTCCAATCATTTTCCCCTGCCCTCTCCTTGCTACTCTCCTCTCTGCATACTTTTAAATCTCAGTGCTTGTCTGTCATTCTGCCTTTATGATTCCTATTCATGCAGCCCAGGTCCTCCTCATCTCTGCTTCACCCTGTTTACTCATAGCTGGATCCAAGACTCCATCTGCATTTTCTTCACCACCTCTAGGTTACATAACTTAACTGAATTTCTTCCAATTGTTCTCTCCTTATTTAAATTCAGTCTAGCATGAATATATGAACACACCGAGGCAATCAGCTGAATTTGTCTCGGTTTTTGACTACAGACTGGTTGCTGAAAACTGCAGTTGAGCTGCCCAATGCTTATTTGCTTAACTCACCTGATCAGTACAAAAGTACCAGATAGCCTGAATAGTGAGTCCAAACACGAGACCAGGCCATGGGATGTCTGCTGTAAGTGGATCCCTGAAGAGATGGAAGGAGTCTGGCCGGGGCTCATAGCAGTTTGCACTGATGTTACCCGTGATTGAGGGGACAGCTTACATGTAGAGTTTCTCAAAGTTTTCATATCCCTTTACTTCATTAAAAGCTGAGGAAAATCATGTGCAAGTTAGATCAACATTATTATTTATTTTTGTAACTTTCCAACAAATAATTTGTATGTAAAATTTTTCATATTACCAAAGCCCATCAGAATGAATGATCCAATAAGCATGATAAAGGTCTGTAAAGTGTCCGTGTAGATCACTGCTGCCAGTCCACCTTGGATAAAATATATGATGTTATCAGTCTGTGAAAATCTTCACTTAATCACTTGAGATTTTATCAGCACTAATATACATAAAAAAGTCCTCTTCAATAAACTCATCATGTCATTATGTAACTATGGTGGCCCCTAGAGACAAAGCACGTACAAACTCCAAAACACTTGCAAACTCCAAAACACTTGCAAACTCCAAAACACATGCAAACTCCAAAACACTTGAAAACTCCAAAACACTTGCAAACTCCAAAACACATGCAAACTCCAAAACACATGCAAACCCCAAAACACATGCAAATTCCAAAACACAACGGAAGTGCTCCAGGACGCTAGGGGCAGTGTTGAGCTATTGTTACCTAGTAACTACACAAGCCAGGACGTACCAATGGCTGTATCCCAATTCAGGGTCTGCAGCCTTAAAGTACGCAGCCTCAACGATCCTCAAGGGCCGCATACTCAAAGACCGCTAAGGCCGGAAGTGCGAGGCTTGTGAAATGGGACGGTCTAGCCTCAGTTGCGCTGCCCAGGTTGCCTAGCAACCATGATACTAACAGCTGGAAACGTGTCATACAGCTTTGTTTGACAGAAATGAAGGAGAAAATCTTTTGTTCATTTGTTTGTTTGTTTCTACATGAGCTTTGATCATTCTCTGTAAGATTAAGCTCAGCTATTGAACGCCGTATATTTTAAAGTAAAGGCTTTAAAACCAAGCTAGTACAAACGTCACTAATGTCACATAACTTTGCCGACATGTGGCCAACAGTAATGTTTTAATGTTCTTCGTTATTAAACATTTGCACATAAATAAGTGACATAATATTCAGTACTTGCTTAAAGTTTACTCTTCGGCCGCCCCTCATCCGCCGTTTTTTTTCGGCAAAATTATCCACACCCACCGCTGCGCTATGCATTCTGGGATATGTTGGGCCACGAAGTCTACACTGCCACAGCCTTAAAATTCAGGGAAATGAAGGACGCATTTCAGGGCCGCATTTCGAGCAGCCTTTGAATTGGGACAGCCTTCGGCGTGCCGCTGTGACGTAATCGGCCTTGAAATGCGTACTTTAAGGCTGCAGACCCTGAATTGGGATACAGCCAATGACCGGATTTGGGCTGTATCCCAATTCAGGGTCTGCAGCCTTAAAGGCCACATTTTAAGGCCGATTACGTCACAGCTAGTGATAGTAAATTTTATTCTTTTTACTGAATCCAGTTTTAATGAGTCACTCACCAAAGTGAATCGGATTTTTTGAGTCATTTGGGTCACTGAGTCAGTCGACCAGAGAGTGCAAAAAATGTACATTTTCACTAAAACTTAATTTGTTTCTCTTTTCATGTAAATCCTACTGCTAAGATGAATGATTCTAAAAGAAAACAACTATTTTAGAGAGCAAAAAAGAGCAAAACATTTCTAAAATTAAGCAATTTCCTATCAAAATTGCTTAATAAACATTTATTCATTTTTATTTTATTTTAATATATTTTTATTTTTTATTTCATTAGTATTTTCCTTAAATGTGTTAAATATATATTTTCTCATCTAAATGTCCACTGAGCTGTGAGCCAGGGGGTGGTAATGCGCCTTAACATTGGTTGCCAACCAAGAAGAAGAGGAAGCTGTGAGCCAGGAGGGAGGGGGTGAGTGAGGCTGTGTCCCAATTCAGGGTCTGCACGCTTGAAGTACGCATTTTAAGTGCGGTTACGTCACCGCCATGCGACGACGGCTGTCCCAATTCGAAGTGTACTTCAAATGCATACTCCAAATGCGCTGTCGATTTCCCCAAATATCAAGCGTGGTCCGGTGCGCGCTTCGTGGTCCCATATATCCCACAATTCATAGCGCGGCGGTGGATGTGGATAATTTTGCCGCAAAATACGGCAGAAGGGAGCGGCCGAAGAGGTTTTTTTTTTTTTTCAAAACTTTATTGAAATTATAAAGCGAACAGTCAGTCATTCCAGTTCACTTTGTACAGTAGACATACAAGGCAAATAAGAGTAACAATATACAGTACAATGAAATAAGAAGGATAAATAAATAAAGGATAAAAAAGAAAAAAAGAAAAAAAAGGGGGGGGGGGGGGGGGGAATGTGACAGACTTCATAACAACTGTGTACTTGAAAGTTGTGACAGCTCATTCGTTAAACATTTCTGAATGAATTTCAATCAATGATAAACCTTTTTTATTGGAAGTTAATTTAAGAGAGTTTAAATAATATTCAATTTCAATCAAAAACAAATTAAATGATGGGGTTGAGTTTTTAAATTTACATTTATGTATGTGGAATTTCCCTAATAAGATGGAGCGGCCGAAGAGTGAACTGTCAAAAGTACTGAAAATGACGTCACTTATTTATGTGCGAATGTTTAATAATTAAAGTCAGTCATATATCCACAAACACAACAAGCTGAAAGTCAGTGATTTATATATATATATAAAAATCACTGACAGCAGCTGGATAGCGTAGTGGTTAGACTACATGCCTTTGCAACACAGGATCACAAGTTCGATTCCTGCCTGGGGCGTCTGTATCCAGTAAGGGTCCTAAGGCTAGACCCCCTATGCTAAGCAAGCCTACCGCAAACATGAGCGAGACAGATAAATATGAAGGCATGCCGGCTCGGACGTTGCCTGGATCAACAAGGTCTGCGTCAGGTGTTGAGGAACCAGGGCACCCTGACGAAAAGTGGGCTACTGGAACAAGAAGGCATCAGTGGTCAAGAGATAAAAACAGAGCGTTGTTGGAATGCTACTACGCAAGTAACCCCAGCGGAAGGGGCTACATGAATAGGATGAGGGACCTATGGATTCTTTGATACCCAACATCCACAATGACGGCGAAACAACTAGTAGCTCAGTGTTCCAACATTCAAAAGAAGGTGACGAGGTGCAACACAAATGCTACGGCAAGGAGGAGTCAGGATGCCAGGTGGGGGGGGGAAAGATATCATCACCCCCACCCGAGATTGGGTACATCGCCCCAAGTGCGATAGGAGAAGGATCGTTGAGTGCGAGAGGAACTGACCTGAAAAATAGGATCATGGCCAAGCTTGAAACCTGGATCCCCCGTAGCCGGTTACCAAGATTACGTGAAGTACCCTCTGAAGGTCTGCTAGATGATGTTAATGCAGCACTACGGACAATACCTACAACCACGATTACCGACACTAACAAGCTGATCTACAATACAGGCACATGGGTCAATACATGAGCGGGACACAGAAAGGAATTGGCAAGAATACCAGAGGCGCAAAACACTAGCTACTGGTAGAAAGAACAGTCAGCCGAGACTGCAAGACCAGACTGACCAACCTGTGCACTGCCTGGATTGATTACAAGAAGGCCTATGACTCAGTGCCCCACAGCTGGATACTGGAATGCCTAGAATTGTACAAGATCAATGGGACCCTAAGAGCCTTCATCAGGAACTCAATGGGGATATGGCGTACAACACTAGAGGCCAACTCCAAGCCCATAGCACAAGTCACCATCAAGTGCGGGATCTACCAAGGAGATGCTCTGTCCCAACTGCTGTTCTGCATAGGCCTGAACCCCCTCAGTGAGATCATTAACAAGACTGGCTACGGATACCGACTACCTGCTCAACATTTGGCAATAAAACCCTTTCTGATTCTGATACGGAACGGAGCAGTTGTCAGCCACCTCCTGTACATGGATGACATCAAGCTGTATGCCAAGAGTGAACGAGACATCGATTCACTGATCCACACTACCAGGCTATACAGCAATGACATTGGAATGTCGTTCGGACTGGAGAAGTGTAGTCGGATGGTAACAAAGACAGGGAAGGTAGTCAGAACTGAGGGGATTGAACTACCAGAAGGCAACATTGCAGACATAGAGGACAGTTACAAGTACCTGGGGATCCCGCAGGCAAATGGGAAAAGCTGCAACCACCAAGTACCTGCAGTGGGTCAGGCAAGTCCTGAGGAGTCAGCTGACTGGTAAGAACAAGATCCGGGCCATCAACACGTACCAGCAGGGTACCGTGATCAGGTACCCTGCTGGGGTAATAGGCTGGCCAAAGGAGGAGATAGAAGCCACTGACATAAAGACAAGAAAGCTCCTTACCATGCATGGAGGGTTTCACCCCAAGTCCAGCACCCTGAGGCTGTACGCTAAGCGGAAGGAAGGGGGCCGGGGACTGGTGAGTGTCAGCACCACAGTCCAGGATGAGACAACGAACATCCAAGAATACATTGGGAAGATGGCCCCAACTGACCGAGTGCTCAGTGAATACCTCAGGCAGCAGAAACCCAAGAAAGAGGAGGGAGATGAGGAACCATCATGGAAGGACAGGCCCCCGCACGGTATGTACCACCGGCAGATAGAGGAGGTGGCTGATATCCAGAAATCCTACCAGTGGCTGGACAAAGCTGGACTGAAAGACAGCACAGAGGCACTAATCATGGCAGCACAAGAACAAGCTCTGAGTACAAGATCCATAGAGGCTGGGGTCTATCACACCAGGCAAGACCCCAGGTGCAGGCTGTGTAAAGATGCCCCAGAGACAATCCAGCACATAACAGCAGGGTGCAAGATGCTAGCAGGCAAGGCATACATGGAACGCCATAAGCAAGTGGCCGGCATAGTGTACAGGAACATCTGTGCTGAGTATAACCTGGAAGTTCTGAGGTCAAAATGGGAGATGCCCCCAAGGGTGGTGGTGAATGACTGAGCTAAGATCCTGTGGGACTTCCAGATACAGACGGACAAAATGGTGGTGGCTAACCAACCGGAAATAGTGGTGGTAGACAAACAGAAGAAGACGGCCGTAGTGATCGATGTAGCGGTTCTGAATGGCAGCAATATCAGGAAGAAGGAACACGAGAAGCTGGAGAAATATCAAGGGCTCAGAGAAGAGCTCGAGAGGATGTGGAGGGTGAAGGTAACGGTGGTCCCCGTGGTAATCGGAGCACTAGGTGCGGTGACTCCCAAGCTAGGCGAGTGGCTCCAGCAGATCCATCGGAGATCTCTGTCCAGAAGAGCGCAGTCCTGGGAACAGCTAAGATACTGCGCAGGACCCTCAAGCTCCCAGGCCTCTGGTAGAGGACCCAAGCTTGAAGGATAAACCGCCCGCAGGGGCGTGCTGGGTGTTTTTTTTATATATATATATCATAATAATCTGACAATACTATAATATTGGCCATATTATATTTACATTACCACAGTGAGATGACTTTAGTCTCATGAACAACATTAACTAATTGTTATTTACTAACTAATCTTAAATGACTGTTCAGCACAGAAATAAAGCCCAACAATCATGTTTACAGTCCTGTGGTCTCAGCCTCAGATACTCAACTAATCAAAGTGATGTCATGACAAAAATGAATGACCAACAAAACATTTTTTCTCCTTCATTTCTGTCAAACAATGCTGTATGTAACGTGTCTCGCGGTTAGTATCATGGTTGCTAGGCAACCTGAACAGCGCGACGAAGCGTATACCGTCCCATTTCACAAGCCTCTCACTTCCGCACTTCTCGTACTTATAGTACGCACCGTACGTAGTACGTGTAGTGCGCGTACTTCAAGCGTGCAGACCCTGAATTGGGACACAGCCTGAGTGAGTGATTCGTTCGCTCTATGATTCAGCACAGGAGGGAGGGGGTGAGCGAGTCCTGAGTGATTCGTTTACGCTTACGATTCAGCACAGGAGGGAGGCGGTTAGTGAGTCCTGAGTGATTCGCTTAGGCTTACGATTCAGCACAGGAAGGAGGGGGTTAGTGAGTGAGTGAGTGATTCGTTGGCTCTATGATTCAGCACAAGAGGGAGGGGGTGAGCGAGTCCTGAGTGATTCGCTTACGATTCAGTACAGGAAGGGAGGGGTGAGTAGCTCAAATTACAAAGTACTGAATATTATGTCACTTATTTATGCGCAAATGTTTTTATAATGAACATTAAAACATGTTGGCCACATGTCGGGAAAGTTATGTGGCATTAGCGATGTTTGTACTAACTTGGTTTTAAAGCCTTTACTTCAAAATATACGCCGTTCAATAATTGACTTTAATCTTACAGAGAATGTGATGATTTTGTGGATAATTAAAGTCAGTCATATATCCACAAACACAACAAGCTGAAAGTCAGTGATGCTGCTCGGTTTGCAGTCCTGAATATCACGGCACAAGCAGGATCCACTGCACTGTTAATGTTAGCTATGTTATATTGCTGCCTCTGTTCGGTGGTGTCGAGCCAAACGGACTTTAACATGTGTTTGAATGAGCTGATGGTTCACTCGTTAAGCTGAAAGAAAGATGCTTTAATCACAGCAGTCACACATGTGTCCACTGTACCATCTGGGAACTCTTCTTGTTTCGTAATATCACAAACACTAAATCCTTCTTCTTTTGTGCTGTTTTGTAGCAGTGTATACACCTGAGACTGTCACCTGTCTGTCTGTCCTGCACTCTCTCTCTTTTTCTTTCTCTCTGATTGTGTAATGTATTTATGCATTTATAAGTCACAGAGGTGGGACCAAGTCATTGTTTTGCAAGTCTCAAGTAAGTCTCAAGTCTTTATCTTCAAGTCTCAAGTCAAGTCTCAAGTAATGTCAGGCAAGTCAGAGTCGAGTCTCAAGTCACTGGTGTAAAAGTCCAAGTAAAGTCACAAGTCTGAAATTTTGAATTTCAAGTCCTTTCGAGTCTTTAAAAAAAAACGAAAAAAGCATGTTGCAGTTATGCTAAATGTAAATATTAGACCATGTAATTTTTAAATCTGTGTTTTTCTCAACACATAACAAAATAGTGAACTTAGAAAATATACACAAATTGTGAAATTGCACCTCTTTAAAATGCAGCTCAATTAAACCTAGCTCCAAGAATAATTTTCACCGACAGTTCTGAGATAAGCTGCATGTTATTCTTGGATGCGGTTGTAGGACCGGCTTTAAAATCGCATGACAAAAATATCATACACATTAAAAAAAACTGCATCACCAACGTAGCCTGGACAACATTTGCTAGTTAGATGAAGTCAGCTATCTCATCTTAGCATATTTATATGCATATTTATAATTATACGCTTCTTGGAGTGAGTGCATACACTCATGAAGTTTAGTAACTTCCGGTCACTGCAACAAGCCTAGGTACAGTTTACCGACGGATGGGTGCAGGACCTTGAAATGTACCGTGTAGAACGAAAGACCATTGTACGTATCATAAGTTTACCAGTCTCACAAATCGTCTTCATAAATACACATTCATTAACCGTTTATTAATAGGACCTTTGAGCGCAACGGTAATTAATTAGCAGTGGAAATAATTTCTGGTAGCATCACAGAAATGTAGCAGTGACAATAATACTGTATGCTGTAATCGTACTGGGCAATTAGTGATACAAAAAACCTGTTTTATCCTGTGAATAAAAGTATGTGTTTTTGTCAATGTACCATAATAACAGAGGAGAAACGCAATATTGTGTCAGGACAATTCACTATTTATGCACAATAAATAAAGGAGCATAGCGCGACAATTTCTGTTCAGCGCCAGACTTGCTTGTAACCTATATCACCAATTATGTTAAGAAAATGACGTATTAACTACTAAAAAACACTGACCTTCGTGTAAATGCTTGGAGCAGACTAACCTGTGAGCTGGAGTGTTCTGGGACGTTATATTTGGTCTTTGAATGGCTGCAATCCAGGCCACCCGTCGCCTCTTTGTTACTTCGGAAACATGGCTCGAACAATTTCTCTTCAACGAGGTAATCCGATAACAACCGATCTCTTTACCCGTCGGCTTCCCGTGGCTGTCATGCGACCGGCTATTGCAGTTAATAATACAACGGCTTCTTGACATTTTTGTGTTTCTTTTTATCGCTGTGTGACTGATTTCAATTGAAAGCCTGCGTGCGCTAGTACCTCTTGCCACGAGTTCCCAGAATCCTTTGCGGTTCTACCCGTGAATGACGTCACATTTTCAATCTCTATATAATATGCATGTTAAATTTTATATTTGGGGTAAAATATCAAGTCTTTTCAAGTAAACGGGTTCAAGTCCAATTCAAGTCCCAGGTCATTGGTGTAAAAGTCCAAGTCAAGTCACAAGTCTTAGAACATTTTTTCAAGTCAAGTCTAAAGTCATAAAATTAATGACTCGAGTCTGACTCGAGTCCAAGTCATGTGACTCGAGTCCACACCTCTGATAAGTCACACTTGTGTTTGAATCCTGCAGCTTATCACACATTTGATTTCCATGTGTGACAACTGCAAGTGTCCAGAGTGAGGACAGACTGAGAGACCCACTGCTGCACGTCATCTGTGAGGCTTTGCACCCCTGATGATCCACCAGGACAAACTCAGCAGTGTGTGAGGAAGATGAGGAGGAAGAGCCAGCAGCAGCTGACAGATGGAGAGAATAGACAGACCGTTCCCTGTTTGTGAAGAACTGCTAGAAAAGTTTAGAATCACTAATTGTCTGTCCTGAATCAGTCTTATTAGGTAATGTTCAAATAATTTTATCATTCCAGTGTTTTCAGTGTGGGAGAAAGTACTCAGGGCCTTCAAGTTACACACTATGAAAGGCAGCAACAAGTTTAATATTCAGAAACCTAAAGTATGTATCAGCAGCAGAATGGACCTAAAAATAAATGTTTGTTCCAGTTCTATGAAGCTTTTAGTATTTTGGATCAGTAGCACTGCTGTGTTTGTTGCATCATATTGCTGTAATTGTTTATATGCTTTATATATTCTGAGGTAAGTTGATCTATAGTGTTACATCATATTCTATAAGGATGTTATGTGTTTGTATACTTTCTGCCCAGTTTGACCCATTTAGCAGAAGCCAGCCTGTTTAAGGCTCTGATATCTATTCTGTATGACTGAAAGCAGTTATGACATGGTCTGATTTTCTCACCCAATAAAGGAATATTTCATATATCAGTCTACTCTTCATTTTATCAGAAACAGTTATCACAGCTTGTACATTTTCTTTTTATAAATATATGTAAGCAATGAGCCAAATTTAGTAATGCCAACATACTGAAGGAACAACATTTGTCTCTTATATATGATACACCTATATATGCACTGTCAAAGATACTTGTCTTTGAGTGAAGATTTAAGGTGATAAGACATATAAATAACTGCAACTTGAATCTGTACTGAAGCTCAGTATTTGACACAGAGTTCATGTTCACTGCTGTAATAGCTAATAATGATTAATATAATAACTATAATATTGGCCATATTATATTTACATTACCAAAGTGATATGACTTTAGTCTCATGAACAACATCAGCTAATTCTTATTTACTAACTAATCTTAAATGACTGTTCAGTACAGAAATGAAGCCCAAAAATCATGTTTTACTGTCCTGTGGCCTCAGCCTCAGATACTTATCAAATCACACAAAGCTCTTGTAGAAACAAACAAACAAATGAACAAAATATGTTCTCCTTCATTTCTGTCAAACAAAGCTGTATGACACGTTTCCAGCGGTTAGTATCATGGTTGCTAGGCAACCTGGGAAGCGCGACGGAAACTAGACCGTCCCATACAGACAAACTTGCCGTTTATTTTGCAAATCGAGCTCAACACTGCCCCTAGCGTTCTGGAGCACTTCCGTTGTGTTTTGGGGTTTGCATGTGCTTTGTCTGTAGGGGCCACTGTATGTAACTACTCATTCTTTAAAACTTGTAATTGTGGATGTGTTGTTACAAAACAGCAACAGAAGGCCAATTCAGGCTTATCCTAGTTCATGGCAATCAACCACAGCAACTCAGCAAAGATAAATCAACATTGAAGAAAGAGAGCAATTGTGTGTGTGTGTGTGTGTGTGCGCGTGTGCGTGTGCGTGTGTGTGTGTGTGTGTGTGTGTGTGTGTGTGTGTGTGCGTGTGTGTGTGTGTGTGTGTGTGGCGTGTGTCTACATCTCCACGTACGGCTTTGAGAAGTCTTTACCCCCAGTCATAATATAACTGTAGATATTGCTTCTTGGGTAGTTTATGAGGAAAATGTCTGTTTGTAAGTTCAGTAAAATAGGAAATGATTTTTTCCCCGTGTACAAACCTGTGACAGTGTACAGTGCCGTAATCGCCAGAAGTGCAATAACAGCGAGATAGATATTCAACCCAAGTGCCTGTTGGATAAAAATTGCACCAGACAAAATGTCTGCCTGAATGGGGAGAAAAAAAAGTAGGATTTCATTTAGGATCATCCAAAACAGGCACAATAGAAATATTCTCTGCTTTTCTTTCAGGAACTTACTGAGATTTTGGTGAAGACATACAAGACAAGGGAGAGAAGAGAGAGATAAATGCGAATGCGCTGTCCTCCGAACCTCTTCTTCAAGTACTCAGGCATGGTGATGATCTAAATACATCCACAAAACATGAGATTTTACTCATTAATCATTGCTTATTTATAAAGGGTAAATAAATATATATATATGAGGGCTTTTGTTTACCCCAGCTCTAATGTAGATGGGCACAAAGATCCATCCCAGGATAACAATCACAAAAACAGACTGAAACACACAAGAAATATGCAATAATCAGGAACCCTGTTTCCTTTCATCCTTTTTTCCTCTGCACAATGGAGCGCTCATAAAAATCAATAAACTATGAGCTGACATGAACTTATTCAGTATCAGAGGCGAGGAAATTATTTTAAATAAAAACTGATAATGAATCAGTGGCTCAGGAACAGTTACTCACATTCCATTCAAATCCACCAATGGCTATTCCTGAAGCTGCGCCAGTACCAGCCATTCCTACGAAATGGACACTGCCAATATTGCTGGCAAACAGCGATGCTCCGATCTGTGGAGAGCACAGTTCAATCTGTCAGTAGGTCCATTTGTAAATTAAGGAGACTTAAGAATTCATTCAAGAATCAACTTGGTTATGCTTTTTATGCTAGCCCACATCTCAGTATATTGTATAAATTGTAAATGATTTACACATTTGATTACTCAGAAGTAATGATGATGATTTGTTAATCTCATATAACCTCATAAATCATATTTATATGGGACTTTACTAGTCTTAATCTCTGTTCAAAACTAGACTCTTTGTAGCCCATCCATCGCCACAGTTGGCGAGGGGCTATTGCCAAGCACATGCACTGTCATGCAGAACTCTGTCACATCTTTTGCAAGGTCATTGTCACAGTACCAGAGAAAGTGTAAGTAATTTCGGTGATCGTCCCTTACAGTAAAGCAGTAGAACATCTGTTTCACATCTGCAGTTATTGCTATGGGCTCTTTTAGAAACTGCAGTAGCACACCAACCAAAGTGTTGTTCAAGTCTGGACCAAAAGGACATCATTCAATGACTCCCCCTCATGTTTGGCACTTGAGTCAAAAACAACCCTTACTTGTCCAGGCTTTTGCAGATGGTATACTCCAAACAATGGAAGATACCAGCACTCTTCCTCAGGCTTCAAAACAGTCTTCATGGCCAAAGGTTTCACCTCTACTGGGCACTTGTATCAAACCATCAAGTGAGAGCCAGCACCCCACTTTTTTTTAACAAGGTTTTTTGCATTGCTACAGTATTTAACTGTCTTCCCACACACATTGCACACAGCATAATTTATATGCTGAACATAAACGCAGGTATAATCTGTGAACAAAGTCAAGACTGAGTGTTTTGTGGTCTGTTTTGTGCCTTGGGTATCTCACTGACTCACATTCTTGTGGAGCCTTAGCACGCACTTGAATGAGAGGCGGAAGGCGATTGTAGTTCCTATCCAAAGGGTATTGCCAAATGTCCCGCTAATTGTGGAGTTTACTTTTGTCTGTAAGTCATATTTAAATTAAAAATGTAAAAAATTTAAAATTAGAAAAGTGTAATCAAATTAGTTATTGATATTTTCATATGGGAATTGATCCTGCAACATGAAACGCTGGTAATGGAAGCATTGATAGTTCAGGACCGCTCCACACATCACTACCCCTCAGTCAGTCAGTGAGATGATATACAGCGGTGAATATGACTGACACCCATAAACAAAGCAGCATCTGGCTGCAGTTTAAAGAAGCAGACACTAACTAAGTGGAGAAACCGCATCAGCCCATCCAAGCTGAGGCATTTGATTTTTCTGAATGTCAACCTGCACTGAGGACAAACTGTTTGGCTACTGAACAGCTACCTTGGCTCTGTTTCTGTTCTGTGGATTTGTTTGCAGCGTTTTGTTTTTGTGTGAACAAATGCACAAAATTATGCAATTACAAGGTTTCTCATAAAAACACTCAATGCAAAAGGGTTTGTCAACACACAAAGCATTCATATTTGCCAAATAAGGCTAAAATGTGAGGCTACAGATGATAATAAATGAAGAGCCATTTGGGAGCCAAAAGAGCCAGCTCTTCTTTGGGAGACAAGCCACAAGAGCAGGACTCTGAAAAGGTCTGAAAACGAACTTCCCACCACTACTAGCTGGGCATAACAAGCTTCCCAAGTGCCAACTGTGGCCCCAAGAGGGTGCCAAATCATACAAAACAAAATCTTAATAACACATTCCAGCTATAAGAACACAATCACTAATTAACCTAACATGCATTTTTTAGGATTATAAGATGAAACTAGGCACCTGGGAAAACCCTGTGCATTCAACATGCTTTATGTGTAGTCATAATTTGACCACGCATTCATACAGCACATTATCTATCTCACATCCATGGTCCATGTAGAATGATCAGCTAACCTTAAATGCATGTCTTTAGACTAAAGGTGGAAGCTGGATACCTGGAGGCAGAGGGAGAACATGCAAACTCACACAGAATGGCACAGCTAGGATTTGAACCTGGGGGACACTCTTGCTATGACGTGACTATGATAACCACCACTGTACCATAAAATGCTTATTTTATGATAGCTTACATCACATTGTTTTCCATTTGAACACAGCAATAAAAAATTGTTAATGGCTCTAAATGCAGGAAGAATACTGTAAAGGATCTAATTCTAAATATAAAGATACTCACCGGCCACCATACCATACTCCTCCCTGCAAGGAAGAAGCCACCTACAGTGGATCTGTTAGTGTGGACCATAGACTGTAACAGGACAAAGGCACGTTTTTAGAAAATCCTTAAATATGTGCAAAACTGTAACAGACTACATTGAAGGAACAAAGACATCCAGACTAAAGAGGAGAAGAAAAACATGGCTTGTTAACAGCATTCAGTCACTCGACGGTATGAGGGTGACTTGCTTCCTATGCCGTTGCAGCTTGCACATCTGTAAAGGAACCTTTAATGCTGCAAGGTGTTGTATGTGCAGATTCTAGAGCAACATATGCTCCCATCCAGACGACATCTTTTTCAGTGAGAGCATTGTATTATCCAGCAAGACAATGCTCATTGCATCTATCACAACAGGATATCTTCATAGTAGAAAAGACTGATCTGCCCTGGCATTAATCCAGACCTTTCACCAACTCCAACCATTTAGGCAAAAAATATGAGGAACACCCAAGAGTGTTGAGCAGCTAGAATCCTATATTATTAGACAAAAATGGGACAAAATTCCTCCATCCAATTCATAATTAGGATTTTTTTTAATGGTACATGTTTTTTTAGGTTAATTTGAAATTTCCACTAGAGATAAAATATGAATTTATGAGATTTTCAAATCATTGCATTTAGCTTTCATTTACGTTTTACACAGTGTCCTGACTTTTTTAGAATCAGGGGTGTAAGACACATTAGGACACATTAACATACAAACTATACTAAATCTTCTTAGCTGGAAACAGTTTATAAAATTATTGAGGAATTGCAGAGAAATTGGTTTTAAAAGTGATTGCAAAACTTACCCAAACTCCAACTGCCAAGACGACCAGGAAGTACACCACAATAACAGAGATATCTGCAGCATTATTAAGAGCCGTGGTGTTTTTTGCATCATTTTCTGCATTTCTGTTTATGTAAGAGAATCCAAAATAAGAATAATCTTGAGACATTTTAGCTGAGACAGACAACAGCAGTGTTGTTTGAGTCGGCTCTGTTTGAAGCGTTTACAGAAAGCGATTACCTTTATAACCTTTGGTGTGCATGTGAGAGGGAGATGAAAGCAGGAGGCGTAGATAGTGTAGATGTAAAAGAAGGGAAAACAAAGAGTGGGTTTGTCTAAGACATTAACACATACTCCAGTTGGCTGAAGGTGGATGCACATATGAACGTTGCTGATTCAAGAATGTTGACCTGAAAAATGTGTTAAAATGTGTAACTGTCATGATCCTGGGTCATTTGACAAAGTGTTTTTGAGTTCTTTTGTTTTGGTGTCAATTTTGTATTCTGGTTGGTTGGTCTTTATTCAGGTTTATTTAGTCATTTTGAGTTTATTCTATGTTTTAGTTTCTTGTCTATTTAGGTTGCCCTTGTGTCTTTGTCTTCTGTGTGTTTTTTGTTTATGTGTGTCCTTGTGTCTTGTTTTCCTTTCCTGTTGTCAAGTTCCCCCTCCTTGTGTTCATTCCATGTCTCCCCTGTCTGGCATGTTTACCCATGTTTCCCCAGCCCATCAGCTCTCCCTCGCCCTCTCTCGCTCGCTCGACCTCTGTCTTGTGTTTTCTCTACCTCTCTGTTGCCCTTGCAGTCTTAGAGGTGTCTCTGTTTTGTCTCCCTTACCTGTTCCAGAGTTTCTCTCCTTTTTCCCCATCTCGTCTCCCCAGTCTGTTCTAAGTTTTCATGTTTGTTCCATGTCCTGTTGTCAAGCTCGTGTCAGTCTACGTCTCAGTGTTTCCTGTTTTATTGTGACAGCTATCTGTCTGGTTAGTTAGATCATGTTCAGTTGTGTTCCCTCCCGTGGTTTGTTCGCTCGTTTTCCCTCATGCTCATTCATGTCTGCGTCTCACTCTGTCCTGTGTTGCCATCTCCCTCATGGCTATGTGTTTCTCTGTGTGTTTGGTTTAGGTTTCTGTATTCCAGTTCGGTTTCGTTTTGTATTTCTGGCATCCCAGCGATTAAGGTCAGCACCCTGAGGCTCCTCCCCGTTACTGCCTTCCAGGTTTCCAGTCATCACCCAGCCGCAGCAGCAGGTTTGCCCGGCCATGTTTCTGGCCAGAATGTGAGCTGGGAATGAGGAGTCGGCTACCCAGCGGCTTCCTCTGCACCACGCTGCCGGATCAAACAGCGGGGATGAGTAATGGCGGCTTCTTGCCACCAGCTCTCTTGAGAACCGAGAGAGCTGAGACTAAAATAGTACTGACTATAGGTTCCATATCAGTTCCATGTACCGCCAATCCAGCAGAGCTGAATTAGGAGGCTTTTGTTTCCAATTTGCCTAGTAAAAGAGACTATTATTGTTCTACTGACTCTGTTTCTAAAGACTTAAGTCCAGTGATTATAACCCCTGTGCCTGAAAGAACTGTAGCTATGTGTTTAGAGGTGTTTAACAATGGGAATAGGACTGCATGTAGCATGGCCAAATCTGCCATAATTAAGGATTCTCTGGGACAACTGAAAATAACATTCATTTCTGCTAATGGGAGTTATAAGAAAATGTTTAATGTTTCTAAACCTAAAGCTGGCTGCAGTATTTAGTTTCAGGCCTGTTATTGGAAAGATCCATGTACCTTGTTCATGAACCAGCTTTTCAGCAATGTGTTCTTCAAACTGTGCTTACTGTAAGGTGAGCACAGTTTATCTGTCTGTTTTTGGACCTGGTCGATACTGTTCACTATTCATGAACAGTCCAAGCCATGTGTTTCACAGCTGGGTTCTAAGCTGTCTGTAAATACAAATGTCACAAACTGTAACTTAGGCCTCTTCTTGGCACCTGCAAAGACTGAGGCCTCCCCTATGGACTGTTATGCACCCAAGCCAGTTTATTCAGAGTGAGCACACTCTGCAGAGACTGCACCTTCCACGTTGGCCGGAGGCTCTGGAGAGCCCATCCAGCTGGGGTTCATGGGAGCCCAACCAGCAATTCCCTGTGTATGAATATAAAGCTCCATTTGAAGTTATGTAAGTTGTGAGTGAGCAATAATAAAGCATTTAAACACATATATACATCTTATACAGCAAAAATTTCAATTAAATTGTCTGAAAACGTTACCATCCATCTCATCCATTCTAATTCATCACTGTACGACAGACCCGACCATGGTTTCATGCTTTTCAGCATACTTTATTTGTCACTTGAACATACAACCCTTAATGTCTAAATCGCTGGCAACATAAATGAGTACACCTTTAAGTGGAAATGTTCAAACTGTGCCCAAAGTGTCAATATTTTGTATGGCAATCATTATTTCCAACACTGGCTTAACTCTGTTGGGCATGGAGTTCACCAGAGCTTCACAGGTTGCCATTACAATGCTCTTTCACTCCTCAATGATGACATCATGGAGCTGGTGGATGTTAGAGACCTTGCGCTCCTCCAACTTCCATTTGTGGATGCCCCAGAGATGCTGAAAAGGGTTTAAGTCTGAAGACATGTTTGGCCAGTTAAGTACCTTTACCCTCAGTTTATTCAGCAAGGCACTGGTCTTTTTGGAGGTGTGTGTAGGGTTGTTTTCATGTTGGAATACTGTCCTGTGGCCCTGTTTATGAAGGGAGGGGATCATGCTCTGCTTTATGGTTCCTGCAATTAACTGTAGCTCCTCAGTGCCAGCAGCACTCATGCAGCCCGAAACAATGACATCTCACCACCATGCTTGACTGTAGGCAAGACACACTCTTTGTACTCCTCACCTGGTTATTTGACACCATCTGAACCAAATAAGTTTGTCTTGGTCTCATCAGACCACAGGTAATCCATGTCCTTAGTCTGCTTGTCTTCAGCAAACTGTTTGCAGGCGTTTTTTATGAATTATCTTTAGAAGAGGCTTCCTTCTTGGAGGACAGCCATGTGATGCAGTGAGTGGCGTACGGTCTGAGCACTGACAGGCTGACCCTCCACATCTCCAACCTCTGCAGCAATGCTGGCAGCATTCATACATGTATTTTCAAAACACAACCTCTGGATATGACACTGAGCACGTGCACTCAACTTCTTTGATCGATCATGGCGAGGTTTGTTCTGAGTGGAACCTGTCCTGTTAAACTGCTGTATGGTCTCGACCACCGTGTGCAGCTCAGTTTCAGGGTGTTGGCAATCTTCTTATAGCCTAGGCCATCTTTATAGTGTGAATGCCGTGAGGTAAATGGTCACAATAGCTTTTACCAGTTTGTGTAACTAACACACATCCTTTATTTAATCTATGAATAACCTAGTGTGTAAAAACATGAATGTTTGGGATAAAACTTGAGTGTATATTTTACACCTTGTCAGCATACTGACGTGAAATGCTTTGCCAGGAGTGAATCAGACTGCAGGTCAGTGAGTTCAAGCTGAACATCACTGGATGTAGTATATAAAGTGCAAGGGGAGGAGACAAAATCATGTGCATTTCACTCTTAACTAATTTGAAGTCTTCAAATCACCTTAAAAAGTTAAAATGCAAGGCTCCAAACATGGATGAGTACCACCTGAGGCGATCAACGGATGGTACAATTTCTTTCACTATTGACATGTGAGTACGAATGCTGCTCTCCACCTGGTTTGATATAAATTGCAACATTCTCATAAACGTCATCACAGGGTGTGCAATTCACATATTAGATTCTGGTTTTGTAGTTTGCTATTTAGTTCATTTATTAGTGCACATCAATAATTTGTCATATGAGAGATCTGAAATACAATTGCCTTTCTCCTCACAAAATGCTTGAGTTTCTGCTCCCATACTCTTTTTAGCACTTTACGCAGACTTAGCCACCTGACAGCTGTGTGGAAGCCTATGGCACCATGTTCCACTTTAAATATTAATTTCCTTCACAACCAATGAATCAACTCATCTTTATCTGTAATGGAACAAAAAATATTACATTGGCGTCAGGCTCTTACTAAGAGAACTAAACTAAAAGCATAGTTATCCTCCCATTGTAGACTGCTTGTTGAGTATGCTTCAAAAAGCAATATGAAGGGGCATTAATGTGTATATGTTAATGAGTTAATCTGTAAATCAGTTGTTTGAGTCTCTGGTTATGACGACAGACTAACTGTAAATGATTGCTAAAAACTGCACCTGAGCTGCCCAGTGTTTCTGTTTATTTCTTTACTCACCTGATCAGTACACCAGTACCAGGTAGCCTAAATAATGAGTCCGATCACCATGCCAGGCAATGGGAGGTCTCCTGTAACTGGATCCCTGAAGATATGGAAGGAGTCTGGCAGGGGCTCATAGCAGTTTGCACTGATGTTACCCTTGATTGAGGGACAGCTTGCATCTAGAGTCTCTTGAAGTTTTCGTTGCCCTTCACTTCATGGAAAGCTGAGGAGAATCACCACCACCCACCTTTTTTTAAACTGTCCAACAAATAAATTGTAAGTAAAATATTACCAAAGCCCATGAAAATGAATGATCCAATAACCACGATGATGGTCTGTAAAGTGTCTGTGTAGATCAGTCCACCTTGGATAAAATGTATTATTTATTTATTGGAAACACACATATTGTAATTATGTAACTACTCCTTCTGTAAAATTTTCAATTGTGGATGTCTTGTTACTAAAAAGCAACATAAGGCCAATTCATGGTTATCATAGTCCACGGGCAATTGACTACAACAAGTCAGCACATTTAAACCAGCAATGAAGAAAGCCAGAGAATTTGTGTGTGTGTGTGTGTGTGTGTGTGTGTGTGTGTGTGTGTGTGTGTGTGTGTGTGTGTGTGTGTGTGTGTGTGTGTGTGTGTGTGTGTGTGATGTGTTTCTAAATCTCCATGTGTAGTCACATGGCCTTGTGAAGACTTTATGTCCAGTCATGGTATGATAACAAGTATTATCGTACCATGACTGGGCATAGTCTTCTCAAGTACGATAACACTTGTTATTGTACTATGACACTGTAGTTTTCTAGGAAAATATCTGTGAGTTCCATAGAAAAGGAAGGAAATTTTTCCTGTGTACAAACCTTTGACAGTATATAGTGCAGTAACTGCTAGAAGTGAAAAACCAAGGTCCAAGGGCCTATTGGACAAAAGTTGTACCAGAAAAAATATCTGCCTGAATTGGGAGAAAAAAAGTGTAGGATTTCATTTAGGACCATCGAAAACAGGTATAATATAAATATTTTCTGCTGCTTTTGGAGGCACTTACTGAAATTCTGGTGAAGATATACAAGACAAGGGAGAGAACAGAGATATAAATGCGAATGCACTGTCCTCCAAACCTCATCTGAAGTATTCAGGTATTCAGGTGATGATTTAAATACATCCACAAAGCATGAGATTTTTGTCATTACTCAAAGTGTTGTCAGACATAGTAGTCATTTATGTCATTTGGGTAGTGGAAATGAATAGATTTTGAGGATCTTTCAGGTCAATATGCAGCCTTAGAGTTCTGTTTACCCCAGCTTTAATGTAGATGGGCACAAAGATCCATTACAGAATTACAACCACAACAAGAGCCTGAAACACACAAACATACAAGAAGTAATTCAAGTCCATTAAATTTGAGATTTATATTATAAAGTAAAGACCTTACAATAATACAGAGAAAACACCAACAATCGTTTGTTGGCAAATGGCCAGCCCGCTTAGCAAGCACTTGATGACAGTGGTAAGGAAAAACCCTCTTTTAACAGGAAGAAACCGATGGCAGAACCAGGCTCAGGAAGGGGCAGCCATCTGCCTGGATCAGCTGGGGATGAGGAGAGTTTTTAGCATCACTCTAATATAGGATTTTTCTAATTTTATATTGGGCAAATGCAAGAAAGCAGTCCCTACATATTTGTACATACATACGTATATGTCATACCAATGTAAGTATTAAGTCAATGTTTAGAGGTGATTACAATAACCTCAGTTTTACATGAAGCTTATGCTTCTGGCTAATCTAAGCTTTACATCATTTCCACTTTCCCACACTCTCAAGCTGATTGTGACACCACAGGTCTAGCCCAATCAGCTTTCTGCTTGCCTTCTTCAGGCCAATCAGCCTTCACTCCATACTTTAAATCTCACCGCTCATCTGTCATTTTTCCTTGCAGTTGCCTTTGTGCAACCCAGTTCAAGCCTTCATCTTCATCTCCACCACCCGTGTCTACAGGGTAATGCCCCGATCCTTATCACCACCAAATACCTCAAATTGAATTCTGTACATCAATAAATCACAGCTTTTACTTTTTATATATATATATATATTATTTTCACAAAGTAAATGGATGAATGTATATTGTAAATCTGCATTAAAACTATAGTGAGCTAAATAAAGAAGCTAGTACTGTCAGCAGCCAATAGGTGTCTCTGCAGTAACAATTTTCTAAACCAGATGGCTCTAAGCTCGTACAGATGAGGAACTGCCACCGGACTGACAAACCATAGATTAGTGTTCAAGGCTCTGCTCCCACCTGTGATGCTTGAAACTTTCAAATGGTGCTGTAATTGATAGCGATGTAGGTGTGGCCTCCTGCATTACACTGCTGCATGATTCATCAAAATCTTTCATGACATCAGCACAATAAAGTCATTATTGTAGTTGCCATTTGTTCAGCAGAGGTTTTATTGTTTTTAAAGCAATAAATACAGCCATATAGAAAGCAAATGTTTACTCAGCAGAGCTACACTCATTTCCTTAAAGAAGCAGTGGGGATTTAATGTAGCTATGCTTTTTATATACACAGGCAAATTAGCAGTGGTTGTTGGCATCTTCAGAAACTTTAAATGTGCTAATTATAATCCTCTGTAATTATAACGCAAATGAACTAACTCCTAAGGAACTGAACAATAACCAACCAAATATATAAACAGTTTAAGTTGAAGCTTAAACCAGTGATTACTTTATTCAAGGATGATGTTTTCAACTGAATTTAAAAAATAAAATGGAGATAAAAACAGAAACTTTATTTTATTGCAATCAAATGTTGTAAGTGAGAAATTGTAACATTTAAAAAAAAAGGTAATTTTTCATTTGAATTGGCTCAAAAAGCTTGGATAGGGCAAAAACTGTATTAGTTGTTCCTAAAAGTGTTGCTGCGGCAAATACTTTACTCTTTTTAGACTCTTCTGCTTACCACCTCTGAAGGCACATATTGTAGCCTGCACAGGATTTCTTGCACTAACATACGTCTCACACTTACTTGTTCGAGTGCTTCTGTACTCCTTCCAACCAGTAAATTTCTGTTTGGCACTTTATCTATCATCATTATGGTGAGATCTATGTCCAAGGTTATAGTATTCTTTTACTGCCAGCTCCACGAGGAGCGAGCAAAGGAGAAACCATTAGAGCATTGCTTCTCAAACTTGAGAAACTGGAAAAGGTTCACGCCCCACACACCACAGTTTCTTTTAATCAATCATTAACAACAACAGAGGATCAAAGCTGAATTTAAGTGGAATAAATATCTGCAAAATAGCACCAAACTATAATTTGTTTATTTTCTCTGAAAAAACAAACAAGCAAACTTGTTATTCCATATTTTATTGGGTTCACGCCTCAATTTTAGAATGACTATATTAAGGAAATTTGTCAAACTAAAAATGTTTAATTTTTGTTAAAACACATACATTGCCCAATTTTTACTCATATTTATGATCTGATAAAAAAAAAATTTAGGGGAAAAAGGGGTCAGTAGTTAAAGTGGGATTTGGGAGGTGGGGGAACCCAACCTAAGATCGGGTGTACCGGTGCAGTGTGAGGAAAATATTTAATTAGAAAGTAGTCACATAATGACTTGTTATATTTTATTTGCATACAGGCTATGATCAGCTGACCTGGTCTAATCTTCGCAGCTAACTTTGGATTTTCCCAACTGAATTCAACAAGATGAGGGCGTGACGACATGTACCATGGTCGAAGGGGCACTGTGTTAGGTACATTTGTACAACCACTACAAATACAGAATGACAGGAAACAGGTGCATGTGGTACACTTAAAGACTGCCAGCAAAAATTACATGGTACAGATGGAACGCTGCACAACCCAGTGGTCACCACAGAGCATGACAATTTCCTGTTATGATAAGCAAACATTTCTTTGTCAGCATGAGAACCAACACCAGACTGCAGCATGCAAAAACGAAACTAATTGAAGAGTGATATGCATTAACCATCTGAGAGGAGCAAAGTGCGAATAGGGAAAAGAAGTAACTAATGACTGTTATTGGGTATCTCAGGTATATTTGTATTTTAAAGCCAAGATAGGTGTACAAAAAAAAAACAAATACACTTTGTTGCTCCATAGGTTTCTTTATTATATACATCAGAGACTGCTGGCTCAATTAGGCAATAACTGATTTAGCACAACACAAGGAATGTAAACAGAGACACATCACTTTGAAAATGGAATAAAAATCACCAAACTTGTGGTCAACGATGACGCAAAAATCAAATGTTGCCAAACTTAAGAAAGTACCTAGACCCGGTTTGTAGAGTACGCTTGGGGAGTGTGATTGTGTGTACAGCGTCTCTTTATGTCTGTCTCCACGTTGGTTGAGTGTGGAGTGAGTGCATATGAGAGCATGAGGGTGGGAATGGATGTTTGTGTCTGTGTGTGCCTGTATGTCTGTGTCTATATGTCAGGTTGGGTATCAGACGCCACCTCTCTGGGGACACCTCAGGCCCTTCAAGGTTTGGAGGCCTATCTCCACCCACCACCACTTCCCCTGCCGGTGGCGGACTCCCTCAGGTGTCGGTGTGTTGGTGGTTCTTTGTGTCTGGGGGTGGGCGTCCGGGTACACACCGGCTCACTCCTTGGCGGCCGCATGTCGGGGCCTGGGGCCTGGGGCTCGCTCGGGCCCCTTTGGAGGTGGCCTCTCGGCCTGGGGCTCGGTCACTCAGGCACAGCTGGGGGCCGGCGGAGCTCACGGGCGCGTCACTGCAACTCCCCCTGGCTTCTGCTCCGCAGCTGCTGAATGAGCCCTCATCTGGGACTCTCCTCAGCTCTTACTGGGACAGTGGCGCGGCTGCCCCTCTGTTGGTCTTCCATGGTCTCTTGTGTTCTGGGGGCCTCTGGATGTCTGGAGTTTTGATCTCCTCCATACCCGCTTCACACCCTGGAGGACGGGGCTGTGGCCCCCCCACACTCCCTAGCAGATCATTACATGGAGAAACCTTTGGAATGCAAGCATGCTGATCCACACAGGTATGCACACATGGGTATTCACAGACGCGGACTAAAGCTTTCTTGGCTGCTGCCTCAAAGCACACTGTGCGCTGTCTATCTTGCGTGCTGCACAATATCGTTTATTATTTAGTAAATATTGATATCTATGACTAGCTAGTTTATTGTGATGGTGCTTTGTTTTCTCTATTATTATGTTACTCTTTGTTGTTTGCTGTCTCCTCTGTTTGTTTTTTTTGTTTGTTTTTTTTTTTTCTCCATACAGGTGACCCAGGAGTTCTTTTTTTTTTTTTCTCTCTCTCTTCCCCCCCCCTTCTCACCGTCTCTTCTCCCCTTTGGTTTTCTTTCTTTCTCTCCCCCTCTTTCTCTCATTCATTCCCCCTGTTTATTAAAAAAAAAAAAAAAAAAAAAAAAAAAAAAAAGACAAAGGATGAACTGAAGCTCTGCCATCACGTAATGTCGCATACTGCTGTTTCTGATGTCATTTAAAAAAAAAAAAAAAAAAAAAAAAAAGTAACACCTGTATTTAGGACAATCTGTCTGCCATGCAGGCTGCAGTTTGTCAGAGTAACAGGAGCTGAGATGTTTGCTAGCATCAAATTAAGAGAGACCGCTGTGTGCCTTAAAGCTTCAGCAGTACGTGAGGGATTGTGCCCTGCAGAGTGAGCTTTAGAGAAAAAGGTTGCTCTGTCTATCTATTAGATTAGGGTGTTAGGTAATGATGAGCTAAACACTAGAGTACCCTGGACAGCTCTGGCAGTAATGGCCTGGTAAGGCTGGCATGATGACAATGATTATAATACTATATGGTTATGATACCGATTATATTTATGAGCTCTGATAAAAAAAACTATTATTTACCTTGAACCTTGTCTGTAGGCTTTTGTAACTATTACACCACAGTATCCTACTGATACTGAATACAGCCAGGACAGCGAGAGGAAGAGGAATAGAGGAGGAGATATCAGACTGTTACTGTTACAAATGGCTGCTTGAACTCTCTGAATGAGGACAATCAATATTCACTTGAATGAGAATCAATCACTGGAATGAGGCCATGCTCTTTGGGGATTAAGGCTCAGTTGCATGCGCTGAATTTGGTCCTGATTTTAAAACACAAGCAGAGACTTCAACCATCAAAAGTCTCCAGATAGGGTAATGTTTTCTTTGTAGTTTTATGTCTCTCGGCTTCTGTTCACCAAGACTCAATCTATAACGTGGCAGGGACATCTTGGTATTTTAAGCACAAAAGATGATCCTATCAGTGTGCTGCAAGACTACAAACAGACACTACTGAATAGTGCCAAAAAGCAATCATTTGTGGGAGGGTGAGTCTAGTGTGAAAAAATAGTCTTGGGTAAATAAACTGTGATCTCCAGCGCTCAATGCAGATGTGATGCCTTATGAGCATATCTCTGTGTCGCTGGTGTCTGCAGAGAGCCCTATTGTGTGGTGACTCTGAGAACAAAGTGGGCTGCAACCTAAGAAAAACCATGCAACTGATGGAAACACAAGAAAATTGAAAATCCAAATATGAAAAAAATAAGCTCCAAATATGCGCTACTCTGAGTGTAGCCCAAACAACAATAGAAATGTTTCCAAATAAGTGATGATCCCAATGGGACACCCACGGTGTTCAGTGCTGTGTGCCTAGAAGTTGTGAAAGCTGGTTAATTCTCGTATGGTGTAAACATTGTGGCTGTACAAATCTCACATTATTTACAGATACTGTCTCTAACTGATCTTTACCTTATCTCCTATTATTAGGAAAATGGGAGAAATATAATCCTGAAGAAGACGTATGCCAACACAAAAGAACTGACAAAATACAAGCATTACTGTGAGACACTGCCTTAATAATATGTAACAAATAAATAAATAATATGCCTTAAAGCTGCCTATAATAGTTAGTTTTAGAAAAGAGAAAAGAAAATAGAATTACTACTTAGTTTTGATGATGTGAAAAAATATTTTTAAAGGCATCAAACTGCAATATACACTCACTGGATGCTTTCTTAGGTACACCTGGTCAGCTGCTCATTAAAGCAAATATCCAATCAGCCATTCACATCCAGCAACTCAGTCCATTAAGGTAGACATGGTCAAGAAAAATACAGAAGATCAATTCGAGCATCAGAAAGGGGAAGCCAGGTGATCTAAGTCAGCAGTCCCCAACCCCCGGGCCTCGGACCGGTACCGGTCTGTGAGTCGTTTGGTACCGGGCCGCGAGAGTTGAGGCTCGGGTGTGAAATGTATGGTTTTCAGGGTTTTTATCGGTTTTCAGCGTTATTTTGCTATCGTTTTATCGTTTACTTGGTTTCCCTGGGTCTTTTCACCTGTGTTATGAATAAATTTTCTTTTTTTCGGTACCAGTACTAGTTTTATTTTGTTGTATTTATCCGTGACACTCTGGGTTCCCCTGACAGTCTAAAGACATGCGTGTTAAGTTAGCTGGTAATTCTAAATTAGGTGTGAATGGTTGTATGCCCCTCTGTGTTCACTCTGTGACAGACAGACTAGATATGTTATATTATATTATCCACAAGGTGGCATAGTAGCATAACTCTGCAAAAGTGGTGCGTCACTGAACAAGAGAAATAACTGAAAGAACTCTGGAAGCCAAAAATGGAGATAATATTGTCTACTACTTTATATTTAACAGGTAGTTCAGAGGCGTTTCTTAGCTGGACATCAACGGCATTCATTCAAGATCTATACTTTTCCAGTTTCTGGTGTTTCTTACTACAGTTTGCTGTGGAAATGTATCCAATTTGTGGAAATGTATCTCCTTTAGCTGGGGCCACATTGTTTAACTTCTTCCTATTCATTTTCTTAAACACTTATCCATTCAGGTTCGCGAGGTTCTTCATAATCTTTCTCAGACATGAGTAATTTTATGTCTGTTTAAATCCCAAAGAGCCAAATAGTTTAAAAAAAAAAGACAAAAAGATTTAAGTGAGTTTATGTGATAGAACACCTTTACTGCTCTTAAGTAGATGAAGCAGATTTAGTAATGTTATACCATATGTAGTATTGTATCAGCCACATCCAATAGTTATATACAAAGAAAGTATTTCTACTTTTGAAAGCATAACCTTCACCTGTACTGAGCAATTTTTACATTACTGTTACCTAAGAAAAGGACAGGATAACTTCTGGAGTCTGAAGGTGACATATAGATGTCTTGAGATCTCAAATAATCACATCTGGGATACAATTTTCTTTCTGCCTTTGAAAGATAAACGTTGAGATAGTGGCATTAGCAAAAGTTTTGCTGAAATTTGAAACAGCACCAACATTAGACATGGCAGCAGCTAAAAAAACAAAGTAAAACCTTCATTACATACAGAGCCTATGAGAGGAGTACACAGAAGTTTCAGGGAACAGATTTTGACTATGGCTTTGATAAAGCAGTCATAGTTCACATACACTGTAGGTGACTAAATTCATCCATTGCACAAAGAACTTTAGACTCTGACTATCTTAAGCAGGACAATAGTGCAGTGAATTATGGGTAAATTAAGAGGAGGACCATAAAACATATAGCGTTGAAGATATATATGAGCTGCCACCTCTGGTCTAGGGAATAAACAGTGGACAGGTTGATATTAATCAATGGAAAAATAAAACACAAGCTAATTTGGATCAGATCCTAATTTGCATTCAAGAGACAGACACCCTCTCTACTTTTAAGATTAGATTTAAAACTTTCATGTTTGATAAAGCATATAGTTAGGGCAGGGTCAGGTGACCCTGAATCCTCCCTTGGTTATACTGTAATAGGTCCAGGATGCTGGGGGGCTTCTCATGATGCACTCAGTTTCTTCTTTACTCACCTTTTTTTCACCCATTATACGTTGAAACACCTATCTGGATTTAATCACTAGTTATTATGTATCTCTTGCTTTCTTACACAGTGTGTCTCTTGTCCTGTTGTCCTCCCATCACCCAATCGATCACAGCAGATGTCTGGCCCTCCCTCAGCCTTGTTCTGCCGGAGGTTTCTTCCTGTTAAAAGGGATTTTTTCTTTCACACTGTCACCAAAATCACTTGCTCATAGATTCTTGTTTAATTGTTGGGGTTTTCTCTTTATTGTTTTAGTTTCTCTAGCTTATAATATAAGGTGACTGTTGTTGTGATTTGGTGCCAAATAAATAAAATTAAATTGAAAGGTTGAATTGAATTTCACTAATATAATTTATAATACAGCATACAAGGAAACTACAGACCACTTGCATATCAGCAGTTTTCCCTTTTCTTTTTTATTTGGGTACAAATAGTTGGTATATTATTATATTAGATTATTATAATAGAGTTAGTTAGTCTGGGGTTAAGATGTTTCTGTGGCTGAAAATTAGTCCATTGTTGTTTTTGTTAAATGGTCTGACTTCCATTGTGGAAATGTGAGACTTTATCTAACCATACAGACCAGTCTAATCTATCTTTGTAAAGCCAGCCCCAGAGGTCCGTTCATTCATTCTGCCAACTACCTTAAACCAATTACAGTGATGCTTTTCTGAACTCTTTGAGCTTTAGTCTCCTGCTTTTATGGTCCGACTGGTTTATTTTCTTCTCTTTTTTCTGTGGGGGAAAAAAAAATCACCCACTTTGAGAACTATTTCCACGGTTCCTAAAACAGCTATGATATGGTTGTTTTTAGATTTACTTGTAGGCATAAAACACTCAAACCTTCTTGTCACCGTCATCTTCTGATCCCGTTCCAGGAGATAATTTACTTTTATACTTAGTGTACGTGTTCTTAATTTATGCTCAGCTCTCCTTTAGTAACGACCGGGGTGTGTGATGCCAGATAAGCTACTATGTTCAGACTTATCAAGTCCAAGATAAATATTTTTATGTGCGTAAACATTTTGTTATCAAAGTTAAAAAGTAAGCACATGTTAAACTAATACTGTAACCAAGTTGTTGTTGTTAACATGCATTTGGATTTCCAGGATAAGTTTCCAGATAAGTTATTTGGATGATTTGGTAAGCTATTATTTGCCACAAATTAAAATCACCTGTCTTATATTATGTAGGCTCCTTTTGTCCATCAAAACAGCCTGGGCCTCATGGACACAGGACTTCTGGGGTTGTTATTTCTACATAGACGCTGCAAATGTACAATTTTGAGAAGGTGAATGTTTTACATTATGTTTTTAAAATAGCTGTCAGGAGAGGTGCTGTTAGGACAGTGGCTTGGCTAGTATCAGTTTTTCATACGTCAGAGACAGAGTAAGTATCATTTATGACCCTGTAGTAGCCCATATAGTGGCATTTAATAATTATTACATGGACAAAGTGTTTCTGTGATTAGATGCTTTTGGCCTATATTACATGGACTTTGAATAAAGACAAATGCTTTTATCAGCACCAAATGTCCTGGTGGATGCAGTTGCCTCACATTTTCCTGAATGTGATGTGCTAGGGAAGTAATCCTGAGCAGGATAAGGGGTTCAGATTGTGAACTATTGTTGGACTACTCTGTATTGTCTACCTTTGGATAAATTTATCTTCTCAGCAAAGAAAATGACGTAAGTGACATAGGGCAGCATGCACGTGGAATCAACCTGGCTGTAAAACAAAACAAAACAGAAACTAAGTGATTGTTAAAAAGCTATCAGACATAAGCAAATCTCACGGAAAAGTGCTTTTTTTTTTTTAGATGAATGGATGGAAGGATGGAAAAATCAAAGCGAAAATCATCCAAAAGGTTAGGTCAGATGATGTTAGTGATAAGGCATCTGAGGCATTTTTAGACTGGAGGGCAGACTGCCCAGAATTTGGAAAACCTGTAAGCCTGTTAATTATAGGTGGATTGCTTCTCTGAACTCGCATCTTTGTGATCTTTGTGAAGTAATGGAACAGATGACAATGAAAGGTCTCAGAGAGGCTGGAAATGATTCTGGTCCTTAAGTGGGGTTATAAAATGCAGGGTCACCATGGAAAGGGAGATAAAAAGAAAATGAACTGGAATATGGTTGCAGCTGCAATCTTGATGTGGATTAAAAACAGGATTTTCAGCAAGTATCGATCATAAATTAGCTACTTTTTCAAGAAGATTTTTTACTCTGTGGACCAGGTTCAGGAAGAAAATAAGGAGTGTTACTTCAACTTGTCAAAAGTGTATCCTTCAAAATCCATCACACTGTCAATCTGAAAGAATCCAAATCCATAGCAAATCAGTTAATTGTACTGAACCCGTGAAAAAATAATAGAAAAATGCTGAAAAAGCACGCAAAACACAAACTGAATAAAACATAAAAGTGGGGGGAAAACACAATGAAAGTTGAATAAGTTTTAGAGAAAGCTCAGAAATGGAAGTGAGTTAGGGAGAGATAAATGTGATGGAACAGCTATGGTTACAACTAATAGCATCTACAGTATTATTGTTCAATTAAAACACACATTACCTGCATCTGTTTCTATGCTTCTTTTCACCACATCTCAGTGCAAGCCTTCGCATGCTTCAGTTTCTCTCACTTTCGCACCTGTTCTGTCGCTGTATTGTGTTAAAAGGGTTATTCTGAGTGCATGAAAATGAGGATTTTTCTACTGTCCACATGAAAATATTAATGTCCACAGCATGCCGAAGCAGCAGGTGGCGATGTAACCCTAATCGCACAGATAAGTTGGCCAATCGAAAGCCAGTCTGATTTCTTTAGAGTAACTCCTCTGGTTGCAAAAAGAAGCTGTTTTGAGATCTGTGGGGAAACTGCCCAGTTTACTGTGTTTATAGTCTCAATTGCTAATTTCATGTTTTATTTAACACAACATAATTGTAGCCTTCATTAGATTCAAAATGGAAGATAAAGGACTGGCATAAGGGTCCTACTGTCAGATCCACCACTGTTAAGTTGCATAACACCAAGTTACAGTTGAAAGACAGGACTTCATTGACCAAGGCATGATGTTATAGTGGTTATCTTTTATATACAGGCTATATTGCAATAATAGACAGATGTCAATTTTCAACTAACGATGAAAATTATTTAGTGCAGAGCAATCAACAAATCAAGGTCACAAGGTCAATGCATAACAGACATACTGTTCATTCATAAACAGAACCTCCCAGTCAAAAATAAGTTTGTCAACAGTACAGCAAATGATTGTGGCGTTAGTATGTTTTCTGACACCTTAATAATGCCTGCAGGCCATTTTGCCCACACCCAAGCATTTAAATGTTTTAGGGGGGAAAAGTAATTGCAACAGACTAGGAGCACATTATGGCAATTAACCGAGGCCAGCATAGAAAATGTGAACAGACAGAGTGTTGTCTCTCCACAGAGCTGGAGAAGTGTTACAGTAATAAAGAGCGTGCAGTTCATAAAAGCACAGTGCGGAGAAGAGCTTTTCATAGAGTTTGGCAGACAAATCCCCCCCCACACACACACACACACACACACAGACACACACACACACACACACACACAGACACACGCACACACACACACACACACACACACACACACACAGACACACGCACAGACACACACACACACACAGACACACGCACACAAAAGACGGAAAAAAGTATTTTTAACTGGCTAACAGCATTAGACTATCACACTTGACCAAAGCTAAACACAGGAGCTACTTCGTCCTGTATGTGCTTTCCTGGAACCAAAATAGTAAAAAAAGGAGGAAGTGATTCATTGCAGAATAAGACAAATGGCAAAGCAGCTACTGTGCATCACTATTTCACTGATCAGTTCCTGCTGGCCTTGTGTTAGTGTGACTGTCTCTATATCTGTCAGTCTGACAATTTCTGACACCTCATCAGTTGGCACTGCTGCAGGGACACGCATTGGAAGCAGGAAGCCGACGAGGGTTGCTGTGGGTTGGCGGTGCTGGTGTTAGTTTTGTGGTTTCATTGGATTGGTGGTGGTGAATTTACTGTCAGACTTTTTTTTGTTTTGTTTGTTTTTTGTCAGAGGTTTTTGCTCGTTCAGTCACTGAGACTGAGGAACCCTGTGAAACAAGTGTTTTGGTGATTTACTGTTGCAACATTAACTGAATAGGAAGTGAAAGTTCACAAATGCAATCCTGCATTTTGCGCAACAGTTTAACTGCAACTCAGTGACAACGTAGCTGCCAGTGTTTGGCAATTTTGTAACTTTATTGCCCATACTGTGAACATAACTAAAGGCTTGGTACAAAGTTAAATATGGAAACCATTTACCGGAATGGATTTAAGCTTCAAATTTAAGACTAGTAGGACTGGGCCCTAACCCTCAGCCTTTTTTGTGATTCAGTCTATATTGCCTGGCGTTGTGCAATCACAGCCAAACTGCAGCTGAGTGAAATATTATTTTATACCCTCTGCTTCAGCAGAGGAATGTTGGCATACTTTATCTGATGCCCACAGGCACTGTGATATGGACTTGACCAAGGCCTTCCCCACCACTTCAGACCTGTTAAGGCCTGTTTTCAGTACAGAGAGTTCTGCTTTTGCCTCTCATACCAGTATAATAAAGACTTGTTGTGGTGGACATTGTTTTTCTTATGATAGAAACATTTGAACCACTATTAGAAAGATTAGAATTACAAGTTTTTCTTTATAGATATTGATGGTGCATAACCATCCAACTTGATGTACGTTTTTTCAGATTGATATTTGCACATTTAATAATCAATTTATCAGGAATATTTGTTTTCTTTCAGACACAAAATGTAAACTGATTTTGCGTAGATATTTATTTACTTGTTCACGCAGCTTGGATCAGCTGGTTGTTACAAACAGGGCAGTTGCATAGTGCCCTCTGGTGGACAAGCTATGCAAACTCACACTCGTAACATCTGAATGGTGATCTCTTCAATCATCTCTTCAATCATCTCTTCAATCATCTCTTCATTTTTCCCTTATCATTAATAGAATGATATCGATAAATAAATATCGATACTGATAGATTAATATCAGCATTTATAGACAGCTGATACTGGTTGATGATATCGGCCCGCTGAGTTCGTAATCCTTTGAGTTTTGTTTTTTAGCCTAAATCTCAGCACACAAAGTTGCGCCTCCACCATGATGCATTGCAGAAACTTTTTGAATTCTGGATTTATTTATGTTTTTAACATCTACCATCATCAGATATTATTATATTACTGTAATTATCATAATTGTGTTCTAGTTCTTGACTAATGCTTGCATAACTAACGCCAATGCAATCAACCACATGTTGTTTCTTGTTAGCATGATTTAATAAAACAAAGCATGCTCATAAATTACTAAATGATAAGCATGCATTGTAGCTGCTTACTGGATATTTGCAGTTATAGTGATCCTGGAATTGTGCTGTAGATCGTCAAAGAAGAGGACCTGCACACTTGCTCGTTCATTTTCCGGAAAAATAAATAAATGTAAGTTCTAAATTTATTACTCTGTAATTTATGATTGAGCTTTTATTGGGCTTTCACAAAATGATGTAACAGAATGTAAATCTTGCTTTTAAATTGAGCTCACCTCTCTACCCATACACTGATAAGTGTGCATTATCCACCCATTAAAATCCAGTAAAATGGCATTGCTAAAATTTTAAAAATGACTTAATATTTGGCAATAACTTATTGTTTTTGACAGCTGATGTCACAGGGTCCAGAAGATGTTTTGTGAGGGTAACTTTAGCTCAGAGAGCTGACTCAAAGGCAGATGGTTCACAGCCAGATGTCAGGGACGGTTGATAATACTCATTAGGAAGTAGTGCAGATCAGCAGCAGTGGTCCGGGACAGCAAGCAGGAGGTCGTTTCAAGAGGACAGAAGTTAAGTCTGTTTTTCAGAACTTCATTTAGGGCGTTAAGCTTGTGTTACAGGGGTCAGAGGAGGAGACAGTGTCCAAAGGTTAGTTTGAAGGATGAGGCTTGGCTGTCATCATTCTTTTTACAAAGCAAACAGAGGAGGGAGGAGTAAGCTGAGCAGTGCTGAGATGAGATGAGAGGATCGACTGGATTTAAAGTGGTAAATGGCAGATTTGCCACCAGATACAGGCAAAGAAAGACAGAGATGAAATACTAAAACTCTTCCAAGAAAGCCAGACCTGTGGAATTTTCCTACAGCTGCTTGAAGTTTGTCCATTTGATTCACAAGGCTGTTTACAGCCAAGAAGCAGGTGGGAGCAGATAGGAAAGCTTAGAGGGAAAGAGGGAGAGAGCGCCCTGAGGGAAATAGAGTGCAAGAATAAATGTGGAGGTCAGTGCGGAGACACAGGGAAAAGTCAGCTGAAGTAAGTTAAAAGAGTTGAGCTGAGGACAAGCGGAAACACAGAATCACAAGACATACCTAATGGGAATGGCGTGAGGAAGTGTACTTATAGAGGTCTGGTTCTGGTCAACAACATGGAAACAGACAAGACCAGTTAGTGGGAAAGGCTTTGTTTTCCTTCTCTTTCTTTGAAAAATGTCTGAATGATTCAGGAGGCCTACAAATAGACAGGGCTGGAGCATGCCAGGAATTACAGATATTTATTGTTTCAGAGCTGTCATCATATGGCCAAAAATGTCTCTTTCTGTGCCTGTGGTTGTTTTTTGAACTACTTCTTATTTTTAGAAATGCTTCAGTCCTTTTTCCTTATTATTTATTGTATGTCCCAATACTGATGACAAACCGGAGGTTTCTGGCCCCCGTTTAAGTCTTAGATTTTTGGGCAATGCTTCACAATCTAAAAGTAAAAACAGTCAGAGGTTTTGTTATAAGCCGGTAATTTTTTTATAGGCCCATCAATCTGTTTCCATGTACTGTATTTCCATCACGTAAAACAGCAAAAACCTGACCCTGACCTCTGAATTCATATGAGAACGCACTGACCCATACAGACTACTAGGTGACAAAGTTTCTTGTAATATTCTGATAGATTTTTTTTCATTTTGGTAAGTTTAAAATATAGCAGATCACAAGATTTTATATTCTTTTTTTTAAATATCTCAAAATGTTGGGAACACTGACCATTGAAAAGTTAGGGAACCTTCCATCATCTTTATTTTAGCCCTGTTACCATCCTAATTTTTGTTACTCTAGATCACTCTTTGTTAATTTTCTTGGGGAATAATTATTTTTGCATCTTTTTACAATGTATATACACAATGTACTGAAAAAATTATCATGTCACATGTATTGGTGAAGTCCTGAGCATTTCTTCCAGTTTCTTCTGCAGGGATGAAATATGCCAGCTATTTTGATCATAGAGGCTGCTGTCTGACAGGTCAGTCCAAAATCGGACTTTGTTCTGGCTACAAAGGCAGCATGTGATTCACATTATTTTCATACTTACCAAAGCATTCAGTGACAAACTCTTGGTCTATCACTCTGAACTCAATGCATTTAGAAACGTAGACGAGACGACCTGCTGGAGGTCAAATTGAGCATCGAATGAGGATGAAAGGTGATTTATATTAATTTGAACATTGCTGGTTTCCAGATGGACTGCTGTGAGTATTTCAAAAATTGTTAAAACTACTGGGATTGGCCAACAAGAGTGCATTTTTATTTTTACTGTATTTAGAAAATGAAATTTTAAGCTGTCATGAGTTTTGGCAAGCTAAACTGCGATCATTTCTAGCGAATTTCTTAAGAGTTATTAGACCACAAAACCCAGATCTGTACACATCACCAAAGGTTTGTTGAGTGTGTTGAAACATTTTACTGCTACTTTTTGTGTTATTTTTCTTTAAAAACCTCTGTCAGTGTCACAATGAGCTGCTTAGTGCTACCCTCTGACAGCATAAGGCCGACCAGTTTGTACTTCAAATTTTATTTGGAAAATAAATAAATAAACAAATAAATTATTTAAACTCCAGTCTAATTTGAATTAATAAACAAATTAATGAAAGAAATGCAGGACTTTGACCTTTTTTTTTTTTGCAGCGACTTCTCTCTCAGTTTTCAAAGTTGGCACCAACTCCAACCACATGACAGTCATAAGGCACAATTTCAGCCTTCTCAGAAATGAATTTTATTTATGTTCATCCCTCAAACAGATTCCCACTGTTGGTTCAATCAGTCCACAAAACAATATCCCCATGACCTGAAGACATTTCCCACACATGGATGTAGATCATGATGAAAGGAGGAGGATGTAAAAGGCAAAATAGTAGTTTTATTTAACGCTTGGTCCCCTGTGTGACATACTGAATGCTAAATCAAACACGAAAAAGTTTGTTCCACTTGAGCGTACTAGGATGGCCACAGGGTCATATCATCCTATTATAGGTTTGAATACAGTGAAAGTATTTTTTTAATAGCATATCTTCTTCCTTTAGAGTAGGGAAGTTTGAAATGACTACTTGACTAAAAACTAAGAAGTGCAAAAATCCAAAAGTATTTGTGGACTCTATCAGCCCACCTGGTGATGCTGGAGTTTATACACTAATTAGAATGAAGTCTGTGTGCTGCTGTGCACCGTCACCCAATCACACGTAGGCCAAGTTCATTCTGCAGTGATTTAATTGCATACTTTAGGTCCGAGTTCTGCTTGGCCCAGTGGCTACATTGTACGAGGAGGACAAACACTTTTTTGTCATCGTTTGGACACTGAAGATGGAAGCAAAGTTTCAGACAGGGTGCTCTATTCCGAGTTGCAAAAAAATCACTCGATGCAGCATAATTACGAAAGAATATGGAGGGCCTGCGGCAGTCCGTCCTCTATAAACATTCCCCTCCCGAACACATTTAAAACACCGTTGACACAATCACCACCCAAAAACACATTTACTACACCATAAAAATTTGCATAAGTTGTTTTATTAATAGTTATTGTCCTTTTATACGTCTTTTTTTGTTTGTTTGTTTCATCGTTTTAGTCTGTTGTTGAAGTGGACATCCTGTAAAGTCAAGCCCTTGGCTGAGTTGTTCTCTGAACTAAAAAAAGAAAGGGTAAGAGGAGGAGTGGAGTGGGATCTTCCTCCTCTGTCTCTCACTCTCTCTTTATCGCACTCACAGCATCCCAACTCAACCGTTATTTTTCATGTTGTTTGAACAAAGAGTGTACCTTACAGTATATTTACACATCATACTGACTGACTGGTTTAACAATTTCCATTTAGATAATGCAAGGACGATTGAACTTTGAAAGTTTGCTTCTTTGTTTTCAGGTTCTTCTACAGTCTCCCCTTTCACCCCCAAACTTCTGTAGTGAGGTTATCTTCATCACCAGTATATTCATCATCGCCGTTAGCATTGTCACCATAAAAATTCTGATCATCATTATTATATTTATATAACTCTTTTCAATAGATTCCTCTCTGACAACTGTACAATCGTACACAGTGTTTGACTTTAATATATATTTTTGGGAATATATTATTTAGAACCTAGGAAAAGAGGAACATAATCCCAAAGAAAATATATTAGTATCCCAAAGTAACAAAATCATGCATGATTTAATGTCTTCGTCCATAAAAACTAAACCAAAAAAAGAAAAAAAAAGTAACATAAAGGATGGGATCCAGATTTATTTACAAACTGATCTTGGCACTGTTTTTTTTTTTTTTTTTGTCTCTTGCTGGAAACGGTAATGAAAAATACTTTTGACTCTTCCGAGTGTAACATACTCCTGGTTTTAAGTCAGGGACCTGCTGTAAAAGCTGGTTTGAGAGACATGTTCTTTTTTTCTTTTCTTTTTTTTTAAGCGCAAAAAGATAAAAGAAAGAGAGGAAAAGAACAACAACAGACAGCTGATAAGGAAAGAACAGAAATGGTGCGTAAAAAACATGTTTCACTTCAACTTTAGACTGTGGCAGTTTCCTCTTTTCGGCAGAAAACCTGTGACGTCATGTTTACTGACTTCTTTTTCCCCCAGAAATACAGGCTCTCTCTCTGTCTCTATATCTGTGTCTCCTCAGGTGCCCTCGCCGTTTACTATTGTTTGGGTAAAAAGCCAAAAGAGAGCATTGATTCTGCAGAAATTATTTTCAATTAAGCAGCATTAACTGACTCAGGTTTCAGGTTTGACAGGCAGTTGGGGGCAGCTTTCTAAAAATTTTCCAGTGTTGCCTTGTCAAACCAGTGTCTGACTGAAGATCGCACGTGTGAGCAAACTATAAGGATGTGTGTTGGTGTGCATGTGTTTGGGTGTCTCTGCATACTCATATTCAGTGCAAACATGTAGGGTAGAAATCCCACCTCAACCATGGACCTTCAGCTCTGTTGTTTCCATTGAAACACTTGAATCTACAGTATTGTCCATCCCTCACTGTCTTATTAACTCATTTCCTTTCCAGTCCTCTGTTGCCCCCTCTTCAAAGAGATAAACTGCCCGGCAGGCTAACATGCCTTTGTTTATCCAGCCTCGCGGCAGGCTAACAGCAGCCCGCTTTTCACCCCCTACCACCACCCCACCCCACCCGTGTCAGGTCCTAGCATAGCCCAATGTATTTCAGATTGTTCTGGATGATCACGTCCGTGACAGCATCAAACACGAACTGGATGTTGCTGGTGTCGGTGGCACAGGTGAAGTGCGAATAGATCTCCTTGGTCTCCTTGTTGCGGTTGAGGTCCTCGAACTGCCGTTGCACATAGACAGCTGCCTCCTCATAGGTATTTTGACCTTTGTAATCGGGGAAGCACACTGTCAGGGGAATGCGTTTTATCTTCTCAGCCAACAGGTCCTTCTTGTTGAGGAAGAGGATGAGCGACGTGTTGGTGAACCAGTTGTTGTTGCAGATGGAGTCGAACAGACGCAAGCTCTCGGCCATACGGCTCTGTGTGAAGGAGAAAAGGGAAGAAAAGTAGTGGGGGAATTAGATCATGAGAAAAATGACTTCATGACAAAGAAAATGTAGCATTTAGTTTGTAATAACAACTCAAACCAGCCCAGATTTTCGCATTGTGAAGAGTTAAGAACATAGACTAACCGAACTGGACTCATTCTGGTAGCTCGAGATTTCAGGTAAATGAGGACATGTTAAGTCTGAAATCATCCAGCACATGTCACAGACATCTACTAGACTAGCCAAAGGTATGCCTTCTCTGTTATGTCAACACAGACTTGAGACTAAGACAGCTGCAGACCTTTGTTTGAACTCTTATGCTCTCCTCTAAAACTGCTGATTATCTCTTCTTCCGCTGCTTGCTTAATCCAAGTCCTACACAGTGAAATGATCAGTCAGGGAAAACGTGTTCAAGTCTTTAGTCAAACAAACTAACTTATTCCCTAAAGAGTAGCTCACATATAAGAAAATGTGAGTGGCTCATGTGGAACACACTTCTATGGCCTTATATAGTTTGTCATAACAGAAACACTGTGCAGCTGAGACTTAGGAAAGCTTACAGAAGGATAATAAGAACAACACTGATTTCTCCCTCTCAGTGCCTACCTCTTTTCCGTTATGGTTCATTTGGATGCTGAAAACTTTTTTTTCCTAGCATGCTATAACTGTTGTGGCTTGATGACAAAGTTCACCTTCAGCCTTAAACTTTGATAAATAACATTGGAGCTTTTCAAAAAGTGGGTCAATTATCACATTTAGCCGTAGGACCACATTAGATGTCACATTCATTTTCTCTAAAGTGAGATAAAAAAATAGATTTCACAACTCTCTGATGGAAATCGCTGATGCCTGCTGTATCCTGCAGACAAATCCGTTAGCCATGACTTAAAGTAAGGGTTGAGCAGAGAGGACTACTAGCGAGAGAAATGAGACTACCACAGTTATGTGTTTTTTTGAAACTTTATGCAGCTCATTTTTGATAGCGTGTTGCAGTAATCTTTAAAAACATGCAGGTTAGGGTGCTTAAGAAAAAACAAAAAGCCTGCGAACATGAGTATGTATGCACTTTCTTACAGCTGTGCTCATGTGATGTTGATTGTATAAGGCAAAGCTAAGAAAGAGAAAGCTGATCTGTTCATGGCATCTGCTGGCATGTGGCGAGTGGCCAGTAGCTTGTGACTGGGAGGTTGTCAGATGAAACGCTGCTGTTTAAAAGGTTACAGAAACAACATGATGCTCTGAGCAAATCACAAGATCTGCACAGCATGAAAAAAAAGAGATACTGAGGGAAATAGCACAGGATTAGGAAATCGCTGCCAGATTCAAAGTAAACCCTCATAATTCAGTGGTGTAAGTGCATTATTTTTGGATAATGATGAAAAGACTGCAGTTATGAGAAACTTGTATTGCAGGTATCCCTTAGATACTGCTCCAAAAAATGCATTTAAAGCTGTTAATGTGTGCCAAGAAGACCGCATTCACATGCACAAACTGTGTTAGTGCACTTTTTATGTTTTCTTATAATTATTTTATTCATTTCAGTGCTAGTTTTAAGCAATAAAAGCACACTCACGCACATATACATCACAATCTCCATACACTTTCACCAAAGTTTCCTCAGGCTTGATATTTACCCCCTAATTAACCTCTATATATTGTTTATACTTTAGCTAGTTTTATTTTTTGTACATCCAGTGATTATTCATTTTAACTACAGTACCCTTGATTATGCTAATTGTTTTGCAGTTCACTGAAAGAGCAGAAATGCCACCAGGGGTGTATTGACTGTGAAACTGAAAATGAATTTGTGATACAAACAGTCCGAAGTTTCAGTCCTGGTTCCTTGTACATTCTGCCTCTTCCTGACCGGCAGCCACCTTTTAAGCCTTATTAACAGAGGTGCCGTGCACAACAACTGTCTTCATCAAGGCACTGTAAATAGATAATTATGTAATGTTAAATAATAGTATATCAAGCTACTAGTTGAATCCTGAATGGGAAACAATACCTGAATACAATACTTTACAGTGGCTTGGTCCATTGCCTGTCGTCATCTAAGGCCTCAGTCACACAGACCAGTTGAGTGCCACCTGGCAACCACTGTCGCTAGGGAAAAATGAGCACTCCGTGACTGTTTGCTAGTGGGTATGTGGATTGCTGGCTGTTGTTTGGTGAAATCTACTAAAAACCTCTTTGTGATTGCTTTCATTGCTAGTAGATTACCGCAGTCACCCGTAGCTTGTACGGAAGATGCCAAATTTTTGCACACTCTGTAACTAACCATGGAGCAGTAATGAAATTTTGAAAAGTGCGACACAGATTGGAAACACAGACCATAGTAAATGCCGTGCCTAAACCACGAAACCATCACATTTCAAAATATGCTAATTTTACTTTGAGGGCAAAGTTTCACAGTATCACCACCGCTTAGCAAATAGCTGGCTATTGTTTGAACACAACTAAACATCTTCCAATGGGCAATGGCTACAATCTTCTAGAGACCAAAGCAATTTGAAGGACGTTGTCGATGCAGTGCTATAGTGCAACTATTTTCACTTAGCAACAGCAGGCAACTTCCACCGTCCACTCAGCAACAGAAAAACATGTGATTGGTCGTTACCAGGGGTCTCTACCAGACTGGTCTCTAAGTCTTTACAACTGGGATTTTGGCAATCAATTTCAATTTCAGCCACTGACAGCAACCCCCAACCGCTGCTTGGTAGGTAGTTGCCAACCAGTCTAACTCTTCTAGCACTCAGTAAAATGTAACATATTTTGATTTTTCTAACTAGATTATGTTACCTTTACCTTGCTTGTGTGTGATTCAGTGCAGCTGCTGTCTTATTATGGAGGTAGCAACATCTTCTAATCCATGTTTAAGGAAGCAGGTCTGTGCACATATTTCTGCTTTCCTGGGTTTAAAATTAAAAAATTTCCAATGACCCTCCTTTTACTGGTTATTGGCACAGCTTGTGCCACCCCACTTTAAAAATCCTGGAGGCACCCCTGCATGTTGAAAAAATTAGGTTGAGAAATAACTGTGATAAAGTGGATTGAGTGGTGATAGTTAGCCAGATGAAATGAAAGCAAGCTAGTCTGGTGAAAGCTGTAATCTTTACAGACTGTTCAAGTAAAGAGTGAACTGTAAAGCCAGAATAATATATGCTTTTTTGAGCATAATTTAAATAGTGTAGTAGAAAGCTAAAGAAAAACTGAAAATCAAAGTATGCACTAAACCATTAACTTTGAGAATCATTAAATGGCTCCCTGGCAGTCATTTTCGCTATCAATGCAACAGTTTGACAGAGTATCCAATAATAAATGCACCACTGAAGGAAGCAGCCTCAAAAGTAAAAAAGAAAATCTGTTGTAACAGAAGGTGATCAACTCACCGAGCTCTGTCTAAATGTCTTTTTAAAGCCTTATTGTCCCATCCAGAAATGAGCTAATTGCTTGAAAAAATCAAAATGAGACACAACAGGAAGAAGGAAATAATTTTGGCTTTAGTGTTCAATACAAATTGCATAAGAGTGTGTTTGCCAAATCTGCTCTGCACTTAAGCATTTAAGTGCCTTTTTCTTTTATTGTCTGTCTGTTTTCCTTTCTGTTACCAGTCCCATGTCGCTACCTAATCAGATTGAATCACAAGCTCTCCTTCCTTCACAAGTGTGCATCCCAGGTGCTGAGACCTAAACATTGTATACCGCATATGGTCCTGTCAGGCTGTTTGAGTTCACTCCTCCTTTTTCCAGGGTGTCAAAACAAGAGCCCAGATGGTAAAGAGAGCATAGCAGGAGACAGCCAGCTGAGCCAAGGGACTCTCAAGTCTCCTCACCTGGCCACCTATCACTTTACAGCAAGTGTTTCCTAACGGGGGGTGGAAGGAGAGCAGGGTTGGGGGGTCCCCAAAGTACGCAGACCCCCTCCTTTGCTTCAAGCACCCACTGATGCAGACATGCTCACACATATGTGCACGCACACACACCCTGCTTCCCCCTCACCTCCTCCTGCCAGAGTACTCAAGAGAGCGGTGTGGGCTTTAATTAAGCTTAAGTATTAATGAGGAAGTTCATCACTGTGTCATTGCTTTGTTTCCCAAATACAAGCCATTTAAGTGTGCAGCCATCTCTCCATTACTCATTAAGGTTAAATTTACATGTCACTGCCTGACAAGAAATGACACCCTGCATCTGTCTGCCAAGGTTGCTTTTTTTCTGTCAACATATTTCTTTTTTTTCCCTGTTGCACCTGAGAGTTGCATTATTCAGACCGCTCCCTTTCTATTTCCGCTCTCTTTTTAATTACTAATGTTGTTACTGTGGGCAGCAACACTGCAGGGTGTAGCTGTTAAGAACAGGCAAACAAACATAAACACAATGTATTTGTACACATGACCAGAAGCACTTTTAAAAAAAAAAGTTGAACATGAGCTAAACAAATTTAACAAATTCATCTAGGCTATTTTGTTTAATATTTTTGTCTGTCACCTTATTATGACAATGATGTGAATAAGACAAAGTTCAAAGCACTCTAAGAAAAATATAGAGGCCATGACAGGTACTAGGCTTGTATGTCGCTATAACAAGGGTCATATATATCTTCTGTATTCTTAGTTATATAATGGAAAGCTCTTTTTCCAAAACACCATTATTTGATACGAAGAAACATGATGGTAATGCCTTTGATAACCCATTAGCCAGTTAAGAAGCACAGGGCTGGAAATATTTCTGAAAAAAACTATCTGTCTGAAACACATTTAATGCCCGAGCGATTCTGAAAAACAGCCACTACTGTTCAAAGTCACCGATCAGGGAAAATGTTTTACATCCAGGCCCGTTCACACATCATCTCTGCTGTAGCTTGAAAGATAAGGCACACACAACAAAGGTCCACATTCGAAAACGTGAAACCCTATTCGTTGATTTCCAGCGTCCTTTCATGTGACAGGTAATGAATTCCCATTTGAGAGATTACTGAAATAATAAATGAAGCAATAGAAGTAGAGCTGACAGTACAGTCAGTGTCTGTGCTCATGTTTGGCAAACACAAGCTTAAGCAAGCGCTAATCTCATATCTATGCTTTTCATTTTCCCCTCACAGATAAAAAGAATTGACTGCAGTTGCTCGGCGTCAGCCGTTGCATATAAACCTGCGCTACATATTCATAATAACACAAACACTCGAACAGGAACACAATACATGCATGAAACTTCATCTATTCTCTCCAGCGCTGCTGTTTATTGTACCCCCCCCCCCCCCCCCCCCCCCCCCGCCCGCTCCTTTCCCTTCTCATCCTCCCTTCCCTAGTCACAGCTCACTGTCAACAGCACAGGATTAGGAGCATTTGACTGGCCTGTTGCTAAGCAACAGTAGCCGTGGTAACCGATTCATTATGAAGACAGGGATGGGACAGCGAAAATGCATCAGGCAATGGGATGATGGGTAAATATACTGTAATTATTATGGTGCATTTTCTGTCTTGCGCGAGTTGATGCATGGAAACGGAACCAGTGTTTTATCGGTCAGATGAGTTCTGATTTTTTTCTGCTTGTATGAATCCTGAATGCTGAAACCACTTAAGTGATCACCGGTCACAGCATTAAGGTATCACAATAAAATGGGACCTTTTGTTCTTGAAAGCAGCTTAAATGTATTTGTAAACATGAGCAGAAAAATCTGATGAATGTCTCAAAAGTTCTAATGACTGTTAAGAACACCAACAACGACCACACACCAAATGTGGTTGTGCAATTCAGCTTTCCTTTTCAGTCCTCTTGTGTTGTTTGTCACTATGTTTAATATATTTCTTATATATTTCTTACAAAGCCTCAGGGCAAACTTTTCTATTAAACCATCCTGCAATGACTGGGTTCAAACCTACAGCACTTCCACCTTACTCTGAGAAATCAGTGAGTCAGAGATGCACTTAAATGAAAACTGATGAGTCACTCCTGGGTAGGACTATTGAATCAGTACCCTGGTTTTTGTTCATGAGAAACTTGTTGTAATGCAAAGTTTTAATTCCCATGAACTAATGGTTTTACACTCTGTGACTCAATTGTGGCACTTCTAATGTAGATGTTAATAATCTTTCCAAGTGTTTTCATTGAATAAAATGTTCGATATTTGTGATGCAATAAAAAAAAATATGAATGAGTCTACGCAAATAATTTGCATACTGTGCAAATTTATTCAGTGTTACTGACATGCTTTTAACAAGGTCAGAGATATTTAAAGACCTTTAAAATGCCTCATTATGGAGCCAGCTGCTCTAACAACATTATTATAATGTGTCAACCCAGCTTCATTTTGCTGCTTTTGATTTCAACTTTATTGCAGATTATCTTGCAAAATGTTAAAGCAAGGATGTGGTCATGCCTTGTTATCTAAATCTTTGGAGTCTACATTGCTGACTCCCTATAACCTAACTTAAAAAGATGGAAAATGTAACATTTCTCAGAAATGTATAAAAAATGTTTCCCCTGAACGGAAGCTGCTTGTTTCCAGCAACCTTTGCGATGTAGCTGTGGTGTAATACTGCAACCTGATGATCATGTAGATTTATTGGGTGTGGTGTGGCAGCTGTACTAAATTGCCAGAATTTATACCCAAGTTCCTCAATTTTAAACCACTAAGTATCCAATATAAATATCTGTTATACATATGTATTTTATATGTAGCGCTGTATAAACAACAGACTTTGGACATGTATAGTCTTTGTTGTGTCTGTTGTAAGACAAGACATAGAGTTTTGACACTGCTTGTTACATAAGAGTCTTACACTTCCTGCTTCACACACGTGTGCCCTGCATTCTGTACTGAATACTAATTCATTTTAGTTTTAATGTTTTAAAAGTCACCAATGTTTCGCTTCGTAATCACCATTTTTGTCAGAATCTGCACTTTTTTTTTAAATTTTTGCTTTTTTTCTAACCACAAAAAGTAAATGACAGTAAAGTACAGAACAACATCTAATGATCTGTAGGCCTCACTTTCATCAGTTAAGGTCAGAGTTCATGATTCAACAATGAGAAAGAGATGGTAGTGTGATGGTCTGGGTCTGGTTTCTGCTTCAGGACCTGGACGAATGACAGAACCATGAGTTCTGTTCTCTACCAGAAAATTCTGAAGGAAAATATCCAGATATTAGTTTATGTCCAACAGCAGCAAGTCCACCTCTGAATGAAGGTTTTTAAAGTGGCCTAGTCTGGATTTAAATTAGATTGAGATGCACTGGCATCACCTTAGAAGAGGCCTTTTCTGCTTGAAAAGTCCTCCAAGGTGAATGAATTAAAACAATTCTGCAAGGAAGTGTGGGCCAAAATTCCTCCAAAGTGATGTGCAAGACTCATCGTCAGTTATCACCAACACTTGATTGCATTTTTTCAACCAAGTATTAGATTTAAGGGGTAATTACTTTTCACAAAGAGTCGGGTAGCTTTGGTAGATTAATTCAGACACACAATTTCTCTGTGTAACAAACATGTTAACTTGTTCTTCTCTGGCTGTTTTTGAGCAGCTTACCTTGCCTGTATGCTAATGTAGTTTTAAACTTTGTGCAGAGCTTTAGATTTTTAACCAGATTTTTCAGCACTGTAATACTATTGGTTTTGGTTTGTCTCATCACATGAACCCATATGAATCGTGAGATTTGTCTTGCTGATACAGCACAAACCTCAAAGTACGCCTGGTTTGTATGCTAGATACTATCCGCTTTGAGAAAACTGCAGTATTTGATACTTTTGGACTGAAAACTACCTGATTATCAAACTTTTGTTTTAAAATGGCAGCATGTGTTAACCACTAAGACATGCTTAAAATGGCATATAAAATATAATGTGTGCCCATGTCATCCACATCTTATAGCTACAGTACAGTAAACAACACAAACTACCATAAATTAGAACATTAGTAATAAGCATTATTTTTTATTAGTTTTCACTAGAGTTAAAAATTATTGTTGACAATGGTTATTATAAAGCAATATTAGTTACATGCTCTCTTGTGTAATTTTGACGAGTATGATTGATGTGACTCGGTGATTAGCGCTGTCACTTCACAGCATGTGGGTTAGCTACAGTGGCCCCTAGAGACAAAGCACGTACAAACTCCAAAACACATGCAAACCCCAAAACACATGCAAATTCCAAAACACAACGGAAGTGCTCCAGGACGCTAGGGGCAGTGTTGAGCTTTTGTTACCTAGTAACTACACAAGCCAGGAAGTACCAATGACAGGATTTACGCTGTATCCCAATTCAGGGTCTGCAGCCTTTTTTTTTTTTTTTTAAACTTTATTTATCACATTATAGACATACAGTCAAGTAAAACAGGGATCACATAAAAGATGACATTGTGGTAGTACAATGAGGAACAGAAAGAGTGACAAGGACAGTGAGACAAAAGTGAGTACAAAAAATAAAATAAATTAAGGGGAACATAAATAAACAAAAGTTTGCAAGATGTTAACAGTCTTGAGAGCCTTAGTGTTTTTTGATGAGGAGATTGTCCTTATATATTGTGCAAGTTCCATTTTTAATACAAGAAGTTCAGGCTTTCTGCCGAGGACTTTGCTTTTGTGTATATGAAATTTTGCCAAAAATAAAAACCAAATTTATAAAAAAGAAAGCATCATTGTCCTTGTCTTTAAAATTATAATAGCCAAAGATAACATCCTTATAGTACAGTTGAAGATTAGGGAGAACAAAGTCAGTAATAAACTTGTGGAAATCCTTCCAGAATTTACACGTAAATTTACATGACCAAAACAGATGAGAAACTGTTTCAGGTTGCTCGGTCTGCAGCCTTAAAGGCCGCATTTTAAGGCCGATTACGTCACAGCGACACGATGAAGGCTGTCCCAATTCAAAGGCTGCTCGAAATGCAGCCCTCAAATGCGTCCTTAATTTTCCTGAATTTTAAGGATGGGTCGGTGTAGCCTTCATGGCCCAACATATCCCAGATTTCATAGCGCCGCGGTGGTGTGGATAATTTTGCTGAAAAAAACAGCGGAAGCGGAGTCGCCGAAGAGTAAACTTTCGGAAGTAAGTACTGAATATTATGTCACTTATTTATGCGCAAATGTTTTTATAATGAAGAACATTAAAACATGTTGGCCACATGTCGGGAAAGTTATGTGACATTAGCGATGTTTGTACTAACTTGGTTTTAAAGCCTTTACTTCAAAATATACGCCGTTCAATAGTCGACCTTAATCTTACAGAGAATGTGATGATTTTATGGATAATTAAAGTCAGTCATATATCCACAAACACAACAAGCTGAAAGTCAGTGATGCTGCTCGGTTTGCAGTCCTGAATATCACAGCACAAGCAGGATTCACTGCACTGTTAATGTTAGCTATGTTATATTGCTGCCTCTGTTCGGTGGTGTCGAGCCAAACGGACTTTAACGTGTGTTTGACCGAGCTGACTGTTCACTCGTGAAGCTGAAAGAAAGATGCTTTAATCACAGCAGTCACACATGTGTCCACTGTACCATCTGGGAACTCCTCTTGTTTCGTAATAACACAAACACTAAATCCTCCTTCTTTTGTGCTGTTTTGTAGCAGTGTATACACCTGAGACTTTCACCTGTCTGTCTGTCCTGCACTCGCTCTCTTTTTCTTTCTCTCTGATTGTGGAATAAAAGTATGAACATGTGTTTATAAGTCACACTTGTGTTTGAATCCTGCAGCTTATCACACATTTGATTTCCATGTGTGACAACTGCAAGTGTCCAGAGTGAGGACAGACTGAGGGACCCACTGCTGCACGTCATCTGTGAGGCTTTGCACCCCTGATGATCCACCAGGACAAACTCAGCAGTGTGTGAGGAAGATGAGGAGGAAGAGCCAGCAGCAGCTGACAGATGGAGAGAATAGACAGACCGTTCCCTGTTTGTGAAGGACTGCTAGAAAAGTTTAAAATAACTAATTGTCTGTCCTGAATCAGTCTTATTAGGTAATGTTCAAATAATTTTATCATTCCAGTGTTTTCAGTGTGGGAGAAAGTACTCAGGGCCTTCAAGTTACACACTATGAAAGGCAGAAACAAGTTTAATACTCAGAAACCTAAAGTCTGTATCAGCAGCAGAATGGACCTAAAAATAAATGTTTGTTCCAGTTCTATGAAGCTTTGAGTATTTTGGATTAGTAGCACTGCTGTGTTTGTTGCATCATATTGCTGTAATTGTTTATATGCTTTATATATTCTGAGGTAAGTTGATCTATAGTGTTACATCATATTCTAAAAGGATGTTATGTGTTTGTAGACTTTCTGCCCAGTTTGACCCATTTAGCAGAAGCCAGCCTGTTTAAGGCTCTGATATCTATTCTGTATGACTGAAAGCAGTTATGACATGGTCTGATTTTCTCACCCAATAAAGGAATATTTCATATATCAGTCTACTCTTCATTTTATCAGAAACAGTTATCACAGCTTGTACATTTTCTTTTTATAAATATATGTAAGCAATGAGCCAAATTTAGTAATGCCAACATACTGAAGGAACAACATTTGTCTCTTATATATGATACACCTATATATGCACTGTCAAAGATACTTGTCTTTGAGTGAAGATTTAAGGTGATAAGACATATAAATAACTGCAACTTGAATCTGTACTGAAGCTCAGTATTTGACACAGAGTTCATGTTCACTGCTGTAATAGCTAATAATGATTAATATAATAACTATAATATTGGCCATATTATATTTACATTACCAAAGTGATATGACTTTAGTCTCATGAACAACATCAGCTAATTCTTATTTACTAACTAATCTTAAATGACTGTTCAGTACAGAAATGAAGCCCAAAAATCATGTTTTACTGTCCTGTGGTCTCAGCCTCAGATACTTATCAAATCACACAAAGCTCTTGTAGAAACAAACAAACAAATGAACAAAATATGTTCTCCCTCATTTCTGTCAAACCAAGCTGTATGACACGTTTCCAGCAGTTAGTATCATGGTTGCTAGGCAACCTGGGAAGCGCGACGGAGACTAGACCGTCCCATACAGACAAACTTGCCGTTTATTTTGCAAATCGAGCTCAACACTGCCCCTAGCGTTCTGGAGCACTTCCGTTGTGTTTTGGGGTTTGCATGTGCTTTGGAGTTTGTACGTGCTTTGTCTTCTCATACACACTGGGTTGGCCCTAAGCTTTCACGCAAAAACTTTTTATTTAAGGAATGCTATGTGTGGTTGTTCCCATTCACCTGCCTGAGCTCACAATGATCTGTGTAAATTAGAGCTTCTAAAAAATGCATTTTTTTTCTTCTCTTTGTCAAGTTGCCCGAGAAAGATCAAAACTTGCTTTTGCAAAAATGCTTAATGATTAAATTATTACTTTGAGCCAAAGAGCATGGATATCTTTCCTCTTGCTTTTCCAGCCAAGAATTCCCCTTGACACAAGTGTGAATTGCATTAATTGTCCAACTAAAGAATAAAACTGTGTATTCACAGTCAAAACAACTTTACATTGAGGGCAATGATAATGATAATGGCCGAACTGCTTTGAGCTGACAAAAAGGCAACAGTAACTGCAATGACCACTTGTTACAGCTGATATAAGCAAAAGAGCATCTCTGAATCCAAACCTTGTACCACTCCTGTCATCTAAGAACGGAAAACTGAAGCTATCAGTTCGCAGAGGCTCACCAAAATTGAACAAGAGAAAATTGGAAAAATGTTGCCTGGTCTGATGAGTCTCAATTTTCTGATGGTAGGGTCAGAATTTCTTGTAAACAACATAAAAAGATGGCTACATCCTACCTTGTATTAAAGGTTCAGAATGCTGGTGATGGTGTAATGGTGTGGGAGATATTTTCTTTGTACACTTTGGGCCCTTTAGTAACAGCTCCACAGTCTATCTGGATGCTGCTATTGACCATGGCCACAGTGTATCTTCTGCCATGACACGAAGTTCCAATCATCTCAAACTGCTTTCTTGAATGTGGCGGTGTTCAAGACACAGTTCACTTTACTCAAATGGCCTCCACAGCAGCCAGATCCCAATCTAGTAGAGCACCGCTGAGTCGTAGTAGAGTGGGAGCCGAGTCTGCAACAACTTTGTGATGCTATTATGTCAATGTGGATCAAAATCTTTGAGGAACCTTTCCAACACTTTGAGTCTATGCCACAAAGCATTAAAGCAGTTCTGAAGGCAAAAGAGATCCAACCCAATACTAGCAAGGTGTCCCCAATCAAGTGGCTGATGAGGGCATTTTTGGTTTTTAAATTCATAAGTATATCATGCATTTTCCTGACAATCCACATAACTCCCCTTCCTTTGGATTTATACACTCTGATAGCTTTCCTCGCCTTTGTTTGAATAATAAAAGTTGTTTTTCCTTGCACCAGTTAACTCCCATTGCTATACAGTGCCTGCACAATCTGCTAATTCTCACAGGTACAACCTCACACTTTATTCTGTGAACTCAATTAACACCATACTGCATTTTCTCCTCAGACTTTATTTTTAACCTATAAAGCTAATTGATTTCATGTTCCAACCTGGCTCGATGTACACCCTGTTTTATCCGGGTAACCCATGCATTATCAGGCCAGTCCACTTCCAGCAATGACCAAGTTTCCTCTGCGCTTGAGCTATTTCTGGAGTTGACTGTAAAACATCAAGGTGAAAGTGGATGCTGGGATCGTGGAAAAAGTGAAGCAAGAGACGATCTCCCCTCATAACCAAATACAATTATATTGTTGATCCTCCGTTATCCCGGAGGCAGTTAAACAAGAAGTAACTTTTCTAAAACACTCAGATAAGATGATGAATATGCTATGGAGAAGAAATCGTTTAAATTCCAAAACCATGAAGAGAAGATAACAAACACAAGCCGTTCCCCTCTTTTAGACAGATATAAAATAACTGTGATTACTACATTAAGGCAAAGAGAATCCATTTCACCATCCAAAAACATTAGATAAGGAACTTAAAATGTAGATAAGGCTTTCTAAATTGAAAACTAAAACTATAAATGAAGTTCAGTAAAGCAGTATCATTCCGTGTTTTGAGTAGTCTTGGGTACCATGTCACAAGTGGCTACCAGTCTGAATTAATGTGGCTAAGTTCATTTTTGTTTATTGTGGTAATTACATTTGTTGCACAAGCAGTTATCAGAAATTTTATTGGCGTCACAGCTGTAACAGCAGCACCTGTCAGCAGCAGCACATGGTTTGGTTTTGCTCAGTGGTGTGTTTTGCAAATTTTACACTGTAAAGTGACAGCATTACAAAATGTTCCCACACAGAAAACAAACGCACAAAGTGGAACCACAGTTTACTGTTTTTCGGTGGGGTTTTTTTTGCACATTTAGCCCAAGGTAGGAGAAGAGCTTCATGTTTTAATCGAGAGAACTATTTTGGAATCTGGATTTATGCAGAGAATTAAAAAGTCCTAGATCCTTTGCCTGTTGAAAAATAAAAATGACAAAAAATCTTTGTTTTCCTTAGAAGAGATCATGCAACCAAAGTTCCCTAAATTTGGATACTGTGCATTTGCTCCCTTCAGTTTGTCTCTATTAACAGTTGCCTGCCAGGGTTTTCAGGAAAATGTGCAATTAATAATTTTATTGGTTTAGAGGAGACCAGACTAAACATACAAGTTATGTAAGCCTCAATGGCTTTACTGAGTAATCTTTATTTCTTAATTGTTCCAGGAAACTCAGTAATCAAACTACACAATTGTTACCTTAATTGTCAGCAAATATCTAACAGCACCGATTCTAAAAAGTGTTTTGAACATATCCCTTAATACTTTCAGAGTGATGTTATAGCAAACAATTTCTGACACGAACTAAAAACCATGTGTGTCTCGGTGGATCCATATGACCACAGGAGGCTTATCTGTGCTCTAGAAGGGGATGCACAGAGAGGAAGTGACACAGCAAAAATGACTTTTCGGAAGCCATTTCTTACATTGATTGTTTCATAGCATGAATATCCAAGCTGTGAAACTGAACTACAGTTCACTGGCAGGTGATTATTAGATATCTCTGCTTTTAAGTTTGCCTGTCAAAGAATCAGAAGTAATCTTACAGACTAGGATGCTGCTGATAAGATAAATGGTACCTAAAATCCACACAGTAAATCGGATAAATGGTGTTTGTTGTATAAAAGAGATGAATTGTCTCCACTTTAATGTTCTAATCTGATGGTGAGAAACATCCCTCTCTCATGACTGCAATTAACTTTTAACAAGAGATAATAATTACTGAATTTGTGCAAATTGGGTAGATATTTGCCTTGTCCCTCTTCACACTACTCTGAGTGGCTGCTGCCTGTCTGCATTTGTTTAGGCATCTGTGCATAAGAGCATTTGCACTGTCAGAACAAAAGTTGGGCCTTTTTAAAGCTGAATTTTCTTACCGTCTGGTTGTCCTCGTAGAGTTTGAGGTCATAGCCGCTTAGCTCAACACAGAAAATGATTGCTGTCACGCCCTCGAAGCAATGAATCCACTTCTTTCTCTCCGAACGCTGTCCGCCCACGTCTACCATCTTGAAGGTGAGCTCCTTAAAGGTGAACTTGTTCTCCACAATCCCAGTGGTCATGTCACGGGATCGTAGGATGTCCTCGACCGTGGGGATGTACTCGGGTGCAGAAATGCGGTCCAGGTCATTTAGGTAGTAGGCAGTGTTGTCCTCTAAGTGGTATTCATTGGATCGTTGAAAGCACTCCTGGACCCCTGAGTCTGCCCACAGACGTTTCATTACCCCTAGCAGCTCTGGAGTAATCTCCCCCTTGCTCTCAGCTGGCCCTGTAAGGGCAAAGAGCTGCACAGCATCATAGGCGCGGTCAGGATTGTGAAAGTCAATTTTAAGAGTGCTGAGAGCACGGATGATGCGGGTGAGAGAGTCGATGGCATTGTACAAGATGAGTGGCTTGTACTCCTTGCAGGCTTCCAGATTGAAGCCTCCACTGTGGATGATTTTCATCTGTTTGACTATGGTGCTCTTGCCAGAGTTGCTGGTGCCCAGCAACAACAGTTTGATCTCACGCCGCTGCCGCTGACTCTCTGAGCGCAAGTGGCGGTCGATCCGCCGCGAGCGCCGCGCCGCTTCCTTCTCCTCCGAGCTCTGACGGCATCCCATGGTCCTCCACCACGTGGTAAACCCAAAGGAACTCGTGCTGCTACTTGATGGGGAAGCAAATAGTAATGAAGTGGTGACTGAATATGTGGCGGTAGAAGGAGAGAAGAGGGGGTTTTGTGTGTACGAGCCTTCAGAGATCGAGAAAGAAGAGATTTCACAATAGACTAGTTGAGGACAAGACAGGAAAGCTACCACACTGACGAGTGACTCAGGAGTGTTTCATGCTTTTTGTTCAGGGGCAGTCTGTGAGTTCTGTGTGGGCAGAACCCAGACTTGTGGGATGCCCACACAGTGGCCTGGCTCTGAGGTCTGACTGCCTACTGAAGCCTGGGGTTCATAGCAGGGGCTCCCCCTGAGGAAATGTTCTGGAGGAAGGTTCGAGAACGTTCAGTGTATGTCAGTAGAGAAAGTGTTTAGGCTTGATGCGAGCAAATAGCAAACCCCTTTCACTCTCTTCCCACATGGCTCTTGCAGTGTTTTGCCCTTCTTCAGCCTCTGAAATCATCCACCAAAGTTGTATCTTTGGCCTGTTTTGCTTGGTCTTCCTGTGGTGAAATATCTCCCAGTCAACTGAAGGCCTCCAAATCTGCCAACACACAAGACAGAGAGGAGTCGTGAGCAAGATAAATAGCAACAGTTTTATTAATGACAATTGTGCTGAAGCGACAATTCATTATATATGTTTTTGTTTTTCTGGAGGTTAGAAGCTTACTTCAGCACAAATAGTTACCACTGGAGGAATTAACACTTACCTACTTTGTCTGGTACCTACACAAACAGATCAGCTGACAACAGACTCTCTCCTAGGGGAGTGAGGTTCATATCATGTCCATTTTTTGTGCAATTATAGACAATATGTTTTCATTTGCTTGTAATGGATTGTATTTTTTGCATCTTAAGTCTATGGTTATAAAAGCGAAAGTTACATTTAAAAGCTCCATTTGGCAATACCTTTTAAATCAGTCATAGTATTTACTGTGAAAATACCATGTTTTACATTTTGTAGTTAGACTTTTTGCAGTACAAACTTGAAGTAATCTTTTTTTTTTGTCTGTCACATCATTGTGGAGGAATTTTGCTCCACTCTTTTTTACAGCGTTGCTTCAGTTCATTGAGGTTTGCAAGAATTTGTTTCTGCACAACTCTCTTAAGGTCTTACCACAACACTTCAGTCAGGTTGCGATCTGGACTTTGACTCGGTCATTGCAACAACTTGATCTTTCCTTTTGCAAACATTCTGTTGTGGATTTGCTGCTGTGCTCGGGATAATTGTCTTGCATGACCCAATTTTAGCAAAGTTTGAGCTGTCAGATAGATGGCTTCACATTTGACTCTAAAATACTTTGGTACACAAAGGAGTTCATGGTCCATTCAATGATTACACGGTGCCCAGGTTGTGTGGCTGCAAAACAAGCCTGAATCATTTGCCCTAAACCACTATGCTTAGTATGTGGGATGCCCACACAGTGTGCTGATATGCCGCCTTTGGTTTTCACCAGATGTAGAGCTTTGCATCTTAGCCAAAGATCTCCACTCTGGTCTTATCTGTCCAAAGGACATTGTTACAGAAGTCCTGTAGTTTGTTGAGATTCACCTTTGCAAACCTAAGCTGTGCTACCATGTTCAATTTAGAGAGAAGAAGCTTTCTATTGGCAACCCTTCAAAAAAGCTATACTTATTCAGTTTTCTAATTGTGCTGTCATGAACTTTAACTAAGATGTAGCTCAGGTTGGGTTTTTTTCTGGTTTTTTTTATTTATTTATTTATTTATTTTCTGAGCATTGCCCTGGGGTGAATTTGCTGGGATGTCCACTCTCAAGAAGATGGTGGCATTGTGTTAACACACACTTGAATGCTCCAGACCTGCAAACTGCCAAAACTCCTGCTTTTATAGAGATGCTAACACTTATTGATGGTCAGTTAATCTCTGTATTTTATTATTAGTATCTGGTGTCCTCTTTCCCTCTTCTTTCTATGTAATCAGTAAGTGTGCTTACGTTTAAAAACTTCTCTGATTGTAACTATTAACATTTTGCTCGAAGACTGGGACTAAGTCGTTATCCAAACAAGCTGCATACTAAAGGCCATAGACGTACTTATGGTAGGTGTTTGAATGAGGGAGCTCTAAAGGTGCTGGTAGATTTATTTCTGAGCTCGAGGGAGTAGGGATAGCACTGCTTTTGGTTTTTATGCCAAGCCAAGCTCTAGCCTAGTATGACATTATTATCTGCATATTTATGCAAAACTGAGAAGAAGAAATGAAAAATAAATGCACTATTGATTCTTCCTTGATCCAGCAGATAGTTACTGAAAGCATGCTTACTAACCTGCACACTTCCCATTTAAACATTGTCATAATACCTATGTTCTGCCTCTTCAGATTACTTCCCTTAACAGGAGTCTTTTGTTACCACTTACTCTGAGGCAAGCTAACCCTGCCTATCCACTTAACAGTACCACACACAGACTCATTTTATACACAATCAAGGTCAAACATAGGATTGAACCAGGCGAGATAAACTAAAAAAACAAAAAACAAACAAACACTATCCACCGTTTGAAAGGGAAGTGATGCAGTGTAAACAAAAATGTGTTTTCTCTTGCAAACAACAGCATCTCATGCTAGTTCCCTCACAAGCCAGTGTCTCTGCCTGCACTCTTTCTGCGCTGGTGTTCAGTAAAACAAGGTGAAATGCTTATTTACTATCAAAGTGGAAAATAACAGGCTCAAGCCAGCAGGTGCCTCTCATGCTTTCATGCTACTGCAAAGCTCTTACTCTTTGTCCAGTCATATGTGTGGCTATCTTTCATATTTCACATGCAAATAGTTTTCGTTCATCTCCCATTTTCATACATTATTTGCATATGGCATCACTTTTATTTAAATAAAACAAATACTGCATTGGAAGAAGCTTGGTTGCTTGAATTTACATAAATGTCTCAAATGTCCAGAGGCTGACGTGAATAATTACAAGCAAGAATAACTGTGCTACTGTTGTTTCTATCAGATTCAGCAACAAATGGGTGCACACTGGAACAGACTAAGCGATGGCAGAATATTGGTATTATCTTTAGACACACACAGAGAGAAGGAGAGCACCTTTTTTTACTCTGGTGCGTGGCGTCCACTCTTCAAAAGACAAAGGACAACAAAGCAGAACAAAGCCATAATAAAGCATCATGACACAGACAGAAAAGAGAGTTGGTTCCTGGCTTCAGGCACCTTACTACCCTCTCAAAATGGCAAAGCCAGCCAAACCGGTTAATGCACATCACTGATTTTTAGAGCCCATGAAACACATTAAAGCTGCGTGCGAAGTCATTCCATTTTGTTATTTCACAAATATGCAGCTCTGACATTTCTGCACTTTTTGAAGTTATACCTCTTATTTGATAATTTCTGTGGAAGTAGTGCACTGGTGAAGTAATATTAGACACATTTACACACTGCATGGAGAGGAACGTGGCCTTTTTCTTCCTTACACATGGATAACTAGAGCATATCGCAGCAGGAACCCACAAAATTTTAACAAAAAACAAACACAAATTAATTAGGAAAGTGCCTAGAGGATGAAAACATGCTTACTCTTTGTAACAAATTATACAGTCTAGTTTAAAGTCGAAATAGCTCCAAATGCAAGCGACAGCAAATAAATAATTAGCTTTTAAAGGTCAAGAAAATATCATTTCTATATCAGGATTTCACATCATGCTTACAGTGCCAACTTTACTTTACAAGGATACATCTCAGGCTTTGGTAAAACTTACAAAGAGTTTGGCGCAAAGACTTAAAATGTAATTGTAACCAGACACAATACTATCACAAAGGCCCCAAATTCATTCCACAGCATGACAACAACCCCAAATATATCCAGGCAATATACAACAGATGCCACTGTGACCTGATCTCAACATCATGGAGCCAGTTCAAGAATACATGAAGACAGATGAAACTAAAGGCGCCTACAGACTGTGGGCTTTCAGCAGTCTTGTAAACTGCATGCCGCTGTTGACAAAAAGACCTCTGGACGACACACACAAGCAGCATTTCTGATGTCACAAATGACGTGAAGCCTATGAGCTGGTTCGAGTCACACAGGGTCATTTATGTAGCGTGTCTCAGTCTCCTCACGCCATATCTCAAGCACACCTCACCAGTTTTTTTTCTGTGTATTTAAGCTGATGAATTTCCCATCGTGACATTTAAGCATTGCTGCCTGCAGATTCAACCATTCCACCACCCCAACATCCACCGATAGGCTCCAGGAGGATATTTACTCATCACTTCACAATTTTTATCAAATTTTTGTCTTCTTTTTCCCTTAGTCTGTGTTTTGCCACAGCTCTCTTTTTTATCTTTTCTCTTTCTCTTCATCCACCACCATCACCAACCAGTTATAGCAGATGGTCGCCCCTCCCTGAGTCTGGTTCTCTGGGAGTTTTTACTTCCCACCATTGCACAGTGCTTGATCATAAGGGATCGCTTGAATGTTGGGGTTTTCTCCAGAATACCGCAGGATCTTTACCTTGGGGCGGCCGTTGCTGTGAATTGTTACACACCTGAACTGAATTGAATATTTGCACTAGATGGCAAACTCTAACTGCATCCTGCTGCTGTAATAAATCATGTGAGTTAGTAACTTTGTTTTCTTTTTTTGTTGCCTCCACTTATTCCACTTGGGTTTGTTTTTGTATTTTTTTTTTATTATGCCAATGTATTTTTGATTATTGTGCGCTTTCATGTCTCGCCCTATAGGTTGCTCAGTTGACCACAGTTGCACTACATGGACAAATGTGGGACACCTACACATCACACCTACAGGAGCCGTTTAACCATGGAAATCTGTGCAATGAAGCTCTCAGGGGAAATTTGTTGTGCTGATGTTAATGCCAGAGGAGGTTTGTAACTAAAGAAAATAAGTCAACAGAGCACTGGTGACTTTTACACACAATGTGTCACAGTGCTTACAGTTGACGGTGACATATCCATTAGAAGACATTTCACAAACTGACTTGTTGAAAAGGTGGCATCTTGTTCAATTACAACATTGGAATCCAGCGAGCTCTTTAGAACAACGCATTCTTTCACAAATATTTGGAAAGGTAGACTGCATGGCTCTGTGTTTGATTTTATACACCTGAATTCAAAGATTAATAGGTGTGGCCCAGTACTTTTGTCCATATAGAGTATTTTTAGTTGCAACTACCAACTTTGAACCTCTCTCACAGTGCAACACTGGAGCACTGTAAGATATAATGATTCTCTCCTGTTGGTCAGTTTTTGTCTGGGAAAGTGCAAAATTGCTCAGCTTAACACAGCATGAATCCACTACAAGGTCTCAAAGATCATTGGAGGAGCTCACCTTGCAAATGGATTGAAAAACTGTTTGCAAGTCTACAATACAAAGCTTCTCCTGTTTTTTTGTTTGTTTGTTTGTTTTGTTGCATTGACTAAATACACTAACTATTGATTTGATTTTGCTGCATTTTGCACAAAATAGTTCTGAATATTTGTACTAGAACTATTGCAGACCGTCTTCTAGAAAGTGAGTGTTATGGGTACATCGAATGACTGAGTATCAGCGTGGAGGCCGAGTGATGAGTGAATGCAGAGCCACGGGGGCCAGGCAGAAAGGACAGCATCTTGATGCATCATGAGGGCTGAAGAAATCTGATAGCCATCATGTGACAGAGCCTGGTCACTCTCTTGCCTTTCCTGCACAGCTCTGGCTGCACACGGCCCATCATCTCCCCCTTCACTACTGCTCCCAGAGGCTTACCTCTAATTATTAATTCACCATGCTGCAAATAATTACAATCACACGATTGATTCAAGATGAGTATATGCAGTCACGGTGGTTTCTGTTGTATAACCTCTCCTACTGTCCTACTGCTGTAGTTATTTAGCCCACGAAAATGCTCTTACAATTAGGGTCAGTCACATTAGATTGAGTGGCGATTTTAATCCATTAGAGGCTGAATGGTATTGCTCAGACATGAAATTTGTTCAAAGAAAAATGCATTATGTAACGACTACAGATGACTTACCAGAATGGACAGTATGTGAACAAACATTGACATCTCATACTGATGTTTAAACACACAGGAAGGATCACACCATATAGGTAGGTAGGGAAAGTGTTTCTTTTAGTCACATCAGTTAAAAGCCTTAGTTTTTAAACAGAATTTAAACATTAGTTAAAATTAAACTGGAGTGGTGACCAGATCCTGACAGTGAACTTAGTTTTCCGGATAAGAACAGCAATTAGAAAGCATGTTTGGAAGATCTGATTGCAGCTAATGAAGACATGTTGCTGAAGTCTGCTTTGTGAAATGAAACTTATGTCAACGGAATAACAAAGAAAAGGCAACTGAAGGTCCAAGACGGTGCTGAGATGTGCAATGATGAGACTGACAAATGCAGTACAGAACTGCTGGTGATATGCAGAATGGAAATTCTACTGTTTTTATAAATGAAAAGGAAAAATGTCGAATGTTAAAAGAAAGGTGAAAAGTGCAGGTGTGCTTTTAGTCATCTTGTAATGGTTTATGAATGAGGTGAGCAGGGCTGTGTGTGTGTGTGTGTGTGTGTGTGTGTGTGTGTGTGTGTGTGTGTGTGTGTGTGTGTGTGTGTGTGTGTGTGTGTGTGTGTGTGTGTGTGTGTGTGTGTGTGTGTGTTTTAAATCCATGGCCAGCGGGCTTCAGTTTCAGTTGTTGTATTGCAAAAACCCCTAACCTAAGAATACTGTCTCCAACAGGTAATAAGCAGGCAAGTTAATTCACAGGCAGATTTATTATTTAATCAGCAATTATTGAAATCCATACTGAATGAATCCAAAAGGTAGGACATTTATTATGACTAATGTCTCAGTCACACTAGAGTGAAAATGAGGCAGCAAAGACCTTGCAACTAGGTAGTCTGATTATTGCATTTTTTTTTTGTTTTATTTTTTTTTTTTGCATTTGGTTATGAGTTGAAAGAAATCTACAGTCACAGGTTGCAAGTAGTTGCAGTAACAAACTGGTTGAGTGTGTAGCACCCTCAACCTCTTGGTGACCACTTACAAGGTGATTGTGCAGATGTGGTAAGAAGCCCATCTCCAAACAATCACAGTCCGACTCAGACTGACTCAAATTGCCAAAGGTTTGCAAATAACTGCTATCTAATTAATAAACGCAGACAGGCCAACTCCAATTCCTATATTAAAGTAAAGTACGCCAACTAGATCACTATTTATGGAGGAGTTTCTGAATTTTGGATTCAAATCTATGAGTTTCAGGCCATTCTTGTGAATTTCTGTGTATGTAGACAGCAACAGAATTGCCATTTTAATCGAATGATTACAGTTAACCATTATCACAAAGAGACTGCATGCAGTTCAATTGCAAGGTGATGACAGACTAAATGCAGACTGACTCTGTCCTATTACCATTTTATTGAAGTCTTAGTGCACCAAAGTTGCTTTAAAGATGCCAACTGAGTGCGAGTTGTCCCTGTCTGTGAAGAAACCATTTTAAAGTTCATTGCACACATTTGCAATCATTTTGGTCATGCTACAGTCTCCCACCAGTTTTCCCTTGTGTGACTGTAATATAAGCAGAACTATCTGGGAAGTGGCACCTGTGACGTGAAACTGCAACTATTTCATTTAGTGTTTCTAATAGGATCACACAGAAATTCACATGTAATTCTTCTTGATGAACACTTATCAGCCGCAGCATTAAAACCACTGATAGGTGGTGTGGATGACCTTGCGTTGTGTATATCACATTTTTTCCCAATGTAATGTTCCACTGGGAACCACTGGGTCCAGGTAGCACCAGTCACAGCATGTTTGTAGACCACTCCAGCCTCCTGAAACAGGACAGACTGCCCCACAAGTCCCAAAGATTCCGCAGGAGTGGGTTGGGAAAGACACGAGAACAACGAGGACTTCACCCAACTTTCTGGAGCCCAGTCCAGTCGAGCATTTGTACCCTGTGCTGGAACAGTGCTTATGTGTTCTGACCAAAAGGCATCTGTTTTGCTGACTGAAAGCTTGCTTACTGCTCACAAAAAAAAGTTACTAGTAAGTAAGCAACTTACTGGAATCAAGATAAAGAATTTTCTTCCCCTGTTTTTATAGTCATATCTGAAACCTCAGAAATGAAACAGAAGCTAATCTCTAAATATAAAGCAGTGATCAAACCTTTGAGTATGTCATTTTTCACTTCTGCCTTCAGAGTAATTGTCGTATTTATATAGAAAAGTCCAGTCTAAAACGAAACTGAGGTGTTCTCGAGTAAGAGATTCTTAAAAACCATCAGCCCTTAAAGCCAGTTGCCCAATCATGTGATTACCACAGAGGTGGTGAATAATCTGAGATGACTGCAACTTCCAAGAAGTTATGAATAACACCATTTGGTACAGACTGGATTTTCTTAAGTCAATTTGACCGACAGGTGATGATGCAATAAGTTTAAAAGCTTTCTTTCCTAAATGAAGGTATATATAAGAAAATGCCCTCATCTGTCAGGCTGGCATTGACACAGTCATGGATATTATTTGGAGCTGTGCTCATGTTTTTATGTTACTTCTACCATAAATATTTAAAAAAAACACATCCACATTCATACAGCAAAGACTCTTGAAATAAGGAAGTGTTTTATTTGGAAGAAGATGAGAATTTTATATTTAGCTCGGTAAAAACTAATTTGAATTGAAGGCATGTGATTCACATCTTATACAGTATTTTCCTGAATACTTTGGACCACAACATCATTGTGGTTGATGCACTACACATGACTGAAATTAAGTCTGAAAGCTCAAACTGCCTTTTAGCTGCTCCGGCTTCAGATACAGAGAAAGCGAGTGAGTGAAGTAGATACCATATGGAGAAATATTAGAGATTATTACATTAGCCACAAAATGACTTGCAAACTTTAATCTTTGACAAATGTTACATGTTTATATAGCAGACATAAGCGGAGAGGCTTAAGTGGAGGGACCAGTGGTGCGTTTGATGTATTTCTACCCCCTTTGTGAGCCAGAAAATACCCGTCTACAAAACTGACATTGATTTTAAAGTCAAATGCACTCTTGTGAGGTGTCATGGCAGTGTGCTGATAGACAGATAGCCTTACAAAGTATACAAAGCAGCTTTTGTGGTAATTCCTGCTACAGTAGGTGTCTCCAAAACCACATATTGGCTATTCATAAGTGAAGAGAGTTCAAACACAAAAGCCTCGCTCAACGTCACCTTCTTGAAAGAAATGAGAGAAGGCTGTAATATTCAGACACTTTTGTTTCATGTCCCTCTAAATCCACACCCGAACCTCTTGATCTAAATAACGCTACCCTTTGTCAGCAAAAGCCACTACTGCATGTTCGTGAGGACGCAAATCAGGTCACATGACATTCATGCAGGTCAAGTCCCATTTATCGGTTTGTTCTTACTGGATGTGACGACAGTGAACTCTTTTTTTATAGTTTCTTAGTTTTCCTTATTTGTTATTTTGGATACTTCAGGTCATTTTATATTAGTTTTATGTTCATCAAGTTATTGCATAATATCGTCTGTTTATTGTTTATTTTGCTTTTGTTTAGCAATGAAGTGCGCCTGTCATTTTGTGTGGTTGCATGCAGTTGTGCTGTGCGGTTACTGCTGATCAGTTTGTGCAGTTTTTTCATTCTGAACTCTGATTTCATCATTTGTAATGTTTCCAATTGTGCCTTTAGTGGTTTTGCAACAGTTTCCAATGTGGACTTGTAGGTGTCTGCACAAGGACAAGCAAGGACACCGAAGCTTTAGCTGCACGAGGCAATCACAGTTGTTAAGAATGAATTGTCTCAAGTTACATTTACAAAAAACAAGACATTTCACTCAGTGACTGATAACCTGTTGGTAACTGTCTTTTTTAAGTTACAATAATATATTGTGAAAGATGCTGCAGCCTTTCTATCATCGTTGCCAGCTTGATATACTTGAGTGGCTCCAGTGTGGAAATTATGACCCAGATAACCAGGATTTCTTATCACAGAAAATAAGAAAAAGACACTAAAATGGGCCTTGTGAAAAAAGTAATCATTTACAGGCAGCGCTGCTGACAAATTAGCTTGGAGCAGCACAAGCAGTTACATAACCCACTCTTAATTTTTCTTTTGTGTATGTTATTTAATTGTACTGCTGGGTTTGTGTGTTCTCATTTGTCCCAGTGGCATTCTGTTTAGGTCTCCTACCAAGAAGCAGAGCAGGGGCTGAGAGGAGTCTTAAATCAGTGCTGCTCGAGCTTCTGGAAAGGGTGCTGGAGATGTTACCAGTCTGGGAAGGTTTCCAGGAAATCTTACATCTAACAGCTAATACACAGCAAGATAAAATGGAACTGGTTACTGTGGCTATGACAATCTAAATCTCTCAAAAATCCTTGTGGGGAAACAAACAAATAAAAAAGGCTGGATTTTTTAACTATACTGCATTTGTTGTGTAGATAATTGCTGTCACTTTGCTTCCACGGGTAAAAAAAAACAAACATAGATTGACTCTAATTGATAGATTATTCACTGTTGCGAGTATTATCATGTGAAGCAGGGCACGCTAGGCAGAAATCTAGCTAGATGAAGTAGGATGAAAGCACAGAGTGTGTTTATAGAGAGCTGCGACGTGTAATAGGACAGAAAGAATTGGTAAATAATATCTGGGTTATCTGAACGCTGCACTGAATGATTTTCATGTTTCAGTTCATTGACTGGCTGTGCTGCAACACAACGCTGCAGAATGAGCGACATAAAGCAGACAGTGAGTTTCATGCTTTGAGCTGCAAACTGATGCTAGCTGCTAATACAGATTCTGTAGATTATGGTGGTCCATGTGATGCTTTCAGATAAACATGCCATGTGTCTTGTCGATCGTGATAACTGAAAGGCACTCTGTTGGTTTGCATATCTCACAGGAATTAAATAAACAAAGTTTTCCAACCTAGAAGGCCCGGTTCTATGTGATGAGTCAGAGCTTTGTGGTCGCCCCACTTTACGTCACATTCACAGCTCTATTCAGCAGTTTGCACCTCTTTAGATTTAACCATATGGCTTAACCTTCATTTTTTTCTAATAACACACTAATAATCCTCACTTCTTATACATCAGCGTTCTTGAGAGGAGATTGGATTATAGTGAAAACTAAAGAAGCAGTAAGCCTTGTCATCCAGGCTGAGAGCTGATAGATAGTTAACAACATATATACACTGAAGAGGCATTTGAATGGGCTGTCAAAGAATAACTAGTCTAGTCTGCAGCCATGTGTCTGAGAAGCATCTGAGGAGAGGCATTCTGAGAACCTGTAATGACTGCACAGTTGCTTCAAAAACACGTGTCAGGAGACCAACCATTGGCTGGTGGTTGCAGTTAAGTGAACTCAAAATCACCAACATCACTTATGTTCCCTCTGTAAACACTCTTGAAACACTGTGGATCAAAAATGGCCTTAAATGCTCTTTTAAAAAAAAGTTCCATATCTGAGTCTGGTCATTGTAAACTCTTAATTTAGCCCTCAAAATTGTTTCTTTAACATTTCACGTTCTTACTTTCCATCACGTCCTCACCACAGACCTCTGAGGAAGATGCCTGCGTAGTATACACATGTGAGGACACAACTCATTCATTACTGAAAACAATGATGGGCAGTGTTCTCCTCTCTCCACTCCCCCAAAACAGTGGGCTATTTAGAGGGTGGAGACAGGGTGGGGGTGAGGTCGCTGTATGATAGATGCTTTTCCCTGATAATACTCTGTTTAATGTTCCTCATCTCAGCGGCTGTGTTCCCCCTTCTCTAATCCAGCGGGTCACACTGAATCACAAGGCCAGCCAGCGATGACAATGGCATGTTTGTGCACAGGCTGAGCCTGTACGCTGTGTGATGTGAAGGGATAAGATGGCACAAGGTGGACACTAGAGGCTCGCGTGCACGTGCTGCTGTATAAAAGCAAACGGGGGCGCGCATGCATGCCTTTGGATACAGTAGGCATTCTTCGGCTTTTGAACCGTATTAGGTAGATCAAATGCAGGTTGGTGCTATGAACACTGTAATCTGCATTCAAACACTCACTACAGCACAGCATTCATTTGGGTCATGACAGATAAGATAAACGCCTTCTCTAACAGAAGGAAATTGCGGGTAACAGACACTTTCAGGCTTCTACAACCCACAGGCATTATCTGCTGTTAGTGATTTGATAACGGGAACAGGAAAAAGAGAAACATCTTACACTGCAGCAGATGCAACACTTTAATTGCCATTAACCCACCCAATGAGCTCTGTAGAATTAAAGCACAAAGGACAATGACAAATGAAAAGGGAAAAAAGTGCTACTTAAACTATTAGGCGCAAACTATCTTTGATGTTACAGTGGGTTTCTGGTGCGGAAGTCTTGGAGATGACGATGAAGTATGTTTTTCAATAAATGAGTTCAATTAGACGAGTATAGTTTAACTGTATGTTGTGTGTTTACATGAAGAAAGAGCCTAGAGCATCGGCTATGTGAAAGTGCCGAACTTTATGGAAACAGCAAGGAGCAAGAAGAAGTCACCGAGATACACCACCAGCCTCACGTCATTTTCAGATGTTTTCTTGGAAAAGGCGACCTGCACGCCCTCATCAAAACAAAGAAAAGTGGCTGTGATCCAGAAAGCCTGAACTAAGAGTACAGACTGTAAAGCTTGCCTCTCCTTTTCTCTCTCTCTCTCTATATATGTGGCATATATCAGCTTTCACTTCTTCCACTGAAGATCAACATCCCTCAGCAGTCGGTTGTAGGCCGTAGCCCTCGCTCACCACCACCCTCTCTCTCCACCACCTCCTTGTTGTCATATGACCACTGTTATGTGTGTGCAGTGGAACACAAAGTTGCTCTGTTAGTCCCCTCTGCTGTGCCCTCTCATCACTCAGATTTGAGTGCTGGAAGCAAGGCCCTCTTGCTGGCCTGCCTCAGGAAAACAGACAGTCCCCTGTATGCGACTACCAGCAAAGATTAGAAAGGAGGGCAACGAGAGAGAGAGAGAGAGAGAGAGAGAGAGAGAAGGATGAATTGAGCTGGTGTGGTTTTATATAACACCAAAGATAATCTAAACCTTACTCATTCACTGAACCCCACCCTAAGATTTTGTTCGATTCCTCTGACAGCTTTCCCTCATTGATGCTTTACTGTGAAGTCGATTATTAGCCCTTTCTACAATCAGCGGCTGCCTGTTGAAAATGAGCTGCCAAAGCATGTCTTACAGCTGTTTGTGTGGAGATGACACTTTGTTCCAGTACCTGGCTAGGATTAAAGACCCAAAACAAACACAAATGCTGAGCCAGCTGAACAGAGCAGTGCCCCGCCTGAACATAGCGGCAAAGCAGCTCAAACACACATACACACACACACATACCTTAGGGACACGCATTTCCTTAGTGTTTATTTAACCGTGCCTGCATAAAGATTGGGCTTCATGTTCACTCTCACAACTACCAAGACAAACGCTGTAAGAGTTGTGTGATAATTCTGCTGGTCCCCCTCCAGGAAATAAATGACACCTTAGATTAATCATTTTATTAAGTAGGCTGCTGAGGGAGCTACGCTCAGGCCCCCTTGGTACTTAACTGTAATAGAGCTGAGTTTAATTGTCCAAGCTGGTGGTGTGCTCACCTACAAGGTTAAAAAGATTGCTAAAAGTGCACCGGACGGTGACGCTGGCCTGCTCGGTGTTGCGAGTGACTACCTCAACAGCCGCTGTCACTTTAAAACCAACTGTGTCCCTGCTGTCCCCTGCCATTATGTCACCCAGTGGAATGGATGTAGCAAGTAACAAAAGAGGTGGAAGGAGGTCAACTCAGCATAGGGTTTGCTACACTATTGCTCTTATTTGAATATGAAAAGCAGTGCAGTGTAACCGCACACTGCCACGTGATATATATATATATATATATATATATATATATATATATATATATATATATATATACATATAAGATGCTAGCAGGCAAGGCATACATGGAACACCATAACCAAGTGGCCGGCATAGTGTACAGGAACATCTGTACCGAGTATAACCTGGAAGTCCCGAGGTCAAAATGGGAGATGCCCCCAAGGGTGGTGGAGAATGACCGAGCTAAGATCCTGTGGGACTTCCAGATACAGACGCACAAAATGGTGGTGGCTAACCAACCGGACATAGTGGTGGTAGACAAACAGAAGAAGACGGCCGTAGTGATCGATGTAGCGGTTCCGAATGACAGCAATATCAGGAAGAAGGAACACGAGAAGCTGGAGAAATACCAAGGGCTCAGAGAAGAGCTCGAGAGGATGTGGAGGGTGAAGGTAACGGTGGTCCCCGTGGTAATCGGAGCACTAGGTGCGGTGACTCCCAAGCTAGGCGAGTGGCTCCAGCAGATCCCGGGAATAACATCGGAGATCTCTGTCCAGAAGAACGCAGTCCTGGGAACAGCTAAGATACTGCGCAGGACCCTCAAGCTCCCAGGCCTCTGGTAGAGGACCCGAGCTTGAAGGATAAACCGCCCACAGGGGCGTGCTGGGTAAAAAATATATGTATACATATATATATATAGGTTTATATATATATATGTATATATATACACTTGTTTTCTCCGACCTCACGTCCAAATGATCGGCATGAGGGTATCGTGACATTTTTAAGTGTGCGCGCGCATGTGCATGTGTGTGTGTGTGTGTGTGTGTTTGTGTCTGAAACTTGAAGGCCCATTATGTAAGCATGTGATTAACCTTTATACTTCACACTGGACCTTGTCATCCCTCATTTTAAAGCCAAGGTCATCGGTGACCTCTGACATTTGTAACATGTTGCAGGGAGAAGTGGAAAAAACAAACAAACTGCACAGCTGAAATGAAATGAGATGAATCTGTATTTAGAGCAGCGCACGTTGCTGACTGGAGCTGAAACATGCGAGATATAGGGAGAATGCAGGGAGAATGCAAAACGTTCACTGTTTTGCACCAAATCCTGGTTCAGGCTGCAATGTTACAGCCCACAGTTTCTTTCTTTCACCCAAGACAGGCATCTTCTCTTGAGATAGCATCACGATGCATCTGCAGGTTTTTGTTACAAGCTCTAAACAACAGGTCAGATCCCTTGAAGTCAAACATATGTGGGCAAAATGACTAATATCAATACCTTTTGTTTTACATTGATTTCAGTCATATCCTACTTGAAGATTGCATGTGATTTACAAACAGAACGTTCATCGAAAAAGTGCTAAAAGTCTGGCCTTGTCTGAAAATGCAAAGCATTTAGTTTCGTAGGAACACTAGATTGAATTTCCTGCTGCCCCTAATGGGTTTATCTGCATTTGTAGATGCTGTACGACAGTATTTCCTTCCACTTATTTTAATCAATCTACCATTTCTGAGCCATCCTGAGATCACTGGTCCTCAAGAAAGAAGAAGAAAGAAGGCGTGGTGGAATTTCCACCATCTTTGCCTTGCTTCACAGATGTCTCAGGGCCTCACTGGCGCTGCTGCTTTTGCTGGTGGAACTATCACAGACACATCCATCACTTTGTCTTCGCCCAGAACGAGCGCTGGCTTTCTACCACCGTGACATTAACACAGTCTTTTGGTCCCACTCATCCGTCCATTCTGTTCGAAATCTTGCCTTTCCTTCTTTCCTTCTCTTGCTCGATGCTGCATCAACCTCCGCCCCTCTGCCACATCTGCCTCCCTATCGTTAAATCCCTGGCCCCTCAACCCCTCCCTGCTTTGCTTTCTCTTTTTCTCTCTTGAGCATGTAACACAAACACACATACAATATACACAAATACACATGCTCTCCTGATGCTACACAAAAAATTCCAACTGCCACTTACAATAAATAAATAAATAAAAATACAGTAATGCTCTGTTGGAAATGTGAAATGTTGAGACAGAAAATGTTAGAAATTGCCCTGCTTTGCCTGCTGAGTAATGAACATGCTCTGCTTTCTGCCTCTTTCCCTCTTCTCACCGTCAGGATTTAAAATCATGAGGCAGACACAGACAGCTGGACAGAAAACAAACCAAATAAATCCCTGTTCAACATCCAGATTATTAATTGATGTAAATTTACCTCATGGGACAGCAAGCTCCACACTGGCAAATCCTACAATGTTCCCATGCCAGTGTCAGGCCACATTTTGCCTTCCTATCCCACTGTCTGCAGAACCAAGCTCCACAGGAATGGTACACCTCCCACTCCCACACTGCACGTTCACATTCAGTGTCTCGTAAAGCCAGTTGTAAGCACCGAACACCTGATCGTGTGTGTGTGTGTGATGGCGGTTTCGCTCATTTCCCCTCTTTCTGTTACACCTTATGGCCTGGACAGAGCATAGAGACATTCATACAAACATACAGCCTCGCACACGCACACACATTTAATCCATCCTCCACTTGCCCTATATACAGTAATTAAATTAATTTATCTGCACGCAGATAAAAGCATTCTATAAGAATTGAGGATGCTCTGGAGAGATGATGAGTCAAATTGCAAGCACAGATAGCAGCGTCCGCTGGCACAGAGCTAACAGGGTGGAGGAGGGGACTGGACAGGCTGCTTGCTTGCTTTGGTGCATTTTATGGGAAAATACAGTCTGCCTCAGCAGCAGAACGGCTTCAGTGAAATATCATCTTCCTGTCTCAAAGCAAGCCAAAATAGCGAAATAGGAAGCGTTGTGAGAGTGGCGAGGCTTACCGTGTTCACAAGCCAGCATCCATTTACAAAGGATACTGCAGACAAGCCCTTGCAGGGTGAGAAAGGCTCTGTACAAGCCACCTTTAGTCCTGCTGCTCCATCTTCATGCCTTCCTCATGTTCACAGGGTGAAACATTCACATATACATCTCTCTCTTCCCGCGGCCCTCTTTCTCTCTCTCTCTCTCGCTCTCATTAACGTCTGTGTTCTATATCCTCTCTTGTTTGCTTCAAGGCAGTTGAGACACTGCAGCGATGGGGGTGGAGGGTGTGTATATGCGTGTGTTTGAGTGTGTCAGAGACGGAGAGGCAGCGAGAGGGAGCGCAGGGCAGAAATGGAGGGAGGAGTCAGCAGGGATAGAGAGAGAAGGGGGAAATGGTCAGGATTAAATCATGAGAGTAACAGAGAGAGAGAGCGAGAGAGAGAAAGAGAGAGAAAGCAGGCTTTGATGGGGGAGCCACAGCATCCTTGCTTTATGCTAGAAAAACACACATTGGTATTTAAGCAATCCTGAAGGTTAGATTATAAGTATATATGGCAAGTCGATCTGCCCCTTAAAGAGCTGTCTCCTTGTTGACAGTGCAGCAGCAGGATTGGTTGTGATTTCATTGATGACTGAAAAAAAACATACAAGATAGGGAGAGAGGGAGGTGGAGGAGGGAACGGGACAGAAGAAGAGAGGAAGGGAGGGGAGAAATGACGACAAAGGAATGGGAGGGGGATTGGACGATGGTGTAATGTGCTGTTTCCGTGCCAACTGTTTCTGTGACAGTGTGACCACTTCCTTTAATGCTATTGGCTATAACAAAGAACTGATAGAGGCTTGGGCAAATGAGGCAGCGTGTCATGCGGGGTGTGAATGGGTTGTTCTTTTCCTGTGTTTCTTCCTCTTTTCGTTTATCTCTGAGAACGACAATAAAACAAATGTGTTTGACTAGACTGCGGCCACGGAGAACACACGCAAGTCTACCCCTAGAGACGTAACGATTGCACCGCTGGAGTGTGATTGCTTTGTCATTACGAATGCCGCTAGTGTGTGAAGAGACTCCCCTTATATTACTAACGCACAGATTCACACAGACACGCACACACCCAAATCAGACCGATCAACAAGAAAGAAATCCCCCAGATCAGGTTGCTCAGGGTGTGTAGTGTAATGCAATTGCCTGGACACCAACCCTGGTGTCATGAACAATGAGATAATTAATCGGCTATAGGCCAGAGCAAGTGCACATCTGGTGCGGGTGAACAACTTTGCCTCTCGCCAACCTTTCATCTGGGCCTTTTAATCCAGGCCGGCAGGCACGTGTTGTGCTGCTCCCATTCTTTCTCTCTGTCACTTTCCCCCTCGTCTCTCCTTATCCTTATTACCCCATTCAACGTCTACCAATATTTACTTTAAACACCCTGCTCCTTCCTCTTTAGCAGCTGTCAGGTTACGGCAGAAATCTTCCAAATCTCGGTTTCTGTGCAGAGGGAACTGTTTTCTGATAGATGAGTGACTGAAACTAAAAACATGGGTATAATAGCACACTCTAAGTCAGGTACACACAACCACAAGCGCCCACAGTGGGGAGCCCCTATCCGTATCATCGATTCAACAGGACAAGACTGCATTGAGGCTTCACTGGTGCACAGAGGACGGCACAGACACAACCTGCCTGTTCAGATAAGACGTTTTGGCTTTATACTCAGTCAGTGTTTTCACTTAGGCTTAGTAGCTGTTGTTGACATTTCACCTTCAAATGTCAAGCCAGTGATGACATACCTGTTGAAGAAGAGGAGATAAAGCTCCAGGTGTGACGGAAACATTTGCGTCAGGCATGTTTTGATGTATATGAATACAAAAACGTTCACACTCACACACACACACACAAATGATATGCACCGTTGCCACCATTTTTTCCCTCTGGTTCACATAACATCTTGACTCGTTTAAGTAAACACCTCGCTGATCTTATTTTGGTCTCCCCTTGTTGTACAAGCCGCTGTGCACTGAAGAGCACCAGTGTTTGGCGGCACACAGTCTCATACTGTGTTTTTTCATAACTGTTAACAACCAAGCCTCACGATTAACACACTGCTGTTCAGGCTACATTAAGTCTGGAGATAATCGTTTGGATGTAATGTTCATATAATTAAATGATAATGGCTTTCATCCTATATTTTCTTAATTAAAAAAAAAAGAATAAAAAAATATCACTGCTTTCATCTTTTTGCTGCTTTTAGACTCAAAACCGTTCTTTTTCTTCTTAAAGGGAGCGTGTTTTGCTTTTCCATTTATATCGTCACAGTGGTGGACTGTCATACTAAACATGGCAAAAGGTTTAAAATAAAGAGGTTAAAAGGCTATTAGCCAAAAAGTTCAGACTGCTCTAGACTCTATAGCAGCGGTCCCCAACCTTTTTTGCGCCACAGACCGGTTTATGTCCAACAATATTTTCACAGACCGGCCTTTAAGGTGTCGCGGATAAAAACAACAAAATAAAACCAGTACCAAAAAAAAGAAAATGTATTCATAACACATGGGAAAAGACCAAGTTAACGATTAAAAAACAACGATAAAAAACCTGAAAACCATCAATTTCACACCCGAGCTTCAACTCTCGCGGCCCGGTACCAAACGACTCCGGTCCGCAGCCCAGGGGTTGGGGACTGCTGTTCTATATGGTCGTCTCGGGCACATGGCTGACATGTGGCACACGGGAGGGTGGCCTTTAGGGGAGAGCAGGTCAAACAGCTTGTTTCAGACACCAGATGAAGAGCCACTATAAAATAAATGAGGATTTATTTTTGAACCGTGAATCATCAAAAGTTAACAGTAATAACAAATAAAAAATAGGGAGCTGCTATGGAGCATAAGGGCTTCACTTTAAGTAAGATTTAACATGCCCATGGAGATATTTCTGCAACAGCTAGTGTGTGCATGGCTACTGCAGAGTACAAGATCTTAAAAAGAAAGAGCATCTTAAAAGGAAATAGTTCACTTAAAGTAGTATGTAGCACTAATAGTGGCCCAAAATAAAAATATAAGTGAACTTAACAGATGAGTGATGGTCAAAAAGTGTTAAAAACGAAGAAAATTGCCACCCTGAAATATAGGAAGCTGAATCATACTGCTAAGAGAAAATGGTTAAAAAATAGTTCAAACTGACACATTTAATCTTTGATGAAGTTAGGTAAGTCCAGTAAGGCTAAACTTGCTATAATGTCTTTTAAATCCTAAAAATAAGTTTTGCAGAAAGATCCTTTTATATTTTTATGTTTGCTTTATTATTACTGTGTACAATCATTGGTTTTATGTTTTATAAAACTTCAGCATTCCTCCATCCCTTTCACTCTCCATATTCCTTTTTGTCTCTCCCAGATTGTCTCTGTGCCTCTCACAGCTTCCTGTCTCCCTAATCCTTAATCCTGTGGAAATCGGTCAGGCAGAATGAGCCAGCTTTGATCAGGCTCTCATATCAGGCGTGCTAACAGTGTAAGCGCACCCGGATCCCACAGAACCCCGGAGCCCAGGGGGAGAACTTCAAACAGGCGTTCACCCCTGACTCTGCCTGAGAGGAAGGTGAAAGCGAGGCAGCAGAGATCCTGTCTCGAGAGACTGTGAAAGAAGCTGTCTCTTTCTATAAATTTAGCAAACATTTACATACGGACGTGTCACCATCCAGCTGTAATGACACACTTTCTTTCCTGTGTGAACTAAACTTGCTGTGGGAACAGAGATCAGTACAGGGTGTAAAGCAGAGATGTAAAAGTCGCTTTTGGGAGCAGTGTCTCTGACACCAAGCATAGAGTCTGTGTCACTGGTGTTCCTGTGTTGTGATTTATGGCTGAGGATTGTAATACTTATCCTCAGCCTTATCATAAAACGACTAATGGACAACCTTTTAAGCTTAGGCTTCTTTAAATGGTTGTACAGAGCACCAAAAAAAAGTCCAAAACAAATATGGCACATATGCCATATTCATTTGGTAATTCGGAATGAATCCCATGAGGTACACAAGTTATGAAAATGACATCATCCTTTCAATCATTCATTCTCTTCAGACTTTGTGCACAGGGGCAGGTATTCTAAGTGGAGAGGTTATCGTACATTGCTAGATAGTGATCACATAAAAAAAAAAAAAATGAATCACAGAGGCCAGCCTTGTAAAACCAACAGACAGGGTACATAAAGGATTTCCTTTCTCACAACCACATGACCTGGAGGTTTGTGCTCTCTGCAGATGTACAACAATACTGACAGTGTACTCAGACTCTCTGTTTAATCAGTTCAGAAGTATAATCAGGTGCTTTAAATCAGCCAGAGAAATGAAGCATTTAGCAGGGCCAGCGTGAGCGCAAGATGTGCACCATCTGATCTGTGATATGTGACTACCTGCTGCTGTAATAATTTTTCCTCCTTTTCTCCTTTTGAAAACATCACTTTTGGCAATACTGGACTTTAAAAACTTAGTTTCAGCAAACATGGCCTATATAAACTGAATTTTATCTGATAATAACAGCAAATAACAAACAATGAGAAAAAATAGAAAGCCCTGCATTTACATGATCTTCCAAGTGTTGCGCTCTGGTGTGGCATCTAGCTTGGTTTTACTGTAAATGCTGACACCTAGTGGCCAAGCATGTACATAACATATAGTTAAGAGGAAACAGTTTGGATGTACCAGCTGTGGTGAGCCCTGGTGAATAAGGGAGCAGCTGAAAGTTTCTTCTCCTTCTTTTTGTTTCACCACATAATTATATATCCAAAAGCATTGTCATAGATGCAACTTCACCTGCAACCTCAATCAGGTACAAATGTTTTCAATTAAAAACATTAAAATATACACATGCAGCCTATTATCATTGTTGTAGTGTGTGTTTCTCTCTGTGTGAAGACATATTATGACAATGTAATCCATCATATTTATTGTGTGAAAAAGTCCATTGTCGCTGATAAGTAATTCTGGTTCAGCTATATTTTGGTACTTTTCCACTATTTTTAAACCTTGCCCAAGGTCCTCATTTCATTTTTTGCAATATTTATCTATAGACATAAAAACACACATTAGACAAGATGTGTCACCTCTGAGCTCATGTGTGCTAATTACGGGAAACGGTTCAATATTTGTAATTATGTACTTTATAATTTCTTTTAACAAAGTTAGCTTTTACCAAATACATAATTCCCATTTTTATGTCATTTGTAGGCATAATTTGCACTTCTTGTTTCATATTTTCACATTTCATTATATCTGGAAGATTTTTCTTGTGGTGTTTGATTAAGTGCTGTTATTCTTAAGCTTCTGACCAAATAAAATTATTTTAGGGAGAAACTGGTATTTTAATGACTTTCAAACACCACTTCAACCATCTGTTTCACCCAAAAGATCTCCCCATTTTATCCTCATTCTACCCGTTGTTTAGAAAAGATTAACTTAAGATTCCTACATAGTATTCATTTTTTTAATTAAACATTCTGCATGTGCTTTCTGTTTACTTTTGGGATAATTCTGCAAGGCCAAACGCGCTCATGCACCAGTGGATGCACTGATGGACATTTGCCTATAGACACTTTGACATTCTGTCTGGAGCTACGGGGACAAACTTTTTATGTAAACATTGAAGTGCTTCATCGTGTATGCACACCACTGGGCTATGGTGCATTTCTACATATGCCCGATGTATCTGCCATTCCCCTGTTGGTGTTCTTCCTTCGTTATTGGAATAATGTTGGTCCAGGATCAAAATTGCAGCTACTCAATCACACTGTTGTGACGTCATAGCTTTATAATGTGTGGAGGGGGGCGGAGAAAGAAAAATGACTTTTTTATAAATTAACCTGTCTTTTAGAACAAACAGTAAGCACTTTTTTGTGTTTTTCCTTTATTAATTTATACAATATAATAAACATATTATCCAGTTAGATTTGCCGTTAGCTAAATTTAGGTCGCGTTCGTCTGCTAACTTCTTGGCTAATGCTAACTGACTGCTCAGACAACACCAACGCAGGGATATCAGTTCAGGCCATGTAACCACTGACATTAGTCAATTGTAATCCCACAATCAAATGTTAGACTGCATAATCAGCTCATAGATCCATATGTTCATGTCCACCTGTCACCGTGTGGACAAAAATTTTCATTACTACTTGGCAGCTTTTTAAAATGTTTTTTAAAGGCTAAGAAACGTCAAAGATAACAGGATTATGTCTTGGAGTAGCACTTTTTTCAGTAGGTTTTTTTCTTTTAGATATTTTATCACTTATTCATCTGTTACTTTTGGCTCTGTATCTTTGAGCTAAGACACACATCCTTTAATGAGCTTTTCTTTGTTCAAGAAATATGTTTGTTTCAAAAAACATTTAATGGTTTTCATATTTTTGTGATTTATTCTTGGATGTTACTGCATGCAGGACCAGAAGCTTTCATTACTAATGTGCTAAACAAGTTCTTAAGTCACACTTGTTGGCTGAGGTGGTTAGGAGCTGTGCTTAGTGTTCCCACAGTGCAGCTCATAACTGATCTCAGAGTAGTGACAACTTGTCTTGCACGCTAATCTCCTGTCAGAAAACAAATAGATTTCACAAGCACATGGCTTGCCTGCCCTGAGGGAATGCAACTGATTGAGACCATTTCTACGTTTTTAGCTAATATCTTGGGAATCATCTTGAGGTGTAATCTCACCCCAACCAGTCGCAGTAGATGGCTGCCCCTCCCTGAGCCTGGTTCTGCCGGAGGTTTCTTCCTGTTAAAAGGAAGTTTTTCCTTCCCACTGAAAGGAAGTGGGGAGTGCTTGCTCATAGGGGGTCATATGATTGTTGGGTTTTCTCTGAATCTATTATTGTACGATCTACCGTAAATATAAAGTGCCTTGAGGCGACTGTTGTTGTGATTTGACGCTATATAAATCAACAGTTTGCCCCAAAGAGATATAATCAACACTAAATGGTTTCAGTTCCTCCATTGGATGGACTTTAAAATACAGTATGTTCAATATTTCTCTCTATTACTGTCCGCACATAGAGATGTTTGCTTTTCAATTGTATGATCAACATGTTCATGTGTCTTTGCTCTAGATATTATTTTTACAAAATCGTAGAGAAAGTTTATTTAAACATCAGTTAATTAAGAGCATTAAGAGCATTATTTGATGTAAGCACATGGGTCTAAAATGAATAACCTGCCAACTGTGTTATAGCCATGTAACTGACAATGTACCTGTCACAGACTGGGCCTCTGACCCAGCGCTCTGAGTTTATTTTTGTATTCTTCTCATGTTAGCGTTGTGATCGTGTGTTATTCCTATTTAGTTTAGGTTAAAGGCAGCCATTATTTATTGTTTCCTTGTGTTGTGTTTTAGGTCTGTGAGCTTAGTGTTGCCATGTCTACTTTCTTGTTTTATTTTGAAGTAAATCGTGTGTTCTGGGTTCCTGTGGTTACTTTTTCTCTCCCGTGTTGCCATTATGTTTGATTCTAGTCAGCTGTGTCCCCGTGTGTCTCCACTTCCCCTGATCACCTCATGTGTGTATTTAAGTCCTCGGTCTTCCTGTGTTCAGCATTGTGTCGTCTGTTAGCTCTCAATCAATCAATCAATCAATCTTTATTTATAAAGCACTTTTCATACAGAAAAAATGTAGCACAAAGTGCTTTACATAGTTAAAAGCAGCCCACCCCACCCTCCAACTCACTCCCCACACTCTCAATACACATATATCCCCCCACCCCCACCCACACACACATACACACGGGCACACTTAAAGAGTAAAAATTGGGCTGGGCTCGCATGAGCCAAGTGAGGAAACATTATAACAGAGAGCCGTCTGCACCGGGAGCCGGTCACAGACCGCAGCCTCCGGGCTGGGCACACAGCAGGAGGGAGGCCAAGGAGCCCCCCAACCAGGCTGAGAGGACCCCAGAGACCCAGCAGCCACGGTCAATAACAGCCCCGGTGCAGAGAGCGCCCTTCGAGGAAACACTGGAGATATGACGCAATACGATATATACAGGGTAAAATGATAAAATAAATAAGAACAGGATACAATATAAATATAAATATAAATAGAGTAAGAAGATTAAAAAATGAATAAGAATAAAATCAAAAAATATTAGGTAAATCCTAAATTAATAATAGAATAACAGGATAGAATAAATAAGCATAAAAATAAATAAACGCTAAGTAAAAGCTAAATTAAAAAGGTGGGTCTTGAGCCTGTTCTTAAAAACATGTACGTTCTCTGCGGCCCTGAGCTCCTCCGGCAGGCTGTTCCACAGACGAGGACCATACCACTGAAAAGCTGCCTCTCCGTGAGTATGTGTCCTGACTTTAGGGACAATCAAAAGGCCAGTACCAGAGGACCTCAGGGTCCGCGAGGGTTCGTATGGTAAAAGCAGATCTGAGAGATAAGAAGGCCCAAGACCATTAAGACATTTAAAAACCAATAAAAGAACTTTAAAATCGATCCTGAAACACACGGGGAGCCAGTGCAGCGATTCTAAAACCGGTGTAATGTGGGCCCGCCCTCTGGTCTTCGTCAGCACACGAGCTGCCGAGTTTTGCAAGAGTTGTAAAGTTGAAATATTCTTCTTAGGAAGACCAGAGAGCAGGGCATTACAGTAATCAATGCGACTGGTAATAAAAGCATGCATCAGCATCTCCGTGTTGGCCCGAGAGAGAATAGGGCGGACTCTGGCTATATTTTTTAGATGATAAAATCCAATTTTGGTTACATGTTTAACATGTGGGATAAAACCAAGCTCAGAGTCAAAAATAACACCCAGGTTTTTCACTTGTAGCGAAGGACATAGTGAAAATGCCTCTAATTTAGACAAGAGTTTCTCTCTCTGAGCCTCAGGACCGACAATTAAAACTTCAGTTTTGTCCTGGTTAAGCTGTAAAAAGTTTTCTGCCATCCAAGATCTTATATCCAAGATACAGTTAAAAAGGGCATCCATTGGTCTGGTGTCATCAGGAGACACGGAGATGTACAGCTGCGTGTCATCAGCGTAACTGTGGAAGTTCACTCCATGCCTCCTGATGACACTGCCGAGAGGCAACATATACAAATTAAAAAGTACAGGGCCTAGAACTGACCCTTGAGGCACACCACATGTCATTTTATGGATCTTAGAGGAGCATGTATCCATACTCACCATAAAAGTTCTGTCAGAGAGATAGGAAGTGAACCAGTTGTGTACAGCACCAGAGAGGCCCACCATGTGTTTTAGTCTGTTTAAAAGAATAGCGTGGTCTACTGTATCAAAGGCTGCGCTTAGATCCAGTAGCACCAGGACTGAGAGCTTTTGGGAGTCCCAGTTACATCTAAGATCATTTAAAACCTTTAGGAGAGCCGTCTCTGTGCTGTGGTTCACCCTAAATCCAGACTGGAATATCTCCAGGATCTGTCTATCATTGAGAAAATCAGTAATCTGAGTAAAAACAAGTTTTTCTAAGACTTTACTTAAAAATGGTAAGTTGGATACAGGTCTGTAGTTATTAAAATCATTACAATCCAAATTGCTCTTCTTCAGAAGGGGCCTCACCACCGCCGTTTTAAAGGCAGCAGGGAAGACACCCAACTGAAGAGAGCAATTCATCATGTATAAAAGCTCAGCCTCAAAAAATCCATAGTCATAGGTTGTTGTTTTTTTTGTCTTCACTATGTTTCATAGTCACTCAGTGTTCATGGTTTCCTCATAGTTTTTTCACTGAGTTTCATAGTCTTTTAGTTACACAGTGTTCACAGTCCTCTTTGTTTTAAGTTTCATGCTTTGTCTAGCTTTATTTAGCTGACAACGCCTCTCTCTCTGCATCTGCATCTGGGTCCTGAAGTCAAAACACTCCGGCGCACCTCGTTGTTACAGTACCAGGGTTTAAGCCCATTATCATAGTGTTTGATTTTTTTTTTAAAAACATTCCTTATTATTAGTAGTAGTAGTAGTATTAGTAGTAGTAGTAGTAGTAGTAGTATTGCCTCCACAAAGAAGATTGCATGCGTGTTTTTCTGTCTAAAACATGATAGTTCAAAACGTTTTGAATTAATTCTGATAAAACTTTGTAGGGGTGTAGAGTGGGGTTAAAATTGGGCTTACATCCACCAACATCCACCAAGGTCTTCAAAGTTAACATAAAAATTTATTGGTCAAAAATTGACAAAAAGCCTTATAACCTAGCTTAACTATGATTCTTACAGATGTGGTACACACTGTCAACATATACAGAGCACTGTATAAAGATTTCAAACCAACTGTCACATTGACCAACTGTTACATTGACCTTTGACCTCTCATTCAAGGTTAATAAATTGATCTGAATGGCATAGTAATGCTAATATAGATCTATTTAAAACTGCCACTGTTTGTATTAACAACATATAGGAATACAGGGCATGATGTATGGCAATTTTAAATAAAAGATTACTTTGGACCTCTGACCTCTTCTTCCAGGTCAAATAAGGTCACATTTCTTTAAAACTATCCTTCAAACTCTGCTGTCTTTGTTTGTTTGTTTTGGCAACTTTTAACAAACGATATGGGTGAATGGGGATTTTTTTTAATATACCATCATAGTTTGGATCCAAATATCATGTCATATTTGACCTCTGACCTCACTTTTACTTTTCACGTCTGCCTTTCTTTTAAGTTGACCTTAAAGGTGTTATTTTTTTAAAGAAAATGGTTTTTGTTGTTGTGACTTGGGAAAAAGTAATTTGCAAAGTAACTGCATAAAAGGGTGTGCTGTGCATGATACTTTTATAATAAATTAATGTAACTGATCTAAAAACTGTGATAATGTTTAGACACAGTATATATGAATAAATCCCTACACTCTAACTAGACTTCACTGTCTGATTACATTCACAGGGGTAAATCTGCAGTGTTATATGCATTATTATTACTAAACAGAGTGTTTTATGTTTCAGGGAGATGAGGTTATCAGATGCTGATTCTGAGAGATGAGCTTCTTATTTATAGAAACAGAGAGAAAATAAAAAGCCTTTTTCCTCTTTAACAGTTTCTCTTTTTCTCCTAATGCGGCACGTCAGCTGTGTTACTTTGTCTGTCAAAATGTACGTTTTGTGTCATAAATCTTTTAAATGTTGGCTGAAGTGCAATAAAAATATTCAACTACATTAGTGTAGAGGCAAGTCTCACGTAAGGACCTTGAATAAGCCTAAATTCAGTGTAATGTGGATTTATGTTGTGTAAAAGGTTAACATATGTGTTAAGTTGAAATGTGTGGCTGGTAAATCTGGATTACACTAATAGTTAAAAAATTAAGAGATAAAAAGACTTATGGGGATGTTAGTTCAGTTTATGTCTTCATACAAGGAAATAAAGGGAACACCCCAGTTATATTTTGGTCTTTGTTATATCGTTCAGTGTTAAATCAGTATTTTCTAATTACACTTTACATCTTCCATGGCATTACTTAAAAAATACCACTAGGTGGCGCATAGCGGCCAGGAGGAGCGTAAACCCCCCTGGGAGGCAAATCTGCAGAATAAATCCTGCAGTTGAAACGTAAACAAGTTCATGATCTGTGCCTCTTTATTTCAATACACAGCTGCAGGATCTAGGATCGCACCCCTCCCAGGCACCTGTCACACCAGGGGGGCAACAGTCGCAAAGGTTATTCATCCTTGGAGATATCCCTCGTAGTGAGTAAAACAGAGCTGTTAAACTTCATAACTATAGTAAAGATATTTTATTTACCCCTTTCCTTGCTTGTCCATGGCTCAGGTCCCTTACCTCACTTCCTGTCTTTGTTTTCCCATCGCTGATTGGCTCCTGTTTTTTCTGCGTTCCTTAATTGACTCACCTGGTACACATAAGACGACTGCACTTCCTTGCGCTCTCACATGGCGCAGCAGCGAAGGGGAGCTTATTTTGGTCTTCTCTTGAGTTTACTGAATAAATTTTTCTTCAAGTTAATGTCTAACCTTCTAAAAACAAAATGAACCTTAAACACTGGAGAATCATTGACATCTGTATTCTTTACAGCAGTCCTTTCATTTGAACCCCCTAATTAAAATGGTACTTTGAGCTGGAGTCATGTTACTGTCATTCACAGGGAACAACTGAAACCCTCAGATGTTCCGGTCACGAAAGTCAACACTTTGCTTTCCTGCAAGATGATAACGTTTGGTATCCTGGAGCTAAAGGTGCTGGATGTGAAACAGGAAGCCAAACAGTATGTCAGCATGTTGACACAGACACACAATGGCTGCAGGATAATAAACAAGACTAGCAAAGCCAACAAGATCCAGACCCTGATCCTCTGCTTGCTAATTATTATATTTATGAAGGAACTTTAAGCGATAATAAAGGAAGCTGGTTTATGATTAACTCATCCACTCCCCATTCTCAATGATTCTTCAGATATCCAAATCTGGATCTGGAGATATCAAACCCTCTGTATGTAAATAACCAGCAGTTTCCCAAATACAAAGGCAACCTGAACAGTACCTGGTAATTAAACCACCAACCTTTCAGTCAAGTTCTTGTCCGCCGCAGGTTAGCCATCACCCTACATCTGTTTCCTCTGCCATGTCCCAGTTACAATGATTTGTCAGTTCTCGATGCTTCAGCTAGTTTACTATACCAATCCTCGCTGCACAAGATGATGAGATACCTTCTAGTTTTCTTGCATCACTATTACAGGGTCCCCTACTGAGTTGTTGTGATCAGCTTTCAAATTCTCTAGTTGCAGGCTCCACTCAGCCTCTTATTTCCATTTCCTCTGGGCAGAGGCAGTGTTCTACTTTAAGGCCATAATCATCTACATCTCATGCCTTGCAAAGGCAGCCAGTACTACGACCACTTACTAGTAGAGCACGTGCATACCAGCTTGAGCGCCCTTCATTCACCACACTTTACTAAAGATGAAATGCAGTGCGGGATATTGCAGATGGCACTAAGTAACTTACTTGACCCTAATGAGACAGTACTTTAAATATAAAGCTAAGTGACTAGCCCTTGCCTTTTATATTCATCATCATCATCATCATCAACTTTATTTATAAAGCACTTTAAAACAACCACAGCTGACACAAAGTGCTGTACATTGGAACTGTAAAATAAAATTACATGAGATATAAATAAAAAACAAATAAAAGAAGAGTGAAATCATTAATTAAATAACTACTGCATTAAAAAAGAAACTAAGTCTCACTGAGGTTAAAAGCCAAGGAATAAAAGTGGGTTTTAAGACGTGATTTAAAAGTGGACAGTGAAGGGGCCTCTATATGGGTATATTGTTTATACCCATAAATTCAAACTGTTAAAGGCAGATATTCTTTATCTCCTTTTATCTCTCCATTCTTTATCAGAGTAGGTGAAGGCCATGCTCTTAATAACTTTTCATTGTTGTGTACAAACTCTTCTTCTTGGCACCAAGGATGATCAAGGACATCCAGAACTACGCTATGGCTGCAATGTTGTTCTTCTCCTTGAAAAGCTGCCTGCAGAATGCACTAGTCACTTTAAACAGCATCTCTAGAGGTAATGACGACATAAAATATGACTTACCATTTTTCTCATCTTAGTTGGAAACTGTATCAATCAAGAAAAGAGATTTATACCATCTTCGTTACTATGTTACTACGTGTCCTTTTGGCTCTCGGAGGAGGCGGACGCACTTTTCTCCTCTCTTCTCCCTTATCTTCCCTGCTTAGCTCTTATGTCCTTGTCTAGTCTCGTTTTTTTTGTATTACTTTCCCTGGAACACTCTCTCACAGTCTGTTTCTAAAACCTAAAGAGAATTATGGATTTGATCAACTGGTCTCTGAATGCTATTGACACCCTTTTCTCAATGAGAAGTCTGGGCTCAGGAGAGCCCGAGTGCCCTGGAGGGACTTTCCCTGCCGGATACACGATGGACGGGTGGCAGAAATGGGGGGTCGTGTGCCTGGCGGGACTGTCGATCGAGGACGCTGAAGATATCTACCTATTCGGAACCATGATAACAGGGTTCTTGCTGATCTGAACTGGCTTGGCCCTGGCTTATCGGAGAATTAAGAAAGTGGAACTGGCTGTTCAAACCCCCCAAGGCTGCCCGCTGGGATTGAAACGATGGGACAAGGCACGACTTCTCAGAACGGGCTCATTGAAAGCAGCATGGTTAAGACCTTGGAGACGCTTACAGCTGCCGTGAATACTCAGAATAACACCTCTGAGCGTATATTGGGTTACATCAAGGAGAGGCCTGCTCAGAATAACACCTTTGAGCGAAAGTTGGATTACATCGTGGAGCAGCTAACTGCAGTCGTGAGGTCTCAGAATCGGCTCTCTGAGCAAAAGAATGACAACACCAGTAAGTTTGATACCATCACGGGGAAGCTCGTGGTTCTCCAACGAGAGATTGAGAGACCAGTGTCGGAGTGTTAAAGAACAGCTTTGAAATTCTCATGAGTTGTTGCAAAAGAAAAATTACCATCACAATCCGGCTACCCCTTCAGCGCCAGCTGTGGGCTCAAATCTGGAGCCGAACAAAAACTCTCTGATAACGACTGTGTTTAGTCTGTTCCTTCCCATTCCATGCAAGGCCACCTAGGTTGGCTGGAAGACTGTTTACTTAGCCTGGCAGGGCGAAGGACACTGTCTCAGCTGAACTATGGACACGCACACACATACATATACTGATAAGCACTCACTGACGCATCACCCTCCCTACCCCGGATCCAACGCCACCTCCAATGCTTACCTCCCCTCTGATGTGGACATTGGGACAGTTGGAGGCGCAGTCGAAGATTGCAGCGGTCCCAGATCAGCTGTACACACTGGAACTCTTTCCCATGTTGCTTGTCTGCGTTTATTGTGCTATGGTGTGTTGATATCTGTGCATTCCTGTATTATCCTTTTGTGTTACATATTTCGATGTTTTTTTTCCTCGCTACCTAGCCTGACCTGTCTCCCCAATGTGATGTTTGTGTATTGTATGTACGGTCGGCAAGGTCTGTCATCTTGGTTGTGGGCAAAAGACCTGCAACTGACAAATAAAGGCTATCTCATCATCATCATCTCATAACTCCATACTTCCCCCTAAAACAATTCTACATAGAGCAAATAAACTTTGTGTTTTAGTGCAGCCTTCAGAGCCTTTTGCAATGTGTACAAAAAAAGAGCAACTTGTGTATATTGTTGCTTCTCTGAACAACACATTAGCAAATGTCCCGGGTTCACTGATGTATGAAAAGATAAAAAAGTACTAGGACTCACCAGGCTGCTTCAGAGAACACCTACAAGTCCTGTGAGAGGTAAATCAGAGATCTAACAATGTTGCTAGCTTTATAGTGCAGATATTGTATCTGCACTATAAAGTGCAGATACAGCATGCTGACTGTGACAGCATATTTCTCAAAGTTGTGAAATGTTTCTACATAATAGCAAAAGAACCCTTGAAACATGTACTGTTCTTGTAGTATGTCCACCTAAATGGGAAAGCTGAAAGTTGTCACTCTTTTCTATTTACCAAGAAGTTGAAACCATTCGAGGTTCTTTAAGAGTCCTGATCGCTTCTGTCCTACACCTAGATAAGGTTTTCACTATGAATGCTTTAACTGCAGGCACTAACTAGCACTTTCAGACCTCACATATCTTGTATTGTCTCTTCATAGAAAGTAAAAGCATCTTCAAAGCATCACATTGTCATCTATTAAGGCCTTTCTACTGCTTCTCATAGGCTTTGACTATACCCACCTTATTACTCCTATTTCTCCAGTCAGATGCATTATCTTAAGTCTTATGGGTCTCTGCTGCAGTCAAAACCCATTTAGGATGGATACTCCAAGGCCCCCTCACAGATCTCCCGTCACATAACCGTCCAGTGCTGCATGGGAGTGTTGAAAGGTTTTATAAACTTGACAAAGTGCCAGTGTGCAGTTAAAAAAACTATCAAATCCAACCAGGACCCACAACAGAAGCCTTAGAGGTTCAAGATGGCAGTTACCATTATGGCACTCCCCTTGCAAGGCCAGCAAGCTCCCCCCTCACAACTCCAGAAAGGTGTGAAGAGACAAAGTATAAATACTTTGTTACCGTATTTTACTTGAGTATTTTTCTGACAACTTGTTACTTTCACTTCCTTCCTTTTTGCACAATTATCTTTACTTTCTACTCCTCACACTTTCAAAATAGGCTTGTTACTTTAGGTTTAACACATTTGAGTGAAGCTTTTATTTCAGATTGCCACACGCTTTGAAACATCAAACTAATTTGAGCCTAAATGGAGGGAACAATAATACAGTACTATTGGTGTATCCATGACAGAGGCTTATCAACAACACATACTTTTATAGCATTTACAGTTCTATAATCAGGGATCTATAATTGGGTCAGAACAATCAGGAACTGCGTTTTTGGTGCAAATGTCCATAAGCTGTAGTGCAGTACTTTGGCATCTAGCTAGTGCTACAAATGAGAAGTGAGCATAAAAGGAGCAATGTTGGGCGATCAGCTCAACAAAAATCAGTAAACACACAAAGTGTGTGCAGTTTGTCAGTCTGCTAGCTAAAGGTGCAGCAGCTGCTCCTTAATTTCCCAGAATGAGACACAACTTCACCCAAAGATGGAGAAAGATTTAAAAAAAAAAGATGGGCCATGAGAGGAAGAAGAGAGGTTATTTTTAAAGGTATGCTTGATAAACTGAAAATGTAAAGCTTCCATGTAATGTCATAATTATTTAAATCAGATATTGGTTTTTTAAATGATATGAAGTTATGGGTTTGTTTGTTTTTTTCACTTTGTGAAACATCCTGCAAAAGCAAATTTTATATTGTTTAAAGGTTGCATGAAGCCCGAGTCTGAGTTAGGTTACATCAAGTGCAAAGATTCATTCATTCATTCATTCAAGATTTAGATTCATTTGCTGAATTCAACCTTTATACCAACATTATATGGTCCATTATTAAGTTAGTATAAACGGCATACTGACAATGTAGGGAATGGAAATCGGGTAAATCCACAAAGAGCAATAAACCTCAAATCAGCAGCAGCAGCACAGTTCACATGAGCTCTCAGTATAAATTATTGTGTTATGATTCTTTTCGATCGGCCAAATCCCACTTTAAGCCCCAACTGTTCTCACTTTTCTTTGTAAGCATGGAGGCAAACAAAAAAAAGTTTTTCAAGTTCTTTCAATTTTCAAGTGTTAATATTATTTCGTAATTATAGTAATATAACACAAGGTTTATTTAACTTTATGCAAAGACAGTGGGTAGCTATCTTCAAAGAGCTTTAAAGAGCTATACTTTCTTACTTGGAGTGCATTTCAGAGCCTGCACTTTGTCACATATTATTTGTATTTGTACTTCAATATTTGTATATGTACTCACGTAAAGAATGTGCCACTGCTGCATGCACTGTCTCTTATCTGTTGATCCAATCAAAGCAATCTTGTCTGCAGACTGTTATGAACCCTAGTTGATTGTTTATCCTAGATTAGTGACTGGTTCTCCAATAATTACCTTTAAATTTTAACAAGCATGAGTAGGGATGGGTATTGATAAGATTTTCACAATTCCGATTCCAGTTTCGGTTCTGTTTAATGATTCTATTCTTTATCGATTCTCTTATTGATTCTTTTAAAAAAAAAAGGAGAACACTAAGGTCGATTAGCTTAGAACTTTGTTTTATATCTTCTCTTTGAACAAGATAGAAATTTAGGAGTACCATGGCCTTACAAACCCAACAGTGACATCTTAAGAGATCCAGCCTATGGTGGGGTGTCACAGGGTCCCCAGGAAAAAAAATTGTAAATGTAAAATTATAAAATAAATATTCTTCTGTAGCAATACAAAGTATAACATAAATTATTCTGTAGCAATTACACAAGAATATCCAGTAATGTCCCTGCCAACAATTAAACACATTCACTTACCGAAAATCGGGGGCATCTTCTGTGGCAAATGGGTGCAAACCTTTTACCACAAACTTAGACACTGCTCGGTGACATTCGTCTATCCTGGCCTGAAAGGAGACGCTACCGGTAGACTGCAGCGAGAACTGCCAGCATCTGAGCCAGCCAGACTCTGTCTGTCTCTCTCATCATGGTCACCTAAATGCACAGTAATGGCAGGTTTTGTAATAAGGCAGATCGCGCTAACATAATATGCACTGTTAGTTGATTACCCATATGGAAAAGATATATATAAATCTTGTAAAGTTTGTATCTGTCTTGTGTGAAACTTGTATGAAAAGCATATAAGTGTGAAAACAGATATGAGATCCCTTGAAAAATTATATAATGAAACTTGTATGTTTTGGATACTTACTAAAACAATGTATGAAAGTAATGCGAAAGTGGCCACTTTCATGAGTAAATCATGTAAGCCTTATATGATTTACTCATGAAAGTGGCCACTTTCATGAGTAATCACATATAAGTTTTTACTATTTCTTTTCCGTATGGGTATTTACCTGCCGCATTAACGGGAGAGGACGTGCAAACGTTACCGCTGCTGCTGGGTTGAGATTCACGAGTCCGGAGCAGAATTAAAAACATGACATTCATTTAAGGTCATCATGTGTTTTGTGAGCAAATGCTTTTGCATATTCGTAGTGTTTCCTCCCTTAAATGAAATATCTACTTTTCAAGTATTGCAAGTTGCCCTGTTGTCATCCGTTCTCGTAAAGTATAACCAAACTTTTGAGCATTTGAGCCGCTTAGGCGCTGTGTTTTCTGCCAGGTAAATGACGCTCCGCAACGTGGTGACATCATTCGGGGCGACTGGAATCGATAAGGGAATCGTTTGCAAAAATGGCAAACAATTCCAAGGAATTGAAACAGTGGGAACCGGTTCTCAACAAGAACCGGGTTTCGATACCCATCCCTAAGCCTGAGGCCATGATTGTATCTCCACATGAACTATATCCTTAACAGCAGTAAAACACTCACTTCCTTTTGTTCAACTGTGCAATGTTCATAATCTTTATGCATTATCAGATTCCTCACATATAAAAACCATTTCACATCTCTGTCTTTCATTTAATGAACATTTTGAAATTGTAACAATTGCAATTGGTCTCTTTGACTGGACTGGGAAAAAAATCATTGTTTTGTGATCATAATTAAATTGCAAAGGCCTGTTTACTGGTTTAGATGAATCATCTGTCTCTCACCTCCATAATACACAAAATGCCCTTCCAAACTATTAACAATAAGTTCTAGTAACTCAGCTCACCTCGACCCTATTATATACTCTTTATTGGCTCACAATTTATTTTAGAATTGATTTTTAAATTCTTGTAATCGCATAAGGAGTATAAACAGACAAGACTATTTATCTTCTTATCAACCTCCTAGAACCTGGCGTCCACATATGTGGACATCAGTTTGGGTTGTCTAGACCAAAATACAAGGTTTTGATCTACAAGGGCCTGATATCCACTTACGAGGACATTATACTGCCACTGTTCTATTAAAATTTAAAACAAATGTCCTCGTAGATGCCGCTGGCACAGCTGGCAGCCTTAACCCAATTTCCCTCGGGATGAATAAAGTATTATCAATCAATCAATCAATCAATCAATCAATAAGTGGATCTAATTTTTCTCAGAAACAAAAGTCAGGTAAAAAAAAAAAAAAAAAGCAGGTAATTCTTTGTCTTTACATTCATCAGATCCCAATCAGCCCAAATAGCAAAGAGAAGTTAAATGCATGCCATGAAAGATTTGGGGTCTTAGGAGGTTAAACACACTGCTGCTCACTCTTTGTGATGTTCAGAATTTTTTGGTTGCTCCACGTATGAGATTACAGACTCTGGGAAGACAGAGCCTTTCAACCTGTGGCACCAAGGACCTAGAGTAAATCCCACTGGATTCTTTTAAAGAGCAGCTAAAACCTTTTTTGTTAAACCACTGATCACTGACATGGTTAAACAACTGCACACTGGCAGGGCCCCTGGGGATAAGATTTGCTCTAAGTTCCTGGATGGTGGTGGTTCCTATCTTTAAGAAGGTGGGACCCAGGACGTGCTCCAGCTACAGAGGGATCATACTCTTCGGCTTCCATGGGAAAGTCTATGCCAGAGTGCTGGAGAGGAGAGTCCATTCGTTAGTCAAACCTCGGATTCAGGAGGAACAATGCAGTTTTTGTCATAGCTGTGGAACAGTGGACCAGCTCTCTATCCTCCCGAGGGTACTTGAGGGTGTGTGGGAGTTTGGCTAAGGGGTCTACAAGTGCTTTGTGGACTTTCAGAAGATATTATGGGTCATTCTATCCCTGTATAAACGTAACAAGAGTTTGGTTCATATTGCCGGCAATAGGTCAGACTTGTTTTCGGTGGGTATTGGAATCCGCCAGGGTTGCCCTTTATCACTGATTCTGTTCATAGTTTTTATGGATAGAATATCTATTCTGGGTATGTCTTACCGGGAGAATGCTGCGGTGCAGACCCAGGACTCGCTGGAGAAGATATATTTCTCGGATGGCTTGGCAATGTCTCAGCTCAATATGAGTTGAAGGAGGTGTCTGGGCTGAGGGAGATCTGGGGTTCTCTGCTGACTGCTGCCCCCGCAACTTAACCCCAGAGAAGTGGCAGAAAATGGATGGGTGGAGGTGATTCATCATTGCCAGGTTCAGTGGATTGAACTTTGGAGCAGCCATTTGATAGGTGTGGTGGGCCACTGGTTCATCTGTTTGGGATGATAAGATTTGACAAGAATTTGTCTCTTGTGTAATCTTTACCAGCATTATGGGTTAGAGGAGAAGTGTATTAGGCTTCTTTAGTGCTGTGATCCACTTTAGGGGTTAGCTTAGCCACATATTCAGTGTACTCTAGGATTGGAAAGTGCTGTAGAGTAATAAATCTGCTAGTTGTTTAAGTTTCAACACTTGGAAATCACCAACAAATCTCCCCATTCCTTCCAGTTAACCCAAGAGCAGAATAAGAAACTCCCCGTACACAAATGAGCAACTTTAACATTCTGGATCCAGTCCTAAAGGAAGTATGAGTCACTTGCCTTAGTGTCTTATCCTGGCTCTGATCTCTTTGGTCAGTGACACTGGCAACATGGGCAAATACTAGCAGATCATTTGTAGGACCAGTTTATCACATTTCTATCAGGCCTATAGCCTGTCAGCCCTCCCTGAAGATACTTCCAATTACGGTTTCTTTAAACATTTTTCTCTCTAAAAAATGGGAGTGTAATAAACTTCTCTATTTAGCCTTTTCCTATCCACGCCTCCCACCCTTATCTCACTTCTTGTCCTTATTTTTCTTATAGCTGATTGGCTCTTGTGTTTCTTTATTTCTTAATTGAGCTCATCCGCCACACATAATTCAAAAAAGGCACTCCCTTCACCACCACATGGGGTGGCGGCTGAGTTATTGTGTCTCTGTCAGAGCTCAGCATGTTGTGCATATGTTCCCTTTGTTTAAACTACCTATAATAAACCCATAATACTGGAGTAGTCATTCATGAATGTGTTCTTTGCATTTTGACCAGATGTTCATGCTGATAATAATCCCTTTGTTTGACCCTTGTAATTAACAAAAAAGAAGAAGAGTGCATTTTTATGATATTTTCTCACTCATTGTTTGATGTCTCATGAAATACAGCTATTTAGCTATCTCTTGTCATGAATCTAGAAGTTTTCTTGCATGGTGAAAAGTGACTGGAGCTGCTCCGAGGCAGCCGGGAGTTCTACATAGCCAGGATGTTTTTACCTTAAATGGCTTCATTTATACTCTAACATCGGTAATCAGGTAAACGGTATGAACTTGATAAGTCAGCCTGAGGTTTTTCAATCTAGATTTGAGCATGTTAACATAAAAGAGGTTTATTAGCAGCAGAATGATATTCATTTCAAAGTAGCAGCTCAAAGTATAATTTTAGAAGAATACAAAAAGCATAAAAAGCATATAGGTTAAAAAAACAGCACAGCTACTGCAGACAAGAAGCAGCGGGTGTGAGTGTGTATTCTACGATAAGTGATGTACACTGGCATTGTATTATTAAAAGGCACCGTATTAATGTGTGCACTTTAAGCACTGTGGTCAGTGAGACTTCACTGTAAGCTGACAGACCTCTACAGCTCAGACTGGGACTCCAAATTTTGTTTTTACTTAAGTTAGCAGTCTATGCTGTTTAATGTGCTAAACTCACGACCTTATTCTTTCAGCTGCAGACATGGAGGTGTTAAATAATCAGAGAGTAAGAAAATTAATTCCAAAAAACTAAACAAACAAGCAAAAAAAACCACATCTCCATATTAAGGATTATAAAACAATACAACTGTTTTGAAAGTGCAACCAACAGGAGAAAGCAAAGACAAAAACTAGCCTGTACCACATCCTCACACAACCAGTTCCTGGGACCCTCTAGGAATAGTGACACTAATATACGGGGAATTAATCAGTTAGTGGGGGTTGACATTGTACATTCCTCCCATCTTGAGCATAACCTGATCCAGAGCAGATTAGACCTGCAGGAAAAGTTACCATGGCAATCTAAGGTGTGATGTAAAATGTGAACCACATTAATTGAACTGAGAACCCAACAGTCAAACAGTCAAACCTTGTGGTACCTGTTAAGTCCCAATTCTTGTTGGTACACGCCCATAGTGTCCAAAAGTTTAACTATTTATGCAACAACAGTGTTAAACCTAATGCTCAGCAATCCTACTGCGTGTTCAGTGACAGCACCAGCTAAACCGCAGAAAGGTAAATTACCATGAAGCTTTGGGTTGAGCGCAGCTGCTCCTCTCGTGAGCTGGTGCAATCTCGTGCTGCGTTTAAGTCCCAAAGGTAATTGCCAGTTTCACCATTTACAAATAAAGTTCTTTGAAGTTGTAAACATGGGATCTTCACATCAGTAACCTGCAATTCCCACATGACATCAATGCAGCACCGTGGGTCCGACCAATAAAATGCTGAAATAAGTAGCGACAGGACGGGGCACTTCAGGGACCAATCAGATCTCAGTTCTCATTGCCCCCGCACCTGGACCTGCCCGTTATTTAACAATAACTTTCCAGGTAGTTCTTGGAAATTGTTATAATTACAGGCATTTTCTTGGTATTTTGTCACTAATAGCAACCCCTTTGTTCCAGGAAGCTTTTGACTACAGCTCCTGATTTCAAGGAACACAGAGATTTTTATCACAAGCACTACACAAGGCAAGATCTGTTTGACGTCTGTCTCAGTAAATAAGCACGCCATGGTTACGGGCGCCAAAATACATAATTTAAGAGTTCTGACATCTAAAGTTACTATAACTATTGTGCTTGGGGTTGCAAAGGTTATTTAATATCACTTAACATTAATTCGCTGAAAGGCTGTGTGTTACAAGGTTAGCTCATAGTTCCTTCTTGCCTCTGTCAGTCCCGATCTGAAAGCGAAACCACTCCAACTGGTGTCTAGAAAGAAAGAAAAAAAAACATCCTCTCAAACTAAACCAGCAAGTGGTTTCTAAGAAATGAAAGGCTAAACTTGCTCTCACGAAAGACTGGGGTAATCTCGTGTTTTATTTCACGAGGCAGTTAAATGTAGGATGGTCGATTATGCCCTAGAATTTCAGCTGTTTTTTTATGCTGATTCTGTGACTATGTGTCTCTCGTGCTGAGAACAGATTGTACATAATCTGTAAGAAAAGAAGCTCTTTATGGACTTTGGTAATCCCAGCACTCATTGGCAAGAGGGAATCCCACTGCCCCATTTATGACCCCTCATGGTATTTGTAAGGAAAAACCTCCCTTCTTCTGTTTTCAAGCATCTTATTTTCCTCTGATGAATATATGTACAGTCAAAACTACGTATTTTGACAGCTTGAATGTGGGTGTTACAAATATGCAAGAACTAAATAGGAGACTTTTAAGGCATAGTTTAGAGGTTCAGAAGTAATTATACTGATCTGCATGAAGCTCAAACAAAATTATCATCTGCAGTGCTTTGTTTAAAAGCTGTCTGCAGTCATGCATAAACTATACACACATGAGAAGAAGGCCATACTCTCTCAAGCATTCTCTGCAGCTTCTTTCAGCCTATGTTGTTGTAAGGTGTTAGGATTCAGCCACTTCGTGTATACCTAATATTCAAAATTGATTTTTTTAAGTGTCTACATTGGCATAACCACAATCCTCAACTTCCTCATCACATAAGAAAAAATACTGATAACAACAAGTTAGCTTTCCAAGACACACTACTAAAAATGAACAAGCCACACACAGATTTAGTTTACTTCAAATAAATGTTGTTTAAGTCAAACTGAATGACAGACAAACGAAAATATAGAAAAAAATATAGTCAAACATGAAAGTTGCTCACTTAGAAATGAACAAAAATCAAATCCAAATGCAAATTCTTAGTGATAAAATCAAAGACAAGGGAATTTCAAGTTTTCGGTAGACAATATGTACATTTGCATGCTTGAATCTATTCAAATGAGGGGAACACTGTGTATGACCTTCAGAGTGTCAGTGAATGTTTCCAGCAATTCGTATGAGAAGAGTAAGTGTGTATTTGTTAGGGTTTTAATGCCCAAGAAGTTTAGAAGATGAGAAACATTAACGTGAAACAAGGACCCACAAAGACAAAGAGGTCACTGCTGTTTCCCAGCAGGTCAGACAGGTAGTTTCATCCAAAATTGCTGCAGAAATCAGCTCATTTTCCTCTTTGTCTGCATGCCAGGAAAATTCAGACAGGTCTGTGAGCTCTCTGTAGCACTTATGGTTACAGTTTATGAGTACTTCTGCTGCTTTTTCTTTCCCTATCTCTCAGTCTGGTTAACCTTCCTCCCTTCCCATCGTCAAAATGGAATGGGCTGTTCTGGAAAGATATTCTTCGCTGCGTGCTTGGCATTGTTGTCGCAACACTTCTCTCAGCAGTAAAATCATCAATGAAATTAATGTCAGTGTGCCAGTTTTATTGGCAGCTGTAGATGCTCACTCTGTTACTGAACCAACAACATGTTTGACAGATTGCTTTATGATCTGGGTCATGAGCCGTTCCCCTTTCTTTTCTTTCATCAACCCATCATTCTCTTATATTAAATCTGGTGAATTACACGTTCATGTGTCTTGTCTTGTTAGATAAGGTCAACACCTTGCTTATGTGCTTATTATTATTATAATATAATGTAGTTTTGTTTCCATGCACTCATCTGAATACAGTTTGATCATCCAAAGTATATCTATGGAAAATTCCTAGTGAATATCAGACCCCTGCCATGACCCTGCCTAATGCCAGGACTTTTCAGCACAACTGCTTGTGACAGTGTATCTTAAAAAAAGATAATGTCCACGAGATATGTCAAATATATTGAGTCATTGCCTAATTCTTCTTTCATCCCCATCAAACCAACATTTCCACCGTAGCACAAGAAATACTGAGCAGATTACCATCAAATTTCCTGACCACACCCATGATACCTAAAGAATACGCCAGTTCTATTTTGGACATCTGTCCTTTAAGACCCCATCTCATCAGTTTGTACATTTTGTGTGGCCTTTGATGGTCCTCCTGGGAACTGAGTCCTTAATGGTTTTGGTGACCCCCTCTGACCTTTCCTCTCTTACCACCGTCTGGCCAAAATATCCACTTGAGGACTTGAAAGTCTAAAGGGCAGATTGTCATTCAGTTTACTAATATATGCTATCCAGAGGATAAAAGGTAAAATTTGCATTCTTTTGTGCACATTTGCTCAAAAATGCATCTTTATCAGATTGGCGTATTGATTGTGAGAAACTCTTACAAAGCATTTGTGTCATTCTCAAAGCAACAAACCCTGGCTTTAATGATACATTGATCTTTTAGATGTGTTGTGTACTGATAAGGCTTCTTTAAAAGGACAAACAGTCTATAGATGTGTCACTGCAATTGTGAGTGATGAGAAAAATAAACTGTTGCAAAACGTGGCTACAGGAGAAATCAGGTACAGAAACGAAATTCCAGAAATTCACAAAAGTCTGCACAAAAACAGAGCAATTCATACAATAACTGCAAATCACAAAAAAATAACAGCCACGGGTTAAAGAAAAAACCCAATGTTCATCCTTTACACAAGACTTTGTGGCAGTCTGTACAATTATAAAGCCTGGACCAAAGTCAGAGACCGGCAGACAATGCCATCACTAGAGCTATACATTTAACAGGACTGATAATAATAATTTTGTGGTCTTTGGGTGCCATTTGGGCATTAGACCAGTTGGGTATTGCAGTGTTTTTGTTCCCATAAAATCTCCATTCCATGTTCACAGAGGGAATCAATATTCTATTAGTGGGTAGGCTGTGGTATCACTACTAGGAAAGGACAATAGAAGGCAGCAATATGAAGTTACACAATGGCACCCAACATTTACCGCTGCATGACTGACATAAAACATTTAGAAATTAAAGCTGAGCCAGTCTTAACTTTTCTTTCAGTGCTCCAGTGGTGCAGGCAAGCATCAACCAAACATATGCTTCCATTGTTTGCTTACTCACAGTGGATTTATACTTTTGTGTTAAATCTGTGCTGTAGTTACATTGTAATTGCAAACCCTATGTGGTAACTGGACATTTACCTCCCTAGAAGTGTAACTACATGTTGCCATCGACACAGAAGCACAGATATAATTGCAGGAAATGGCGTTGGCCACAGAACTATAAATTAAGCTACGGATAAGTCCGCCCATGGATAACGTCACTGAGTGTTTGAGCAGAGATCTTGTAACTTGGTCAAGCCCAATACACGTTGACCTTTATTTCACCTGCAAAGTCCCAATCTTCATGTGGAGTTTATGTTTTTTTTTACCACTAAAAGGGGAACGACAGTGAATGCCCTACTATGGTTATTACATTGAGGAGCCAGAGGGGGCGACACAACAAATGGATTTATTTACGTAATCATCATCATAAACATTGAGAACATAAACATTGAGAAAAAAAAACAAAGAACTAGGCCCAATATATTTTTTATATAAATTTGACTTGATTATTTCAGTAAATATTGCTATGTTGCACACTCTTTTATTTATATTTTGATAAAGGGCATCTATGGGGTGATTCACATTTCCAGTCAACATATTGTCCTGACAACTTGATAACCGCACGACATTTCTTTTATCGGCTTTTGGTCCCTTTTAAAAAACAAAAAATCACCAAAGGAGTCGCATTATGCAAAACAATATTTTTAAAAATCTTAAAACGAATTTATTTTTTATAATTATACACACGTATTCAATTTAATTTGCTCTGAAAAAAAGTTGTTTTTCTTTTTAATTTAATTTACAATTTTATTTTTTGTCATAATACTAAAGTAAATTGGTTAAATATTCATGCACGGCCCGTTTTTTCCGTATTTTGTATGTCACATAATTCAGCAATTAATTGCAACAACTCGTTGCCTTTCATAATCGCTGTGTATATGATAGGCTGCAGTGCTGCCGGGAGGGGAAACCATTACAAACGTTTTCGATGCATGAAAGCGTTTCAGTGCACGTCCTATTTGTAAACCTCTTCAGTAGGGCGATTTTGCGCGCTCCCGTGGACTCGCCATAGAAAACAAAGCTGAACGTCTTCCATAACAGCTAGAGGTGCAGACTTGAGGAATATCCGAATTTAGTCTGCATACAGCGAGCTGAATATGGATTTACTGTGGGTGTAGCATCGTTGGAGACCGAGCCTTCTCGGTTGGAGTGACAGCAGGACACTAGCGAAACCACCGAAAATAACAGCTGTGTCTTTTTTTCTCGGGGTGCTTTGTCTAGTCCACCTAACGATAGCAAACCATCACTGTCGTTTTAACCGCAAGATATTCAGCTAGTTCTTACTAGCTGCTGCCGGGATGTATCACCATGTTGTCACCAAAAAGTAACCGCTAAGACGTCGAATTGTGAAGGAAACGCAAGAAAACATCTCCCGGGTCCCAACGGGTTGTCACTGGGACCTGAATCTGTGTTAGCCACAGTCGCGGAACCCACTGTTTTTGGCGATATGGCGGAGCAAGGCTACTCATCCTGGTGAGTGCGTACAGGCATTGCGCTACCGATTGGTAGCCGCTGTTGCTATTGCTAAACCAGATTGCAATAGGTCATTAAACCAACGAACCGTATTTCTGTCAGTATACAGAAACCTTTGTCTCTTCACATCGACACTTCACATGCATTTATCAACGTCTTCAGAACAAAAGGTCACTCATCCAGATATTTTTCCATCAGCTTGATTTTTTTTTTTTTTTTTTGCTAAACTGCTAACTTTGGCTAGCCCTAGCTAACGAGCAGCCCCAGCTGATGCCGTGCTAACATTGTCCAGCATCGGTTAAATCCAATGGTGGCTGTTGCAAGGAAATGCTAACGAGTTAGCTGCCCTGCTGATAGCTAAAGCACAATGGGGTGGTCATTTTAAAAATTTTCCTTCGCTTTTTGGAGTACGGCTGGCTTTGTTGGTAAACCCAGTTGTGCACAATAAACGCAGCGTTTCATGACAGTGTTAAAAGGCTTAGTTTGTTGTCTGTGCCAACAAATTAGCGCTAGCTGGCATTCGTCGTCGACCTGCTGCTCACACAATAACAAAGGTTCGGCTGTAGCTAAGCTAGCATCGGTGTCAAGTCACAAAAATGCAGTTTTTCCATACAGTGACAAGCGATAGGCGGTCACAGATGGCACCATCAGGTCTCGAGGTATAGAAACGATATATAACTATAGTGTCATAGTAATTTTTGTGGTCGGCGAAAGTATAGATTGCACGAAATCATTCAGAGATGATGTGATAAGTGAAATGCGTTGTCTCCGAAAACGACCTCTTTCTTATGGCCTAGTTAATCTATACTAGGTTATACTTGTCTGATCTATGAACTAAAGATTAAGTGTTTGTGTCATGTCTACTACAAGATTGTTTTGAGTCTGAGAAGGCCGAGCCAACCGGGTCTTCCCTAAGAGAGTGCATTCATTGAGTTGTACGAGTCGACTGTTTATTTCATATACTAACCTTTATTTAATGTCACACCTTCTGCCTCTGAAAATCCCAGTATTCATGCTCTTTAAAAAAAATCACAATTGAATATCTTTCATCAGTTTTAGATCAGTGAGCAAAAGTCTTTCCCAGTACAGCGATATCTGTAAATGCAGATAAAACAAAGTTTTTCCCAACGTTTTTGCCAGCAGGGTGCCACTGTGTGCTTTTAGCTTCATAAGTGGTCTATCAAACTGTTTGTGTGGTAAATGTGTTGTATAAAAAGTCCAAATCACTGTAAAATGTGAGGCCAAAGAAAGAAAATAGTTTGTATATTTTTTTTAATGCACAATTTTTATGACTACACCCAGTCCACAGGCTTTTACAATGAAACTTGATATTTGAAAGGGTCGTTGTCATAAATTTTGTGTGCAATGTTATTGGATCTCAGAATGCAAATTAGTGTCCAAAAAACAAGCTTCATGATCCCGTTTGACTTGTCAACGGCTGTGATATATCAGAAGATAAGCGAAGCACTGGTGAGGATTAATTAACATAGTAAGCTTAATTTATGTGACCCAGCAGCAATAAAACCCACTGCCGATCAAGATGGATTTACACCTCGATGAGATCGGATCAAAGCACAATTAAAACTACCTCCAGATGTGGTTAAATCAGTGGATTGATTCGTAACACAGCAGATAATGTCCATTTATTCTTTTGCTTTAAATGGGACTAACATTGAAATATGTCTTCACAATATTACAGCCCCATTTTTCTTTTTTTAATTACATTTATAGGACTGAGATCATCTCTGACTGGGAGGGGAGGAGGGTTAACTTTATGTTTGATTATTTATTTATTTTTAAAAAAAAGGTATGAATAGAAATATTCAGGCATGCCTTATATGATCAAATTAAGAATATTTTCCAGGTGCACTGTTATCTATACTGTTCTACAAACATAAAAAATGATTTGGGGTTATTTTATGTGCGCTCCTACACATGACCATTTTGCATGTGTTTGTTTTATATATGCTGATATTTAAGTTATAGTGATGCAGATTAAATCAAGTATGAATTCAAAAGCTAATGATGATGATTTAACATGTTATTGGGAAAACAACCTGTAACAATCCTCTTGATCGGTAAGCTATCTGGGATTGCTCTGAACATATTTATTATCATCTGTCCCCAGGCCTTGCTTTAACAGTGTTAACGTATTGTTCATTCTCAACCTTTTAACACTTGTTGAAGGTAGCTTAGTACAAAGGGAATCTGAAAAACGGATAACCTCCATCCAAGAGAGTGAAAAAGAGGAATCAGAGACATTATACTGGTTGAAATTTATTCAGAACAGCAAAGATGGTTATGAAATTTTAACTGAGAGGGGGGGAAAGGGAAGGGGGGGGGAAACCCCTTGCTTTTGGGGAAAATCTGTACATAATTTCATTATCATTTAAAACATTTCATTTGTGAGTGTAGTTTGTCTCAATTGCCGCTTAAGTTCGAGTTCATTAGATACTTGCTTTAAACTAACTCCCCAAACAAGTGCCACAAAGCTTTACCCAGATGGCTGCTCAGTGGCAAGACTTTCTTCTAGAAGGATTTTGGGAAAATTCAGCCACTTCAAAATTCTCTCTGGTCTAATTTGCATACATTAGTCTATTTTTTTTGAGGAAAAAAGAGGAAGAAAAGAACCACACACACCCACAGAGGCAGTTTATAGAGGGGAAAAAAGAAAACATACAGAAACACAATAGAAGCACTGATAAGAACATGCCAAGTGGACAAACCATAAAGCCATGTCGGCCAATCAGAACCACAGGCTCTGCAACGTCAAAAACTGCCAACCCTGCAAATGCCTTTTCTGAATTTCTTGACCCATGATTTCCAAAAGGCCAGTTTCAGTGACCTAAAACTGCGTGTGTGGCTAAAAGGCTAAAGTCCATGGAGAAGGAAAATCTGTTTTGTTTTTTAAACACGTAGTGTCAACAAAGCCTTGTACATTTTGTGACTTAATGATTTTGTGTTAACCATGGCTAAAGAGCTGTTGATATAAGGATTCCTGCTTAGAGATGTATTTATTGTAATATTTATGATTTAACTCAAGCTCCTCAAAAGAAATTAGTCTAAATGGGGTTTAGATACATAGTTGCTTGTGTTGATTTGCAAGCTCAGCAGAAAAACATTAGACCGTGACTATCTATTGTGCTTGAAATAGCTTAAATGTCACTGAGGAGCTTCAGAGATGAATAATGAGTAAATGTGGAATTATAGTTGAATCTCAAAGCTTGTGTGCTCGCACTAAATTTTCTTTTTGCTTTGCAGCCAACCTGAGATTTATTTTAATTACTACAGTGTGCACAGCCAACCATCAGGGCAGAATATCATAGTGTTTGTAGACATAAGCTGTTTTCAAACACAAATTTAGGACAGTTTTGGAACAATCTGGTTGAGATATTTTCTGCTTTTCTCACTTGTAGTGAACAGCAGGAAATAAATTTGCAGTGTGCTGGAAATGTTAGATTTGCTGCAGTATTAGGTGCTCTGTTCAAACATCACATGGACCCATGAAGCTGACAGGTCCCCCCCCCCCCCCCCCCCCCCCCCCCCCAAAAAAAAACCCCCAAAAACTCATCCGATCCAATTGCATGGGATATTTGCATTTTGCCCTACACTTCTCCTGATGTAATCTGATAGAAGTTAAGAGCACATGCATGAAAATGGCTTCATATTTTCTACATTTTTATTGGTGTTATCTAGTAGTGATGTTTTCTCTTCATATCAGCATCATCAGGTTAATATAGTTTAATATTGCACTAGATCAATTTTAAGTCATCCTGTTACAGTAGAGTAAGTGATGCCACTTTTGTCCTCACCTCAGTACCCGTTTGTCAGAAGAGCAGCAGCTAGGCCCAGTGCAGCTACCTCGCACACTGAGCCACTGAATGCAATGTGTTCCTAGTAACTTTCAGAAGACACCAGAAAGCACTGCTGTTTTAAATCACATGCCTAAGTTTATTAATAGTGTTGACAAAGAGCAGATATTTGAAGACCGATCTCTCACCGCAATTTGTAGAGACATTTGTTAAATGTGCACTTAGTTTCTGTTGTGCGCAGCTAATTTTATATCAAGCTGTCCGGCGCAAACGACAGTGAGCCCCTTTCAACCTCACAACAACCAGCTGACCAATCTTTCTGAAGAGTCTTCATTTGTTGCCACTATCAACTCTTGCAATAGCAGCAATTTGCTTTAAAGTTAGATTACTAACCATTGGTAGTTGTTTTGTTCTAGTTTCTCTTCCTAGCTTTTAGTTGTGTAGCTGACAGTGCATGCAGTGTAAATGAGAAATTTTCAACCGTGACATTTTAAATCAAATTATGAAAGTCACACTTCCTGAAGTGAAAGCATAGAGCAGCAGAACTATTCAGTTGTATGGCACTCTTTCTCAAGTCAAGTTTATTTATAAAGCACATTTAAAAACAACCGAGGCTGACCAAAGTGCTGTACAACAAAATACAAATATAAAATACAATAAAACACAAGTACATAAAACTCCTCACTGATAAAACAATAAATTAAAACAATAAGTTAAACCTTGCTAAAAGCCAATGAGAAGAGGTGAGTTATAAGAGCAGTTTTAAAAGTTCCTAGGCTTGTGGAGAATCTGATGTGAGGAGGTAAACTGTTCCACAGTCTGGGTGCAGCCACAGCAAAAGCCCTCTCTCCCCCAGTCTTTAGTCTGTACCTGGGAACATCTAAAAGCATCAGGTCTGCTGACCTCAAAGATCTCCTGCGGCGGTAAATGCTAAGAAGCTCTGCCAGGTAAGGAGGTGCAGTACCGTTAAGGACCTTAAAAACCAGCAGTAAAATTTTAAAATCAATCCTAGAAGCAACTGGGAGCCAGTGGAGAGAGCAGAGAACCGGAGTGATGTGGCCTCTCTTTTTGGAACCGGTCAGCATGCAAGCAGCAGCGTTCTGCACCAGTTGGAGGCGATGCAGACAGGAACGATCTAAACCAACATAAAGGGAGTTACAGTAGTCCAGCCGTGAAGTAATAAAAGCATGGACCACCCTTTCTAGATCGTTCCTGCACAGGTAGGACTTGACTTTGGCTAAAATCCGTAGATGATAAAAAGATCCCTTGACTACGGAGCTGATTTGTTTATCAAATTTAAAAGCACTGTCAAAAGTAACACCGAGGCTCTTAATGGAGGAAGTACATTTGGATGTTAGGGGTCCCATAAAATCAAAGGAAAGGTTGGGGTCTTTAGGAAGCCCAAACACAATGACTTCAGTTTTACTTTCATTTAGATGTAGAAAGTTAAGCGCCATCCAAGTCTTAATGTCAGACAAACAGGAGAATAACGGCTGCAGAGAGTCCTTACAGTCTAACCTCAGAGGGAGGTAGATCTGAATGTCATCAGCAAAGGTGTGGAAGGACACATTATGTTTGCGCAGCACATTGCCCAGAGGGAGCAAATACAGAATAAACAGCAGGGACACACTGATTTCTGACACACTGATGGGGCACTGCCCTATTTGTAATATACTGAAAACTTTTTTTTTTCCTAATATAACTGTTTAAGTCCTGCCACCACCAGAGAGACCCAGTAAAGATATAAAGTGTTGGAAGATTTGACATAACCCCTGCCTGCTGACCTGTTTAGGCTAGTGATGGCGTTTACACCAGTTACTGTTATCAGTTCATCTGCACAGAAAACTGGGTTAAGTAGCACAATAGCAGAGAAGATGACGTTGTTGTCTTTTATGGTAGAGCTGGAGCCTCACCTCTGACACACATTCACCGAGCTGTGAGCAAAGAGACAGCCCTTGGGCTAAGACTAGGGCTGCACAATTTTGCATAAAATGAGAATCACGATTTTTTTTGCTTAGAATTGAGATCACGATTCTCTCACGATTTTCTTTTCCAGTATAAATATTTATTGCACTTATTAACTGCACATCAACTTCGTAACAGTTGAGACTGAACATAAAAACAATAAATAAACATAAAAACAACAAATGTCTCACATTTTGTCGTTGCCGCAAAATGTTGTACTGCTTGAAATTCCGTCTCCACCGTTGCTCGACGCTGCGTGTATAGAGCAGGTAGTGCAACAATAGAAAAATAGTTGCGGGACAGCACTGTGTAGCGTTGTCTAGGGTGTTGATCATTTTCCTAAATCCCTCGTTTTGCACAGTGTTGATGGGAGCCATATCTTTGGTCAGGTGATAAGCAGTGTTGGGACTAACGCGTTATTAAGTAACGCGTTACAGTAACTACGTTATTATTGTGGTAACGAGCACGGTAACTAGTTATTATGCCAAAATCAGTAACGCGTTAGTCGTTACTGGGATTTAGATAGGGTCGTTACTCGTTACTTCGTGTGGTGGCTATCGCGGAGCTTCCACAGATTCAGTAACATTAGCAAGTGGTGGAGGCCAGCAGGTGGAAGAAGGAAAGGGGACGCAGAAGGAAAAGAGACCCGAGGCAGCCGCCGGTCCAAGTGTGAACTGAACTTCAGGTAAGAAGTTATGACCTGCAGTCTCTCTGGGTCAGATATAAATCAAGTTTAGGTGGAGTTTATTTTCGTTATTCTGACTTTTTCCGTACTGCGTGCTGGCTAGCATGACGGGAGTTTCTATACAGCTGGGTGGGTGCTATGAAGTTAATGATGTTGAACTTTATTTTGTTCATAAGTTATTAGAGTTGCCAACCGTCCCGTCTGGTATTCAGAGAAAATATTAAACGCTTCTTATTGAGGTGAAAAGGAACAGTTTGTCCCGTTATTCAGCTACAATGAAAAAGGCACAAAGCTGGAGTTATTCTGTGTCTTTGCTGCACAGCTGCCTCTTCTTCTCTCATTCTCTCCCCCTCCCTCTCCCGTTTCTACTTCAATCATGAAACTGATCAATGATCAGCTGATCGGCTCTCTTGTTTGTTTATCGCTCACTTTGCGCCGAAAGAGGAAACCAGTGGATGTCACGCTAAACAACAGCAGCACGTTTAAGCTTGATCAGCTGTTGTTAGAATTTATTTAATATTAATTTCTAGTATCAGCTGATGTTTGCTGGAGCCACAGCTGTAAACCTGCGGGTCATGATATGGTTTGGTTATCTGGTGAGAGGGAAACATGAAGATGAAACCAGGAGATGTCCTTACTGGATCATCAGAGCTGAACAGGTGATGGAGAAACAGGTTTACCTTTTAGGTGACATGAATGAGTTGAAGGGAAGTTATGAACTGTTTCTGAGAGACAAATAACACCAGGATCCTTTTTTAGGTAGCTGACAGCTGGTAACTGTGCAGGTGCGGATCTAGCAAAGTGTTGCCAGGGGGGCATGTAGGGCATTAACAGGGAAAGGGGGGCACAAAGAAATACTTTTCTTTCTTATTCCCATTTAAAATGTCTAGCTTTTAAAAAATAAATATCTGAATCTTACAACAAACGATTGATAGATTGATGCATATATACCATCAAAACAGTGTACATCACTGTCACAACAGTGTTTATTTTCATTCAAAGGCTTTATGATTTTTTTCCTATAATGGTGGGCCGGTCTCTAGTCAAAATGCCCGGGACGATTTTCTGTCCCAGTCCAGCCCTGTATGCAGCTCATCTGCAGTCTGGTGTTACCTACATCTTCCTATTCAGAAGGCAGAATTTCCGAGTTCTGAGTACAATCGAAAGCACCACGACTGCAGTTTTTGTGTTGGATGTAAAAGGCGCACATGACTCTGTGACGTAGGCTAGAATCATGGCAGCAGTCAATGACGGTCCAGGCGTGGGATTTCTCTCGTGGAAATATGCATTATACATTATACATTATATTTTCCTTTCTATTGGTAGGTGGCACAGTGCACTTGTGGCAAGTAAGCAAGCTAGAAGACTGGCAAAGTTATGGGAGAAACACATTAACAAGAGAATTCTGAGTAAAACCAAAGTTACTTTCCCTAGTAACTAGTTACTTTGAAAGTAACGAGTAACTTGAAGTAACTGAGTTACTTTTGAGAGAAGTAACTAGTAATGTAACTAAGTTACTATTTTAAAGTAACTTACCCAACACTGGTGATAAGTGATAGCTTCCATAATTTCTTTGTGCCTGCGGGAGTTCGACGTGTATAGGGAAGCGCTGCATAAGGTTCCTGTTATTGATGTTTGGGTGGTTGACCGGGACAAATTTTCTCCAGTCACTTTCTTGTCATCCCTGACGTGCTCTCCGTTGTTTTTTTTCCCTGCCAATTTCAGCAGCCAGCTTCTGTATCACGTGGTATAAGGCTCCGCCCTTGTCATTTGTTGAGCAGGAAGAGTGAGCGCTTGTTGCAGATTGTACCCAGATCAAAATGCGGTACAATCATCGTCTTTTTTTTAAAAATTGTTGTCATTTGGAAATGAGATCGCACATAAGTATGAATTGAGATCGCAATTTTCTAACGATTAATCGTGCAGCCCTAGCTAAGACCGTTAATTTTCTTTCACTTAACCTGAGCTTTAATTTTTTTTTCTTAAGTTGATAGCAACAGTGCTCGTTTTTATAATCACAATCAAGACCTATATTGGTAAAAAGCTATTAAACTTATTATTTTAGTTTAAGCAGCCCAGTTGTGGGTGGGAAGAGTGGCAGCAAAAATATCCAAAGGGGGCAGTAAAACTGTATTGGCCTTTTTGTGTGTGTGTGTGTGTGTGTGTGTGTGTGTGTGTGTGTGTGTGTGTGTGTGTGTGTGTGTGTGTGTGTGTGTGTGTGTGTGTGTGTGTGTGTGTGTGTGTGTTTACGTATATGACTACTGTATATCCTCTGGTATAATGTTTCTTTCTGTCAGCAGTACTATACTGCTGACAGATGACTGCAAGAAGAGTACTACATCTCATTCCTCTGGAAACTAACGTTAAATAGTTTTGTGCCATCAGCAATTGAATTACTTGTAAATTCACATATTTTTGAGTAAAGTTGTTTAAAAAATAATACGTAGATAATAATAAGCTAAAAATTACAGATCTGATTAGATAAAGCAAAAGTACCGATGGCAACAGTGCCATCTTTGCCTCCAGTCAAATTCCTCACCTCACTATTTGCCGAACACATGACCACTACACAATGCTCAGCAACACTTTATTGCTGAGCATTGTCGAATTTTGAGAGGACAGCAAAGTTGCCAGCAAAGTTGTTAAACGGTTTCATAAATGTTAACAAAGCCAGAGATCACATTAACAGTAGCCATTTCACTATTAGCAGTTAACCAATAGCCACAGTAGCCAACATCATTAAGCTAGGAACTAGCAGCTATGGCTAATAATAAAATATTAGGAGGATAACACAGTTATTTGTGTCCAGTGTCAAGTACTCAAAGGTAATAAGTGGCATTTTTTTTTCTGTTAGAGCATTAAAGAAAACAAACTAATGATATAGTGATATATATGACTGAGTATGATTATGTCTTGGGTTATTAGTTTTATTGTAAATATTCTGTATTTTTATATACCGTATTTCCCGGACTACAAAGCGCACCTGAATATTAGCCGCACAAGCTAAAATCAGGGGAAAATCCTGTTTTGTACATACATTAGCCGCACCTGACCAAAAGCCGCAGGTGTTTCAATATTGACTTATCATATGTAAGAGAATATGCACAAAGCGAATTGTCAGGAAAGAGATGGCTGTTTGGAGACACACCCCTTTTATTAATATTTTGAAAATCAAGTTATGGGTACATATTTGCACATGTGCTGTGCTTCATAAATGAGTAACAAATGTAGTACATAACAGTAACCTACAGCACACCAGAAAAATAGATTCAGACTACCTTTTAGGCTCAGGTGCAGTGACACGGCTTTAACAAGAAGAAAAGTCAGTCATTCACCACCATCTTCCTGCGCACTAAAACCACCAAAGTCCTCTTCTCCAGTGTCGGAAACGAACAGGCTCAGGATGGCTTCGTCATCCACTCTCAGCTTCTTTCCTTCGTTGTCACTTTCAAAACCAAAGATAATCCTCATTGTCAGTGTCAGAGTCGAACACCCTCTGAAGGGCCGTGGCGGTGTCCTCCTCTTCATCATGCAGCAGTCCAGCCCTTCGAAATCCGTTGGTGATCGTGGATGTTTGCACACTTTTCCACGCTGTCAGAATCCACCGGTAGAGTTGAGCACAACTTGCTTTTCGCAAGTTTATCGCCGCTCGTCATCCACGACTCCCGCTGAACGCATAGCGCTACTTTGAAGTTTGTTTTTCGCGCTACTTGTACGGCACTATGTTGCCTGGCGGATGGACATGTGACCAACATACCACTCTTGAACCCCGATCCTTCCGCCAGGCAACGTAGTGCCGTACAACAGCGGAACAAACAAAACAAATCGTCTTACGATATGACAAAAATCATGGACAATCTATAGAAAAGCCGCACCTGACTAAAAGCCGCAGGGTTCAAAGCTTGTGCAAAAAGTAGCGGCTTATAGCCCGACAATTACGGTAAACTTGTTCTCAGAAAACATTTTAAACTAAAATCATCATTCAGTCCAGCAGGCATCATTGTGTTGAGTGTTGAGACCCAATACACCTCTTTCTGAGAAGTCAAATCCAATGAAATGCAGAGTGGCAAGGGACTGATGTTTAGCTTCTTGGTAGTGTTTGGCTGTAACTACTCCAAGTTCCCAGTATGCATGCATCTAATATGTTCTGAAGTTCACTGGTTGACTGCTCTTTGTTTTTTCAGTGTAAGCTTGACCATTGGGGCATTCAAGAATACAGATTACTGATGTTGTACTGTAGTTTAGTTTATGAATTGTTTGATAAGGAACGTTTTACCAATATGTGGATGGGTAAAATATATCTGAAATGGTGTTACACTGTCTGCATTTACCAACATCTTAAGTTTCCTTTTAGGTGATGCCAAGTGTGATTAGGTTTGCTGGCCTGAAAACTGTGTGCAAGATTATTGCTTATTGTTTGAGCTCTTTGAAATGATAGGAGAGGAGGCATTTCAGTGATTCCACTCAGTGATTCCACTTAGTGACGGTTCAGCTTTTAAGATGTGCCAGTGTCTGTTAATTATGTCCCTGGATTTCTGATGATAGTGGTTCAATTCAGTGATGAAAGTTATTCTTTCATTTTTTTTCTGTTAAGGTTTTAAGGCTTAAGCAGTTCATATCTTGAAGATACTAAAGCATGGAATTAGGCTCTGACGATTATGGAGGGATGGCACTTTCCTTAATTAAATCATGATTTCATCTCCTTTGTCATGCTTTTGAATTCTTCCAAGTCTGAGAAATTTCTCCAAAGGCATAAAAATTGCCCAGTAGGTATGTTTTCCTTGAGATGACTTGGATGGTGTTGCAGTGAAGAAGAGTGTTATGTTCAATAGGGTTCCTTTAAATTGAAATATGTAGGCTTCCATCTTGGTGTATAGACATGGGTAGATTACAATGAAAAAGTGTCTAGAAGGAAATACTTGAATTTACATGTCAGAAACATTTTGAGTTCTCCAAGAAAGTACCATCTCTCCATAATTGACATAGCCTACACCCAAGTCATATGTCATTTCTGTGTCAGTGTGACCTAAGGGTGGAGGATGTTAAGGATGATTCAGGTAACAAGTTGTTACCTGAATGCCAGCGTATCATTGGTAGTGCAGTGCTGTTTATGCATAACAGGCCTGTGCAGTCTTGCAGTCAAGTTAAACGGTGTGAGTCTCAGCAAGTTAGTTCACTTGAGGAATTTAACTAGCTAGCCACCATGCTAAAACTGAATCCATCTGTCTAATCTTTGAAACACTTTCAGTTAGTTAAAATACTTTTCTGTCAATTCAGATTGTGGATCAGGCTAAAATGTTAAAAAATAATGCTATATATCTTGACGCATGCCCAATCATCCAGGTAAGTAAATCCCAAAAGGTTGATTCTGTTCATCTGGACGTTTCGTCACTTGGGTGGGTGACGAAATGTCCAGATGAACAGAATCAACCTTTTGGGATATTGCCATATAGTTTCAAGGTTATATTAATAGGTTATATTATATTTCAAGTACCCATGCATTTCCTTTTTGTTACTGACAAATGAGAGTAAAAAGGCAATAAAGGCTCAGGTTTTTTTAGAAAAAAAAATTAATATGGGACAGGATTAGGAAGCTGAGGAAAAATGAAGACAAGATAGTGGCGCTCGTAATAATCATAAGATTTAAGTTGGGTTACTGCTCAGTTTAACAGGCAAAACTGAAGCAAACTACAGGCTCACTTACCACAGAGATACATTTGCGGTAGAGTTACGAGTGCCTGCGTGTTTTTAAAAATATCTGTATGTCTGAAGCGTAACTATATTGTATAGCAAGATGGGGCACTATGATATGCAACATGAATATTTTATTGCACATGTAATTAGTGTGTCCTTGTGTAGAGATGCCACAAGACCCAAGACTTGAGTGGAAAGCCAGTACAAATAGTTAAGGACCTGATGGTACTTCTATTTTACTGTAATTTATATAATTGCAAGAACTATGAAGTTTACTCCAAAATAATAACATAATGCTGCAGCATGTAGGTGTAAAGGGATGTACAGCAGAATCTTTGTAAAGAATTATTTGTTTAAACTAAGAAGTTTGGGTTTTGTTTTTTTTGCTTTTTGCTGGAGCTTTTTGTTCCTAAAACATTAGACTTTACATTGCATATCTGCCGATTGTCATATCCAATCAAATTTACAGCATATTTAAAAAATAGAACTTTTCTTTTAGTTGTGCCAATCTGACACATTTAATAGTTGACAAAAAACAAAAGGAGAGAAAAGCAGAGATCAACTTGTGTGTGGATTTATGTCAACATATGTTCTCTCTCAGAACAAACCTGTAGAACAAGCTTTCTACCTGACATTACGATCAAGTACCACCTAATGTATGTGGGGGTCATTGAAACTGACAAATGCAGACTTGACGTCACAGCTCCAGGGTCAGGGTGCCGGTGCTTTAAATCCTTGTACACTGCATGTCGTGAAAGGAAAGCTCAGTCTGGAGTCTGGATTTAAAACACTTGCTCTTGCCAACTAGCAAGAACAGCAATGTTTAAACATCTGGTCAACTAGATGTTTAAACATTGCTGCTTTTGCTAGTCGGCACCAGAAGTACTTGTCAGGTAAACAAGTGATTCTTATTTTATTGATATCCAAAATTACCCATTGGTTGTAATATCTCGTCTTCCGTCTAAGGGCAGGCAGTGGTGCTTGCTCCCTCTTTGTGATGGAAAGTAGGCAGACAGCTGTGAGAACTAGTGCAGTTCTACAATGCTTTGAAAGATGAGTGGTTATACGTTAGATATTACAAGAGTTAACATAAACAAGACTGAAGCTGTGTGTAACCACATTCTGCACAGGCACATATGTAGATGCTGGCCAACAGGAAAGGTGGATTACTGCTGCTAGCAGTGCTAATGTAACACTTGGCAAACTGATCTAATACTGCACGTGTGTAGTGTTATACACAGCACAAAATCTTCAGCAATATTTAAAAGCACAATGTCATTAATGGAATGTTAAATGCAAATGCAATGATTGTATTTGCAATGTTTAAGCTCATCTTTTAGATGTTTGAAGCACTTTTCCTGCACCTTTTTTTTTTTTTTTTTTTTTTAAATAATCTTAATACAAACTTTTTTAAAATATTGTTCATATGTACACTAATGTGATTATTTTAATGAATGAATACCTTAGTAAAAGTTAATAGAGTTAAAAAATTAAAGAAGAAACTTTACACCTGGAAACCTAGTTTTTAAAGAGATAAATACAAAGTCCTGTTAAGACTTATCTACAGTACAAGTCGATGATGCTTAACCCTTTAAAACCGGTCGGAGCGGGTATGCTCAGTTTTGCGTAACTATTTTTAAATCCCTGTAGAACCAGAACCACGTAAGCTAGCACAATAATTTTTAAAAGTCATTTTTGAGTTCATAGTTTTCTGAATAGTTTCTGGGATGCTTAGAACTCAAATTGCACTGCTGGAAATAGTTTATTTTGATGCACATGGTGTTTATTTGCATTGTAATATTTATTTTCACTTCTCCAGCAGTATATAAAAATTGGTGCAGCTCAAACATAAAACTATGAAGACACTCAAAATAAATTTCCTGTTATTAGAAACTATTTTGTGCAACTTTTTTGTATTTACAATTTTGAGGGATAAACCTCTTAAAACCCAAAAAAGTATTATCAATTTTTTTGTAGTTTATTGCACTTTGTTGTAATATATGTAGTTATTATAGACTTAATGCATACATATTATTAAAATCTGGGCTATAACGGTTATATTGATGTATAGCAACTTGAAATGCTCCCAAAAATGGCACTACTGCATGCAAAAATATAAAGATAACTCTGGCGGACTTGGTTCTATAGTAGGTCTTAAAGGGTTAAATGACTTTTGCACTTTTTAAATAATCCTGTTAAATCTTAAGGAGTTTTGAGGGCTTCTTCAGTAGATCTTACAGCTGTATAGACAGAGCTAATCCTGCTGAATTTTCTATTTAAGAGCACACATTGACCTGAGTTTGGCACACTACTAAGGCACCTGTTGGATGTGTCCTGAACAGAAGCACCACTAAGATAACCTCTCAGAGCTGAAAAGCTCAATTTGTTTTAATTTGGAGAGACAGGCGCCTAATCAAGCTTAAATTTTAATGGTGGTCATCTGTGCTGATTAAATGAGTAAAATTGTTACATGTTGAGGCCAGCCTTAATAGGTATGTGCAACAGCTAGTATTATCCCTGATGTCTTAATACAAACTGATAGATTCTTGGTTAGTTGGTTATTCAACTTATTTTTTCATTAGCATACGTCATGCAGTTACAAAACTTTAAAACATGTCTTTTTGCAGGAGATTTTCTCTTTTTGTTTAAAAAAAAAAAAAAAAAAAAAAAAGATTAATTCAAGAATGTATTTTTGATCTCATTATTATTTTTGCTTACTAGTCACTGGACTCCAAAATTGTAAACCCCTCCTAGAGGCAATCTTTGCTACGTTAAGATGAACGATGGGCTGTCGGATTGTAACACCAGAGATGAAGCCTGACCAGAACCGCCTGGATCTGACCAAGATCCATTTCAATGCTAAATTCTCAAACAAACACAAAATGGAAAGATAACTCATTACAGTACCAATGCAGAGGAAATGTGTCCTTTTATATTGGGTGTAGTCCATTAATGTCCATAATTGATCATAAAGGTGAGACACTAAATGCTACCTAATTGGAAGTCAAACACCCAGTGCCTCGCTTAATGTAATTGATGGGAAAACTTGTTCGCAAGATTAATGTTAGTCCTGGAAGACTTGCCTTTTTTCTGTTTAATGTGTGTGTGTGCGTGTGTGTGTGTGTGTGTGTGTGTGTGTGTGTGTGTGTATTAGACCAGACCTGAGTAAGATGTTCATTTTGCAATAGTAGACTTTTGCTACTATACCTCACAGTAGCAAAAGTCTTTATTGTGGCCTGTTGACCTGGCCTTTAGTGGTCAGGTCTGGATGCAACTAGGACTGGGCGATATGACCCAAAATTCATATCTCGATATTCTTTTGCTGGATGGCGATATATATATCTTGATATTTTATTTTATTTTTTAAATTTTTTTTAAATCCCTAAAGTAAGAACAAAAAGTGAGTTCGTAGTCAAAGCTGTGTCCCAGATCTCACACAGGCACTTTTATTAATATACAGCGTACATGAAAAAATTACTCAGAAATAAATTATCAGCATTTATTAAATAATAATTCTCCATAAATAAAATAAAACAATGTTGTTTTTGTGCATAACAAAAAGCTCACAATTGTGTTCTACTATGTGACTGACAGCCTGGAGTTTGAAATCCTCTTTGTAACCATGTTTCTTAACTGGTGCCATTTGTGGTCCTTACAAACACACAATGCGGTAATATTACGTTGAAGCACAGTAGGTATTACTCCGCGAGGCTCCTGACTACGGTAGCCGTAATGCTCCAACAATCCATCAAGTGGTGCGGCTTTGTAGCTTACAGATTGCTGAGCGCCGTGTACCATATAAAAGCGGTTTGCGGTCAGTAAGCACAACCAGAATTCATACATAATTCTGGTTGTATGAATTCATACACTGTCGATTTTTGAGAAAATGAAAGGGTTTTAGGCCGGGCAGCCCCCGTGCGTGGAGCTGCATGGTGTCAATGTGTTAGCCCGGTTGGCTCGTTAACGTGTTGACGCCGTCCAGCCGCATTGACGCATTAATGCAGTTATGGCGTTAACGTCGTTTTAATGAGATTACCATTTTAGTGCTGGTAGCATTAATCTCCAAATGTTTACTTTTTACCGACCAGCTCCTCTTTGATAGCTGCCATGTCCATCTTGTCGTTGCCTGCAGGTGAAGCGATGGGAGAGGGGGAGTTGTGTTCAGTGAAGGAGAGAGGCGAGGCAGAGTAACGTTGCGTAGAGACAAAAGTGGACGAAAGACAGGCAAACTTGCAGCTCCTCAAGTATAATTCTAACTTAACACATACTATAGCGTTACGATATTGTCACATCTCATATCTCGTCTAAAAATATATCAATATATTTAAAAAGTCGATATATCGCCCAGTTCTACATGCAACTGCTTTGATTAAGAATGGTATTGGAATTGTTATTGAAAACCTAGTCTGTCAGCGAACAAGGACGTCTTATGGCACTTCGGGCTACCGTCCAGGCCTCAACAGTCCGGGATTGTATTTTGTTTTTAAATGTTCCATTCATCTATCTCACCCATGTTCTACAGGCTTCTGTGCACAGAATTCAGACGAACCAGTTCGATGCTAGAATATGAATTAGGTCTGTGGGAGATTAAACTAGCTGTCTGTCTGCTTGCTGTGTTGACAGTGGAGCAGTGACCTCATTGGTGTGTTGTAAAACAAAGTCAGCTTTCCCTTATCACTTTATGAATGCTCGAAACCAAACTGACCATGTTGTTTTAACCCGCACCTAGAGTCAAATATACCAACCCCCATTGTAATGCTGTATGATGCAGTGCTGTCCTAGTGTCCCGTTTCCACAGTGAACTGTATGTTAGTGTTCCAGACTCAGAGACCCAGTAGAAGTTTCTGTACCACTGAATAAATGAAAGCGACAACGGTCTTGCTTTTTTTCACTTTTGCAGAGTAAGAACTAGAGCAGGGGGATATGATCAAAAATATTTATCACGATATACATTTGAAAATTTGTGATTAAAGATATAACTGACGATATAATTGACACTAGACAAAATACTTTACAACTCCACAACTTTATTAGTGCAAAAAATCAATGTATCAATGTATTTTCACTTAAACAAGCAGCTGTTTTTTGTGTATTAAAGTTATATAAAAATTTATCAGTGCAAATGCAAATTCCTTGCTGACTGTTTAACCAAAAGGCATTTCCAGTGGAAATTGGCCGACATATCCTCAGCATAACCATGTATAATATCCACAAAACTTAAAAAGAGGTTATAGACACACAATACAGTAATATTATGTTGAAGCACAGTACGTATCACTCTGCGAGGCTCCTGCCTACAATAGCCGTAATGCTCTGCCAATCCATCAAGCGGTGCTAAAACATTTGACAGATTTTCGAGCGCCGTGTACCGCATAAAATCGTTTCGAGGTCAGTAAACACAACCAGAATCCATACATAAGGCACACGGGATAATAAGGGGCACTGTTGATTTTCAGAAAAATCAAAGGATTGATTTTAAAAACACCAAAAAACACGGTAATAATGACGGCCGGCTAGCATGCTCTACCAAAATAGTGCTTTGTTGTGTATCTGACGGACGAAAGCTAAACCAGTTCCACACTAGGGCTGGGCCATATTATACCGTTCACGGTAATACCGGTATAATGTTAGGCAACGATAGGAAAATGAAATATCGCGATAGAATATGAGTAAAACACGCATGCGCAGTGCCTTTGTTTTCATACGCACATGGCCGATTGTTGAGTGAAACAGATGAACCAGAATTGGTTTGTAAAAATGGTGCAACTTCAGTGATGTGGAACTGGTTTGGTGTTTGTCCGTCAGATACACGACAAAGCACATTTTTTGCAGAACATGCAAGCGGCCGTCGGACTAAGATGCCCTTAAATCTGGGAGTAATCTGGGTCCTAAACTCCGTATACTTCAGGTCAAACGAACACTGCAGCATCACTAAGAGTTAAAAACTGTCTAAATTCTTTCATCTTTAATAAAACGATCAGCATTGCTGCTTTACCAGGTGTAACTATGAAGTTTAACTTCCAGGCATCCATGAAAACAAAATGCATTACATTTAACGGAGTTAGAAGCTAGCAGGAAGCTAGCGGAAGTTAGCTCGCTAGTTTCGCTAGTTACCTAAGCATGATATTGCATGTTCTGACTGAGAGATTTCTGAAAAAAATCAAACGTACAGCTCTGCTATCACTTCCAACATAAATGAAGACAGGAAACTAAACAGCAGTGACGTTTGTAGGGTTACTGAAGTTGGGCTAGCTGGTATATAATTATGTGCTACGTGATCGCTAGCGACACAGCTATGTTAGCATAACATAAACAGTGAAGCTGGAGGACGAACACTAACACTTTTCCACTTATAAAAATTAACGTTAAGGTTCCTCATGGTTAGAGACAAATGCAATCGCATGGCAGGATGCTGTAAAAGGACCAATCTTCAGTCAGGAGAACAACTGAGATAATCCATCCACAATAGAAGGTTAGTCATTAATATACTGCAACAACATGGGAATAGAGCAGCTGCCAGAGAATTCAACATTAATGAATCAATGGTACAGAAGTGGAGGAAGCAAGAAGAATGAGTTTAATAAAGTTTGATTTATCTGACTGCTTTGTTTCGCTTAATGTGCCTTATAATCCCGTGCACCTTATGGTCCGAAAAATACGTACTGCACACTGCAGTTTAATGTTGCAAACAGTGAATATTTTTATATTTTAACTTCAGTGAATATTATACATGGTTATGCTCAGTATATGTCAGCCCATTTCTACTGGAAATGCCTTTTGGTTAAACTTTCAGCAAGGAATTTGCATTTGCACTGTTACATTTTTATAAAGCTTTAATGTACATAAAAACCAGCTTCTTGTTTAAGTGAAAATAAATGATAGGTTGTCTTTTTGCGCTAGTAATGTTGTGGAGTTGTATTTTGTCTCGCATCAATTATATCGTTATCGCAAATTTTCAAATATATATCGTGATAAATATTTTTGGCCATATCGCCCTGCTCTATTCCACACCACTGAAGTTGCAGCATTTTTACAAACCAATTCTGGTTCATCCGTTTCATTTAACGATCCGCTTTCGCCCTTCTCGTTCTCCTTCGCCGCCATGTTTTTTCCACCATGTGCGTATGAAAACAAAGGCACTGCACATGCACGTTTTACCCATATTCTATCACTATATTTCATTTTCTTATCGTTGCCCAACATTATACCAGAACACCAAAGTGCAGCTTGTGCCAATGGAAGTGATGTCACTTCTGGCGTCCGGTGCAACTCGCAAGGATGAGAACTGAGTATAAAGGGCCCATTATGCTAAATGTTCTATCAGTGTTTGGAGGAAAAATAATTATACAACTCAACTGCATGCCAGCAGAAAATAAATCTTTGTAATTGCACAGCCAAACTAAAAATGCATCCCCTTTATATCATGATATTGTGTGTGTGATAAGCTTTACATTCGGGTCAGTTCAGGCCTGCAAAATAAAGTCAGCATGGGCCAAAAACAGCAGTTCCTCTGCCACTAGAACCTTGTTCCAAAAGCAAGTCAGCTCTCATAGACTCCCATCTTAAAATGTCCATCTTTGCAGCAGGATCAATTTTACATCCCCCAGTTTTAATAGCTGACCTGTTTGAATTGTACAAAATCTAAATTCTGTTGGAGGTGTGGCAGCATAGTCTGACAGGTGGCTGCCGAGACGTGGGTGTAGCTGGTAGATATTTCCTGGGCTGGACCTCAGCCAATTAATGTTGATGAACTGGATCTCGGTTCGTGTACATGGTGTTGGAGTATTTCATCTGTGTTGACACTGTGTGTATTACGGTATATGTACCAATAACCAATTCAAGGAAACTGTTACTTATAACATTCGACCTATGGAGTTGCTCTCAAACTTATCTTCTACTGGCTTTAATTAAAAAAACAAAAACAAACAAAAAAATATCCAAGGATTGTTTGATTTAATTAAAGCTGAGAGGCATTATGGTGCACACTACAGAGATAAAACATCCAAGATTGCATTTGTTCATTGTCGCTCTTGAAGTATAGCTCACGAAATTGGCTTCAAAAATGCAGATTTTCAGTTAGTTATGATTGCTATATATTATAATATAGCTTTCACATTTTGCTGGTGCTGACAACACAAACGGAAATGTAATGTGTATAATACAGGATGTTGCAAAGGAAATCATTTTTGCATCCATTCAGTGTTGTTTCATAATAACCAAAGAGGATGTAGCTGCTGGCATCAGGTGTCATAGTGTGAGAAACATTTGAAACACTACGAAGTGATACTATATTATATTACTTTTAAATGTCGTACATATAGTCCACATATAGTTTCTGACACTGTGTGTTTGTATGTTTTCTCTTTTTTAACACCTTATTTCTTTCTCTGTATATTTTTATTTCATTTACTCTTTAGTAAACATTAAATTCAACAGCACTTTTAAATACACTCTGCATTCCTCATCCATGACCAGAGTTTGACAGGAGACACACGGGTAGGATTTGGGTCAAATTTGCACCTCGTACTAAGGCAGGCAAATTACAATACCAGCCTAGTTTTTGACTGCATAATAAGGTTGCATGTCAAGGATGTGCCACATATTGATATGGGACGAAGATCAAAATAAAAGCCTGGGTAAACATTTGTTTGAAAACAGCTGCCACTGTTTAATGTGCAAACATCCAGATTAGATGCAGAACTCTAATCATGACTGATTAACAAACTGAAATGGATAGATGGATATCTGAAGTTTTAAAACCATGCTCACCCTTTATCAAAATAAGTGCAATGCATCTGTCATTGTGCATAACTATGATTCCTGCTGCTTTCAGGCTGAGTTGTGTGGATCATATTTTTAATAGTGACTGAGCAGAGGGCTATTGCGTTGTTGTGCTCAATCTGTTCCTCGGCTATTTAATAAAACTGAAAAACATAAGTGCTATAGCACATGGGGATTCCACTCCAGAGGCATTATTTCAGCAAGATCTGCAGATGATCATAGGTGGCAATCCCAGACTATAGAACATTTTCTATACAATCTTTTATGTTACAGAGTATTCTAGGAACCAAATGCATGATTTATATTTTCTATCTGGAGTGTTGGCTTATGCATTTCAGTCCGATCAGGAATTGTTATACACACAGTGAAATTTCAGATGTTCAGATGTTGATGGATCTAATATAGGTGCAAAGCTAGTATTTAGTGCAAGCTCAGCTTTTATAAAACCTCAATGTGCCAGTCATTTGCTTTTAAACTACACCAATAAACATAACACCTAAAACCTGAACTTAACATTAGTACAGTTCTTTCTTTTCTTTTTTTTAATTCACACCCTCTTCTTTAGTATACAGTTTCCAGTGTGCCTTCAACTCTGTTCCATTGGCCTCATTGATTTTCATAATCAATAACTTGCTTTTCCTGAGTTCTCATTTTAACATGCAGCAAAATTAGCAATTCAGATTCTGCTGTCGAATTGGTTTCATTCGCTCCTTTGGTGTGTGTGCATTATGAGGTCCGGTCATCTCAGGGGAACATATGCTCATGGTTGTGCGGCTCAACAGTATTGTGCAGCTTCAGTGGGATGTAGGGTGGTCATAATTAATTTATTCAGATTCTTTTCCAGTTCTGTTGCATGTTTGGTTATGTAGTGATAAACGGGGATTTTTTTTTGTTCGTTTTATTCTTATACTTTAACAGGCCACTGTGATGGTTAACTGAACTCTGCTGACCCAGTTCCCTTTGTATGCACAATGCACAATGCTGTACCTTTGTATAGAATGGACATGCTGCCCAGTTAGTTTACACTTGCTGGTACAGTCTGCAGACTTCATTATTTTATTTCCAAGCATTAAACTTGCTCCACTCAGTTTATCATTTTTGTGGTTGCTGTTGGTGCCGTGCTACTTTGCTGGGACAAATGTGTCTCATGGTGATAAAATTGCCACAGCCAATTTTTCCATTGTCAGGTATAGAGTCTGAAAGGAGTCACACAAATTGCCATTTTCAGCTAGAGTCTGTTTTTGCTATATTTAGAGTATGATGATTTAAAAAATAATACTCCATGGAAAGAACAGCACAGCCATAATTTATTCGGACATCACCAATGGTTTGTATGTCTCTATGGGTGAATTGATTACAGAGTAGAATCCAGCAGGAAAACCACCTTTTATTCTCAGAGAGAGGCTTATTTACACAATTCACCACAGTCTAGCAAATCTAAGGGCTGAACTTTCTTCCCCTGTAATATACCAGCTCTGAAGCTCATATTTCCTCTTCCATAATTGAACTTTGAGTAAATTTGACAGTAATCACATGCATCCTGACTCACTAAATAATCCTTGTCAACTCAACATGTTTTGTTTCATAACTTTATTTGTTTTGCTGGTGTGATAGTTTTTTGGTTTGTTTTTTTTTCCCTTCTTTTTGGTAATGCTTGTATTTTAGTGAATATTTTCTTCTCCTTTAGCTAAAAAAGGAGAGGCTAGGAAGCCTCACAAAAGCTAAAATCACTTTTAAACAATTTCTCTTTTGGTACTAGTTGTCAGATCACATCAAGTGAGAATTCAACTTGTGCAACAAGCAAAAGTATATTAAAAAAACTGAAGAGTGGGCAAATCCCAAGTTAAACTTTTCTAAACTTCAAGACAAGCAAAGCTGGAACTAATGAAAGTACGGGATAGCGTTGATTGACATAAGAGTGAGTGGTGCATTTAGAGCAGGGGTTGGCAACCGTGTGGCACGCGAAGGGTTAACTGATGGCACGACCATAGCTGGATTGGCCATAGGGCATACCGGGCATTTGTGCGATGGGCCGATTGTGATTTTTCATTTTTACGGGCCGATGGTTCTTTTTTTTGTTTGTTTGTTTGTTTGTTTGTTTTTGTAATGATATAAACAATGTAAGGTGGTGGATTGGCCAGATGATGGCCGATGTGTAAAAATAAGTTCGTTGTTTGGTGGTGGCTATGGCGGAGCTCACAGAGGCCAGTGGGTGGATGAGGGAAAGAGGAGGCAGGAGGAGGGCGAGACCTGAGGCAGCCGCCGGTCCGAGTGTCAGGTGAACTGAACTTTAGGTAGAAAGTTATGACCTGCAGTCTATCTGGGTCGGGTATAAACCAAGTTTAGGTGTAGTTTATTTTCATTGTGCTGACTTTTTACAGTCAGTTACAATAACTCGTACTGTGTACTAGCTAGCATGATGAAGTTTCTATACAGCTGGCTGGGTGCTATGATGTTACTGATAGTGAACTTTATTTTATTCATAAGGTTTGTTAGCAGAGTTGCCAACTGTCCTGTAAAAAAACAGGATCGTCCCGTATTCAGAGAAATTATTACGCGTTTCGTATTGAGCTGAAAAGGAACAGTTTGTCCCGGACTTCAGCTAGAATGGAAAAAGACACAAAGCTTGAGTTTTTCTGTCTTTACGCTATCAGCTGCATCTTCTTCTCTCATTCGCTAGTACATAACAGTAACCTATAGCACACCAGAAAAATAGATTCGGACTACCTTTTAGGCTCAGGTGCAGTGACACGACTTTAACAAGTAGAAAAGTCAGTCATTCACCACCATCTTTCTCTTCTTCCTGTGCACTAAAACCACCAAAGTCCTCTTCTCCAGTGTCGGATATGAACAGGCTCATGATGGCTTCGTCATCCACTCTCAGCTTCTTTCCTTCGTTGTCACTTTCAAAACCAAACAAATCCTCGTTGTCAGTGTCAGAGTCGAACACCCTCGGAAGGGCCGTGGCGGTGTCCTCCTCTCCATCATGCAGCAGTCCAGCCCTTCGAAATCCGTTGGTGATCGTGGATGTTTTCACACTTTTCCACGCTGTCAGAATCCACTGGTGGAGTTGAGCATAACTTGCTTTTCGCAAGTTTATCGCCTATCATTATTTACGCCTCCAGCTGAACGCGTAGCGCTACTTTGAAGTTTGTTTTTCGCGCTACTTCGTACGGCACTATGTTGCCTGGTGGATGGACATGTGACCAACATACCACTCTTGAACCCTGATCCTTCCGCCAGGCAACGTAGTGCCGTACAAAAGCGGAACAAACAAAACAAATCCTCTTACGATATGACAAAAATCATGGACAATCCATAGAAAGCCGTACCTGACTAAAAGCCGCAGGGTTCAAAGCTTGTGCAAAAAGTAGCGGCTTATAGCCCGACAATTACGGTAATATTCATTTCTAGTATCAGCTGATGTTTGCTGGAGCCACAGCTGTAAAGGCTGCTGGTCATGATATCGGTTTGCTTATCTGGTGAGAGGGAAACGTGAAGATGAAACCAGGAGATGTCCTGATGTTACTGAATCATCAGAGCTGAACAAGTGATGGAGAAACAGGTTTACCTTTTAGGTGACATGAATGAGTTGAAGGGAAGTTGTGAACTGTTTCTGAGAGACAAATAACACCAGGATCCTTTTCTAAGTAGCTGACAGCTGGTAACTGTGCAGGGGCGGGTCTAGCAAAGTTTTGCCAGGGGGCCAGCTGGGGCATTGACAGGGAAAGGGGGGCACAAAGAAATACTTTTCTTTCTTATTCTCATTTAAAATGTCTGGCTTTAAGTAAATAATTATCTGAATCTTACAACCAAAGTTTTCATCTCATGTAAAATGTATAGAGATCATACATATACCAACAGGACTGTACATCACTGTCACAACAGCGTTCGTTTTCATTTAAAGGCTTTATGGCTTTTCCTATAATACCTGGTGGGCCAGTCTTTAGTCAAAATGCCCGGGCCGATTTTTTTTTGTCCCAGTCCAGCCCTGGGCACGACACGCAGTGAATTAATCTGAGAAGGTGCATTAAAAAATAAATGGCTGGGCCAGCGGTGCACATCGCACACATTAGTTGTGCCGCTTCTTAATGATGGTATTTTAGCTGACAACTCCAACTACCAGATTCAACTTGTAGTTGGCTAAAGATAACTTAGCCTACCGGTGAGAGGGACGTTGCTAGCTGGCACCTTTTCAAGCGATGTTGAAATTTCCACATTCCGACACTTCAAATGTGCTCGGCGCAGCAACAGCACTGTGGAAATACATGGATACATCCGTAGACTCAAGACAGAATTCACAATGTGTTTTCAGGACTTTCAGGTGTATGGACCACTGTTTTCTTTTCTGATCAAACCAGAAAGGCTTAATGAGCAGCTGGATTTGGCGCAATGAATAAATTTAATAGTTAAAGACATTCAAACATTTTCTGAACTTTTAAGTGCCCACTGACACTCTGTTTTACACAACAAAATAAAAAATGTTAACTCTTTACCCCTTGAAAGCCTTAGAGGAGCAGTTTCAGTAATGTTTCAGGGCTGTTAGTGAAGGTGGTCTCTGCTTATGCGGCTACCCTTGGAAAAAATGGTCATCGAACCACATCTTTATTATTTATATGGATTCTAGCAGAAGCATTTCACCACAAAGGTTTGATTTGTTTTTACAGCAAAAGCAGTACCTAAACTCTTTTTTTTTTTTTTTTAAGTTTTTCACTCGAGTTAACTCCTCCACATTGTTGTCTCCTGCTGCATCATCCTGACTTTTGTTGTTAACCTTTGTGGTTTAAAAAAAGAGAGACTTTGGTGTTTTCTTTTCTTTTCGCTCATACTTTGAAGCATGTGACACTTGTTTTCAGTCTCCTTTTCCTGGCTGCTGCATGTCTTAGCACTTATTGAAAAAAACATTTAAACTGATGAAATATCAAGTCTAATAATGCCAAGTGTTAGAGGCCACACCACTGTATTTTTAGTTAAACAAATCCCATCAGCATCACAGTTGTGAGACTGCTCTCCAGAACAGCAGCCACTTTGCTATAGCAGTGAAACTCATCGCATATTCCTCATATTCTTAGCAGTTCTGTTTGTGAGATGTCATTGAGGTTGCTGGCATTGGTCTATTTAATACTTTTTTATATGCTGTTCACTATTGAATGTAGTGAATGGAGCCCAGAGTTTTGCCCTGACAGCTGTGACCGGAGAGTACAGAACATAAACACACACAAGCATCAAGTATAATCGCTTGACAACAGCATCTGAGTGTTAGGAATTTGAAAACTTAAGCTGTGGTAAAATAAATATCAACAGCAGCACAGTTAATTATCAGATTCATGTGTTTCTGCTCTTTAACAGTACATAGCAGTAATCTTGTGTTAATAATGAGACAGTTGTGCTTTTGTTGTTGTTAAATGTCCATGCGTAGTCATTTGTGCCGTAAGTAATGTTTGTATGTCTCTCTTTCTTCTATAGGGCGTACTCCCTAGTTGACTCCAGTCAGGTGTCCACCTTCCTCATTTCCATTCTGCTCATTGTCTATGGCAGCTTCAGGTGAGTGTTAATAGCAAAAGGGGTTTTTAGTGTTTCTATTACAGTAGATGAGCAGTAAAATGTAGGTTGGGTTTTTTTTGGGTTTTTTTTTAATAAATTTTTTTGTTTGTGTTCAAGTCAGTAAAAATGCTCAAGTTCTAGTTTAATTGTTTGGATTAGCAAACAGCAAAATTACGACATCTCTCTAATTTATATTTTGTGATTAATCTGTATGGATATATTATCTTCTCCCATCCCAGTAATAACAGGTGTAATCTATCATTAAAACTGGACATAATTTAATTAATGATCAAAATGATGATAACATTTTCACAGTGTTTTACCAGTCAGCCCACAAAACAGTCCCTATGAATTTTCACGTAGTCTAAATTTGTCTCTATACTGGGTACCTGAGGGGCTTTACTGTTGACTGCGGCAGTCTTTATGTGACCAAAGCAATCAAAGGTTTTCAGTTAGCACTGTATAACCCTTTGTGACCAAATTTACCTAGTGACAACAAGCAACCTCCAGCAACTACTCACAACCACACAGGGAATATTAATGTTTCCCTAGAGAGCCGTGGTTGCCTGGGGGTGGGGGAATGGGCTCCTGTTAGACTTGTAACCAAGACCAGAGGGTATCAAGACCAAGACAAAGTCGAAACGAGACCGAGACAAAAAAGTCTTTAAACTGCAGCCAGATGCTGCTTCGTTTATGGGTGTCAGGCATATTTATGTGTTTTTGCGATGCACTTGCACACCCCTCCTCACCGCTGTCTACTGTCTCACTCACTTACTGAGAGGACAGACACAAGCTCCACTTGACTGTCGTGTCTCTCACCCTCTGTTTTCCACATAATGATATTATCCTATATCTTCGCATGTGATTGGCCACAATATGGAGGGATTGGACCATAGCTGAGCCACTGTGTGAGAGCTGAGCAGTGAAAGGAAATTGAGGAGCCGGCTCTCGCTCAATGGGAGTCGACTCTGATTCACTACAAAGCACTCTCTATGCACGGCTCTTAGAGCTGATGCTTTTGCGCATGACAGATTATCGAACGTTGCGTTGTGTGTCATGGATACTGTTGACTCCAAATCTCCCAACCACTATGTTGATCTGAGACAGCAAGACAGAGAGAGCGAGACCAAGACAAGACCGAGGGATCCGAGACCAAGACAAGACCAAGACCACGTAAAAGTGGTCTCGAGACATCCTACTCTAGCTCCTGTGTGCCCGGTGCCTTATTCACACTTCTAATTATATGATAGAAATCAATAAGTCACACTATAATCTGTGAACAATAAACAGTTTAACTCTAATAACTGCACATTTGCAAAGCTACACACATGCTGGGTAATATTTACTAGCTAGGTAACCTGACATCATTAACATCCGACATGGAGTCCATCATTGCATTACACAAAGAGACCAGGAATATGTCAAAAACATACAGCACTCGTCTACTGTCTGACTTTGTTCAATTTAAAAAAAGAAAAAAAAAATTGTGCTGAACTTTCACTGTGGTTGTGTCTCAGGCAGCTTCTTTACACAAAGTATCAGGAAACCAGCTAAGGCACAGAAACATGTTACTTGAGGCAATCGAGTGTTCTTCCTGATAACAGGATAGTTTGTGCCACATAAGTTTGTTTTAAAGTCTTAGTTCACAGCTCTGCTATGGAAATGCTAGCCTGACTTTTAACTTTTAAGGACTTTTTCCTTAAAATAGGGCATCACAGCTAACCAAAAACAACAGAGAACGCCTCTTATGGGAGTCTCTGTCTCTTTTTATGACCTTAAAATGTTTTATACACTTTGTGGTACTGAAAAAAGGTTGAAACACTAAACATTCATATAGCTGTGATTATACCATGAAACTGCCACTCAGCCATCACTCCAGCAAGCAGAGCAGCTTGCAAAGCATCAGACAAAATTTAGTTAGTTAATTATTATTAACTTATTGCACTCTGCTCATTCTAGTCTGAGGCGGCTGCTGTTGGGAGGCATGCCATTTGATTTTGCACAGTATAAATCTCTGGCAGCGATGACAAAAATAAATCAAAATGTAAAAAAATTCCAACTTGGCTAAGGTGAAATCTTAATTAGAAACAAAAAGTGATACAATTTTTTACGATAAAAAATGTCAGTTAAATATATGATATAGGAGACACACACAGTGATATTTGAGAAGTGAAACAAAGTTTATTGGATTTACAGAAGCAACCAATGATTTATACAGGAAAATAATGACTATTAAGGTTTTGTGTAGGAAGTGTTTGAAATGCGACTTGGTGGTAACTGATGTTCCCAAACTTTGGAATTTCCCACATTTTCATGTGTGTTTGAAAAGATGGTTTACATTAGCAAGTTTGACTTACTCATGCATCTCAGATCAGCTTGTTGCAGCTGTTGACGAGACTATCTAAAGAACCTCAGCCCAACCACAAACACAAGTGGCACCTTTAAGTAACTGATATCAGGATTTTTTATTTTTGGTTACTGTGTTGTTGGTCTTTAAAACTTTCGTTTTGTCTTTGAATCAAATCTGGTTTGAACTGTAGGATCCCAGCCTCTCTAGTGTGACAGTAATCTTGTACTTTATTAACATGAAAAGTGCCATAGATGTTAAAGAATGCAAAAAAGATGGTTAGAGAAGGCAACGAGTTTTCAAAGATATCCAGTGAGCATTTTTCTATCTGTGTAACAATAAATGGTATAAAGTCTGCTTATAATTGTTTAGATAAACATGCATCCATACGTAATTTCCACTGCTTCTCCACATTTTCAGTTTGCACCCTCTTCTGGTAGTATGGCTTATAGTACCAGAATGGAAAATTGGTATCAAAGTATGACTTAAAAAAGCTACTGTAGATAAGCATAATTAATTCAAAACATGCATCAAGTTTAAATTTGCTAATGTTTAAGGATTAAATTTTTTTGAACTCAAGGTTTCCAGTCACGGGATTTGTGAGTCAGGCATTCTGACTCAAAGAAAAGATGTGCTTTTTCAGGCACAAGCTTTACACTCTTCTGCCCACACTCTTTATTAGCAAGTCATCAGACTGGACCTGTGTATGCAGACTTGGCCTGCACAATATGAAGAAACTCAGTATTGATTATCTGTTTGACATGTGACAAAGAAATATTAAAATATGCATTTTTGGCAGTACAGGTCTCTTGTCTTTTTTGCTTTAATAGATACACAGCTTATGTAGAAACCAAATATTTAAAAAACAAAAAACAAAACCTATGCCTAGTAAATGAAGAAATAAAATTAAAAGCTTGCATGCTAAATGTGAGGGTCTTTTGCAAGGTGCTTATCATGCAAAAGACCCTGAAATTGAGCTGCTAGAGCATCCACAATGAGATCTGATTTGCAGAGATTGCGTTTTCACCTCCCTTCACCTCATACTAATGTACATGCTTTGAGGAGCTAATTGTGGAAGCCAGAATCACACATAGGTTTTCTTTCCCTTCCTTGTGCAGGTCATTAAACATGGATTGTGAGAACCAGGACAAGGATAAGGATGGAAACCCTTCAACAACGGGGTCATTCAATAACAACAATACAAACAACAGTAAGTATTACATACAGGGCAAAGTTGAACTGTGCATGCTAAACGTTTTCTTGGATTTTCAGGTAATAACTTATGAATGATTAAATTCTCTGCTCGTACCGTTGTTTTTAAAGTCATATATAATATCCATTTCTGTTTTGTGCATTTTAATCCATCTTACATTAATGTTTGAATTCCTTTTCAGGCATTCAGACTATAGACTCCACACAGGCCCTGTTTCTGCCCATAGGAGCCTCAGTGTCTCTGCTAGTCATGTTTTTCTTCTTCGACTCTGTACAGGTGGTCTTCACCATCTGCACTGCAGGTAACTACCAGTCTTGAACATACCACAAAAAATAAGCTGTGGAGTTATTATAAAGCTTTTATGTTAGTGTTGTGTAATTACGCACTGGGGAAACATCTTTACTGCATTGATTATTATAACTGAAGACATTAGCTGCCCCATTAAACTGACAGGAACCACTGGAACAAGCAGCGGAGGTGAACTGGGCTTTGGATTTAACTGCTGTGTTTTGTTCCTCTCCTCAGTTCTTGCAACAATTGCATTTGCATTCCTTTTGTTGCCAATGTGCCAGTATCTGACCAGACCCTGCTCCCCACAGAACAAGTAAGAAAATCATGTTTCATAGTCTTTCTGGCTCCTGCTCAATTGCTCTGTGGTGTTTTGCGTTTCTTCCACAAAGTATTCAAAAAGGTCTTTTACTACTGCTTATCAAATGTCCTTGTCCTCTCAGCTGTTCCTGGTGTGATGGAAATGCTTTGCATTAATTTCACAGAGTAGAACGGAAACTAGATGCAAAGCTCAATACCACTGGGAAATTTATTTTGAATGTTTGGAGGTAGTAAAAATTCAATAAATTCTCTTGCATTGCCTTGCTCCATATAATTTCCATTTAAAAGTTCAGCATAGTCTCTAGATTAAGACATCTAGAATAATCAACTCTTCTATTCCACCGGGGAGTTCACACAGAGTCACCAGGAGAGCTCATCTGCTCAATAAACTGACACGGAAAAAACTGCTTTAAATAAAAACGACTTTGTTTAAACATTCAAATCCCCATATCTAGTTTTCAGTAAATCTTTGTCTGCTTCTCTCACCCAAAACAATTCCATACCTACCCAGAATCCCTTTAGACTTAATAAAGTATGGTCATGATGGCAACGGCTTTCCACATGCCATTTGACAAAAATTCCTGACATCACCCTCCCATCAAAGCATCAGCTGAATGCCCCAGAGCAAGCCTGAACCACTGAGGCTCCACCCTACAACCCACACAATGTAATGGTTTCTCTGCCAGCGCCACACCCCAGGGAAAACTCCTAGCTGAAAGATGGACACCTGCATGCTATTTACCAAAATAACTACTGTTAACTTGATCTGTAAAGCAGTTTACAGGCTTACCTTCCACTCTCACTCATCCAAACATCAGTTGTCTCAAACATAAGTTCTTTGTACAGTAGTCGATATGCAGCAGATCCTCAGTTAAGAAATATATCCACCTGTAAAAGTTTTTGTGCACTGCATTTTACCCCAAAGTGCTCTGTGAGATTTAAGTGGGTCACTTCTGTGTCTTTTTGTCTCATTGCAGGATTTCGTTTGGTTGCTGTGGGCGCTTCACTCTGGCTGAGCTCCTGTCTTTCTCACTCTCTGTTATGCTGGTGCTCATCTGGGTGCTGACTGGACACTGGCTTCTCATGGACGGTACGTTGCTCTGCCTTAACTTTTGTATGAATGTTGCTTCAGTTCATACTACAAACAGAATGAGAATCCACAGATAAGAGCCGCAGCAATGAAATTTAAACACAAAGTAGTCAGGTTTCAGAAATGTAACTGCAATGTGTGATTTGGTGTTGTTTTAACATGCCCTGCTACACAGCATGCTAAAAGTAAGCATTTTAACATCTTCAGCTTGTAATGATTCATAGTTTTAAAAGAAGTACTTCTCCTAATGGTGGAAAAGTACATGCTAAATATTAGTCATTGGTTCTATATTTTACCCACATGACTAACCCATGAACTGGCATTCCAGTTCGCTGGACTTTGAAAAAGGTAATGACAGACTCCCAGCTCAATATAAAGGTATATGTTGGTATTCATCTTCAGTTATGCAGCCCTGAGAAAATCAATTTCAAGTAGGAAAATAATTTGAACAGCTTTATCGTGTTGATGTTTTCATTCATTTCTTTTGAAAATGTGAAATTATATGTTGTCCTCTCCTTTCAGCTTTAGCCATGGGCTTGTGCGTCGCCATGATAGCGTTTGTGCGACTTCCCAGTTTGAAGGTGTCTTGCCTGCTGCTGTCAGGACTGCTCATTTATGATGTTTTCTGGGTAAGAGATGCTCCCAACCCAAATTAAACCTGCAACACATACAAGCAGCTTCCATGAGACGCAGCAAACAGACTGCGATATATGAAGCACACATTCAAAGAGAAAATTTCTGTTTATAAACAAAAAACAAACAAACATGATGATTCACGATTATGAAAGGCTTTGTATTTATTCCTCAAACCTGCAGGCCGGTGTCTGTCATTGCTGATTAAGTGAGGCACTTTACATTGAACAGTATTGAGTTTGGGGGAGAACTTGATCGCATTGACTGCTGTGCAGAAATTAAATAAATCATGAAAAATTAAAAATTCATTTGGCAGAAAGCAAAACTGATCGAATTAACATGTTAAATGAATCATGAAGGTGATCTTGCTACAGAGGGTGCTAGTCCAGGAAACACTAGATCACTAATTCACTAAGACATTTAAGCATCTAAGTCTTGCTAGCATTTTATGGCAGACTTTTGGTATGTCTCTCTTCTTTGTTTAATATCCTCTAATTTTACAATGCTACACATCTTTCAACAGCCCCATGTCTGGTCAGTTAAACAGTTCTTCCATTTTGTAGGTAGTGTGTTGAGTACTGCTTAGAGCTGCTCAAAACAGAGGAAAAAAATATATTTTAAGACACAAAAAAATAGTTGTGTATCTGTGTTTACATGCACAAAAGGTTTACGTTTTGTGTCTATAAATAATAGAGCGATGTTTAGCTGTCTCTGCAGTAAGTTCATCTCGTGGATGGTCTTCAGCGCCACTGTCTTAGACCACTCGTTCTGCTCAGCAACCTAGATGAGCTACAGCATCACAGCAGCAGCCCTTTACCTGCTGTGGGTTCATGTTGTCCTCCAGCTCACAGCAGATCTCCAGAGCAGAACAACAACTTTAATAATGGCAGAGACTGTTTTAAAAGTGTGCCGTCATAACGCCACCCATTCATTTCTGAAGTCCTGATTGTGAAGCCTCAGGTTGAGCATTTCTGCTCTCTCGCTTCCTTAATTGTAAAAAACCCCCCACAAAAGTGACAAGGAAAGTCTGACTGTGAAGCCACATGCTCATTTTCTATTGACTTGTGATTCATACCACAGAAATTCCTCTATGTTGAAACAAGCCACGACGAAGATTTACATAACAGGCTTAATTTTCTTAATTATTTATTTTCGTGTTCAAAATTACCCGAAATGATTGACTGAGCCCTTCAGCTCAAGGAAGGTGTATACAGGCATAAAGTCAGAAAGCAGTTTTTTCCCTTAGACCTCTATAGGACCAGAAGTCTTTTTGAAATTATAGCCATCACTATCTAGTCGCCTTCAGATAGATTCCAGGATTAAGACACTTCCCACGTCTGCACTGGCTTCATTTTTCTGACCCGGTAGCTGCATCCATATTTTATATTAGACAGTTGTCTATCAAAGACATCTGCAGTTGTGGCTTCAGCAATGAGAAAAAGAGTCAAGACATATATACATAAAAATATATATATGTGTATGAAACTGGCAGTGATTTCTAAACAGACGATGCAGCACTTATTAAAATCTCTTGAATTAAAACTTATTAAACTACACCTCTGGTATGCAAAGACAGAACTTACAAACAAGTGTCTTATGATCGAAATACTTATGGACGTAGTTGTATACTTGGGTGACATTCGGTGTATATATAAGAAGAGAACCTGGCCAGTTTATTGGAGGACCACTATTAAAAATGTTTCAATCTGTCAGTATATGGCTTTAAATGAAAAGGAAGGGACAGAAAAAACAACCTTCATCCATGTTATGAAATCTGTTTGTTTCGTCTACCTGGAAGAAAAATATCGGTCAATATCTGAGATTGTGGCAGCACAGTGGCACGGTGATTAGCACTGTTGCTTCACAGCAAGAAGGTCATGAGTTCAATTCAACCACCTGTTCGAAGCCTCTCTGTGTGGAGTTTGCATGTTCTCCCCCTGTTTGCATGGGTTCTCTCCAGATACTCCGGCTTCCTCCCATAGTCTAAAGGTGAGGCTATTTAGGCAAACTGGTGAATCTAAATTGCCCATGTAAGTGTGACTGGTTGTCTGTCTCTATGTGTTAGCCCTGCAAAGAGCTGGTGACCTGTACCCCGCCTCTCGCCCTGTAGTAGCTGGGATAGGCTCCAGCCCCCAGTTCATGTTCAGGAAGAATTCAAAATTAACTTGATGACAGCCCTATGATTTTTTTTTTTTTTTTTTTTTTTACAAAATAAAATTTTTTGTTGATTTTATTTTGTAAAGCACTAAGGAATGGGTTAAATGTGCATGTCTGCTGTCCACTGATGAAGCCGTTTGCTTTTCCCAGAACAACCAGCATTTTGAAAAGTGCTTAAAAATGGTCAATTGTATTTTGCGCTAAGTACAGACATTTTTACACCAGTATTGAGTGTTACCCTAATTTAAAGCCAAGTCAGTTGCCTTTGAATTTGACAAATGCCATAAGCACCAGAATCGGAAAGCAGTACAGCAGCAGCTTTGCAAACAAACATGCCGCTTTCCTTCAGATTTATAGAAATTTTAAATTCACATGGGTAAAAGGGTAAGGAAAGCTGAGTGCCATATACATTTCATTTATGGCATTCAGTAGAATTTCCATTAAATACATCAAAGTGAGCACACGCTCTTGAAGAGTCTGCCCTGTCAGCTATGACTGAAGAGCACATAATGCAAACACACAGTAGTCAGACATAATCTCCTGAGACCGGTAGCTTTGTCTTTATTAAAGAGCTGTTATGAGTTGCTCTGTCAGAGTGAATTAAAAGTGCATAAATACTGATGGTGCCTCTTATCAAAACTTGGGCATTGACAAATTTATAAGCCGTCCCTGCTGTGGAATTTCCGTGTTACTTAATATCAAACTGGCTGCAGCCATCTTCTTTTAAGTGGGATTTTCTTGCTTTTCATGCCATAAACATTGTGTTTTGAGTTTTATGAGAAAAGTCGCAACAGTCACTTTGGGTTGTGGTGAAGCCTGATAAGTATTAACAGCCGGCTCTCTTTCTTTCCAGGTGTTTTTCTCAGCATACATCTTCAATAGTAATGTGATGGTCAAAGTAGCCACTCAGCCTGCTGAAAATCCCATAGATGTTCTGTCCAGGAAGCTCCATTTGGGGCCGGGGATGGGCCGTGACGTACCCCGCCTCTCCTTGCCCGGCAAACTCGTCTTTCCCAGGTAATGCTGCTCTCAATCATAAAGCAGTGCAGTGTGTGCTTGGTACACATTCATTTGGGATCACCGAGTCATTTGCTTGTGATCAGCCTCTGCGTGTGCATGATGTGTGACCTTTATTCAGTCACTGATGCTCACTTCATCACACCGCTCAGCTTTTTGACATTTAAGTTTGCTAAATGTTACCGACCCTTGAAAAGACATCTTTCAGGTCCCACGAGGTGAATCCTAAAGTATTGTTATCTCGCGGCTGTTGGTGTCGCCAACAAATTTACAACACCTTCAGGAAACAAAGGACAAACATTTTAACTACCTCTTAAGATCTGCCTCAAGATTAATGCTAAAGGGTACATCCTAATAGCTGAAACTGTCAGTGAATTAGTATACCAGTTTGTGGGGTTTGTTTGTTTGTTTGTTTTTGTCCCTTTGTCACAATGAGTATGTATTCTTTGTGTTGGATGACAACCTAAACATGAACTTAGACACCGTCAGACAAAACACGTGCTTGTGCTTCAGAAAGGTTTGATATGTTATGTTTTCCTCGTACTCTGCTTTGGAGTTATATTGATTAAGTGAGAAAACAGCTGTTAATGTTTTATTTCCTGCCATAGAATGAGTTGCAAACATGACCTTGCTGATTCTCTATACCTCCATTAAAGGATTGAATTGCATGAATCGAGTCCCTGGATCAATATTAGTTTGATGTTTTCCCTTTTCCTTTTTATTTTTTATTTATTTATTTATTTATTTATTTATTTTCAGAATTGCATATTTTTCAGGATATGATGTGAAATTTTTTGCCCCGTCTTGCAATGGTAAACAGTCCTTACAAATGGAAACTTGGAAACCGAATCTAAACCCAGATTTGGACCAATGCCAGAGGTTAATCATCTCCAGCTATAATTTTGTTGCATGATCCTGCTAGCAAACTAAACCAATCACATATTCTATCTTACTCTGCATAACTTTCTTTACTGAGGTAAAATCAAGTGAAGCTCAAGCCTCAGACTGCATTAAGTGCTCCATTTTGGACAGTTTTTTGACTCTTGTATTATGTCAGAGAGGAGATATACTTAATATGGTCCATGGTCTCCAGCGCAGCAGGTCAGAAGAAACTAGGCTTAAAGGTAGAGGAGCCACAAGTGCCTTCCAGGTGTAGGTTGAATTATAAGTTAAATAAAGATTATTATTATTATTATTATTATTATTATTATTATTATTATTATTATTATTATTATTATTATTATTATTATTATTATAAATAATAGCTGGTAATAAGCAGTTCTAGGGCCCCTTTAAAAATGAGTGTGTTAGTAGCACTAACAGAGCTGCAGTTAACATAATACAGCTGAAGCTGACACCTAAAGCTGTCAGTTCCTTTTCTGTTTCAGTGATCGTAGTAACCACAGTGCGGCTACCATGGTGACTGACTTTTGGCCTGATATTTGCTCAGGACCTTGTGTTGGCTTTAGCCAAGTAGTGATGAAATGGAAATAAAAGACACAGGAATTGATTTGCCATCATTTCTTCTTTTTTGCTCTTTGCTCCTGCGCAGTTCCACAGGAAGTCACTTCTCGATGCTGGGAATAGGAGACATCGTGATGCCAGGGCTGCTGTTATGCTTTGTCCTGCGTTATGATAACTACAAGAAGCAAGCGACCGGGGAAGTCCCAGGGCCCGGTAACATGTCTGGACGCATGCAGCGCGTCTCCTATTTCCACTGCACTCTCATCGGATACTTTGTAGGTAAGCAATCAATGAAGGGATGGATAAGGTCAAGGTTATATTGTCTCAGTGTTAGGCAGTGGTGAATTTTTGTTTTTTTTAAGCTGTGACCTTTCAAAATGTTTTGTCTTAAGTATTTGTGACATTTCTGACATGTTGTTGATGTTTCCTCAGGACTGCTGACTGCCACCGTGGCCTCCAGGATCCATCGTGCTGCACAGCCCGCTCTGCTCTACCTGGTGCCCTTCACCCTGCTGCCTCTGCTCACCATGGCCTACCTGAAGGTATAATAACAGCCATGGACTGTGGCAAAAATCTAGCTGTTGCAGTTCTGATTTAGAAATAACAAAAGAAAGAAAGAAAGACTACGTGTGGGGGGAAAAAAATAAGCTCTTTGCTTTGTGCTGCTTTTAGAGAAGTGTGAATCTAATTGTTAAGTGAAACTATAAACTGCACTCAATTTCTATAAATGGTAACATTTTCTTCGAAAGTGCTAAAGGCTTGCCCATGTTGTTTAATAAACTGGTTACTGGGACTTTAAACTAAGGAAAATCAGAAGACAGTGATAAAATGTCAGCATGCTTTTTCAACGCACATTCATCTGACTTCAACAAGAAACTCATACTTGTGTATTTAAAGGTTCAGTCAGGGTTTATTTAACAGAAAAAACTCGTCATACTCGTGTGTGTGTGTGTGTGTGTGTGTGTGTGTGTGTGTGTGTGTGTGTGTGTGTGTGTGTGTGTGTGTGTGTGTGTGTGTGTGTGTGTGTGTGTGTGTGTTCCAACAAACTAATGCATACTCTTAAACTTAAAATTAGTCCATTTAAAAAAAAAAAAGAAAAACAACAACAGCATAGAAGCAGGCGCCACTTTGTGGAAGCCACCATGTTGGCCTGCCATCTTGAATAATACAGTGTTTGAGATGGACATCGCCATCCTGCCGATAGTCTTTTAGGTATGTTGACCTAACCCTGCAAAAACGGCAGCGCTTACTGACAGAAAGGTTCAGGATACGCTCGATAACTCACCTCAGTATCACTTTCATGAGACAGAAGTGAGCTTCACTGAGTCGTTGCCTCGTATCAGACTACTTTCACAAAGTTTTACAGCCTCCTCCTACATAGAGGTGGACACCTGGCATATTGACACCTGAGGTAAACAGAGGGATGAACAGCAGCGAGAGTTGTTTGTCCTACAGGGGCCACCGTAGCTTACGCAGTTGAATTGGGAGGGGTAAGAAAACAGAATTCGGTTGACTGCTGTCTGCAATCTACTGACATTTGAGTGATTCGCTTAAAGACTCGTAACTTGTGTTTGTCTTGGTGTTTGTGGCCCACAGGGGGATTTGCGGCGCATGTGGTCTGAGCCTTTCCACACTAAGTCTAGCAGCTCTCGCTTCCTAGAGGTATGATACAACTTGGGACAAGCGACCAGCACGGAGAAGTTCTTTTTTTTTTTTTTTTTTTTTTTTTGTTGTTGTTGTTGGGGGTTTTTTTTCTCCCTTAATTCGAGGGAAGGAGAGAGGGCACACTCACAGTGAGGCCATGTTGTCATCACTCGTTCATGCTTTCCACCAATCTTCTGAGAAAACCCTCCGAAGGGACACCAGTGTGTGGATCACAACGCCCCGACACAACTCATCTTTGGTCCCTATATCCTCCCTGTTTCATCTCTGCTTCCTCTCTGCTGTTTATTTCCTCTTCACTACAGCACATCCTGCCCATGCTGTTTTTGTTCTGCCCCCCCCCTCCTTTTTCACACGTGTATAGTTGGTCTCATTTGCCACTTCCCTCACATGGCCTCGTCTCATTCGTCAGGCCTCTTCTCTGTCTGCAGTTTCCTCCTTTTTCTACGTCTTTAATTTCCTCTGCATCTCTTTGTCTATGACTCAGATGAACTCGAGGGCAAGGCCTCCCCTCCCCCCTTTTTGTGGACTTGCAGTTGTGAGACATAGCAGGGGTTTATATATATTTTTTTAGCATTGTCGTGGTCATTATTATTAATATTGTTGTTATTATTATTATTATTATGGAACAACTGAAAAAAAATGGAGTTGAGGTGGAGTATTGCAGCGGCACAGGAGAATGCCCACGAGCAGCGACACCGTAAAGGAGAAGAGTCTTCCCCTTCCATCCGTCTGCCCTCGTTCACCTTAGCTTTCTCCCATCTGTTCCACCATCGCTCCATAATGGCTTCTCCTCGGCGCTCATGCTCTCCTCTGACACTCCCCGCGAGCTCCTCCTCTCTGTTCATCTGCTGTCCTCATTCCCCACCCTCACAGATAACTATGTATTTTATTTAGAAAAGTTTTATTCTTGGCATATACAGAAATGATGCATTATAAATTGTTAAGCTGCCTCCTCCCCCCAGCATCGGCGGGTGGGGGGCGCTTCTATTTGTATATATGTGTACACATGTATTTGCAGTATCTTGAGTTTGTATTTGTGTTTGGGAGCATGTTGAACAGGGTGGGAAACTGACGCCAGCCAACAGCCGAATTTTTGGTGAATTTTGACTGCCAGCTGCGTCGACAAGCAAGCGTCCATCTATTGGAGACAGTTTTCTAAATGTTTGTCGACTTGTCCAATAGAATCAACAGATGGATTTTTGTGTGTGTGTGTGTGTGTGTGTGTGTGTGTGTGTGTGTGTGTGTGTGTGCGTGCGTGTGTGCGCGCGTGGTTTAAAAAACAAAACAAACAAAAAAACAATTTCCTTTGTTACTGATCAATTGCAAAGTTAGTTTCCTGTTCTAGTGTGTGTGTGTGTGTGTGTGTGTGTGTGTGTGTGAGAGAGAGCAGAACAAATGAGTGAATGGTTGTTTTACATGGGTTTTAATTTGAAATCACGAACACTGAAGTTTAGAAACAGCGACAATAGTCAGGTTTGCATTGAGCTGGATGTTCAATCAAAACTTGCATGAACTTTTACACAGAACTCACCAGAGGTCATTTTTTCTTCGGACAGGTGGAAATGTAAAAAGTGTTGTTTTTTGTTTGTTTCAAATAAATGAATGTTGAAGTAACTTGAAGGTATGCTATGTTACTTTTATCCTGAAACTACATGTTTCAGTGATTTTGCACATCCCAAATTTGCACCTTTTATATATGACCTTGAAAATACACTTCTTTCCAGAATACACAAGTCTTTTTGTGTTTTGGCAAAAAAAAAAAGGAGGAAAGGAAAAATCAACAACAAACCACAAAAAGAACAAATCAAACGAAACATCTGATCTGAACTCTGTAAATGTCAGTGTTTGACCTCAGTCGATGAAAACCTGACTATTGTGAGAGTTTGAAATCGAAGCCTGCTGCAGAGGAGGGTCATTGGATATGAAGGCTTACTGAGATTAAAGTAGCTACAGATTAAAGGTTTTGTGGATGGATGGTGAATGTGTATGCGTGTGTGTTTGGACCTGTTTGAATCCATTGAGCTGAGTCATGAATCAGTCACACCATTCAGAAATCAGTGAAATAATTGAGGTTGAAGCTAACCCACAGGATGTTTTTACTGTCACCATTAACTGATGTTTTTTTTGTTTTGTTTTTTCTTTTTCTTTTGGTCTTTCCACTGTTTTGTGGTGCTTGTCAGTTAATATCTAATGTATACTGGAAAGTGTGTGATTGAAGATGTCTGGATGCATTTTGCTGGCTTTTTGGGTTTGGGGTGGTGTTTTGTTTTGTGTTTTCTTTTTATTCTTTTTTTTTTTTTTTTTTTTTTTTTTTTTTACTTTTTTATGCTACCTGGCCGTGCATGTTAAGTGTACAGTGTATCATTTCTCAGACTGCATTAAACAGGGCTACTGCAGTGCTGAGCTCTGCTGGCCAACACGGAGACATTGGACCTATGAACTCCTGTCAGTGGGTAGTACAAAGGCTGCAGGTCAGAAGGACTTTGATTGGTCAGCTCTGACTGAAAGTTTTGACCTGAGTACTGTCTGCTTCGGGATTTCTGGCAGTTTGCTCATTGCAGTCGTCATAACTGACATCATGGATCTACACCCCCCCCCCCCTTTCACCTCTTCATGGACAAGGCAGAAAATATATAGATTTATATACACATATACATACCCGTGTGTGTGTGTGTGTGTGTGTATGTATATGTGAATATATGCATAACTAATGATCTTGGGGGGTTTTTTGTTTTGTTTTTTTTATTGAAATTTGTTTTCTTTTTAGCCCCTCTGTATTTTTAGTTTAGTGCTTTAGGTTTTTTCTTTTTCTTTGTTTTTTTTCTTTCCATCTCTCTTCCCCTCCAGCAGAGCACACGAGCTCTGTCGGTTGAGTTGATATTACGGCTGAATGGATTCTGTATAGAAAAATGGTGAATAAAATAAATTAAGAACTGTGTAGTGAAACATGAATCCTGAAGCGCTTGATCTAAAAACACTTTGTCTCCTTTTAACCCCTCTTCCCCGCCCCCTTTGCTCCTCTCCCCCCTCATTCAGGATTCTGCTGTAAATAAACATGACTCTAACTGTAACACGAGTGCATCTCTTTCTTTGGGTCCATCTCCTGTGTTGGTTTGTCATACATGATCGGTAGTGCCATTGAAGAAGGGGGGAAAAAAAAGGTTGTGCTTCGACTTAGGTAGCACTTGATTAGGCACACGTTAAATACAGGGTTGGTCCTTTTTGACATGAAAGCATTACACAGTTTTTGCACATCCATGAGGCAAATCTCATTTCATCCCAAATGTGCTTCATTGGAGGTCATTCAGTACAGTGAACTCATTGCCAAGTTATGAAACACTGAGGTGATCTGAACATTGTGAATGGGTGTGTTATCCTCCTGGAAGCAACCATCAGAAGATCAGTGCACTGATCCTAGTGGGATAAACACGGTCACCACCAATACCTCAGGTAAGCGGTGGTGGTTAAATGATGCTCGGCTGGTACTAAGGCGCTCAGAGGGTTGCAAGAAAATCTCCCACACTATTACACCACCACCAGTTTGAACTTTTGATGCAAGGCAGGATGTATTCATATCCCAAATTCTGATCCTACAGTCAGAAAGTTGCAGAAGAAATTGAGACTCATCAAACCAGGTGAAGGTTTTCCAATACTGTCCTGTTCTTCATGCGAGCCTTAATTGTAGCTTCGGTTTCCTGCTCTCAGCTAACTGGAGTGCTACCCAGCGTGGTCTTCTATGGCTGTAGTCCATCACCTTCAAGGTTCGACGTGTTGTCCATTCAGAGAGGCTCTTCTGCATACTTCAATTGTACTGAACAGTTATTTGAGTTGCTGTTTCCTTCCTATCAGCCTGAAGCAGTCTTGCTATTCTCCTCTGACCTCTGATAATAAAGCATTTTGTCTCAGAAAGCTGCAGCTCACTGGATATTTTCTCCTTTTCAGACCATTCTCTGTAAACTCCAGAGATGGTTGTGCGGGAAAACCTCAGTAGATCAACAGTTTTCTAAAATACTCACACTTGCCTCATAGAAAGTTCAAAAGTTACTTAAATCACCCTTCTTCTCCATTTCTGATGCGACAATTTGAACTCCAGCAAGTGATCTTGGCAATGAGTAAATCCACTGAATTGCTGCCATTTTATTAACTGATTGGGACAGTTATACAGGTGTGCCTAATAAAATAGCAGGTGAGCGTAATAAACGTTTTCCTATGCAACAATTTTACATGACATGCTAATATTGACTAAATAATGGGTGTCACACTTTTCATCAGCTCTGTGGTGTAAATCATCAACTCACACCAGAGATGGGTGATGAAGGCATCAGCAGTACAACCAAGTAAAGGTAACAGATATCGAGCAAAGAAAAGACTGTTTTTGAAGTCACCCCCCGCTGAATTCCAATATACGGCGTTTAAAAGAAACCACTGGAGGAAACGTCTGTGTCAGCATCCTGTAATATCCACAAGGTCCACTGGCAGAACAGAAGCCAGCTAGAGTTTTGGTCAAAGTAATATACTACATATAATGTGTGCCGGAGTCTTCACCCAAGCCTCTGCTCGCGTTTATGCGCACCCTATGGGCGCAGTGATGTGGTTTGCAGGTGTAAATTGGTAGAAAGAAAATAGTTCCCGTGTGAAACTGCTCACAGTAAGAATAGTGGATTATGATTTCTATTTTATGATGTACACTTTGGAGAAATACTTTAGCTAACAAACCTAAAAAAAAAACAAAAAAACTTACAGGTTTTCCCATTTACGTTAGATAAAAATAAAGAAAAATATATTGTCAGCCTAGAAACAGAAATTTCAAGCCATTTTTAAGGCAGAATGCATGCACTGGTGATAGATTCTGGCGGTTTTCATATGCAGCTACAGAATCGACCCCATATCTTCCTATCGAAAATGAAATTTTCCATTAACTATCAGTTGCATAATTCTCTGCAACATGAACATCGCCCAGCAGATGGCAGCAGAGCACAAATATCTGAAAACCCTATGACACCAGTCAGTTATGAAAGGTTTTTACTCCTAAACTCAGCGTGTGTATTTTCACTTATTGGCCGATGTTATAAGCTTGTTTTCCATTGTATATGAGCAGCTTTCACCCAATGTATCAACACGCAGATGAGCCGCAGCGTTTACAGTTCACATTTTCACAGCCAGGCTACATTGGGAGAAGCAGAAAGCTGCAGAATCAAACAATCAAAGAGAGAAATCATCCCTTGATTAAGCAGTTAACAGAAATGAAAGGTGTGCTCTCATCAAAGTACAGTAATTGGTTCCTGCAGGGCTCTGTAGGGAGATCTTAATGGGGGGAAATGGCTGCCTCAATGACAGACCAAAGACGCTGAGTCAAGAGTTTACAATAATGTTGAGATCTTCACTCCGTGCTTGTGTCTGTAGTGGATGTGAGGCATTTTGTCTGATCTGCTGTGGCAGATCAGCGCTAAAATATTTGAGTACGAGCAGGGTCAGGATTGAGCTCCAACGTTTATGGAGAGGAAGCCAATTTACTCTAGCAGGGACCAGTTTAATGAAAAGATGCTGGTGTAACATTTGGCTGAGGTTTCGTGCTAAAAGAAACGGCTCCATATTGAGTGCTCGTCATTGCTTAAAGACACCCAGAAGACCTTCAAACTGCCATACAGATGAACAGGCCGACCCACTGACTGACTGATTGACTGGCTCGGTGGATAGGTGGATGGTGTGGATGGTGAGGGGGTGGATGAAGGCCAGGACACTGAATGCGTGGCTGGGGGAGGTTTTTTGGGGGGTAAGGTCTCTGAGGTCAAAGCAGGCAGGGTCCATCCCCCTCCACCTATTGGCCAGAGCAATCCACGATTCCTGCACAGCTTTGAAGCCCTGAAGTGGACAGAATTCCACCACAGTCATGGGGATTGTAGCATGTCATTTGTAAGATATTTTGGCGAGATGGTCCTAAAACTCGGGAAGCTGGCCCTTGCCTGGAATGCAGGGTTTTGTATTTAGAGGCGCTCGTACCGCTCTCTCCTTTTGATCCTAAAATTAGAGACATGCAGATCAAGACACAGTCCCAATTAGCCAGCAACTGCTGTAGGAATCAATCCTTTGTTTTAATTTATGGGGACAGAAGATCAATAAAATCCAATGAACTTTCAGGATATTTGTCTAGTACTAAGTGTGAAAGCTGCACATGAAATAGAGACAAATGTGGATATAAGCCTCGCTGGTGTGTCTTAAGGAGTGCCAAACACAATTCATATGAAAGGTTTTCCAATAATATCAAAAATATTTGGATGAATTCTGCACAAGAGTTTTAAAAAACAATGCAAAAGTCACGAAAAACAGATTTGATTGGGCTTAACTAATAAAAAACAACAACAAGCCTATATTAATCTACGCAACACTGTCAGTATGTATATTAAACTGAGTATAAAGTCTATATGTATTCATTGTCCATCTTCAGAGCTTCTCTGTTTCAGAGGTTGATTGCACTTCCTCAGTCTGCACGGCACATCTGAGCACACATAGTAATTTCACCTATCATTACAGGAAGACTCATCTAAGCAGTAAACATCTAATGAGGGAAAGCTCATAATAAATTTCAGAGTCAGTAGCAGATGAACTCATCCAGTGCGGGTAATTTAAAAAGTGCTGGTATTCATTGGCAGTGGCCCCTTAACTCATTTTAATGGCATAGAGGTTCCTTCCCCTTCTTCTTCTCCTTCTTCTCCTCTCCTCAAACCAGGCATTCCTGGCTTGTTTAAATAAGGCCTGCCTGCCTGCCTGGGCGGGGGTGGATTCCCCTCTGGCCCTTTGCCCTTTGACCTAATGTGCATTCCGTATGTAAAGTGAGGAATTCCTCTGAAGTTCAGCTAATGGGGTTGAGTTTTTTCATCCTTTGGACTCTGCTCCTGCACTCGCCCGGTGGAAGTGAGGGGGGGGGGGGGAAACAAGCCTGACGTAGCCTTCGCTGTGAGTTATGGACGAGGTTTGTTGTTTGTTGGTGGTAGGAGAGGAATCGATGTCTCCCACCCGCAGGTTTTGAGCTTCAGTAAGTTTCTGCAGTGATCCTCATGACTAATTGATTTAATGGAGGGTGCTGTTGAATGGAGGCATGAAGGTCTGTGGAAGCTGAAGGCTGTTTGGTGCTTCCACTCCCTGCTACCACTACAGCTCAGCTGTTGGGTTAATATGATGACAATAAAATTATTACTGATGCTTTTGAGTTTTTTCCCCGTTATTTATTCCAAGGGGGGCTGGGAGTCTCTGGGTAGAGGGGACAGATTGAGCCCCTTGTGGCAAATTTGTGACACTGAGCTGTATAAATACAAACAGAACATGTGTCAACAAGCAAAATCACAAATTATTAACCTGCGCTGACATGATTCATAGTAGACTGGTGAACAGTTTCTATAATTTTTAGTCGAGCACTGAAAGGCATTTTGTTTATTTTTGATATCCTCTTTACTTCTTCATAAACTCCACTCGTCTTTTTTAAAAACTACCAACTTTACTAACTTTAATAACCCTCACCCTAACTTTTAGAAGACCGCCATAAACCTTTGATCACTGGTTTGTGGTGCATGATAATGTAGTTGTGACCAGCTATAAGAACATTTTTTGTAAGGTTTGTAGGTCTCAGTATCCAATTTTGTCTTTTTGATTCCTGAAGCTGAGTCGTTAATGTAAATTATTACATTAACGACGTTATCATGATCTCTATCAGAGAAAAAAATGATGGTTCTGCCTTCAGTCAAATTTCTATTCACCAACTTTATTTATTGTGTGCTTTGTCTATTTTTTAACAAACGGATTACACGTAAAACAAAAGTATAGTGAAGGCGAGGGAGTCTCTGACCGTAAGAGTACGAAAGGTGCAATTAAACCTTTGAGCGACTTAATACATGTGCATGCGCAATGTTTATTCACTATTTCCTTCCACTAAATATCAAAGTTATTGCCATTACATGGATATATGGAGAACATTTTTGAGGTGAACTGAAGAGCAAAACGAAAAGTATTGTGATTACACTTACTAAAGATATAGTTCAAATGTTATATATGATATGGAAATGTATTAAAAATGTGAGCTTTCTTTAAACACAAAGGTAGGTTCCAGACAAATGTACACACTGCTGTAGATTCTGACTTTACTTATGAGACATATAACTGGCTATTAAAGGCTTTTAAAACTCCAGTAATGGAAAAGCTACATATTTATCACAGATACAGGGCACATGAAAATCTTTCATATTAAATTGTGTATTAAAGCTGCTGCCTACAGCTATTTCCCAAAACATATAACTAATTAGAAAAATCATGTTTAGAACAAAAACATATTTTTGAACAGCCATGAGGTGTCAAGGTGGTAAAACAAAATTCCAGGAATGCTTCTGAGCTCCTTAAAGCTCTTAAAACACAAAATCAGGGTTAAAGATAAAGAAGAGGGGAAAATGTGCCGCCTTGTGACTTATTCTTTCACGTGTCCTGCCCTGTGAACTTTTGGGTCATCAGATAACGAGCCATCAACATTTGTGATTACATTTCTCAGGTAAAACCGCGGCACAGAGCTGAAGTGATGAAGTGTAAGTGAAGATGGATCGTGGGCTCCTTTGCTGTTGTGCTTTAGGAGCCATGTGTACTGTTGGAGAAGCTGTAAAGGCTGTGCCACCCACACAGCTGGAATGTCATGTATGCAGTCCATAGAGTCTGTTTCAAGAAAGAGGAGAGAGGGGGGAGGTGAGGTGGGGAAACCTCTTTTAGGAAGGGAGCCGGTGCTCGAGGTGGGGTCTTCTACTACTACGTCTTCCACTACTAGCACTAATACTACTGCTGCTACTTCATAAAAAAAGATGAAGCAGAAAACACCTCTCTCCACTGACCAAAACCTTCTCCATTAACCTTTTTCTGTGTGTGGGAAATTATCAATGACGATCCATCACAGTTGTTTGGTCTTCAGCCGACGAGAGGCGAGAGGAAATGTTGAGGGGGAGAGACACGTAAGATGGAGGGATAGGGGGTTGGTAGAGGTTAAAGGGCAGAGGAAGAAAGGAGGTACATTTTCGGAGGATGGGAGGTTGGGAAAAAGAGAGGGAACAATAACTCCCATGTTTAAAAGGCTTTTCTCAACCCCCATGACACCTCACACAGGCAGCAGTTTAAAGTCAGGCCTTTTTTTTTAGCTTTTAGCTGGTAATTTTCTCCCAAGCTCGAGCTCAGAAGAAACATTTTGTGAAAAATGAAACATTTTTTTTATGTTTAAAAATATGTTTTTTGCTTCTGTTATTTGCTTAATGAAAGGAGGATTTGAGTGCACCACATCCTGTGTTTCTATAGGTGTATTCCTTCTTTAATGTCCTCTAGATTAACCAGTTTAATTAAGGTGTAGCTATCTCTGTTTTGGGAAATACTGATCTTCTAAATGTTTTTTAAAGTTAAACCAAAAAAAGAAAAATAATTGAAAAAATCTGATAAAACTGAATTGTTTGATCCTTTTAACTCGTGGTTTATTTATTAAATTATATCAGACGTAATTAGCTCAGAAAACATCAGCCCTAAATGTCAGAAATGTAGATAAAATGTCCTAAAAGGTGTAAAATTAACTTATAGATGTGTCAGGAACTGCAGTATATATGTGCATAAATGAACGGTGACATTATTGGTGTGTTTTCAGTGATAGCTGCTTTATCAGAAACTGTAAACAAATTTGCTTTATTAACAGTTTATAGTTTAAACCTAAAATGTAAAGGTTGAATTGTGGGATCCTCGTAAATGTGAGTCAAACACTGTATTTAAATCAGGAAACACATGTTTGAAATAATCATAAAACATATGTTGTTTTAGTCTTTGTTATTTACAGAATAAATTATTCAGTTCTGTAAATCTCTTAAATTACAGTTATTAAAAAATCCAACTGGATTTCCCTGAACTGAAGAATGCAAATCGTCATATCTGAATTAAACACAGCTGAAAATCAGCCTTTGGTGACCACAAACCTGATTTGAGTTTAGCTGTAAAATGGTTTAAATTGTCCAATCAATAAATGTATTTTATCTCCTTTTGTTTGATGTTATTTTATTTCAAAATATAAATATGTAATTGTGTCACATTTTAAATGAACAAATCTGAAAAGAAAGTATCTCTTTGTACTTTCTAAATTTGATTCCTTTTATTTTACCAAAGGTAAACCAAGTGTGAACAGAGTCTAATGAAGTGTATTCAGTTTTATAATCTTACAAAATATATACATATAAATTCATTTTAACAAATAATCAAGTCGTATCATAGATTAGTCGTTGCTGTGTCTTTGAAACAGTAAAATGTTTTTTTTGTAAAAGTAATTATGTCAATCCTGTTAAATACTCATTAATCTTTCCTCAAACATTTTTGAAAATATGCTTATTAATAATAGCAATAATAATAATTCATTTTCACTCCTTGTGAAACCAGATTTTTATTTTAAATCCAGCCTGAAGCAGCAGTGAATCAGCTCATTTCTCCAAATTGTTTTTGAAACTGTCTATTTCCTTTTAATAAATTAATTTCTTTAATGTGAAAAACAGGTCTATTTCATACATCCACCTAATATGGATCCACTCATTTTCATATATTGCATGTCAGTGTTTTTTAAACAGATTTCCAGTGTTCCTGGTGTATTTATCAGATTCATTAAAACGGATTTCCTGTCTGTCTGTTTCTATTTGGTTATGAATGAGGACAGAAACAATGTGTGAAAATGGGCTTCAGCAGCAGTGATAAAATCAGAATATATATACCATAATTGGTCTTTATGATCAGTTTCAGAGGTAGTAATAAACGTTGACAGGACTCGGTCCAGCATGCGAACAGTCACAGGAGGGGAAAAAAGCCTCTCTGTGTGGATTCAGATGGGACATCACTGGCCCAAACCTTCACCGGATCCATCATGCCTCGCCTTACATCAAACATATTTTGCCGACTGGCTGCACAATCAGATCCCTTCTGAGTGGGCTAGAGTCGGGTGGGTGTGTGGGGAGTAAAAAGTGGGCCCTCTCCCACTGGATAATGCCATTATTTCAGCTCCTCTGGCCAGGAATGCCAAATTTCACAGCCCGCTACTCCTCTCTGTGCGTCAATCAAAGCTCTGCGAGGGGCCGAGGCGCCCAGTAGGTCCGCCTCCAGCACCGTGTGATCCGATCCAAGCATTGACCCCTCACAAGCTGATCCATACAGGCTAATTATGGATATTCTTTAAAAGAAAAACTGTCTTAGTGGTTTAAAGCCTGTCCAAGTTGAATTTATTATTCTAATTTCTTTTAATAAAGGTTGCATATCGGCGCCCACTATGGACTACATACTACTTCCGCCTTCCTGTCATAATTATATTAAATCGATTATTTTAAATTTTGGGTCACTCCTGATGGTCTGATCCGAGCTATCCAAGCCGTGAGAATAAGCTGGACTTAGTCCACATTTTAACTAATGAGAAGCTTACTGTCCCCTCAGAGACCAATTACACACCAACCATAATCTCCTTTATAAGCGCACAAAAGGTTTGTGCGCCACGCAGTAAACGCAATAATTAGTGATTAAGTATCCAGATAATGTGCGGGGCAGATGATGAGAAATTTGTGAATGGGAAACATTTAATCAGGTATTCGTTGTACGCTGTGACGCTTCCACGCCCGCAGCCAATCCCGTGCGCGCTGAAAATGTCGAACACGCCGAAACCAAACCAATGGCGCATCATATAGCAAAGACTAGCGCAAGAAGAGGCCAATCAGCGGGAGGCATGCAAACGAGGAATTTGCTCCGGCAGGCTCTGAATGTCAAGTAGTCAAAGATGGAGTCCGGGTCTGCGAGGCCGTGTGCTTGTGCATGGAAGACTTGCGATTTTTTCTGACTCTCCGAGCTCCGCAGATTTGATCCGTATCCACCCGCAGCCTCGCAGGATGACGGCTCGAATCCTCAAACTAGCGGAACGCGAAGTGTGGTTTGTGGAGAGGGCTGCTTTTCTTTGTTTTATGGACAACTTTTTCCCTTTTCTCCCCCCCCCCCCCCCCCTTTCTCTCTCTCTCTCTTTTTTTTTTTTTTTTTTTTTGCCCATAACGGATTGTCCCTCCCTGGCTTGATACTATTCATGATTTTGGAGGAGGAGGTTATGGAGGTGGAGAAGGTGGAGGAGGGGGAGGTTGGCCACGATGAGTTGTAGCTGATTTTTATTTATTTATTTTTAAAATCTTTTCTTTTTTGTGTGCGTAAATTGTCAGGAGCTCAGTGCAAACTTGGAAGTTGCAAAGGTCGAGATACGAAGATTTTCCTGTTTCTGTGACCTAAAGGAGCAAAACGGCGATAAGAGTTGAGTGAATCCCGCGCGCTGCGCATCTGGAAGCTCGTTTCAAAACTTGATCAGGACACGATTTAACGCCTTGTGGACAGACACCCCGCGTCCTCCACCTTATCGCGCCGTTATCTTAGTGCGGTGGGTCTCTCCGAGGGGGGTTCGGTGGGTGGGGGGGACATTTTCACGGTGCTAGCGTGTGCGTACGTTTAGTGCAGCCTATATGCTGTTGTGCAATCTAACAAGTCGTCAGTATGGTTCTGTGGGTTTGTGAGAGCTGGCCGGAGTGGCTCGCACAGCAAAGCCAGCGCTTCTAGATGGCGTATAGGCCGCTCACAGAGATGTATGGCGGATAAAGCTCCCAAGAACAGGTAAAAAAAGGGGGGAAGAAAAAAGGGGTGGGTGGGGGGAGAGGAACACCTTGAGGTGTATTTATAGGAATCGTCAGATGTCTGAGGAATGAGGAAGCTACGCTGTGTTCTGGACGCTTGCAACGCCTCTTTCCTGTCATGCTATAGATTCTGTACGTTGTGTAACTGCGCACCCATTGTGTAAACTTGCAGGATTTGCTTCACTTTTATTTCCAGGGAGTGCTACAGTTTACTAATTTTTTCCTGTATTGATGCAAACTTTTTTTTCAGTTTGAATATGTTAAATAATTTAGCTCAATTTTCCCCCCACCATGTGTTCGTTTTGCACAAAACTAATATTTATTTATTTTTAAAATGTGTTTTTATAGTTTGGCATTATCAGCCCTGGCTCTTTGAATCCTTTGAGAGAGAGAGAGAGAGAGAGAGAGAGAGAGAGAGAGAGAGAGTGTGTGTGTGTGTGTGTGTGTGTGTGTGTGTGTGTGTGTGTCCCCTCCCCTGTTTCCAACCTCCCATTTCTCCACCAAAATTAGAATGCATGTCATTCACTGGAGAGAATAGTATGGGCCCACATGCTGGGAAATTCCCATTCTCCCAGGGTGAGAGTAACCAATGCTGTTTAATTTGGGAAGTTCATTTAACTCCTCAGCTGAAAAGCTATACTGTTAATCTGTGACATCCTAACTTTTGTTTCCAGGACATGCACGCTTGCAGGGCTGAACTTTTTTTGAGCTAAACCCATGACTTTGTGCAGAAGTAACAATTTGTTTCCGGTTTAATTTAGTTAGTTTGCAAACTAACTTTACTTTTTTTTCCCTTTTTTTTTTTTTTTTTTTTCTGATCCGTGTGTGTGTGTGTGTGTGTGTGTGTGTGTGTGTGTGTGTGTGTGTGTGTGTGTGTGTGTGTGTGTGTGTGTGTGTGTGTTTTAATTCATTTGTGTGATTTAAGCGACTGTTTGTTGCAGGGCTGAGAAAACAAGGTGGGTAGTTGAGTCAGTATGTGCAGTGGAGGCTGATTGTGTCCATGTTGTTGTCCACTGCCCTTTTTCTGTTGCACTACTGGACACTGAGATGAGCAGTGCAATATTAAAAGGGCATTGGCTGATGAAACAGACACTCAAACCTCCCTTTACTGCCTTAACTCTTAACCTGCGTGTGGAGAGATTTTTTTTTTTTTTTTTTTCCCCCGGGTGTGCTTAAATGTGATGCAACTGTGTCTCCTGCTGCACAGAAACCTGTAGACTTAAGTCCACACTCGACAGACGTTATCAGCCACATGGAAGAAGACAGGTAAATTTGCATTTCAACACCCACCTTCTTGTTTTGTTATAAATAACACCTTTGCTTCTTATTTAAGCGTAATTGGAGTTTGGCTGTGAAGAATGGCTGTAACCCCCCCCCACCCCCCCACCCCATGTCCATGTGCTGACACATGCTGAGGTCAGCTGCTTTGACAATGTTGCACTACTGTACCATCCATTCTAGCAGTGCAATAGTATTGTCATAGCATTTGGCCTCAGTTCACACTAAAACCGGTGCTTAAAGGGCTCGCTTCAGACGAGCTTGTGTAGAAGTAAAGCCAGTGTCTGATGGCAGGTAGAGGCAGAAAGCCTCCTAAGCTGTTTACCTAGTACTGTATTTACAGAGCAGAGTTTACACACATTTTCTAGGCTGACATAAGTCCTTGTGACCAGAGTTTTGGGTAATGGTTCACAAATGAGGCACATGAAGTAAAGAAGACACATATGGTACAGTTGGGTTTTTCTTTTTTTAGGAGGGGTCAAGCTTGTGATGGAAATCATCACATATTTCCATCAGGCGCCAAACAAAGTGTGAATTTAACTTAAAAAAAAACCCACACACACAACTGTAGATGGATTTGAAGTAAAAGCGGACACTGCAGTTTATTTATGTTAAAATGATTAAACAATCAAGTTTTTCTCTTCTTATCAGACTTCTACCTTTTTTCTTCATGGTGTTCTGTTGTCAATGAGATGGTGAGCATGGATGTTGGGGTAAAATAAGCAGATGAAAAAGAAAAGGAGGAGGGGTGGGAGGTCAATGTATGTGGGGGGGGGGGGGGGGTTTCTTTCTTTCTGAGCATCCTCGGTGGTAGCAGGTCGATGGGGGGAGGGGACGTTTGTGAGGAATGTAGGGAGCAAGGCCCTCTCACCCTCTTGCCTTTTGCCTTCCCTTTATTTTCTTTCTTCCTTCTCTTTCCGTGTCGAGATTAGGTGTCACTGCTCCTGTGTGCGTGCGTGTGTGCCTCGTGTTTGAACCCTGAAGTAGGAGAGCAAAGACGTTTGTTTTGATGACTGTCAGCGGACCTTTCTGGGTGGAAATGTTTAACCACAGTCCAGTTGCTGTTACAAGCTGCTGGAGAAGGACTCAAGGTATTATTAAAAACAGACAGGAAGCATATTTTGGGGCACAGATTGCCCCGCTGCAGTAAAAGGTTTCAGGTGAAAAGAAGGTTTGCTGTGACTGTGTAGTAAAGCTGGTTTATAGAATCTCATTAGGTCTCTCCAGAAAGGAACAAGGGAAAAAAAAGACAAAAAAGAAAACGTATGATAGTAATAATACATTTTAAACGGTGACAGAGGTGTTTCAGATGTAAAGGTGGGTCTTTCTGATTGCTCACCAGAGGGAAAACAAAAGCAGGCTTCAGTCACTTGACTGTGTGAAATTCTTCCTGAGTAAAGAACGTGACTTGTTTAGGCTTGCTTGCAATGCTTGCTGGGAAATCCTGGAATGTGTGGAATGGGGGACGGTGGTGCTTCTGCAGCTATCTGACTGCATAGAGCAGCAAGTATCCTGCAGTGAAACCCAACATGTCAGCAGTGCTTTTTGAGCAGCTTAAAACCTCAATCAGAGAATGCACGGTTAAACTCCAGGCAAGAGAAGCTAATTAAATGATTACATGAACTCAATTACAGAGCAAACGCTGTGCTTGTTTTGTTTGTCATTTATTTTTGGAGCTACTGCTCACGAGTTAATGTGTTTGATTTAGTTTTTGGTAATGTACATTTTTGAAAAGGGGGAAAAAAAACAAGTTAAATTATGTGATGCATTTATATAATTGATCTTAAACCAAGTAAATGTGTATTTCTTTTAAATAATTTATTTAACAGGTTTGTGAAACCTTTCTCATTAATCTGCTGTCATGTTCTTCTGTCACCCTCTCTCTAAATAAAGTCAGTTAAATTTACATCTTTGTCAGTTTTTTATTTTTTTTGCAAAATGATGGGTTTAAATGAAACCACACGATTGCACAGCAGATGCAGCATTCTCATAAAAATATAAATTGCCCTTTATACTCCAGTGACAAAGTCTAGAAAGTAGAGGGTGGAAAAAAAACATGAAAATTGTCAGTTTTTGTACCTAAACTTTGAAATCCCTGCAGGCCTTAAACGGACGGTTTAGCAGGGTGCACTTACAGCTTCGACAGTTTTGATGCACAAACAGATTTTCGCTCTGGATCTTGTTGCAAAATTGTGTTGCATTTATTAAAAACATTTATTTATTTATTTATTTTGCAAAACTTACAGAACTCCATTTTTAATTTGAGAGGAAACTAGAAAGTTTAGAAAGATGGCAGAAATCCTGCCTTAAATAATCAACTATTGTGAGTACGTGTGAACCGTATCGGTGTTATTGTGTCGTGGAAAAAATAAAAGTATATATTTGGGTTTAAATTTCACTTGGTGTAGACTATCCAGTCAAGTGAAAGACGGGGAAAACACTCAGAGCTTCACACGCAGTGAGGAAAAATGTTTGTAAATGCAAACAATGACCCAGCAAAGGCATAGGATCAACAAAGTGAAAATCATTAGGTTTGAAATTCATATGGCAAACATTAGGGGGTCAAACTCATCTGACTTCATGGGCCTTATACAGCCCAGTTTGACTGTAAGTGGGCCGGAGCAGTAAAAACCACCAGTAACTTTCAAATTACACCTCCAAGACTTTCCATTTGTTTTAGTGTAAGTAAGCACAATTTATTTTTAAATGTTTATATTCACTGAACCTTCCGTTTGCAAAGTAGATGATGAACAAGAAATAAAATATGATTTTTTTTAGTTTGTTGTGAACAATAGTATCTTATTTGTAGGCTCAGATCTAAAACCACTTTGGCATTCCATACATTTTCACTCTCGTGCAGTGATGCTGCTTTCGCTGCATAACAAAGCAAATAACTGAAATTATTAACGATTTCTTTGGCATTTTCACACTTTGCAAAGCCATTCAGTGTGGTGACATTTTTCACATTCTAATAAATGCAACAAACAGTTCAGAAAGGCCTCCAACCAAAAGCACATTAGCCACTGTGTTTAAATCAAACAGCAGGTTCTGGATGCTTCGACGGTGTGATGAGCTCTCTGGAGAGCAGACATGCTGTCATCGTTCAGCCGGGGTGCCATGTTAACCCTGACTGATGATAAAATACATCTAAACTGTGGCAGTAATACACATGTTGCATATATTGTAAAATATTTGCATAATTGTTCCCATTATATGCTTTTAGAAATTCATAACCACAGACTCTTTCACCACGTCTGTGCACTTGGATTTTGAGTCACATTCATTTCCCCCCAAAACACAGAACATATACGTGTTTTAATGGATTTCACCAACAGTATTATGGCTACTCGTGTTTCAAGTTCTCCTTTAATATCATGATAAAAATCATTGCTGTGAATTTTGTTTGCCAAAAATAATGCTGGTGTGAAACTTTATTAATGTCACGGCCCTATTTTGGATCCTGATGGCACTCCTCTTCCTCCTCTGTTTAAGCAGTTAGGCTATTAAAGGAGTGATCAGACGCTAAATTATTTTAAAGACAAACAGTTGTGATTTACAGTTCTCCCATCAGAGAGCGGTGTGGTGGCTATTGTGTGATGCGTAGGGTAGATTTGTATGTTAGTCTGATTTTTGGACAAGTCTAAAAAGGAAATTATTGTATTTTTGGCAGGGAACAAGTTTCCTATTTTATATAATCTCTTTTGTATTTCAGCAACTTTCAAAATATTTGAAACAGGAAGCAATGCTTTATTTTCATATTAAAAATGGGAGCTGGTACATTTGAAAAGAAAAGCAAAACTTGTCGTTTCTCTCGGCTCTTTTCTTTGCTGAGAGATAAATGAAGATGCACAGCCTCTCTGCTGATGTGCTGACCGTGCCCATCATTTAACCCTCTTCAAAGATTCATCCCTGCTGCAGAGAGGCAGTTTAATGCCATCCAAAGGACAGGCGCTGTAGTGCAGAGGCAACTAGTGAATTTGACACAATCACAAAATGCTCGTTATGCTGATGTGATAAATGATTAATGATGAAATGAAAATTTACCACAGCGACAAACTGATCATCAGAGCCTGCTTTAGTTTCACTGAACATCAAATAGCAGCGGACGCCGAGTGTGGGTTATTCTCACAAAATGCATTCATTCAAAAGCAGATTAAACAGAAGCGATCAACTGATTTGTGCAGGTGAGAAAATACAACAGGGCAAAGCGAACACAATGACTCAAGAAACAGCAACAATAAACACGGGTGACCAACAGACAATGGGCAGGCAGAAATCCAAATAAACCAAAATAGCCCCGATACAAGAAGTGAAATCATCAAGGAAATGTTTATGTGCCTGTTTTGACAAGGAGGAGGAGGAGGGATTGAAAACTGAGCATTGGATTTACCTCTCGTGGCTTATCTGAAAACAATCTGAAGCAAGCAGCGAAAAAACGCAAAAGAGTTCATCTGTGTTAATCTTAAAGCAGCTGAAAGTTTGAAATATTTTTAAAACAATGATGACTTTAGATTAAGTTAGATTCACATTTAATCTCTTCACACACATCATCTTTACTAATGCTCTAAGTAGTTAATAAATAAAATAAAATAACACGATCAGCACATCACTGTGAAGCTGAAGTTTGGCTCCAGAGTGAAGCGTCACTGATGGTAAAGGATTTCACCATTTTCACCATCGTGACACTCTGATAGAAAATTCCTCCACAATCACACATGAGCGCGGAAATCCTACAGTAACAACGGAGAGAAAGTGTGTGTGTGTGCGTGTGTGTTCCTGAGATACAGAAGGAGAACAAATGCTAAATGTCCAGGTGCCCTGTGTCCTGCAGAGCCACACATATTTGTGAGTGTGTTTAGGTGTTTGCTCATGGATTGCGTCACATCTGTTTATGTTGGTGCTCTCCATGATGAATGAATACCCAGATGGAGGCTCCTGATATTAACATCTGCTTCTGCTTTCATGTATTCAAAATAAATGTAACTTATTTAAGTTTAACGATCAAGACGAGCTTCTGCAACAGCTGTGAGATAAATGTTTCTGGTATAAAAGTGATGAGAGCTTTTTGGAAGATTAAATATTTGTTTGAGGAGATAAAACTATTCAATATGTTTGTTGTGGGTATAAAAATAAACTCATTCAACCACACAGGAATCAATCCTCAGGTGGGCTGCAGAGGTGATCAGGCGCCACCCACTGGACAAAAACTTTAATGCAGAAAGTAAAATCTTTAACTACACGTTATTTTTCCTAAAGTATGCTATATTGCTATATTTTTAAGATTTTGCCTCCTAGTTTAAACGATCTGTTGCTGAGCTTTAAAATAATAATACTTATATTTTTGTGTGAAAAATCACATCTAAAAACTGTGATTGCAACAACTACAAAAAAAATTCTGAATATTATTTATCTCTCTTAGACAAAACTGATTTATATGCTTATTTAGGAGCTTTACTTCATTGAGAACAATAAAAACGGATTTTATGAATGTTTTATTGAACCAATTCAACAGATTATGGAGTAAAGCTCCTTTTTTTGAACATTTAAAAAAAAAAAAAAATAAACCATTACATAACCTTTAAAACTAGAAGTAAAAACACTGAGTCTGTTTCTGTTTGAAATCCTAAACTGTCAGCGTGCATGTGGAGCAGTAAGTTAATTTCGTGCTAGTGTGTGCACCTTAGGTTTACAATAAACCCTTCATGTGTGCACGGGTACAAGCAGCCGTCTTCAGTGTGTGAAATGTTAATGACAAGAAGATGCACATTACTCTGTAGCTTCTTCATCCCTGAGTCTGACTCTGCCGTCACTGCAATGGAAGAAACAAATGAACTACTTGTGAACTTTTTAACATGAACAAATGTAGAGAAGAAATACAGTTTATCATAAAGATCTGTTACCTCAGTTTTTGTTTGTGAGAGGATAGCTGTTGAGAGTAAGCGGCGATGACACAAAGTCTGGAGATGCCTCAGAAACAACCTCGTGGGGCATCTGAGAGAGAAAAAAAAAGACTCTCAGGATAAATGATGAAAGAGACAAACATCTCCTTTCTGTGATGTTTGACCAAAGAGGAGGGCTGACCAGGACTGGAGGAGCCATGAAGAGGTAATTGACGGGGTAATGCATCAGATTCAGGCAGGAGGAAGAGTACAGATCTGCATAGCGCATGAGCTGGCTGGCGAACAGCGTCTGCCTGGAGCCGCTGCGCAGGAGGCTGCCCATCTGGCCATATGACATGTCCATCCTGTAGGTCAGCAACTGCAAGTATAAAATAAACAATGCAGTGGCTTAATGGCACACATCACATCGAACATTTTAAATGTTGATGAGTGAAAATATACCAATCTGACTTCCTGCTTAGTCCAATTTAATTCTAAGAAAGTTTACTTTTTTGGGAATAGACTTCTTATAGACAGAGGGAGTCAAAAGTCATAATCTACCTCTGACGTGTTGTTTTAAGGAGATTCGTGTTACGCTCAGGAGCGTGCAGAGGTTTCCCTGCAGTCTTGGAGACCACAGATATTATCTGTTACTCGGTCATTAGTGTTACTGTCCTTCTACAGTTTTCATAGCAGAGTGCAGTTGCTGTTGTGTTGGAAATCATGTTGCACCATGAGTGTCCATGGATGGTAAATTTCCACAGAGGAAATGTGTCAGTGTACAGTTCAAGTCTCTGGCATGAGAGACACATTCCAGGAGCATGTTCATTCTTGCTCATTCAGGGATGATTTCTTGTTCAAAAACAGCTTCATTTTAACCATAAACTTTTTTGTACTGTTTTCTTTTATTCTGTCCTTTTAGCAGTAGACTGTATATGAAAGCTAGACACAACCTCAGGGTCTGAAAACTAAAGCATATTTTGAGGTGCCTTAAACCTGTATTTTTTCCAAAGGCCAGCAGGGGGCATCACCACCAGCTGGCTACAAGTCAGAATGTATAAAAGTCTATTGTAACATGACTCCCTGTTCACTTGATTTATGACCTCAGCAAATACTTTTATTGTTAACACTCATGGTTATAAGTTTTAAGTCATACTGAAAAGTTGATTATGGTCTGGTTTATGGAAAGATTGGGTATCCTTCAGTATGACACACGAATGAGTTACATCCTCAGGTTTTTTTGTAGCCAAACTCACCTTTTGCTCCTCGCTACCACTTTTGAACAGCCTTTGGTGGACTCTGTTCCATCTTTTTCATACAGTCTATGGTACTGGGCGTGTCAGTGTAATCGGGGATTGTAAACAGACTCCGAACAGTTTCCATAAAATACAAATCAGCACATGATTTCAACATCGAAGGCAATTTTATGTCTTCCGTACTGTTAACATGCCAACACCTGTATTTACTATTAAAAAATACACTTATTCTGTGAACCTTAACACTATGGGTGACTTGTGCCAACTAGTGCTGCAACTCGGTGACTGTGGAAAGTTACTCAATACTTTAAAAAGTGTAGTTTTAACCATATGTAGAGCGAAGGAATAGAAACACTGTCAAAGTGGTGAAGTGAACTGTAATGGTGCTGAACGACAGTTATGCTGCACAGACACATTTGGGTTTTCTTCTGCTACAATAGTGAAGCATTGCTATCGTAGTGGTAAATTTTAGAAGTGCATTTATGCATTTAAAATGACATAAAACGTATTCCAGGTATATCTCAGGACATATGAGACATATTTATTTCATGGTGGTGATAATTTAGCTCCCATGCAGGACTTTGAGCTTTCAACATACAGAGAATGAGGCAGAATTTGAATCCAAAAAAGCATTTCTAATACCAGCTGAAGGTACAGTGTAGGTTGTACGAATGCATTGAACTTTACGCGCATCCACAACTAAGGTGTGGAAATGTTTAAAATACTGTGTTGTGGTGTGCAGAGCTCACCTTCATTCTCATATGAATGGAACCGATGTCACGATATTCTTGACTGGTGGTGTCTGGGTGCCTTCAAAAGACACATATAGAAAAATGAACACGTGCTATGTCACTTTATCTAACTGTGTCACATGTAGGAAATGAAAAATCAAATGCAAGTCTTATCAGCATTAGTGTTAGTGAGTAAATACGCAGCGAAGAGTTCTCTCGTTTGGAATCTCAAGAGCTGCAAAACATCAACAAACTTGTTTAATTTCCAGTAAAAATGCATGAATTAATAAAACATTTAAAATCTTACATATGGTTACTGAATAAAATGTTAGTCTATCCCATCTATTCATGACACAAGATGGGATTTTTTTTTTTTCCAAAACTGGGGCTTGTGGGTGCTTGTGCTCCACCTGCTAGCCACATATAGAACCCTGCACCTTATGAGAACATGTTGATTATTTCATTGGGTTTAACTATTTTAAATTATAGTAATGGTAAAGCTCACCGATCTAAAAACTGCAGATCTGAGTGCCTTTCAAATCTAAACATATCTACAGGAAATATACCGAAACAAAAAATAGACTCACTTGTTAAGTTCAGCTAAGTAGAGATCAAGACACTTGAGCTCCTCAAAGATATCTGAAAAACCAAGTATTGCATCAAAACCATGACACAACAGTAAAACAGCACACAACGAGTGGATCATTGTTCTTACTTTTCCTTTCCTCCCACACTTGCAGCTCTTTGGTGAGCTCAGGAACGACCAGGAAAGTCTTCCAGCCCTGTCTCTTCTTAGACTTCAGGATGTCGCCAAAGATGTGATCTCCGACATAGAGGATGTCCTTGCCTATGACGCCCAGCAGATCACAAACAATGTCTGAGGATCCTGTAACCAGAAAACACAAGTTAAGCAGCTGAACTGAACAGAATTGAACGTTACTAATAAGGACAAAATAGTCGAAGGAAAACTCAGTGCTGTCTCACCTCCTGAGTAGACTGTTCCATGCTGGAGGTCACCGGTGTATGTCCCGATGTGAAGCTTTCCTGTGTTCTGTGTATAAAAAGGAAACAGATTACTGGAAACTGTTGATGCTCAACATTGTGATGCAACTCTTCAAACACTCTTTCACACCGTGTCCACTTGTCTCAGCACAGTCCCCTCTGCAAAGAACAGCGGCTTTTTGGTGTCCACAACGACAAGGTCGAAATACGAGCGCCAGCTCTTTCTGGGGCTTCCAGGCTGGAAGGAAAAAAAATTTTTTTTTTAAATGTCATTCTCATGATTCTCTTTAGAGGACAGAAAGTCCAACCACAGTTGAAGATGCCTTACCTTCACATTACTTTCCAGCAGGTATGTCATGATGACCTTGATGAAGAAGGTAAAGTGTAAAATATACAGTTAGAATGATTTAAAAGGCAGAATGATCATTTACAATGATCTCATAAACATTAACAGGCCGCTTCATTAGGTCTACCTATTCAACTGCTTGTTAATGCAAATATCTAATCAACCAATCACATGGCAGCAACTCAGTGCGTTTAGCTGTGCCAGAACCCAGAGAAGCCAGACTACTTTGAGCCATAAAGGAAACAGTATCTCAAACTTTTGGCTTCAACATTCAGACTCAGAATTTGTTCTCCGAGGAAGGGCCTTGTTGAATATATGCCACAAAGAATTGAGGCAATTCTGAAGGAAAAAGGGGTCCAACCTAGTAATAGCAAGGTGTAGCTGACGATGGGGGCATTGATTTTCCTTTGTAGTTGGAAGGTTTTAGTCATGGCACACTCACCTCGGTGTAGTAGTAGTCACTGTTAGTGGCGAGGAAAACCTTGGCCACCTCTTTGATCCGGGTGAGGAGCACAGGGAGGTTTGGCTGTAAACATTTATACTTTCAGTGTTTCAGTCTGCTAACATAAACTCAGACTGATAATCTTTTCAGTTTACTCACATCTCTGACAACGTATTTCTCCAAATTCTTGGTAGTTAATTCTTTCAAGGATCCCTAAAAAACAGTTTGAACATTTTGTAATTTTGAGAAGTCCACACATTTTCTTTGTGTTTAACGTTGCACTTTGGCGGGTTTTGTGAACTCACCGTATCATGAGTGTAGTCCACGGCATCTCGAACATCCTGGAACATGCTTCTGTACGACATTAGCAAGTCACCGTGCTGGAAACCTTTCAGGAGGCTGGAAGAGTTTAACACAGGTATGGAAGGGACAAAGAGTTTATTCAACAGTGAATATTTCTCCAAGTCTTGGTGGGATGATAGTTTAATATAATATGGATAAAATATGTGACTTACTTTGTGTATCTGGTACATCCAGTAAAGAAGTCAACCAGGCAGGCATAGAGATAAGTCTCTGCAGGGTGCATATAAATCGTAAATTGTTTATAATGCATAGGAAAATTTGAAAAATTGTAGAAAAGCAAAGACGCTAAACAAAATTTACACAAAGTATAGCAGAGTGCAGGATTTTATACCTGAAAGATTGAAGAGAGTGTTCAGGATGTAAAAGCGATCAGTGTCGTCTCTCTGGATGAACATGTTCGGGTAATATTTGTGAATGTCTTCACTGTGGCACAAAATGATAACACGGATCAATGTTAACAACCCAGATGCACTGACTGGCTGCAGAGAAACAAAAACATTTTTGCAAACGTGCGTGAATTTACATCTAGTTTGTGTAAATTCTTAGCTTTGAACTCACTTGCTTGTACTGACTGCTGCGATTTACAAGCAAAAAAGAAGAAGTTGACAGCCATTTCAGTGAGACAATATAAAGGCCAAAACAAAACTACTCAATTTTGAGATTCTTTTTCTTCCTTGTCTGTTGGATATCAATGCAAACCAGTGTTTATTCAGTGAGGTAATATCTCATTTTCATATTTAAAAGGAAACCTGATGTTGCTTTTTTTATAACAACAACAAAAAGGTGGGACTTAATTACACAAGTGAGACCGCTGATGTTGATAACTGTTTGTTGACATTGTGTCTATATCTAACAATTTTATGCTGACTTGATTTTTTTTAAAACAAGTTTATGGAATTACAGCCATGTTCATACACATTCCCCTGTTTTCAGAGGCTCAACAGCAATTGAACAAACCAAAATTACTTTATATATAAGAATTGCTTATAATACTTCAATAAAAATCCTTTGCAGTCAGTAACTGTCTGAAGTCTAAAAGTCTAGAAGAATGGATGTCACCAAGTGCTACGTTTCTTCCCTGAAGTTTATTTGGGATTTTCAGTCTGATGATGGCCTTCTTCACTTGCACTGACAGCTCTTTGTACCTCCTGTTGAGAGTTTCAAATATAGTTATGCACTTGGACCAGGACCTCACCTGGCTATGAAACTGTCAGGGAGCCCTCTGTCACAGAAAATAGGGGACTGTGTATAAAAATTACTGTAATGTAATTTTTGAATTTAAGCTGAAAGTTTATAAGTTAATCACATCTTGATTGTATATATATATATATATATATATATATATATATATATATATATATATATATATATATATATATATATATATATGTATATATTTATATTAGGGGTGCAACGATACACAAAATTCTCGGTTCGGTTCGATACTTTGGTGTCACGGGTCGATATTTTTTCGATACAAAAAAATGTTCATGCCTTTTTAATTTGTCATTTATTAAAATTATAAATATATATTTTAACTCAAAAGTACAGTTTTTAAATTTAACCCTAACCCTTGTGCGTGTTTTTTATTTTGACTGCGAATGCGCACCTGCGGACCACTTATGTGCAGCCCCGGTTATATAGCTCGTCATATTGCAGCCACAGAAATTCTTTTGTCCATGAAACCATAAAGCTGCACTTTCTTTTTGCCTTATAGTCTGATTTGTCATAACTTCTCCGTTTTGTGGTAAGCTTTTCTTTGGCTGTCACTTCTTCACCCTGACCTGTCTTATTTGGCTCAGCAGAACTAAAATATAAATCCTGCTGCTTTTACACACGCACTCACATAAGCTCAGCGATTCTCTGCGCGATCAACCTCTCACATGTTTAAGCTTGCTGCGGGAGATTTCACTTGTCATGTTTGCATAGTAAGCTAACGATTGATAAGACGATGTCAGAGGAATTGGTGCGCAAATTATCATCACTCACCAATCAGTACTGTTGCTTTCTATACACAGTTCGCACGATTGCAAAGTGAAAGCAAAAAAACAAGCGCAAATTCAAACGCGATTTCAATATGTCACATATTGACAGTGGCTCACCGATGCCAATGACATAATTACCCAGCTACATTTCTGAAAGAATGCAAAAGCATTGACATATATTTTTCCTTCCTACAAAAGCCCGACGGGCAGGGTAGCCCGACTGAAAAAATCGCTAGCTCCGGGACGTCGGGCTAGCGATATTGCAAGCCCTGTATCTGATTGAGGAATCACTCATCTTTGGAAAAGAGAGTTTATTACAGAGAAATGTCTCTTTCCAAAATAAAAGCTATACTATCCGCTTCTTCTGGGCTATATTCTCAGCAGCATATTAAACAGCTGTCTAAATGACTCGGCTAAAGTTAGTAGCATGCTTGCTTTTTTTTGTCTGCTTCCACTTGTCTTTGCACTAGGATGATGTCGGCGTAAATGTGCAGTCATATTCGTTGTGTTCCCACTAGTGCTTTCAGGTTAATCTCGTTGAAATGACCTTAACGCCACAACACGGCAAATCTCCGTTAACGAGCTACCGCCGATCGTCCCGTGCATGTGGCTAGACGGCCAACACGTTAACGAGCTAACTGCGCTAACACACTAGTTCCCACCCATGTAATTGAGCATTGTGTGGCACATCCAACATACTGTTTTACTTTAGTCCATGACTCGCTTACCTTCAGGGTCATACGTCACATGAAAACCAAAATAATTCCAAACGCCAGATCTGAATGAGGGTGGGGGAGGTCCATGTTGTAAGGAGAGCTTAACTTCTGTCTCGCTAGCTTGCCCTGCGCTCTTCCTTCTGAGGATGCTGTCTGTGTTGAGCGCTCAGTGAATCTGCGCTCGACTACTCCGCCTAGGCTGCACTGTCGACCCTAGGCGGAGCAGTCGAACGCAGATTCACTGAGCGCTCAACACAGACAGCATAGTCAGAAGGAAAGTTGATAAAATAAATTACAAATTTTGTATTGTTCGATACATATGCGTACCGAACCGAAAGCACTGTATCGAACGGTTCAATATCAATACGAGTATCGTTGCACCCCTAATATATATATATATATATATATATATATATATATATATATATATATATATATATATATATATATACATATATATATATATATATATATATATATATATATCCAACTGACCGAGTGCTCAGTGAATACCTCAGGCAGCAGAAACCCAAGAAAGAGGAGGGAGACGAGGAACCATCATGGAAGGACAGGCCCCTGCACGGTATGTACCACCGGCAGATAGAGGAGGTGGCTGATATCCAGAAATCCTACCAGTGGCTGGACAAAGCTGGACTGAAAGACAGCACAGAGGCACTAATCATGGCAGCACAAGAACAATCTCTGAGTACAAGATCCATAGAGGCTGGGGTCTATCACACCAGGCAAGACCCCAGGTGCAGGCTGTGTAAAGATGCCCCAGAGACAATCCAGCACATAACAGCAGGGTGCAAGATGCTAGCAGGCAAGGCATACATGGAACGCCATAACCAAGTGGCCGGCATAGTGTACAGGAACATCTGTACCGAGTATAACCTAGAAGTCCCGAGGTCAAAATGGGAGATGCCCCCAAGGGTGGTGGAGAATGACCGAGCTAAGATCCTGTGGGACTTCCAGATACAGACGCACAAAATGGTGGTGGCTAACCAACCGGACATAGTGGTGGTAGACAAACAGAAGAAGACGGCCGTAGTGATCGATGTAGCGGTTCCGAATGACAGCAATATCAGGAAGAAGGAACACGAGAAGCTGGAGAAATACCAAGGGCTCAGAGAAGAGCTCGAGAGGATGTGGAGGGTGAAGGTAACGGTGGTCCCCGTGGTAATCGGAGCACTAGGCGCGGTGACTCCCAAGCTAGGCGAGTGGCTCCAGCAGATCCCGGGAACAACATCGGAGATCTCTGTCCAGAAGAGCGCAGTCCTGGGAACAGCTAAGATACTGCGCAGGACCCTCAAGCTCCCAGGCCTCTGGTAGAGGACCCGAGCTTGAAGGATAAACCGCCCGCAGGGGCGTGCTGGGTGTTTTTTATATGTGTGTGTGTGCGTGTGTGCGTGCGTGCGTGCGTGTGTGTGTGCGTGTGTGTGTGTTGAATTCAACTGGCCCAGCCTTGCTTGGGTTTTAGTCTTTATGTTTCTGTCTCTTTCTCTCTGCCTGTCCTCACCTCGATGATCTCTATCATTCCAAACAGTACAAAATAGATTATACAAACATTTTCTTTACTGTATTCACTTGTTTCCAACTTTACCCTTTGAGGAACTGAAAGCCATGACTGCAGACTAATATATTTCCATTTGAGTCCACCTTCAGGAGGTTCCCATATGTAGTGTCAACCACTAAGCCACTGAGGGAGAGAAAAGGGGAGAAGGTTTATCAATAATAGACAAGAACAAAAAAAAATATAAGAAGAATTGATTGGCTACTTCATTGTAGCGTAAATCGACTTGGAACTAACCGAGTGGGGAAGCTGGGGTCGTACTTGTAGCGCAGAATCTCATGAGGGTATCCAATGGACACCATCCTGTCTCGTATCTGCTCAAAGCCCAAGCTCTCGTAGTCGGGAGACGTATACGCTGCAAGCAGAAATGCACACAGCAAAAGCATGAATACACAATCATCCACTGTTGTGCAGCTTGTTTGAAAGGAAAGTCAGAAACTAAAATGAAGAATTCAGCGCAGAGAGTTCAAAATTATGAATGAAGACAACATGTAGCATCTTCAGGGTGATTTAATATTTTATACACATGCTGTAAAAAGTATGATAAGCAAAATATAGTTTAAAAATGAACAAATATAGATTAAGTACCTTATACTTCATTCTGCTCAGGGAAGGGTTTTATCCTTTGTTAAGTAATAATGACTTTATTGGTAGGATACATGGTATCCTGTTGGTATCTAGACCATTATACACTCTATATATTGTACTATAGATAAATAGGTGGCAATTTTTAAAAGTGTGCAGTAAACATAAATTAAACAATCAAGTTAAAGTAAAAGTAAAAATGACGTTGTTATTATACAGTTATACATAAACTGTACTGTTCTTGGCCAAGTGTATCAAATGTAAACATTGTATAGCTGACATCATCACAACACTGCAAACTTAAGGATTTGTAGGTAAATAATAATCCTATGACTCTCTGTGCTAGACACAGTCATGTTCCTCAGAAAGCAAGGAGAAGTACAGATAACTCAATATCAAATAGAATAAATAAAGATGATTAAACTTTTTTTTTTGCTTCTACTTACTTGCTAGCGTGTAGTCCATGTCGAAGCCATAGCATTTAATATTTTCCAGCGTCAGGCTTCTGTTGACAAACACCCTGTGATCAAACAGAAACACAGCTGAAGGCAGACAGTCATAGAAATTCATTTTTTATGCACTATGGTCAATTTGATGTTTTCATTTATCAGAATGGGTTTCCTAAGGTTCAGTTTGCGTCTTGGCTTTTTGACATCAGGTCTGCCCTGAGATGTGGATTAAATGAATCTTCAAGGGGCAGAAGTCATTTAGTGTGTGAAGCTATGATTTAATTTCTCTTTTCCACCAAAGAAATTCAGAGACTTCCATACTTAGTTTGAACCTATCCTACCCTTGAAGTCCCTCAAGTCAGGGTGGTGCTGGGTGGAGGCTAAAGATGTTATCAAAACCAATGTCATCACCGATGTTTGAAATGACTGCCAAATACTTAACATGGTGTATTTTGAACAACATATTAAAAATAATCATGACGTATTTTTGTCTGTCATGTATTTTCTACATCATTTGCCCCCAGATGCTACCTTTTAACCACACAGAGCAGGGAGGCCTGTCTGCAGCACCAGGATGGCCCAGTCTCAACCTTTCCTGACAGTTCATACATATAGAGTTGCTGTAAATAATTAATCTGTAAGCTCTTGTTCTGTGAATGTGTTTCTCCTGAGTTCCACACAGAAAATAAAAGCTGTCAGCAAGGGAGTGTTTCTGATGCAGGAGCACTTACTGACAGGAAGCAGCTGAATAAGCTGATGATTCAAATAGTTGTGTAGGTTAGAGTGCAAACTTTCAGAATAGAGAAATAGGTCAGAATGTCAGAAAGCACTGGAAGTTGTGGAAATATACCAGTGGATTTTTTAAATTTATTTTTTGCAATTCATTGTCTAACTTATTATATGAGCAACAGTATTCTTATGATGTAAAAATACGTAATTAACTTGTGATCAGCAAAAATGCAAAGAAAGAGCTGAAACTGACGACTTTTCTTTTCTTTTTGTGTTCTTTTTTTAAAAATATATTGTAAAACCTTAGAAATTCTGATCGTGGAAATTCATCTTTAGGTTAAAAAGTGTTTCAATTAGCAGCAGTTTACATATTCGTGTGCAATATTACCCCAGTTGAACTTACTTTTGTTCAAGGCGCCTCTTCTTCTCCTCGGTGGAGATGCTTGTGTCCATTGCCTCCATGGTCCACACCTGCTGATGTGCAGCTCCTCTTTTCAAAGAGGTATTTAAATTCTCAAATGTACCCAAAACTTTGTAGGCGTGCCGCTGAGCATCTTCTCTGTTTTTGTGCACATGTTGAAACCCCTCCTTTTGACTAAGTGCTCATTAATGACGTAAACGGCCGTGGGACACGCGCACGCAGCCTGCCGCCCCCCTGCATTGACACCCATGGTGCTGCGGAGCTTTCAGCTTGGAGTGGGTAGATTGTGTTATCAGAGGCACACACATGTGCACAGGCTACATGTGTGCGTAACTAATGGGAGTTTTGCTGATGGCTGTCAGTCCCGCTGCGACTCGAGCAGCTCAAGTACACGCTGCATGTATCAAAGCAAAACATTTCTGATATTTGATTTATGAATCATTTGGTTTGCGTTTCATGTGCAGAAGCGTTATCAGCAGCATGCGCTCAAAGTAACAGCAACAATTTGGAGACATACTGTCCAATTTCACCCAGAAACACATCCCCATCCTCACATTTATGCACAAAGCAGCCTTAAGGGTCACCAGGAAGAGAAAAACTGTATACAAGCATCCATACATTGGAAATCATTTTCATTTCTCTTTCAGTCTCCCTCTCTTCGTTTTTACACTGTTAACTTCATATGTATAGTGTCACACAGGTGCTTTTACGTAATTGAATGTTGTCATTTTGTTTATGCATTGTGAATGTAAAAGCCCAACAAGGGAAACGTGTTGGAAATAGGCAACAGCTATATACTATGTGCTGCACATCTGTCTCATGCTCCATATATGTTAAACTGCATTGCCCCTTTAAGAAAAATAAGAAAATGCGTTTTCAAGTATGCTTTTAAATCTCTTCACCTTTTAGTAACTTACATCAAACTTGAGCTTCGCAGTTTTTGGGTTTTTTTTGTTTGTTTTGTAGCAAATATTATTTGTAAAACTCATGTTTTGTACATTTGTGGTTTGTGTAGTGCGGTTGTTTCTCTATGTGCTGTACTGTAAGTCCCTTTGGGCTGGGACTTATCTGCATGACACACCACCATGACATAACCAACCCTCTTTTTCTATATATAGTGTCACACAGGTGGAAAAACGTCATCAGTATTTAAACGGCACTCCAGTGGTACAACTGGTCAGGATGGAAAAAGACTGTGGAGCAGTTTCAACTATAGAAATGCATCATGTTTCAGACGAGTTAAATATTATTGTGTAATTTATGGTTGATTTACCACATTTGAGGAGAAATTAAAAATCATAGCTTATAGCAAAAAGCACAAGAGCAAACACAACAATATTTTAAGGTCTGATATTAAAGTTTTAGAGTAAAGTAAGAAAACGCAAATAGAAAAAAATGCTGCTACAACTCACTTTAAAATCATTTTTTTAATAATCAAACAAGAGTGAAAGATCTATAACGTGTCAGTAATGTCAAACTCACAATATGGGTCATGGGCCATATGCAGCCCACTTTGATCATAAGTGGGCTGGACCAGTGAAACTCTCCTTTCTGTCTGTGTAAAGACATTTAACTACACACTGAATCCCTAAGACATCTTAACATAAGAAAAAGAAGTGCAGTTACAACAGCACAGCTCAGTTTTTCTACGCCATATACTATACTGTTGTAGTAAATGAAAGAAAGTTCGGGTATAAACTGTAAGAAAATGTTTGACAGAAATGTTAAAAATTACAAAAAAAGTTCAGGTATGAAAACAGAAATAAATTATTCATTGACAGAAAATGTCCTATTTTATATTTAATTTTTTGTTTGTTTGTTTTTTATCTTACTGCGTATCCATTGTAAAGAAAGAAAAAGAAAAAAAGAAAATACGTTTTTATAGTAGATAAAATGACTTTTCTGTCATTTATTTGTTTTTTGTATTACACAGTTATTTTGGTGCAGTGTGAATGTCCTTCATCAGTAAAAAAAACAAAAACAAAAAAACCCTCTGTGCTATGTCCTTGATGACCAGTTTAATCCTAAATATTTATTAACGTCATTCATATCCTGTCTGTCTGACATACAGTGACTAATTCAAGCTGCACATTTAACAGCATATTTTCATTTTTTTTAATAAATCTAATCACAGTTTGGTTTCGTATGATATGATTCTATTGGCGTACTTCTCAGTCACGTCTTCTCTTTTGGGTTTGCAATGCATCTTATCAAATTCTGCAGCGATCTCCAGCGGTGTCTTATTTTTGATTTCGGGGACGTTGAACTTCATATAAAGCCCACAGATGAAGCAAGAAAACAGAAAAATGAGAAAGCAAAAGTAATCCAGTTTCTCCTGGAAATAAAGCATTTGGAGGCAATTTGTCAGTCCTTGTGCTTGCCACATTTCAAATGATCTTAAAAATATGCCACATTTTACATACTTTTAACATACTTACCACTAGGATGGGGAAGACCATCCCAACCACAAACAGGACTAACCAGTTGAGGCTGCAAGAGATTGTGTACGCAGCCGATCTGAAAGGCTGAGCAAAGAGTTCCCCTGGAAGACTAGGTGTAACTCCAACTTTGGGGAAAATGTACATGCTACAATAAGATCTCCTCATTGTTTGGTCAAAAAGAAAAACTTCTTGGTGTTAATTTTACAGTCTTTAGAAATATTAGCTTGAGAGATAAACGTACCTGGACCAATGGCAAAAAAGACTATACAGAGGAAAATAAGGACCATGCTGCAGTACGGCATCCAGGAGACCTGACTCTGAGGAAAACAAAAGGGTTTAAGTTTGTTTATTTATTCAAATATGCAGATGTATATACTATCTGTCAAAGGTTTCAGAACACCCCAATTTTTCCAGTCATTTATCACAATTCAAGTCATTCAAGTCCAGTGAATAGTTTGAAATGGTACAAAGGTAAGTGGTCAACTGCCAGATGTTTTTTTTTTTTTTGTGAAGGTAAGTTTACCCAAAACTAAAAAATAATATACATTTCAAAATTATTTAAAAAAGGTCTTTTTCGGGGAACACAAAATGGGTTAACAATTTAAAGCTGTCGTTCAGCAATGGAGGTTGATCAACCATTGAAAGCTGGTGCTACTAATTGCAACTTTTCTGGATTACTTACTGGCCCCTCTGTCTGCATAAAAGCAGTGCTGGAACACACTGTGGTACCATGCCCTCGTGAGCATCAGTTGAACAGTATTGTACTACAGAAAGTGTGTGGCTACAAAAATGGCGAGAAAAATGGAAGAGAGACAGACCATCATAGCACCTAAAAATGTAGGTCTTTCCTACAGAGAAATTGCAAAGAAAGTAAAGGTGTCAGTGAGTACAGTTTCCTTCGACATCAAAAGGCACTCAGAAACTCAGACGGGAAGAGCTCTGGCAGACCCAAAGCCACAACTGAATCAGAGGACGAGTTTCTGAGAGTTAACAGTTTGCGTGATAGGCGGCTCACAGGACAACAGTTTCAAGCACAGCTTAATAGAGGTCGTAATAAGCAAGTCCCAGTTTCAACTGTGAAGAGAAGACTTTGAGAAGGTTTAACAGGACAAGTAGCAATAAGAAAGCCATTGCTAAGAATAATCAGAATAAGACAAAAGGCTTGCCTGGGCCATGAAACACTGCCATTGCACTACTGAAGACTGGAAAAAGGTATTATGGACTAATCAAAATTTGAAATCTTCCCATCATAACTACCCTTTCGAGTAGGCGAAAGGATGGTTTCACAGTGTGTGGTATCAACTGTCAAATGTGGGGAAGGAAATTTGATGGTGAGAGTGAAAGGGACCCTGAACCAAAACGGCTACCACAGCTTTCTGCAGCCCCAAGCAACACCCTCGGGTATGCGCCTAGTTGGGGTTTATCCTACAGCAAGATAATGACCCAAAAGATAAGTCCAAGCTTTACCAGAACTACCTCAGGAAAAAAAGAATGAGATAATTAGCTTGAAAACATGGAGAGGCCAGCACAGGCTCCAGACTGAAACCCCATCAAGCTGGTTTGGGATGAACTGGAAAGAAGAGTGAAAGCAAAGCAATCTACAAGTGTCACACATTTATGGGAACTTCTGCAAAAGATATGGGAAGAACTTCCTGAGGAATATTGGATTTCTATTGCAGAAAAAATGCCACGGGTGTGTTCAGCTGTTATATCTGCCAAAGCTGGCTACTTTGATAAATCAAAACTTTAGAATACATTTTTGTCTATAAATTGATTCCATGATTTCTCTTTTAACTCCAACAGCTTATTTGTACTATGCTTTCATTTCAGGGTGTAATGAGACATTAAACAGCGTAATTTTCAATTAAAAAATGGAAAAAAAAAAAAGTGTCCTAAAACATTTGACTGGTAGTGTATATATAAATATATTTTTAAAAGTGGTTAGTTTTGCAGTGACTTACTTGCAGGTACAAAGTGATGGTGAGGAAAACTAGTGTCACAGACATTCCTGCGTAGCCTCTGAAGAGCAGGGCCGTTTTTCCTGTTCTGTTAATAATCATGAACTGCAACATGAGAACAGATTTAGCCTGCTGCTGTAAATGTTTTGCACAGAATTAAAATTAAACAATTAATTAAACAGCCACATGGGGGAGCTACGATTACACATGAAAACAGCTGCCACAAGGCATTTACATCACTGGTGAGACCTCCAGACGTTTTTTCCCTTAAATGATTTGATACATCAGCAGGAAGTAAATAAAACAAACATTAATGATAGAGTGTTTACAGGATGTTAAACACAAAGTTTCCCTAAAATTGGCTTGTGCTAAGTGACTAACATTTCAACAGAAGTCTGAACAAAGAAATGACGATGAGTCATAGGACACAAGTTGCCCTTGTTAGTTTTTGTCCACTCTGGCTCCACCTGCTGAAATGCTAGTCTGTTTGCACAAGTAAACACCTTTGGATCAGTCATTGTGCTGCACTACTTTTTGTCCTTTAAAGTTTGTCGTTCTTGAGCTGAGCACCTATATTTTGCTGGACAGTCCATTTTTTATTGGATACAAACATGATTGGATATCAGTGAAAGAGTACTTACACAGGATACAACAGTAGAAAATTCACAGAGCCCTGTCCCCAAGGCAGTGTATCGTAACTTTTCTTCTGGGATTCCCGCCGCACGAAACACATCAAAAGAATAAAAGTACACCTGTAGAGAAGTTAAACATACACAGATAAGAAACTGTGTAATGTTTCTATTCATTTTACTGAAACTGGCCAGTTTTCCTGCTGAATATTTCACTGTTATTGTTAGTTATGTATTTATTACATTTTATTATATTTAGACATTACAGGATTTTTTGAAAGAACATAATCTAAAAAAGGAGATTACAGAGACTGGTGAAAGAAAGACTCCTCTCTTTCTAGCATATACACTCACAGCATTGATGCCACAGAGCTGCACTGAGGTGAAAGTTACAGCGACAGTGATCAGCTGCCAGCGGATCGTTTTGTTCTGAATCAGCTCCAACACTGAGTAGCTGCGGACACTCTGCAGGGCAGCTTTCTCCTCCAGCATCTCCTCGATCTCTCTGCTGTAGTCATTATTGCCCCAAAGCTGCTTTAAAGCTAAGGTGGCATGAAAAAACATGAGATTTAAATGGTAAGTTAACAGTCACTAAGTAAAAAAAATCCCCTAAGGCTAAAAATGTTTTTGTACACCTTTTTCACAGGTTCGTTGGTCTCCTCTGTCCAGCAACAGGAAGCTGGGAGATTCTGGCAGGAAGAACAGGGTGATGAGTTGAAACAACCCAGTGAAACCGATGAAACCAAGCAGCCAGGGCCACAGCTTCTCTGTACCAAGTAACTCACTGCAAGTATAACATCAATAGTCAAGTTATCACAGGTTAATATCTAAAATAGCAACATGCTTCCAAAAACACAGTTATGAAAAGTTTTAAAGGGACAAAGATTTTTGCATATAATTCTTTCATACATGGTAACAAAGTGCAATAAATTGCACTTAAATAAATTGCAAATAATCCATCCATCCATTTTCATCCGCTTTGTCCGGGGCCGGGTCGCGGGGGCAGCAGCCTAAGCAAAGAGGCCCAGACCTCCCTCTCCCCAGCCACCTCCTCCAGCTTATCCGGGGGAATACCAAGGCGTTCCCAGGCCAGCCGAGAGATATAATCTCTCCAGCGTGTCCTGGGTCTGCCCCGGGGCCTCCTCCCGGTGGGACATGCCCGGAACACCTCACCCAGGAGGCGCCCAGGGGGCATCCTTGTCAGATGCCCGAACCACCTCAGCTGGCTCCTTTCGATGTGGAGCAGCAGCTGCTCTACTCTGAGCCCCTCCCGGATGGCCGAACTTCTCACCCTATCTCTAAGGGAGAGGCCAGCCACCCTTCGGAGGAAGCTCATTTCTGCCGCTTGTATCCGCGATCTCGTTCTTTCGGTCACTACCCACAGCTCGTGGCCATAGGTGAGGGTAGGGACGTAGATCGACCGGTAAATTGAGAGCTTCGCTTTTACACTCAGCTCCCTCTTCACCACGACGGACCGGTGCAGCGTCTGCATTACTGCAGCTGCAGCCCCAATCCGTCTGTCGATCTCCGGCTCCCTTCTCCCATCACTCGCGAACAAGACCCCGAGATACTTGAACTCCTCCACTTGGGGCAGGAACTCATCCCCGACCCGGAGTGGGCACTCCACCCTTTTCCGGCTGAGAACCATGGCCTCAGATTTGGAGGTGCTGATCCTCATTCCCGCTGCTTCACACTCGGCTGCGAACCGCTCCAGTGCGAGCTGGAGGCCCTCACCCGATGAAGCCAACAGAACCACATCATCTACAAAAATCAGAGATGAGATTCTGAGGCCACCAAAGCGAAAGCCCTCCGCCACTTGGCTGCGCCTAGAAATCCTGTCCATAAAAATTATGAACAGAACCGGAGACAAAGGGCAGCCCTGGCGGAGCCCATCACCCACCGGGAACGAGTCCGACTTATTGCCGGCAATGCGAACCAAGCTCTTGCAACGGTTGTATAGGGATCGAATGGCCCGTAGCAATGGGCCAGACACCCCATATTCCCGCAACACCTCCCACAGGACACCCCGAGGGACACGGTCGAATGCCTTCTCCAAGTCCACAAAACACATGTAGACTGGTTGGGCAAACTCCCATGCACCCTCAAGTATCCTGGAGAGGATAAAGAGCTGGTCCAGTGTTCCGCGACCAGGATGAAAACCGCATTGTTCCTCCTGTATCCGAGGTTCGACTAACGGACGAACTCTCCTTTCCAGCACCCTGGCATAGACTTTCCCAGGGAGGCTGAGGAGTGTGATCCCCCTGTAGTTGGAACACACCCTCCGGTCCCCTTTCTTGAAGATGGGGACCACCACCCCGGTCTGCCAGTCCACAGGTACTGCCCCTGATCTCCACGCAACATTGCAGAGGCGTGTCAACCAGGACAGCCCTACAACGTCCAGAGCCTTCAGGAACTCGGGGCGGACCTCATCAACACCAGGGGCTCTGCCACCAAGGAGTTGTTTAACTGCCTCAGTGACCTCGCCCCCGGAAATTGGCGGGTCATTCCCCTCATCCCCAGACTCTGCTTCCTCCTCGGAAGACGTGTCAGTGGGATTAAGGAGGTCTTCGAAGTATTCCTTCCACCGCCTGACAATTTTCTCAGTCGACGTCAGCAGCGCTCCGCCAGCACTATACACAGTGCAGGTAGAGCACCGCTTTCCCCTCCTGAGACGTCTGACGGTTTGCCAGAATCTCTTCGAGGCAGCCACTGCCCGAGCCACATTCCGCTTGGCCTGTCGATACCTGTCGGCTGCCTCTGGAGTCCCACTGTCATGATCCTGGGTCCTTTTGACCCAGCGTTTTGTGTTTTCTCTTCACGATTTTGGTTCTGTTCTCTAATTGGTGTTTACCCTGTTCCCCCCGTGTGTTCCTGTTTTATTGTGAAGGTCTGCGTCTTATGTGAGTGTTTTCAGTTTGCCTCCCTGGTCTCGTCATGTTAATCACTCCCAGCTGTGTCTCCCACCTGTGTGTAATCTCCCTGTGTTCTGAGTGTATTTAAGTTGTATTTTCTGTCTTAGTAATCGCTGGTTCGTCTGTGTTGTTTCCCCTCGGTCTCCCTGCGTCTCCCCGTATGTATTTCTCCGGACCTCCCTGCATCCTCATTCTGGTTTGTCTTATTAGTTTACCCAGTTTAGGTTTCCGGTTTCATGTTTTGTCGCCACCGCTGTTTGTACTTACACCCCTGTAAATAAACACTCACCTGCACCAGAGCTGCCGCCTTTTGGGTCCTTACTACAAATCCACACGGCTTGCCCCGCAAACCGTGACAGAACGAACCAGCCACCATGGACCCAGCGGCAGTCAATCCGTCCGAGGAGCTCCAGGATGACATCGGCTACAATGTGGAGATCCTCCTCGGGCTGTGGCTGGAGAATCCTCCGTACGAGCTTCGCCGCGCCGTGGAAGGTCGGCTACAACGTCTCTTTTCCGGCCTGCCATGGCTACTGAATTCACTTCCTCCGACCATACAGGCTTTTCTCCGGCACACACCTCACCTTCTCTCAGCCACTCCTGCCTCGCTGCCCGACTCGCCGGATGTGATCTTGCCCGGCCCGTCGGAGCCGTCTGCGGGGAGGAAACGCCGATCGCGCCGCAAGCGCGCCACCCCACAGCCGTACGTTCGGGCTTCTAAATCACCGGCTGTGGTGAGTGAGGACTCTTTTTCATTTTCAGACTGCATGACTGTTCATTCAGGGGCTGCGTTTTGTGTGGCGGATGTCAACGCGAGCTGCTTATCGCCTGTGCAGCTACCGGCAGCTCAGTTAGCTCCCCCGCAGCCACTCTCAGCTCGGTTAGCTCCCCCGCAGCCACTCTCAGCTCAGTTAGCTCCCCCGCAGCCACTCTCAGCTCAGTTAGCTCCCCCGCAGCCAGTGCTCCTTTCAGTTCAGTCTCCAGTGCCACCCTCAGTTCAGTCTCCAGTGCCACCCTCAGTTCAGTCTCCAGTGCCACCCTCAGTTCAGTCTCCAGTGCCGCCTGTAGCGCAGGCCCCAGTAGCTCCAGTGCCGCCTGTAGCGCAGGCCCCAGTAGCTCCAGTGCCGCCTGTAGCGCAGGCCCCAGTAGCTCCAGTGCCCCCGCTACCCGTAGCTCTGGCTCCAGCAGTACCGGTTCCACTCATTCACTCCATGCAGGGAGAAGATTTAAGGTCCAGTCAGGGAGTTTCTCGCGCTTTAGCTGCTTCAAGCACCGTTCTGCACTCCAGGGCTTCCCCAGAGGCTAGGTCTCAGTCCCCAGCTGATTCTGGACCCCTGAAGATTAAGCAGCCCTCAGAGAACAACTCCGTGTCAGTGCTGTCTGAGCAGGGCCAGTGCTCAGCACAGCACCCATTGCCTTCATGTCTGCCAGAGGACTCCATGCCTGCTGGCTTTGTGATGGCTTCTGCTGGAGGGTCCAAGGGGCCCGTTCAGCCACCTGTCTCAGCTGGAGGGCCCGAGGAGCCCGTCCAGCCACCTGCTGCAGCATCATCATCATCCTCGCCGGCTGCAGCATCATCATCATCCTCGCCGGCTGCAGCATCATCATCATCCTCGCCGGCTGCAGCATCATCATCATCCTCGTCTGGTCCAGCCTCAGAGCCTTCAGCCTCGTCTGGTCCAGCCTCATCCGAGTCTTCATCCTCGCCTGGTCCAGCTTCATCCGAGTCTTCATCCTCGCCTGGTCCAGCTTCATCCGAGTCTTCATCCTCGCCTGGTCCAGCTTCATCCGAGTCTTCAGCCTCGCCTGGTCCAGCTTCATCCGAGTCTTCAGCTTCGCCTGGTCCAGCTTCATCCGAGTCTTCAGCCTCGCCTGGTCCAGCCTCATCCGAGTCTTCATCCTCGCCTGGTCCAGCCTCTGCAGCCTCGCCTGGTCCGGATCACCATCGCCTGAGTGGCCGCCGTTGCCTTCCGCACGGCCGGCCCCCGGACCGCCATCGCCTGAGTGGCCGCCGTTGCCTTCCGCACGGCCGGCCCCCGGACCGCCATCGCCTGAGTGGCCGCCGTTGCCGTCTGCACGGTTGGACCCCTGAACTGTTTTGGACTCCTGTGCTGTCGGCCCCCTGAACTCTTCTGTTTTGGGCTCTGTTTTTTCCTGTGTTCTGGTGTGCTTCGTTTCTTTTGGTTTTGGGCTCGTTTTTTGTTTTTGTCTTTTGGCCTTCTGGTGCTCCGGTTTTGTTTTGCTTCAGAGCTGCCGCCTTTTGGGTCCTTACTACAAATCCACATGGCTTGCCCCGCAAACCGTGACACCCTCAGGCTAACCAAGCCCGATAGGACTCCTTCTTCAGCCTGGTGGCTCCCTTCACCTCTGGTGTCCACCATTTGGTTCGGGGATTACCACCACGGCAGGCACCAACCACCTTGCGGCCGCAGCTCAATGCAGCAGCTTCGGCAATGGAGACGCTGAACATGGTCCATTCGGACTCAATGTCCCCAGTCTCCCTCGGAATGCTGTTGAAGCTCTGCCGGAGGTGTGCGTTGAAGATCTCGCGGACTGGGGCCTGAAACTGAAGCGGGACCTGCGCAGTCATGTTCACTCAAATGTCCCTGATGTACCATCCAACCCTGTTCCCTCCACTCCCACATCACTTTAGCCTCCTCCACTGCCTTTGAAGTGTGGCCATCCATCCCTGCAACTATCACTTTTTTGTTCTTTTTCCTTTTTTTGCAATTGCAAATAATACGAACCATAAAGGACTGTTTTTCAGAAATACAGTTAAATACTATAAAAACCTTAAAGTAGTGATGTTGTGTAGAATGCAAATAAAAGCTGAATGCAAATGATTTTCAAATTTCAGATTTTGTTCAAAATAGAAAAGATATGTTGTTTAAAATTTCATGTAAAATATTAGCTCATGATGAATTTCATGGCAACAAGACAGCTCAAAAAAGCTGGGAATGTGCAATGAAAGGCTGGGAAATTAAGTTTTACTAAGGAGTTGAAGGAACATTTTGCATCTAATTAGGCTAACGGTAACAAGTCAAAAGAGCATCTTACAGAGAAATGGCCAGATGAAATTTACCAATCCACAAAAAAATGTCTACAAATATGTGAATATGTCCCACATTGTAATACCACATGATCTGACCCTTTGCAGTCCTGTTGCATTGGCTGCAGTGACTCAGTCAAAATTAAGACCTGACTGAAATGCTGTGGTGAGCTCTTAAGAAAGCTAAATGAATGCCCAAAGCAGTGCTGTGAAGAAGAGTGAGCCAAATTTCCTCCACAATGAGAGAATGATGATGTTATACAGAAAATGATTACTTCTGGTTATTTCTGCTGAAGGTGTTAGAATCACGAGATGTACTTAGTTTTTCACAGGACTGTGAGATACTTTCGTTTTCACATGTAGGCTACCTCACCTGATCCCCAGCAGTTGGCCAGAGAACTTCCCCAAAGACATGAAGGAACCAATGAACACGCCAACAATCCCTTTCAGCTTCCGAGGAGCGATTTCCATGACGTACATTGGATAAACTGCAAGACTGGCTCCTAAAGTAACAGGAAAAATCAACAACACACATACACAATCTGACCAGATTCAATGAGGTGACAGTTTGGACAGCCGGGAAACTAGCTCCAGTGAGTTTGCTCAAAAGGTTACCTGAATTAATGCCAAAGAAAAATCGTCCTGCCATGATCATCTCAAAGGACATGGCTGTTTTACTCAAGAGCATCAACACGCTGCCAAGTATAGCCACAAAGGTGTTTAACAAAAGGCATCGCTTTCTATGGGACAGGAAAACAGAGACTTAGAGCCTGAGGCCAACGCAGAACATCTATTTATGCATGTCTTTGACAGTGCCATGTTAATAGCTAAACAGAATATGGAACTTTTATGCTCATGTACACCAACCTGCCAAATTTTGACGCCAGTGAACCAGCTGTTAGCGACCCCAGTAAACCCCCAATGCAGAAAATGGACACTGTGAAGGACCAGATGAGCGAGAGCTGCCATGGCTCCAGGGAGAGACCGTATCTTTGCACGCATGTTTGCTTCACCAGCTCCTTTATAAACTACAACAAGGTGAACAGGTATAGACTTGTCTATGCATGCTGAAAATACAGCTTAAGGTTGTCTGTATTTTAATTTAGTAAAGTATCTCACTTACAACAGAGGGGGAGGTCATCACAGACACGCTGTATCCATAATGAAATGTCCCACCGATACCACACACAAAAATGGCAGCAAATACAACAGGATAAGCTACCTGTAAAAATGTTTTTAAAGAAATCAAGAAATGTTTTTATGGAAAATGTAGGTACATTTTGTTTAACGTCAATCATGCTAAATAATCAAATTTTAATTTTTCAATACCACATTTCCCTAAACTTACATCTGTCAGTCTGTATGTTCAATTATTTTTATGGATTGTGTCAATTCTCCATATACAGCAGTCATTTAAATATCAAAAAAAAGAAGTTTTCCTTTCATTTATATGCTTGAGCTAGCCATTCACAATTCAAAAAACATAATGTAAACATAAAAATAGTTTTAACTGTCACCTACCAGGAGTCCTAAGTGCTGAATCATTGTTGTAGGTCTGTCGCTTTCGGGTGAGAAGTCTTTTCAGATCATTCACATGGATGCAGCACACATTTAACTGAGCGCTGAAATGATTAACTTTTTTCTGGGTCAAAGAATAAAAGGTGTTTGGAACAAAAACAACAACTTAAAAAGTTATGTGTCTGATGTGGAATAAGTCATGTGGGCATGACTTTTGTTTGCTTAAGGATTCTGCCCAGTGATCATGAAAGACCCTTAACCCTCTCCAGGCAGAAGTTGCAGATTTGAAACAGTTAAAAACTAACAACCTGATTACCCCACATACATATTTAATTAGTTTTTTTTTACTCAGAAGTACCACTGCAGGACTTGGTTGTGCATTAGCAACAAAAAACTTAATTTGGGCCTGAGAGGGTTAACAGGCTGCTCTAAAGAAAAGTTATTTATTGTCCTGCAATCTGTTTAAAAGTTTGAAAAAGTTACACAGAGAGAGACAAAGACGTGATTATGAAGTTAAGCCAAAACCTTTAACCTATTTTTATTTGTCTCAAAGCTTAGTGGAGAATTGCATCACAAAACACAACAGGAAAATCATCTCATGGAAGGGATACAGAGCCATAAGTCTCAAAAGAAAGGTTACATTTTGGAAAATGTATTAGCTATCCAGACAGGGAAAACCTCAGTGTCAGTTGTCAGTAAACATTAAGCTACAACCAACATAACTTCCTTAATGTTTGCACATACCTCATTCAGTTATACAAACAGTGAACAGGAGAAACTGGATGTTGCTGGAAGATTCTTCAGCAAAGAAAGAAACACATTGGTCTTGCACTTTTGTTTTGTAAAAAAAAAATATTGTGTGGGAGTTTCTTTTTATTCTAAATCCTTTGTTAATTGTGTATAGTAATCTGTCTTTGAAAGGCACAGTGAGATGTCTATTTATTCAAAGTGTTGCTTCTTAGGTTTGATACCCAAATTAAGCTGTTTCAGTCGTTTCCACTAGAAAAACAAGAGTGGCCCAACACACCTATTATTACAAAACTCTGGTTCAGAGTCAGAATCACAAATATAAAGTATCAACGAACGATCAAAAGCAGCAGTAAGACGCTTCACTGTGAAAAGCACAAATTTTGTTACATAACATCTGGTTCTCAAAAGTAAGCCGGTTCTCCAAAAAGGACAAAAGCTGTGCACAACTGTCCCAAGGAGACAGTGTGTCTGTGTCTGACACATGATGCAGCCAGATGTCACACAGCTGACCTCCAGAGAGGAAGCAGAGTCAGCTTCAGGCTAAAAACACTGTCAATAAAGCACTGAAAGACCAGAACTTAAAAAAATAAATTCCTGCTGGTGAATGAAGCTTTTGCAACTGTCGTTGAGGCTGTATTTTCAGCTTGACTGAAGGAGAAACAGCTGACACTTTATGAGAAAGCTGTAAGACTTTTCTTACGGAGTCATTACTGCGAACTGAATGATGAACCAGTGTGTTTTTTCTTTCTTTGGAGAACCACACATGCACCCTCAGATCAAATTATAAAGGATTCAATCTTTAACTTGGGCTCCAAATTGACTCGTCGTCAATAGTGAAAAGGACTAAAGAAACAATGGGGATAAAGGGGAAAATGATCTTCATCTGAAATCAGTAAAAGATACATAAATATATATTTCACCAAGGAAGGCAAACCTACATACATATTAAAAAAAACCCACAATATTCATGAAAAACCTACTAATGCAGGGCAAAAATAAAACCATCAGTATCAATGTTGTACAGGTTGCACACGTTGCTGTTCAATTCTCTGACTTTGTTGTTGGATAAAAGTTATTTTGAATAGCTGTGAGTCTCTATGTCAGACTTCCCACTCTGAGAAGCATAGGCCGATCTTCTTTATAAGCCTGTAACTGCAGCCACATCCACCTGCCCATCACTCTCCTGTGTGAAGAGAACATTCCTGTCAAAATACTGTGATGATCTATCAAAACAAACAACTAGAACTTAAATACAATACACTGGTTTTAAATGGTGTTGGTGAAACATGAGCAAAGTTAAACCATGAGCAATCTGTGTTGTGTGCTAACTGAGACCAGCTATACCAAGCAAACATGGCTGGAGCCCCAGATGGGTCCCAAGCCCATACTATGTGCCCCATGGTACACTATCACCGTGACCTGGTGTGGCTTTGTAGTATGTTTGCTGGGTACTACAAAGACACTTCAACATTATGCTTTCTTTATGCTAGCTATCCTCAGAAAACATAAAGACCCCGTCAGCAATAATAGGGGTGACATCAGCGTTATCGACTTTCTTTGTTAACTCGTGCTCTCTCCTTTAGGCTCTGTTCTGAAAAGTTCCACAAACTTTACCAGCGAGACACATCATTGTGTGCCTCAACTTCACAGGGTGTTTTGGTCTTTTATCCCCAGGCTAATCCACCATTTTTTACCCTCCTTGGTTAGGTTTAGGGATTAGAGATCTGGGGCCCGTTCTTCGTACCTCGCTAAGTAGGTTAGCCGGATTAGATTGTTGACGATTTTGCGTGATCCTGGATCAGTCGGTTCCCCGAAGCTCATCCGGGACTTGCTGTCATAGCAACAGAGCCGTAAGCGTAAACCTGCTCGGGAGCAGGTTTACTTTATGTAAACAGGATTAGATCGCGGCCACGCAGGTATGTCCGCTTCATTTATACGAAAGCAACAGCGATAAATAAATAACATCAATGTAACTGAAGATAATGCAGCACTTGATCCTTTTATTGATGTCACACAGATACATACAGGTCATTTCCTAAAAAAGGGAAATGTACTATTAACATTCTATTACATGTATGTGATTATTACAGATGTAATTCATATTTCAGAGTAGCAATTGTAAATTACTTCGTGTAATCAAGATGAGAGACCACGGCTATAAAAGCCAAGGTGGATTTGGGAAGCCTGTCGCAGCCATGTCCTGTCCGTATACGCGAGCAACCCATTGCCGAAGGTGCAAGATTGATAAGGAGAGTCCTCAGAATTCAGCGTATATTGCGGGACAGACAGGATCCTTTAGCTCAGCGCGACAGTGTGCTCATTGAGAGATATCGATTTTCCCGTGAGGATATTATTTACTTAACCAACTTGTTGACGAGGGGGTGCAGGACCACCACCTGTCTTTTTTTGCTCTGCCCTTTTCTTGGTTGCTGTTATAAACAAACAAACAGATTATTTCAGGCTCTCTTTCCAAGAGACGAAAAGCAATATAAGTGATAAATATTACCATTCTGTAGAATATTCTTATATTTCACTTTTACTTGTTCCCATGTTCTAGTGGGTCCTGTTGTGGCTCTAATGTGAAAGAGGATATAATATAACAATATAATATAATGTAATATAATATTGGATAATATAGTGTAATATAATAAATCTACCCTACCGCCTACTGGTGTTGGCCAGAGGGGCCGATGGCGCAATATGGCAGCCTCGCTTCTGTCAGTCTGCCCCAGGGCAGCTGTGGCTACAACCGTAGCTGCCTCCACCAGTGTGTGAATGTGAGAGTGAATGAATAGTGGCATTGTAAAGCGCTTTGGGTGCCTTGAAAAGCGCTATATAAATCCAATATATTATTATTATTATTATTAAATTACTTACGAGTTTAATTTGTCAGCAACTTTCTGCCAGCCCTCTCTCCTTGCTTTTGCAGCCTTTGCAGTGTTCCCTTGCGTTCTGATTAAACTCTGAAACTCCTGAAATCCCTCACTCAGGAGTTCTTGCTCTGCTGCCGAAAAATACCGAGCCGAGCGCGCTCCTTCGACATTTTCGCCGACCAATCAGAGGGTTGCCGATCAATGTTTCTACTATCGATGCGTAGCCCCTTTTATGACACCCAGTGATGTCACATTACTGCGTCCAGCTGTACTAATCGTCAACAGCAGGTGTGTTCGGGGAACCGGATTAGCGAGCTCACGGTTAGCGCGATGATTTGATCTTGGATGTGTCATTTGATCTTGGATGTAGTAAGCGACGTACGAAGAACGGGCCCCAGGTCTACATTATCATATTAAAATTTGGGACACATCGTCAGTAGTGGACCTTGGATTCATCGGGTGTTATCACTAGACACCCTCATCCAAGGAGGCCCTGCCAGGGTTGATCAAGCCCCAGAGTGTGTCAGTGTGTCAATTTAAAATAAACTTTTAAATTGTTATTTCTCTTCTACTTTCTTCTGTTTAGTTTTCTACAATTTATTTTCTTCTATCAATTCACCGCAACTGAGAAATAATACTTACCTCTCTAATATTTATGGAGCCTCACTTCTTCAAAGGAATAGAAAAGGTAATAGAGAGAAGTAAGACAAAAGAGACAAAATAGAAGAGAGCAGAGAGTGCCTGGCATCCCGCACCTCCCCGCCGGATTGGGCTGTGCGCTCTACCTCCCCACTGCCTCCCAGAAAAGGGAAGAAGAGCAGAGGGGAGAAGAGCAGAACATTTTTTTCTTTTTCTTTTTTTCTCTTTCATTCCTCCTTTAGGTTTCACTTTCATGAACTGCACAGCTCCCAGTAGGCTCTTAGCCAGCTGTATCAGTCAACCAGCAAAATTTCTACTGTTAGGTTTTCTACCCTTTTGACACCCTCTCCTGAGGCAGGCCCACCACGGGTTGTCTCACGGTTAGCAGACTGCCTTAGCTACCCAAGTGATGTCAGCCCTCTTTAGCCATAACCAGTGACTGGTCCTCTCAGCAGTGTTAGCTAATTCTCTTATAGCCTGCTGTCGTGCCTGTCCTCTGATCCCAAACTCTATAAACAGGTTTGCTGTTGTACTGGCAACAAAGCACCTGCACCCCACTTCCACCGGGCACACTTTGATCTCCCAGCCTCTGTCCTCTGCCTCAGCTGCCAAGTTGGCATAGCGCAGTGTCTTACGCTCAAATGCTTCTTCAATTGCTTCCTCCCATGGTACCATCAGCTCAGTTACGTACACAAATTTTTGGGAGTTAGACCTAAGGACGCGGTCTGGTCGCAGAGTAGTTCTTACGATCTCTGTGGGAAAAATTTGCCTCTGATCCAAGTCCACTTGCATCTGCCAATCCCTGGCAACCTTCAGTGAGGTTGAAGGGCTAGTCCTCGGCTTGTCCCCCTCCCAGACAAATGCTGATGAATACTGACGCTCCTCTTGGTTCATGAAAGGTTGAGCGTTGATGGATTTTATCTTGCTCTCAATTTTCTCAGCTAGACACCTGAGGACCTGATTGTGTCTCCATGTGTATCTGCCCTGAGTAAGGCTAGTCCTACAACCAACCAAGATGTGCTTAAATGTTGCTGTGACTGTACACAGGGTGCAAGATGGGTCCTTTCCAAACCACAGCTGCAGATTTATTGGGGAAGGTAGCACATCGTATGTCGCTCGGATGATGAAACTTAGCCTATTGGACTCCATTCCCCAGATTTCACTCCATGTGAGTTTCCTCTTTTCAACACTCTCCCAATTCATCCAGCGACCCTGCTTGGCCAGCGCTATGGCTCTGGCATGTCTTACTGTTTCCTCCTGTTGACGCACCTCCTCCACCACCATTTTTTGACGTTCGGTTACAGATGCCTGTTGCCACAGAGGTGTTACTGCTCCAAGACCAAATCCTCTTCTGCCAAGTTGGACGTGACCCACCACGTCACAATGGCGAAGAGCAGATTTGGCCCGTGGCACAGCTGTGGCTGGGGTCCACTTCCTCCCTGTTGCTAGGGTGGGAGCAGTGCCTCTCACTATTGGGTCCCGGAATTCCGTGAGTGTGATCTCAAGCCTCAATTTAGGGATAGGCAATGACAGTATCCATTCACTGTAGATTCCAACTCTGCTGAGGAATTTGGGAAGTCTGAGCCACTTCTTATCGTAGGAGCTCATTAGCCTCTTTAGTTGATTGGCATGACTGAGTGAGACCTCGTACACTGTCAACGGCCACAGTAGTCTGGGTAATAACCCAAACTGGAAGCACCAGCGCTTCAGTTTCCCTCAGAGTGCAGTGTTGTTAATCCACTTGAGGTCGTTAGCCATGTTCTGCCTTAGTTGTTCAAGTTGCCACATCTGCATTATACCACTGTCCCAGGCTCTTGATGGACTTCTCTAAGACTGTTGGAATTGGTTCTCCACTGATATAGAATTGCTCGGCTGTCAGTTTTCCTTTTATGATGGAGATGCTGTGAGATTTACTTGGCTTAAACTCCATTCTTGCCCATTCAATGTTTTCCCGGAGCTTATAGCAATCACCTAGTACATGGTTTTGTTTTCGTAATGATGGTCATGTCATCCATGTAGACTCTAATGGGAGGAAGATGAAGGCCACTACTGAGTCTCTCATCTCCCGCTACCCACCAAGATGCCCGCATGACCAACTCCATTGTCATGATAAATGCCAGAAGAGAAATCGTGCAGCCTGCCATAACTCCAATTCCCAGATGCTGCCAGGCTGTGGTGGTGTTCTCAGCTCTCACACAAAACTATAAATCCTGAAAATAGGTCTTGACCAGTCCTGTGATGTTGTTTGGTACACTGAAATAGTTGAAGGCCATCCACAAGATCTCATGCAGAACTGATCAAAAGGCCAGATGAAGGTCTCTTCGTTCTTTCTTGGCAGTTTGAATCTGGTGCCAGATGACGGTGGCATGCTCCAGACATCCCAAGAAGCCCCGGATGCTGGCCTTCTGCACTGATCTGTCAGCATAGTTATTTCTTTGCAAGAAAGTAGATAGTCTTTGACCAAGACACTGAAGAAGATCTTTCCCTCTACATTCAGCAGGCTAAACTGACGAAAGTGGCTGATGGATGAGAAGTTCTTCTCCTTAGGGATCAGAATACCTCCTGCTCTTCGCCAAGCCCTTGGAACCACTCCTTTATGCCATGCTACCTCCATCAGAAGGTGAGAACTGTTTCTTTTATCTGGCAGGGTTTGGCCTGGGATGTTATAAGAGAGAGAAAGATGCCACTGAAAGAAAATCAAACTGAAATCTGTGCTAAAACAGCAAATACAAGGGTGAAAGTACAAGTTAAAATAGGAAAGCTTGTTAAACCTAAATTTGAAGCAAAGTCAGCAGGTTTGAAGCTGCATTTATCAGATTGAACTGGTGATTGTACAAATGTACTTTTTATGTCTCCATTAAAATGTAATTTAATTAAGGTTCATTTAGATAATGCTTCAAAATAACTGCTCAAATAAATGTCCAAAGTGGTTTTGAGTGGGTGCAAAGCAGTGAGACTCTTCTTATATTTTCTAAGAACTTCAAACTAAACTGTGTCAACAACTACCAGATATCCATAAGACAAACCCTAATAACCCTGGTGATCCCTAGCTCTTTTATTTAGCATCACCAGCAGGACAAATCTTCACTTAATGGTAATGATAACAATAATAATATTATTAATATACATTCTGTATATAGACAGCCAAAGTGTCCCCGCACAGAGATGGAGGCAAAACTCATTCTTGTTTTAAGTGGTCTCTTGTGAGCCCTCCAGTTTAATAGAAGTGCAAAATGAATCAGTGAAGAACGCCTTAAATGAAGTCAGCCTGAGAAGCTGCTCCAAACCGAGGTGTCACTTAGCATTTTCATGAGTGCTGTTATTTTTCCATTGCATTTATCCAAACTGTCTTCACTTTTATCCAAGCAGTTTTGGTTCTTGCAAACTTTTAACCACGGTAGAGATTTTGTTTATATTGTGTATGGTGTAAGAATGTTTAGTACACAAATGGGAAAAGCAGCACAGTGGTGCAGTACTTAACACAGTCACCTCAGATGAGTTTGCATGTTCCTCCCATGTATCTGCGTGAATTCTGTCCGGGTCCTCTGGGATCCTCCCACAGTTCAAAGACAAGCAGTTAGTGGAGTTGGGATAATTATTGATCCTAAATTTCCTAGAGGTGTAAATGTGAGGGCAAATGGTTGTCTGTCTCTTTGTGTTGGCTCTGTGATAGTCTGGTGTTTTCTCTTGTCATGTGTCAGTGACATGTTTTGCATCTTCCATCCCTTGCACTGACTTTAGATTTGGAACAATGTGTCAGTTTCTCCATTTATATTCCCAGGAAATAACTCTGTATTTCTGAGTCTGGGCTCTTTGTTTCAGGCTGTCTCAGAAACACTTGGCAGTAGAAACTGACACTCAAGGCCTGGTGCCAAACTCGTGAAGTCCTCCTAAGTAGACGGAGACCCATGGCAACGCTTGATCGCGATAAATAATGAATGCCTAACAGGTTCACTTTACAAGGAGCTTTTCAGGTTCACACACACACCTTCTATATCCTCATTAACTCCAGTCTGGTCAGGGTGACTTAAACTGTCTAACAGTTTTATAACCTCTCCTCTCGGCTGATTATTTCCAGAAACACTGCACCCCTGCTTGGCAGGAATCAACCCTTTCAGCTAAAATGAAAGGCACATGATTGCAATAAATTATGGGGATGGGGGGTCTCTATCAGAACTTCCACTGACTCTGTGGAGAATCAGACTAAAGAAAACTGTTGAATAGGCTTCCTTAGAGCACACACAAAGCAATCACAATCCTACTTCTATTCAATGAACTTAAACTAAAATCACTTTTTTTTATAGTTCAGGGAAGTGAGGTTGTAATCACTTGATTAAACATACAGATGAACAAAAGGGGAGAAGCAGAATATCAAACTGAAGATATAACCAAGCCAGTCTGAACGAGAAACTCAGAGAAACCACTAAACAAACAATAGGAAGTGGGAAAAACTGGCTAGTTGATCAAGACTGGAGGAAAGCACAAAGAATAAATTTACGCAAGGGAGGCCAGGGTGAGCACAAACAGTTCACAGCAGAGCAGGCCATCACAAGGACAGGAAAAGAACAAAGACAGGATGAGGCACAAAGAAAAGTATTTACCAAAATAAAACAGGGAGAGCAGATAACTGAGACCCAGAAAGGACACACACACACAAACACACAAAAAGAGAAAGAAAGACAGACAAGAAAAGTACCCAAAACACAAATAAGGATTAAAATAAAACTGGAACTAAAACTCAAAAAAAAAAAAAACTATGAAAATTGACTGGTGCTTTCACCGATCAGACATAACATTATGACTATCTGTCTAACATTATCCTGGCGGAATAGACTCACTAGTCGCCTAAAGGTGTGCTGACGTATCTGCACCGAGATGCAAATCCTGATACAGAGAAACTCGTTGTTGTGCATCCTGGTCTTATTTTTTACCCAGTAAGAAGCGCACAGGCACCCAACCATCCACATGATGCAAACGAAAATGTGATTCATACGACATGACCGCCTTCTTCCTGTGATGGCATCAGCCACACAGGGGTAAATCAGTCCATTTTTCCACTTTATTAGTTTGTTTTGCAGTTTTCTTCATTAATATAATTCATTAATCATCAGTGTTGGGAAGGTTACTTTTAAAATGTATTCCATTACAGATTACAGAATACATGCCCCAAAATGTATTCTGTAACGTATTCCGTTACGTTACTCAATGAGAGTAACGTATTCTGAATACTTTGGATTACTTAATATATTATCATGCTGTTTACAACTACATGAATGTGCTATTGCTGTGATTTATTACTGTTACTGAAGGTCCGCGGCTCCGGACCGTAGTAAAGGGACCTCTGACTAATACGGTGGGTTCTGTGTCAGGCACGTAGCCGAAAAATAGCTTTACTTTGTTGTGTGGGTCAACTTTGCTGGCGAGAGACAGAAAGAGGAGTTGAAAGACTGCTCCAACGGAACTTATTGTTTTTGGAGGAAAACACGAACAGTCGAGTCAACTCCAAAGCCCTTACTTACAACTGGGCTCGTCAGACACTCTTCTTGGCTGCAGTGGTTATTATTATATTTACATGCTTCCAGCTCCCGTTTCTGCTCCGTGACAGCTTGTACTTTTCCTTTTTCTCCCTCCTCGCGCTCACAGACACATAACAGGTATGGCAGTCCATTCTCCCTGCAGCACGGACTACACTGCCCATGAGGCTACATTCTTCCTGTAGCATTCTGCCTATTAGCTTAGCACAACAACAACAAAAAGGCGCTCTCTCACCCAGAAAACAAGCAGAGAGAGAGCCTCACCCTGTAACGATGGCAACCGTAACGCTGCCGCCTGGAATAACAGAACATCACAGCTGTCAAACAAAACCCAAACAGTCCTGACCCGCCACAATATGAAACAGGGAAGTACCGCCATGTAATCCATTTATTTCAACAAAGTAACTGTATTCTAAATACCACCTTTTTAAACGGTAACTGTAACGGAATACAGTTACTCATATTTTGTATGTAACGGCGGTACATGTATTCCGTTACTCCCCAACACTGTTGATCATTTGGTTAAACCTAACACTGATATTACGAGGCGCGCACATAGCATCGTGTGGTTTTTCTAAAATGTTTTGTTATATTAATTATGTTTCTCTTTCTTTGAGTTCCCTGGGTTTGGGCGGTGGCTGTTTCCTGTCTGGGCAAAAAGGCTGAGGACTCTGGGAACAAAATGCCTGCTCAGCAGGACCAACCATGGGCTTACCAGGAGCAGGGGTGTTTTAGGTTTAGTTAGGTTATTCTGTGCTTAGTTAATATTAGTATGTTTTTGTTTTCCCCCTATTGTGTGTAAATGGTTTGGCCAAATCATTATAAAAGCTACCCTCATGCATCTTTCTAATTAGGTCAGTTTGTGAGTTAAGTTGTGTCTCACTTTGTTTTGGTTAAGTTTCTGGAAATTACTTTTCGTAGCGTTATATTTAGTTGACCTCTTTTACGGGCCTGCTAAGTATGTTTTTGAATGTTGTTAATTTTGGACTTTTTGGGGGTTAAAATAAAGAAAACACTTTTTGAAGATACCTTTTTGCCTGTGTCCTCTTTGCTTTGGTTGCTTGGTCCCTCACACTTCCATTGCTCTGTGGTCCGGTTCTAATGCTCATGTGCCCATCCGGTGCTCAATTGTAATGGAAAACATCAGAAACTGAGATGTGTCAAGTTGAGCCATGTCAGCCGAGTCGAGGCGAGTAAGTGCTAGTGGAAAAGGACTTTTCGACTTGTGGACCCAGGTGCTGCACCGTCAACACTCTAAATGACACACAACCATCTCTGTCCAACATGTCTGTGGGAGAACATGCAAAAGCCACACAGAAAGGCTGAGAACCTCCAAACCCAGCATCTTCTTGCTGAGAGGTAAGAGTACTAAGTGCTACACCACCATGCTGCCCAGAATTAGACTCTCCAGGCTTAATACAGAATTATTATTCCAGAGAAGTTTTCTTTTGTTATCTGTAGGTGGGGTTATAGAAATGATCAAAGAACAGCAAAGGGGAAAGGCACAGCTGACGTCAGACTTTCAGATAACCCCTCATTTAAGTTGCTGTGCTCAAAGCAGTGTCCTATTATGTACTCGAGCGATGCTGCATTTCTGGATCCATAATTTGTACAAAATGACAAAGAGTGGTACTTTCAGGTTGTCAGACAGACACACACACACACATAATTTGAAGAAAAAACATGCTGAGCTTGTCAGGGTTGTCCTCAAAGTGCCACTCACAGTGGATACATTTTCTAATCTCCAGTGGCAGGAAAGAGACCGATGAAAACAAAGCAAGTTTAATAAAAGGATTTTGCAAGTACTGATGTTAATTATGTTCAGATACGTAAAATATGTCTTTGTGTTTTACTACTAAATCTTCATTTCTTGATGCCACATGCCGCAGTCAGAAACCTCACTCCTCACTTTGTGTTTCACATTCATCTTCAGTTTTCTTGCCATAAAGCACACGAAAGTCAGACAGACTAATTAGGCTGCGAATTTCTGCCAATGCATGCATGGCTGCTGCCCATTCTCCAGATTACAAGTGACACATTTACAGATGAATCAGCACAGCAGCACTATATCACTCTTCCTCATGGAAACCGAGAGTCAAAATCCCAGGTTCCATGACGCGCCATCATGCCCTTGAAGGTGCCACTTAAATCAGATTGCCAGTAAATCTGCGTCTCAACACAAATGGCTCTTCTGTCAGGTGTGACGCACCTAAAAGCCCTCCGTAATCAGGTATCAGCGACATTAGAGGAGGAATTGTAGTGAAAACAGATGCAAACTGATGCTGGAGTTAAAGCTTCTCACTCAAGTCAGGTATCCAGTGTCCATATGACTCACAGCTAAATAAATCATGTTTAATTCATTCCCAGCACAATGGAGGTGGGTGACATTGATCTTGAAATGCCTCAAGAAAGTACTTTCCCTTCTTTATCTATCCATCTACAAAATCACAATGTAAATAATTGCGTACGCACATTTACATTCAAATACGAATCATTTATGTGCAGATGGACAACAGCAGGATACCGCCCATTATAAGACCAAATGATAATAACAATTATAAGACTTATTTGTCATTTTACATAAGAAATATGCATTTAAACATTAATTAATATTAAATGGTTATTTAAAAATAAAAATAAAAAACATTAAGAGCAGACACTCGTATTTGTACATGTTGGACATGACTGGGCTTAAGAGATTATATTGAAGGCAGTATCACCTTGAGCAATTTTAATACTGTTTTGTCACCAAAGCATCTAAATAAAGATGTTCGGGAATCTGTTTTGGTGACACTGGGTTCAGGTGCACGACTCCGTCAGATGTGCTTTGAAAGGAAGGAGCAAACTATACTGTTGACTAAGCAGGCTGTTAACTTTGCAGCTTGCTTCTCTCCTCACTTTTTCCTAACCTACTTGTCAGTATGATCAAAACACAGTCCAGTAGATAAACACATGGAGTTGCAGAGCAAACTGGTGCTGACTCTATAATTGTGTAAGGAAGCATTATGTTTCTCTTTCAAGGTACATCAGAGGCAAGAATGGAGAAATGGCACAAAGGAGGACAGACATAACTCTGGTGCAAAACTCATGAATCTAATCCTGGAAATTTCAACACACATTCCTGTCGACGGAACCAAAGCTACACACGTTCTCTTAATTACAGTACAGTTTAAGCCTGAATGAACAGAGATAGCATACTTTTAGATTGTAAATGCAAAGGCCCATATATTCAGTCATGTGGAAAAGGAACTTTTTCACATGACTCCATGTAGTCCTGTAAAAAACTAAGTACTCCATTACTGTTTCTAATTAAGAGGGTAAGTAGCAGCCAGGTGCTGCTAATCAAAGGTACGTGGTTATTTGATCATCAGCAAATGTGAGCACCTCTGAAAAGGCATCGGTTTTGGCGGTTTGCTGCTCTGGAGCATTCAACTGTGTGTAAACACAATGTCACACTCTGTGCAGAAGTTGATGTCCTAACAAATTCACTCCAAAGTCAGATCATGCAATGTTCAGAGAAACTGCAAAATGTTATATCTCGAACTCTACAGGCTTTAGTTAATGTGTTAAATGTTAAAGGTAAAGTTCTGAAAAAAGCTGAACAACTGTGTCTTGTTTGGAAGGATTGCCAAGAAAACGTCTTCCATGTCTAATAAGAGCATGACAGCAAGGCTCAGGTTTGTAATGTTGTATCTGAACAAACCACAGAACATCTGGAGCAATGTCCTGTGGACAGATGGGACCAAAATGGAGATATTTGGCAACAATGCACAACACCATATTTGGAGAAAACCAAATACACTATATTAGCACATATCAGCACCTGGACGCCTTGCAGACATTGAGTCGACTATGAAATCTTCTTTATATCAAAGTATTCTTTAGTCAAAGGTGACTGACTGAAATGCTGCAGCTGGATCTTAAGAGAGCTGTGCATAGATAAAGCCCATAAATCTCAATGAACAGAAGCAATGCTGTAGAGAAGAGTGGACCCAAATTCATCCCTAACGATGTGACAGACTGACAAAGTCAAACGAAAACCATTATTTCAAGTTATGTTATTCCACAAAGACCCAAAGTTTTCCATGGAACTCCATATGGTCCTGTGAAACACTTTGGTTTTCATATAACTGGATCTACAAAAAGGCATGAATATAAAACAATTTATCTGGGTTTATTCTCCAGCTTGGAATTCACATTCATGTTTATTCTTCCTTGTTTGGTGCACGCCATTTTGAAAGAATAAAATGTACACCATCACAGCTGCCAGCATCTCATTAGAATATGTGCTTCCTGTCTCCTTGTCTACTGAAATCTCTCTCCCCTTCTGTGCAACCACTAGAAGGCGCAATAATTAGTTCCTCTGAAGTGAGTAACTCGATCATAAATCTGTACCTGGGTGGGTTAGCCAGGCTTTAGCAGTTTTAAAATACTATTTTAACTAAATATAAATTACCGAGAATATCTGATTTTATAACTTCCTGTTTTTCCCATATTATTGTGCATATGATTGTTCTGGATCTTGTGGGTTTTTTTCCTAAGATCTGGAATTCCCTTACAATTAGAGCTTCTCTTTTTTTGTCTTATAACAAAAATAGTGTTGTGACATTGTAAAATAAACATATTTTTAAATTACCTAAGAGGACAAACGTGTTGCTGTTCTTACGGTGTAATTTCAAAACACCGCTCAAAATGCTTTTAAGGACTAAAATGCTCTGCCCGTTTTGCAGAGAAACGAAGGCTAAGATATCTGACAATGCTTTCTATTCAAAGTGGGGGGAAGAAATGACCATTCTGTTTCAATGAAGGCTATTTTATCTGCCTTACAGAAAAGAGTCCATAGACTCCCATAGATTGCGTGCGATTTGTGGCTTGAATTAACGAGCACGGCTCTCATTCACCGGACTTCACAGAGAGAGAGAGGGGGGGGGGGGGGGGGGGGAGAGAGAGAGAGAAGAAGAAGCTTCCGGCTCGTGAAGGCGAGAGATGTCACGTGGCGTGTGCATCAGCCAATCAGGAGTAAGTGCGCATTGCGATCCTGTGCTGAAGGTTTGTTTTATTGAGGGGTTGGTAGTGATCAATGGGCGAGTGGAGCAGTCCACGGAGTCGAAGTTTCTGACTTTGAAGACTCAAATTTTTTGTCTGTGAGCTCCAGTAAACAGCTCCACTTAGATAACTGCAGGAAAACACGTGCACTTTAATGCTTTACCACGCACTCTCGTGCAGTTCAAACTTTTGCGCCCGTTTGGAGCTGTTTTGTTGTTTCTGGATCTACGCTTTATGCTTAATGTAAATATTGCATAGAAGGGCAACTTTACGACTTCACTGCAGATGAAGCAAAGAAATCATTCCGAGCAATCAAACTGCGCAGCTCGCACTCAAATCCCACCGCAAACACAACAACATAACTCCAATAGCGCCAAACGGCCCTATGACTAAATTTGCTGCTGCTGCTGCTCCTGTTACGCCGCGATGTCTGGATGATTAGGTTTCGGTCTTTGTTTTATGCCACAGCTGCTCAATCTCGGGCAGTTGGTTGTATTTCCTTGGGGTGATATAACTCTTGCACTCCATTAATAAGGTAGCCACCAGCGCTCACATCAATCTGGCTGCGGAGACAGAGGGCCGTTGCTCGCGAAGGCGTCACGCGCTCAACGGCCAATGAGCTGAATGAAATCAGCACCTTGTTGTAAATCACGGGTGACAGCGAGCTACTTGTGTTTCCTCTCAAGTAAGAAATTGGAAATCAGTCCGGGTTTTCTTAATAGGAGGTGCTGATGTGTTGTTGGGGGCAAAAGCTAAAATGCACCTGTGGGAGTGGCGGTGTCTCAGCAAAGCAGAGCTGCACTGATCAAGGGATGTTTCACAAATCAATAGAAATAATGAGAAATAAAAAACACACACACCTTGAGTAAGTTTTCCCTGTGTGTCTTTGTAAAGGTGTGACAGTGCAGGTGGGGGGAAGCAACAATTCACTCGCTTATATTGATGAGAATGAAACGAGGCTGGGCTTCAGTTCCTGTGGTTGCAACCTTTTCATGACGTCGAGACAGTTGTTTTGGTCCCCTCTGCCCAATCGGAGGCTCCTCTCACACATCTACCGGAGCCGAAATGGATCTATTCATGCAGCAGCTCTGTCCTCCCGTAAGGACCGTGACGCCCTTTGTCGGGGGCTCTGTGGCGCCTGGTCGCTGCTTTAAAAAGCAGCACTGACATGGAAACCCCATTACAGCTGCAGAACGATTTCTTCCCAGAGCAGCAGCTCCAGCACTGTAAGTACCAGCACTACTGCGGACGCGAGGATCGCCTCGGCAAGCAGCACGACCAATGCTGCACCTGCAATAATTGCACCTGTGATGCGAGAAAAAGCCTCGTCTTTCGCGGGACGTCGCCGGCCACTGTGGGAACTTTAAGGGCACCTTCGGAAACGTCTTCGAGGCAAGGCTGCCAGTACAGTGTCTGCGAGTTCACACCTTCTAGTCATGGTAGTTCATCCAGACATCATCATCATCATCATCCTCACCATCAGCAGCAGCAGCAGCATTGCCGCGATAGGCAGCGGGGCAGCCTGGGCAGCAGCCACAAAGACAGTAACTCCTACAATGAAATAGCCATGAGCAGCTGCAGATACAACGGCGGCGTAATGCGGCCGCTGAGCAACTTGAGCTCGTCCCGCAGAAACATACACGAGTTTGATTCCGAGTCCCAGCCTTTGCAGCCCATCTCCGCCGCAGATGCGTCGGACACTTTAGTATCCAAGCCGGAGAATAATTCAAGCACCCTGATGCCTTACGCATCGGGAGACGGAGGGGGAGGCTGCAGCCACAGCGGGGCCAAATCGGGTAAAAAGAAGAACCAGAACATTGGGGAGAAGCTGGGGCACAGGAGGGCCTTGTTTGAGAAAAGGAAACGGCTCAGCGACTATGCTTTAATCTTTGGGATGTTTGGGATCGTTGTTATGGTTATAGAGACTGAACTCTCATGGGGAGCGTATGGAAAGGTGCGTATAGCCCACTCAAAGTCCGTGCCTCGCAGTCCCATGTAGGCTAGAGTTGATTTAGGGGACATGTGACTCACGAAACAAGTGTTTTTAACGTTAAACAACTTGTGGTAGGATAAAGTGTTCTCAGGCAGGTCCCAGGCACGCAGGCCAAAAGGCCCACAGCTGTCCAGCCATGAAGGGGACCCCCCACCACCATCACCTCCAAAAAAATGAATGGGAGAAGAAGCTGCAATGTTAGAATTTGTTGCACTGTGTCCTAAAAAGCTAAATCGTGCCGTTTTTACTTACTTATTTATTTATTTTGGCACATTAGTAGGAGTTACTCCAGCATGTAAGACAAGATCTTCTGTCATGTTGTTGTGTCTTCTTTGACTTTACTGTCCTTGCTCTTTTGCAGGAATCCCTATATTCATTAGCTCTAAAATGCCTGATAAGCCTTTCTACAATCATTCTCCTGGGGCTGATTATCATCTACCATGCAAGGGAGATACAGGTAATGCTGATGCACTCTGTTGTTTTTTTTTGTTTTTTGTTTTAATCAAAGCATGTTTTATCAGTTTTATGTCTAATCTGCTGTATTTCTGCACACTTTCCCCCTTCTTTTACACTGTTACAGGTTGATTTTAAAGTCATTGCTGCTCATTTAGTGTCAGATTTAAGTATTTTGTGCATTTAATGCATGAACATTGTGAAACATGTGAAATGTGTGTTTGTTTCTTTGCCATCTTTTTTTTTTCTTTCAAAGAATCAAAGACTTTCTGCAGCCCTGTGAGTGTGTAAATGATGGAAGAGGTTGTTGCACTGGTGCTGTTGTAGGCCTAATCATCAGCTATTGAAGCCGCATTAACAGTTCATTATAGATATTGGGAAGATTAAGGAACTCCTCGCAGGGTTGAGTGGATGAATGATTATTAGCCTGAGATACTCCAACATGACAGTTTTATGACCATGCCTCGGAGCATTGTTGCATTACTGTGCTTCAGTACTCATGTCTTTGCCACAAATTTTCACTTCCTGCAGCATGGGCCTCCGTTGCATGCCAGACGGCTTCCATGTGCCTGATGTGTTTCTGTCTCTTTCTTTTTAAATTCACCTAAATGGGAAAAGCTTCACCTTAAAAGAAACACCACCCAAGCATTTTCTCAAATACTAAACAACGCCATGTTTAATCATGTTAATGGAGTTTCTTACCTTTGCACAAGAGGGTGATTTTAAAAATGCCTTCAGCTGAACTGTAAAAGCTGATCCAGCTGTTTTCATCTGACCTTATTTCTTCACTTTGTTGCCAGTCTATAGTCTCAAACTCAAGACGTAGCCTCATTTTGTTTATGAAATAGTGCATTACACTTTGATAAAACATCACTTCTTACCTCTTGCATCTGGCAAACAGAATCTTCA